>NC_138770.1:459995205-460595205 GCF_965119305.1 Pelophylax lessonae | reverse complement strand
AGTTTAAAGTCTCCTTCAGCTTTCTAACCAGGTCAGCCACACCATTTCAATTAACATGCATCCAATATTATTATATGACCTGTAGCCAAGTCAGCTCAGTTTTTCAAGAAACCAAACCCCTACTTCTACCTTGCTCAAAAAATAATTTATCTATTTAACTCTTTAATTGTCTGCTCTCTCTCTGGTGTAGCATGTGGCTTTGGTAGCCTTTCCAACTTTTTTTTTTTTCAAAATGTATACTGCCGACCTACAGGGAAGTCCCTGTGATAAAACGTGTTGAGGGTGGACGTGACGTCAGATGCTATGGGGAACCCGGGAGAGCCAGGATTCATGATACTAGATCTCATTTTTTCTGCTTAAATATGAGTGCAATTTTACTTTTTAAATAAAAGAGTTTTTAAAAGCTGTACTATGGAGATTATTGGCTTGTTTTTTTTATGCTGAGTGGGAGCGTTGTACAAGTAAGGACTTTTAGCGGAGGGAGAGGTGGAAGCAGAAGGGTGCCAGAGGTGTTTACCTTTTGTAAATATCAGGCATTATTTGACCATCTTATGGATAAGAGGTTGTATAAATTTGGTGAGCACTCTGTATTTATACATGTGGTGCATGGAGGTGAGGGGTTGAGAGAAGAAAAAAAACTGGCATGATATGGACACATTGATTGAAGGACTTTCTAGGCACTGCCCGAAACTATGATTGATTACATACTGAGTACTGGTAAATAGGGAATTTGATCATGTGTTTTCACTGAAATATTTACGTATTATATGCACTATTGTCAATATTTGTTTCCTTATATTTATTGTTTGGCATTTATTTATTCATTATTTTGTTTTTCATGATAGGAGGTATGGACATTTTTTGAAAGGTTTAACCACTTAAGGACCAGAAGGTTTTACCCCCTTTAAGGACCAGGCAATTTTTTGCGAAACGGCACTGCGTTACATTCACTGACAATTGCCCCTTCGTGCAACACTGTACCCAAATAAAACAATATAAGCAATATAAACAAAAAAAGAGCGACAATTCTGAAAAATATATATATTTTTTGTTTTCTGCTATAAAACATTCCCAAAAAAGAAAAAAATCTAATTTTTTTCATCAATTTAGGCCAGTATGTATTCTACTACATATTTTTGGTAAAAAAAAAATCCCAATATGTGTAAACAAGTTATGGCGTCTACAAACTAGGGGAAAGATTCATGTCTTTTTTTTTATACTAGTAATGGCGGGGATTGGCGATTTTTTAGTGAGACTGTGACATTGCGGCAGACAGATGGGACACCTAACTGACACCTTTGACACTTTTGAGGAGACAAGTAATCAGTGCTAAAAATATGCACTGTTACTGTACTAATGACACTGGCAGGGATGATCAAAGGGTTAAATGTGTGCCTAGGGGGATACTTTCTAACTGTATAGGGGGATCGACTCACTGGAGGAACACAGAGACCTGCTTCTTCCTGCAACTTTTAAATGCTCGTTTTAGCTTCACACAAAAAATGCAAATTAAGAATTAAAAAAAAATGTTCACTGTCTCCAGCTAATAATAGCCCAGTGTTATAGGCTGTTTATTCAGATCTAGAGTCTAGATGAGCGACATGTTCACACTTAACAATAGTATTCATACTTGAAAGGCTGTTTCAGGAGTGTATACATTGCTAAAAATGTACTGTACATGGGAAAGCATTAACAAACATAGAACACCAAACATTTCATTGGTTAAAAATCAATATAATACAGTTTACATTCTTTAAGTTGATCAATCTGTTACATAGGCCTGTTATGTGACCTGCTGATAACTGTAAATGTAGAAAAACAGTTTATTAACCTGTTTCGTTTTATTCACTTCAGCTTTGGTACCTGTAAAACCCTAATAAACCAGATCAATTTTACCATCACAGCCACGGGTCTATTGTCATTACTCATGATACTTAAGTAATGCATATTTTTTAACCACTTGCCTACAGTGCACTTTCACCCCCTTCCTGCCCAGGCCAATTTTCAGCTTTCAGCGCTGTCACACTTTGAATGACAATTGCGCGGTTATGCTACACTGTACCCATATGAAATTATTATAATTTTTTTCACACAAATAGAGCTTTCTTTTGGTGGTATTTAATCACCTCTGGGTTTTTTTATTTCTTACAAAAAAAAAAGAAAATGACAGAAAATTCTAAAAAAAAAAATTTCTTATTTTTTGTGAGTAAATTTTGAAAATAAATAATTTTTCTCCTTCACTGATATGCGCTGATGAGGCGGCACTGATGGGCACTGATGAGGTGGCACTTATGGGCACTGATGAGGTGGCACTGATGAGGCAGTACTAATATGCCGCACTGATGGGCACTGATAGGCAGCACTGATGAGCACTGACGGGTGACACTGATGAGCACTGATGGGCGGCACTGATGGACACAAATGGGCAGCACCATCAGTGCCCACAATCAGTGCCCATAGGGCTGCCAGTCAGTGCCCATCAGTGCCTAGATGAGCAGGCTGATGGGTAGAGATGGCCTTGTGGTTCGCCCATCGGCCAGTTCGCGGCAAATTTTGCTTGTTCGCTACCCGCCAAATTTGCGGACACATGGCGTCGTTCGCGGCGGCCATATTTGTTTACATTGGGGAGAACTTTGACCCGTGACACAGCTGTCAGGTGGAACGGGAAAGCCAAGTGAAACATTCCAGCACATGGACTGTCCCCTTACCCTATAAATAGACCCGATCTGGCAGCCATTTCACATTCCGCTTTCTGCCAGTGTAGGGAGAGGTCTGCTGTGCTCACCAGGGAGAGTTTGCTAGACACATATAGCGCTGTAAAGATCCACAAAAGTCCTTTTCAGGGCTGGTATTTTTCGGTATAGATGAAATGTAGAAAATCCGCGCTTAGGATAATTTTAGATTTCTAGTGTTTGATATTGGCTGCAGCCTACCTTTATACTATATTCCTAAAAATATAGTGAGATTGAAGGAAAAAAAGGGGGAAGGTGTATGGCGCTGCCAAAATGTGCTGATGGTTCTATATGTCCAAAAAAGGTGCTAAAAGTATATACGATATAAATCACCACTATGAATAATAATTAAAGTGTCAAGTGCATCATGTGTGTATCACTAATAAATATGTGCAATACTGTAGGATATTCAACTCTGTGGATGATAAATACTTTTGCTAAAACTGTGAGGAAAGGTTGGTACAAAATTGGTGTAAATTGGTGTGTATACAGTTTGGTAAAAAAATTAAAAATAAATAAAGTATATGAAATATAAAAAATATAAAAAACAGTTGGATCCACTTAAATCTACAGCCTTATAATCGTAAAATACAAAGCATCAAGTATGGCATAAATAAAGTGCACAGTAGGTATATAAATATTATGGCAGCAATAGTGCAAGTATAAATAAGTCCGTAACAACTAAGAAAGGAGGATAGTCCCACAACGGTAAAAAAACTTTTCCTAAAATACAGGGCAAAAAGTGACTTGAGTGCAGGTGCTCTGATGATGAATATTGGAGGTGCTCAGGTATATGGTGACCATTCAGTGCTCCCCGCACCCCTTGGACCGCACTCACCAGAGCTATATACCCCTACAGGGGTGTCAGGCCTTGAATCTATAATCCTGGGTCTCCTCCACTGATCATCAAAGTGGTTGGGTGGTCCAATTATCTGCCAGAATCTTGTAAACCCGGCTCCTTGGTATTAGGGTCCTCATCTGCTGCTTCTTCCAGCAATGTCTTCCTGTCTTTTTTCCCAGATCACTTCCTGATCAGATGAGGACCCTAATACCAAGGAGCCGGGTTTACAAGATTCGGGCAGATAATTGGACCACCCAACCACTTTGATGATCAGTGGAGGAGACCCAGGATTATAGATTCAAGGCCTGACCACTGTGCACTTTATTTATGCCATACTTGATGCTTTGTATTTTACGATTATAAGGCTGTAGATTTAAGTGGATCCAACTGTTTTTTATATTTTTTATATTTCATATACTTTATTTATTTTTAATTTTTTTTACCAAACTGTATACACACCAATTTACACCAATTTTGTACCAACCTTTCCTCACAGTTTTAGCACAAGTATTTATCATCCACAGAGTTGAATATCCTACAGTATTGCACATATTTATTAGTGATACACACATGATGCACTTGACACTTTAATTATTATTCATAGTGGTGATTTATATCGTATATACTTTTAGCACCTTTTTTGGGCATTTTTCGGTATAGGTCTACTAGTATCTTTTGAGCTTAGGGAGAGGTATCCTGTGGTTGCTTTAGGGGCAGTTAGAGATCGGCTGCAGTCACACACAAATCGCTCTGTCAATGTCCATAAAAGTCATTTAAAGTGCTCCAATGTCGTTATAGGGTCTATTAAAGTCTCTTTACTATAGGGAGAGGTATCCAGTGGTGGCTGTAGGAGCAGTTAGAGATCGTCATCTGCAGTGTCACAAATTGCTCTTTTAATGTCCACAAAAGTCATTTAAAGTGCTCCAATGTCGTTATAGGGTCTATTACAGTCTCTTTACTATAGGGAGAGGTATCCAGTGGTTTCTTTAGGGGCAGTTGGATATCGGCTGCAGTCACACACAAATCGCTCTGTCAATGTCCACAAAAGTCATTTAAAGTGCTCCAATGTCATTATAGGGTCTATTACAGTCTCTTTACTATAGGGAGAGGTATCCAGCGGTTGCTGTAGGGGCAGTTAGAGATCGTCAGCAGTGACACAAATTGCTCTGTCAATGTCCACAAAAGTCATTTAAAGGGCTGCAATTTTTTTGGTATTGCTGTGCAGTGCACTAAAAAGGGGGTGGGGGTGGGGGAGGTGGGTAATCCACAGTATAATATACTTTGTAGAAAGCATATTATAGTGGATTAGTACTATTATTGTGCACTGTGCAGCATTGTGACCGGTGTGGTGGTGAGACTGAGCGTTTCTGCAGCAACACTACACACAGAGACAAAAGCATTTATAATGTATTATAACTGGTGTGCTACACCAATGCCCCCCCCATGCCACATATTGAAGTGGGGTGTTATCTGAGTAAACTTTTTCAAGTGTATTTGTGTCGTGCAACAATATTGCCTCGTTTGCTGAGTGAAGTCTGGTAAACACAGCGCCAAACTCACTGGCCAATTTTTTGAACTGGTGTGCTACACCAATGCCCCCCCCCAATGCCACATATTGAAGTGGGGTGTTATTTAACAGTGTGATTTTCTAAGAGTGTATTTTAGTCCTGCAAAAATTTGGCCTCTCACTGTTTAAACAGTGCTACACACAGTGACAACAGTTACTGGCCAATTATTTGTAGAACAGGTGTAATATACCCGTCCCCCCCCCCCTCCAATGGCACATATTGAAGTGGGGTGTTATCTGAGTAAACTTTCAAGTGTATTTGTGTCATGCAACAATATTGCCTCGTTTGCTGAGTGAAGTCTGATACACACAGCGCCAAGCTCACTGGCCAATTTTTTGAACTGGTGTGCTACACCAATGCCCCCCCCAATGCCACATATTGAAGTGGGGTGTTATCTGAGTAAACGTTTTCAAGTGTATTTGTGTCATGCAACAATATTGCCTCATTTGCTGAGTGAAGTCTGATGCACACAGTGCCAAACTCACTGGACAATTTTTTAAACTGGTGTGCTACACCAATGCCTCCCCATGCCACATATTGAAGTGGGGTGTTATCTGAGTAAACTTTTTCAAGTGTATTTGTGTCGTGCAACAATATTGCCTCGTTTGCTGAGTGAAGTCTGGTACACACAGCGCCAAACTCACTGGACAATTTTTTGAACTGGTGTGCTACACCAATGCCCCCCCCCCCCAAATGCCACATATTGAAGTGGGGTATTATCTGAGTAAACTTTTTCAAGTGTATTTGTGTCATGCAACAATATTGCCTCATTTGCTGAGTGAAGTCTGGTACACACAGCGCCAAACTCACTAGCCAATTTTTTGAACTGGCATGCCCCCCCCCCCCCCAATGCCAAATATTGAAGTGGGTGTTAATTAACAGTATAATTTTCTAAGAGTGTATTTTAGTCCTGCAAAAAATGTGACCTCTCACTGTGTAAACAGTGCTACACACAGTGACAACAGTTACTGGCCAATTATTTGTAGAACTGGTGTAATAAACCTGTGCCCCCCCCCCCCAATACCACATATTGAATTGAGGTGTTATTTAACAGTATACTTTTCTAAGATTTTAGTCCTGCAAACATTTGGCCTCTTTTGCTGTGTTAACTGTGCTACACACAGTGACAACAGTTATGCCCCATACACACATGCAGATTATCTGCAGACTTTTGTCTGCAGACTTACCAAAACCATATAATATGAGGTCAAACCTAAACATTTTAAATTTGTATGCAATCCGGCAGGCCCTTGCACTATATAGAAAAGGTAAGTCTGCAGACAAAAGTCTGCAGATAATCTGCAAGTGTGTATGGGGCTTTACTGGCCAATTATTTGTAGAACTGGCGGACTGACGGACCGGCAGATAGGGAGGAGAGGCAGGCAGAACTTGCATTGCACAAGAGGTACAAAGCAGACTGCAAATGTATCAGGAGCGAGCCATCAACCATGTACAGTCACATCTGGTTCTCCCAGGACGCCGGCACATGGCTCCGCAGTGTGGGCTTTTTTCAATGTGTCCGTTGCTGACAAAAGTGTTGCCATCTGCAGCCTTTGCAGTCAACGCATAAGTCGCGGTAAGCCCAACACTCACCGAGGGACAACCGCCTTAAGAAGGCACCTGAAATCCCATCACCAAGCCCAGTGGGAGCAACACCGTCAGAACCCACAAAGCCACACTCCATTCTCTCACCATCCAGCCTCTTCTCCTTCTCCTGTCTCCTCACAGTTGTCCAACACTCCAGCTTCCATGATGCCGTCGTCACGTTGTTCTGGAAAAAGGCAGGCTTCTGTGGCTCAAATGTTTGAGAGTAAAAAAAGGTGTCCGACAGGTGTCCGACTACATCGAGTTAATGGCCGATGTGGACGCTCTGAGTAGTGATGAACCCCTGGACTACTGGGTGGGCAGGCTTGACCTCTGGCCAGAGCTTGCACAATTTGCAATGAAACTGTTGGCTTGCCCCCCGTCCAGTGTCCAGTGTGAAAGGACATTCAGCACAGCAGGGGGGATTGTGACCGATAAGCGCACTCGCCTAGCTCATGACATTGTAGACTACCTCACATTTATAAAAATGAATGAGGCATGGATTTCTGAGGAATTCAACACATGTGACCAGTAGACCTGGTTTCATCGAAATTCCTATGCCAGGCCACAAATATTGGAAGGACCACCATCCACTCACAACAATTCCTGGTCCTTGGCTTCGCTAAATACAGGGCATAAAAGGCATTTCATGACCATTGAATGGCTAATTTTTGCAGCCTATACAGGCCGACACTTACTGTTCTGTATACTGTGAACGCCTACTGTACCTCTAGCCATCATATACTACGTTCTTTGCTGTCAGTTCAATCCATGTGAGCTAATTTTTGCAGCCTATACAGGCCGACACTTACCATTCAGTGTACTGTGAATGCCTACTGTACCTCTAGCCATCATATACTACGTTCTTTGCTGTCAGTTCAACCTATGTGAGCTAATTTTTGGAGCCTATACAGGCCGCCACTTACTTCTGTATCCCGTGAACGCCTACTGTACCTCTAGCCATCAAAAACGAAGTTCTTTGCTGTCAGTTCAACCCATGTGAGCTAATTTTTGCCGCCTATACAGGCCGCCACTTACTTCTGTATACTGTGTGAATGCCTAATGTACCTCTAGCCATCATGTACTACGTTCTTTGCTGTCAGTTCAACCCATGTGAGCTAATTTTTGTCCCCTATACAGGCCGCTACTTACTTGTGTATACTGTGAATGCCTACTGTACCTCTAGCCATCAAAAACGAAGTTTTTTGCTGTCAGTTCAACCCATGTGAGCTAATTTTTGCCGCCTATACAGGCCGCCACTTACTTCTGTATACTGTGTGAATGCCTAATGTACCTCTAGCCATCATATACTACATTCTTTGCTGTCAGTTCAACCCATGTGAGCTAATTTTTGCCGCCTATACAGGTCGCCACTTACTTGTGTATACTGTGAATTCCTACTGTACCTCTAGCCATCAAAAACTAAGTTCTTTGCTGTCAGTTCAACCCATGTGAGCTAATTTTTGCAGCCTATACAGGCCGACACTTACCATTCTGTGTACTGTGAAGGCCTACTGTACCTCTAGCCTACATATACTACGTTCTTTGCTGTCAGTTCAACCCATGTGAGCTAATTTTTGCAGCCTATACAGGCCGACACTTACTTCTGTATACTGTGAACGCCTACTGTACCTTTAGCCATCAAAAACAAAGTTCTTTGCTGTCAGTTCAAACCATGTGAGCTAATTTTTGGAGCCTATACAGGCCGACACTTCTGTATACTGTGAACGCCTACTGTACCTCTAGCCATCATTTACTAGGTTCTTTGCTGTCAGTTCAACCCATGTGAGCTAATTTTTGCAGCCTATATAGGCCGACACTTACTTCTGTATACTGTGAACGCCTACTGTACCTCTAGCCATCAAAAACAAAGTTCTTTGCTGTCAGTTCAAACCATGTGAGCTAATTTTTGGAGCCTATACAGGCCGACACTTACAGTTCTGTGTACTGTGAACGCCTACCGTACCTCTAGCCATCAAAAACGAAGTTCTTTGCTGTCAGTTCAAAATATGTGAGCTGCTTTTTGGAGCCTATACAGGCCGACACTTATGTATCCTGTGAACGCCTACTGTACCTCTAGCCATCATATACTACGTTCTTTGCTGTCAGTTCAACCCATGTGAGCTACTTTTTGTGGCCTATACAGGCCGACACTTCTGTATCCTGTGAACGCCTACCTCTAGCCATCAAAAACGAAGCTCTTTGCTGTCAGTTCAACCCATGTGAGATAATTTTTGGAGCCTATACAGACCGACACTTAAGGTTCTGTATACTGTGAACGCCTACCGTACCTCTAGCCATCAAAAACAAAGTTCTTTGCTGTCAGTTCAAACCATGTGAGCTTATTTTTGGAGCCTATACAGGCCGACACTTACTTCTTTATCTTGTGAACGCCTACCATACCTCTAGCCATCAAAAACGAAGTTATTTGCTGTCAGTTAATCCCATGTGCATGTGGGCTAATTTTTGGGGCCTTTTATGACCGACACTTACTTCTGTATCATGTGAATGCCTAATGTACCTTCAGCCACAGAAAACTAAGTTCTTAGCTGTCAGGTAAACACACATGGGCTAATTTTTGGGGCCTGGAATGGCCGACACTTACTACTTTATCCTGTGAATGCCTAATTTTTCAGACTGGAAATGAAAAACAATGGGTCTGTAAAGTTTCCGCCAAATTGTGGAATGGATGCGGACCCATTTTACAGATGTGTGAATGGACCCTATATGTATTAGACAATGTATTTACTGGCTGCTGTCAGTTCTGGCTGATTTATGAAAAAAAAAATATATATATTTTTTGCTGTAAAAAAAAAAAAAAAAATTTAGGGCAACTTTTTCAATTGCAATACTTCTGTTATGACATTGTCCATGTGCTGGGACTATTTGTGCACAGCTAGTACGTCTTTTGTGGCTGCAAATATGACCTAAAGGTTTTTAAAGTTCGCCTCCCATTAATGTCAATGGGGCCCGCCGCAAACTCGCGGTTCGAGGACTTTTGAGAAAATTTGCGGCTGGCGTTCGCGAACCGCCCCAGCCTATGTTCGTCCATCACTACTGATGGGCACTGACTGGCAGCACTATGGGTACTGATTGTGGGCACTGATGGTGGGCAGTAATTGGCAGTTTATTTACATTTTGTGTAATCAAGGCATTGATGATAAGTGTCCTGATTACTTGCACAGGTCTCCCCTATGAGAAGGAGCCACTGATCGGCTCTCCTCGCCTCACACTCTGACAGTGTGAGGCGAGGAGAGCAGAATAATGGCACTTCCTCATTTACATGTGACCAGCTGTGATTGGACACAGCCGATCACATGGGCAAAGAGTCATGTCATTGATTCTTTACCAAGATCGGGGTCGTGCCGTGTCCTAGCAACACGGCACGGTCACTATCGCAGCTTCGCGTGCCCCCAAGGGAGTGCGAGAGAGGCTGTTCCGGTGCGCCGTCATATATGACGGCGTCCCAGAACAATAGCTACACATCTATACTTTTTTTCAATTATACTTTTTAATTATTTTCCAAATAACAAACATGTAAAAATAACATCTGCTACAAACAAAATCTATAGCATGGTATCTCATTGACTGAAGAAATTTAGTTGATGAACAACCTCAAGACTTTCCAAGACAGATGCATCAGCATACAAACTGTGAAATCATTCTACATTAATGATGTCCAGCAATTGCTGTTTTTGTGTTAACCACTTGACCTCCGGAAGGTTGTACCCCCTTCCTGACCAGAGCATTTTTTGCTATTTGGCACTGAACTACTTTAACTGGTAATTGTGCGGTTATGCAGCTCTGTCCCCAAACTAAATTTCTTTTTTTTGCACACAAATAGAGCTTTTTTTAGTGGTATTGATCATTACTGCGATTTTAATTTTTTTTGCGATATAAACTAAAAAAGACTGAAAAATTGGGAAAAAAACAATATTTTCTACTTTTTGTTATGAAAAATATCCAATAAACTCAAGTTTTTCCAAAAATTGAGGCCAAAATGTATTCGGCTACATGTCTTTGGTAAAAAGTCCCAATAATTGTATATTAATTGGTTTAGGCAAATGTTATAGCGTCTACAAACTATGGTATATATACTGTCATTTTCGCAGCTTTTACTTTCTGACTAGCTATCACATTTCTTGAGGTGCTAAAATGCCAGGGCAGTACAAACCCCTCAAATTACCACTTTTTGGAAACCAGACATCCCAAGAAATTTGCTGAGAGGCACGTTGAGCCCAAGGAATATTTTATTTTTTTGTCACAAATTTTAAAAAATTACAAAAGAAAAATACTTGTTTTTTTACACAAAGTTGTCACCTAAATGGTATATTTCTCACACATGCCATGGGTATATGTGGAATTTCACCCTAAAATACATTCTGCTGCTTCTCCTGAGTATGGGGAGACCACATGCATGAGACTTTATGGGAGCCTAGCTGAGCATTGGTGCCAAAAACCAATCACCCCCTTCAGGCCTTAAGACGCTTTTAATCGCGGGCAGATCGTGGGTGATATCAAAGTGTGGAGATTAAAGTGACAAATCACAGAAGGCACATGTGAAATTAATGTGCCATTAATTTGAATTGCACCCAAACTCTCTGTGCGGTTCTGCCACGATTGTCGTGCGATAAATCATGCTGAAATTGTAGCAAACCGAATTGCGTAAAGCTTATTGCCCAAAAAAAAGTTCAGGAGCTACTTTTGAGTGACAAGCTTCATGCGATGAGGGTTGCCGCGATTGCAGCAGGATTTTTTTCGCATTACAATTGCAACAAAACCGCACGGCGATTTTAGGTGCCATTCAAATGACTGGCATCTCAAGTGTACATATCCTGTGATTTTATCATTCACACCTTTGTGCTTGAAATTGCTTGCAGAATTGTGGCAAACATGCCTGCGATTCAAAACGCTGAGCTGTAAATGCAGGCTCAAAGGGTATAAATTGCTCATTTCACTTCCTCACTACCCATCACAGTTTCGGAGGCCCTGAAATGCTAAGATAGTCCAAATACCCCCCCCCAATGTCCCATTTTTGGAAAGTAGACACCCCAAACTATTTGCTGCGAGGCATGTTGAACCCATGCAATATTTTTTTTTTTTTTTTGCCACAAGTTTCTGAAAAATCTTTTTTTTTTTTTTTTACACAAAGTTATCATTTAAATTATATATTGCTCACACATGCCATGGGTATATGTAGAATTACACCCCAAAATACATTCTGCCGCTTCTCCTAAGTATGGGGATCCCACATGTGAGACTTTTTGGGAACCTAGCCGTCCATGGGTGCCGAAAACCAATGACTGCCTTTAGGCTTTAAAGGGTGTAAGTTGCTCATTTGACTTTTTCACTACCTAGCACAGTTTCTGAGGCTCTGAAATGCCAAGATAGCACAATACCCCCCCCCCCCCCCAAATTACCCTTTTTTGGAAAGTAGACACTTGAGCTATTTGCTCAGAGGCATGGTGGTATCATTTACACCTTGGGGTGTCTACTTTCCAAAAAAAGGGTAATTTTGGGGGTGTTTAAACTGTCCTGGCATTTTATGCCCAACATTAGAATCTTATGCAACACATCACCCACTCGTCTAACCACTTGAAGACCAAGCTTTTCTGACACATTTTGTTTACATGAATTTTTCTTTTTTTTTTTTGCTAGAAAATTACCCCCACAAATTATATATTTTTTTTAAAGCAGGGGCCCTACAAAATAATATGGTGGGTGTTGTAATTTTTTGTCACACAGTATTTGCGCAGCAATTTTTCAAATCACAAATTTAAAAAAATACACTTTTATGAATTTGAATGCACAAAAGACACAATATATTGCCCAATTGTTTGGTAAAGTATAAAAGATGATTGTATGTCAAGTAAATAGGTACCAAACATGACATGCTTTAAAATTGTGCACGCCGGTGCAGTGGCAACAAACTATGTACACTTTTTAAATTAAAAAGCCTTTACAGCTTAACACTTTGGATTTACACAGGAGGTCTAGTGCTAGAATTACTGTCCTCAATTTGACATTTATGGTGATACCTCACATGCATTGTGCAATTGCTGTTTACATACGACACAGGACCAATGCTTGTGTTCACCTTTGTACTTGTAACCTTTTTTTGTCATTATTTATTTTTATGTTTTTATTTTACTTTTTACACCGTCCCTTTATTTATTTATTTTTTTGGCTCACTTTTATTGTTATCACAGGGAATGTAAATATCCTTAGTGTGAGCCCCCGTTCACACTGGGGCGACCTGTCATGAAGTCTGTGCCGGGGTCACGGTGCGAGCAGTGCGCCGCGACCTATGAGGTTGCCCGGCAAAGTAGCGTCGCCCCAGTGTGAACGGGGGCTTAGCAATTGGCAGGCAGACAGGTACTCTTTTCTGAAAAATCTGGGGTCTATTAGACTCTAGATCTCTCTTCTTCCCTTAAAGCTTCTGACCACACCAAGATCAGCGTGATCAGATGCTTTCCCAATTTAAAAATGGCACTGTTTAAATCCAGTGAAACTGAATTGATGAAATGCTCATAGCTTCTGGTTTTCTAGGCCATTAAGATGATTGGAGCCATTCTGGTCTCCGATCAGCTCCATGGTCAGCTGGCGTAACCGTGGCTTCATTCTTGCATTCCCCAGCGGGACAGGAGAGCCTAAGAAAACTGTAAAAGGTGGCGGGAGGGGGGAACATCCCCTCCCACTGCTTTTAAAAGTGATCTATTGTAGCTTCTAGGATTGCTTTTACATAAAAGTCAACCGCTGGCTGAAAACATGATACCAAGCTATGATGCACACACCTGCAAGCACCCTCCCAGGTATAACCACTCAAAGCCTAGCGACGTACCAGTATGTTGCTGGTCCTTGTTGGGCATATATTGTAATGTTCTTTTTTTCATGCATTCCTGCATCATATCTCCTTATACCATTTATATCTTTCACTTGTGGACTTACCATGGCCCACTACCATGTTTTTAGAGACATTTCTTCTTAGCCTGGTGCACAAAAAAACAATAGCTGAAGCCACGTTACTAAAGCATCCTGGCCTGTGTGTTTTCTGGGCTCCGCCCCCTTTTGACAGATGTCCAAGCAATCATTCCAGCAACAGGGTATAAATTCCCTGTCCTCAGAGGGCCACTTCGACTGACGAAGGAGCACGGATGCTCCGAACGCGTGCAACCCCTGTCTTCTCCCTACCAGGATGTGACGTCGGTAAGACCGGAAGCAGGAAGTCGGAGCCTCGCCGAGACCCCTCTGCCACCGCTCAAACCCACGGACAAGCTGCTGAACAACAGCTTCCCCATGGATACACCGGCACCCTGCCACCTTCCTCCACTACACCTAACCTAGGAGAAGAAGATAGATGATCCTGACATACCCCTCTTACCTGTTTACCCTTACCTCAGAGTAAGTTGCTATATTCATTATGTATTAATACATTTTATGCTACACTAAGCCAGTGCCACTCTCTCCTGCTTGAGCTGCCCATGGGCTGAATGAAAAAAAAAATAACCTAACAGATTCCTTCATTCACATTGATCGATGTGGATGAAGAAATCTCCACCAAGAAAAGTGTAAAAAATAATATATGCCAACGCATAGGGGCGATCTGCCCACTGACCACCCCCAGGCCCCATGCTTCAGCATTAGTGATGAGCTGAACAGGGCACCCCCCTGTTCGGTTCACACCAGAACATCTCGACCAGGGGAAATGTTCTAGCGAACATACGAACTTGAAAAATCATAAGTCCTCATTTTAAGGCTTAAATTTAAGTGACTATTAATCACCCGCTGGGCCAAGGATTGGAACTCACAGCCTCTCTTGCTAGCCTGTTATTCTAACAGCTACTCCACCAAGGAGGCTGACTAACCTAAGACTCTCTATGCCTAACAATTCTCTATCTGAGAATAACAGCTATTTTATAAGGCTCTGACATCACCAGCGCCCCATAATCCATTTCTCAGGTGCAGTGAATAAATTACTGACATCACTTCAGAAGGAGCGGGACAATTCATAAGTTTTAATCAAAATCCATGATTAATATCACCTGCTGGCTTGGGGGGATTCAAACTCACAACCTTTTGTTTGCAAGTCGGTTACTCTACAAGCTAGGCCACCCTAATCCATTGCTTTAGGTGCAGTGAATAAATTACTTGTGGACTAAATGAACTGTTCATATTGTTAAGCGCTGCACCCACTGCTTCTTTTTTCTTTATATCCGTTATTCAGGATTTGTGTCAGCTGCTTTTTTGCTTTGTATTTGCTGGGAGTGGCACAGTATATAACCTTTTATTTCTTTACCTTTGAATATTAAGTGCTGCAGCCTTTCCATTTTTCTCTTGCTTGAGAATTTGTACAGATGGATATTTTTTATTTCAGGTCTGCATATTCCATTAGTGTGGATGGCATTTTTACTTCCTCTAGTGAGCCTGCTGATGATATCGGCGGCTTATTTTTGAGGTTAAAAAATCGAATGACCACTGAACTCCACACTAATATCCTACGGTGGGAAGTTTCCCCCCAGATTGACATCGTTGACGCCAAGGAAAGGTTTCAATTTTTTAATCAGGCTGGATTGGGACTATTCATATTTATGCTCAATAAGAAGAAGCAAAAGTTGCTCAGGTTGGATGATGAAATTAATGTGATCAAAGGGAAATGAGGATTATGTGAAAAAATCTGAGGCCCTTAGGAAACATTTAGAAAAGGAGGATTCTGACCAGAAGGTCAAGAAAAAGAAAAAATTCCTAAGGGATGTTGGGGATTAAAAGCAAGCCAAAGTTTTTTAGTGGCAGTGCAATATTATTTCTGAGGCGGTATCTGATAATGTTATGGATACAGGGATTGAGCCTTCCACTAATCCCCAATTGGCCACACCTTCCTCTTCTGCTTTTTCTGGGTTCAGGCAAGGGGATCCCCTCCCTGTTCCGAGTATACCCCCTCCTTCTCGGAATAGTGGGGTTCACCGGGGACGTGGGAGGGGACGAGGAAGAGGTAGGGGGAATCCCCGCCCTAGCTTCCAGCAGCCAAGGAAAGACATTCCTATGCAAAATAGGTTTGAACCTCTGAATTATCAGAGAGATGAGGCTGATCTTTATATGACCGTTCATCCGCACAAACAGAGGGGTACATATGATTGGGAATATAATTATGGTGCACCAGCTGTTGATTATCAGTGGGGCTCCAGGGGTAGATCCCATAATGGGCCTGTGGTTAATAACAGGGGGTTGCCCTATTACCCTGTTAACGAGAATTATGAGGGGTTTTATCCCAATAATCTGAATTATGGTGGGAACCATTATTCTTTTTCCGGGGGTACCCCAAAAAACAAAAGATTAAAAAATCCAAAAGAGGCTCCCGAGGGGGCAGGAGGGTCCGTGCTAAAAAAGAGGTGGGTCTAAAAGATGCTGGTCTTTTTAATCTGAGTTCGGTTGAATTGTCTAATGAAGAAAAATTTGTCTTGAACCAGGGTCTGAAGTTTGCCCCACCCAGAACCCCTCAACAAATTTGAAACGTTCATGGACTAACCTCTGTAATGGAGGTCTGTCGTTTCTGGTAAGAGGCGTGTACACCTGGGTGATTGTTGGTGGTGGCCTATGGATTAATTTCTTGATTGTAACTGGACTTTTGTTCCACCTTTTGCTTGTGGACCATATGAACTGCTTGTGGACTATATGAACTGTTCATATTGTTAAGCGCTGCACCCACTGCTTCTTTTTAATAAATTACTGACGTCAGTAATTTATTCACTGCACTTGAGCGGTGCATTGTGGGATGGCTTGTCAGGTCACTATAAAAGAGCTGTCAAAATCAAAACAGCTCATTCCACGGGAAGCGTCTGGAGAAGCAGAAGCATCTTCTTTTTTTTTCTTCTATTTTTCGGGTGGCAGGCGACTGATCATCGGGGGACAGTATTTTTTTATTTTATTAATAAGAGACTTTTCCAAAACTGGCTTTTGTCATAATTTTTTTGTACACTTTTTTAGTGAATGGGTAGGGGTAGGGGGGGGGGGTGGGATCTGGGGTCCCCTTGTTAAAGGGGGCTTCCCAATTCTGATAAGCCTCCCCCCGCAGACCCCCACAACCACAGCCCAGGGTTGTGGGGAAGAGACCCCTGTCCCCATCAACATGGGGGCTAGGTGCTTGGGGGGGTGGGGGTGGGGGGCAGATCATTGAACACTGCCAATTGGTAAATGAACTGGTAAAAAAAATATGCAATTAGCCTAGAGGAGAATGTGTACATAAATTAGTCATGGAATAGAATGTAGATTAAAAAAAAAAACCCACAATGATGAAATTAAGAATAAAAAGGCCAAAAGGGAGAGGGTGGGGGGAGGGGAGACAGGAAAGAGGGTGGGGGAGAAGGGAGGAAGAGGGGGGGAAGAAAAGAAAATAATGTATGTAGAGGGACTAGAGTATAGATGCAATTTTGATTCCCTCATTGAGGCTGCCTGGCGAGAGAGTATTGAGAGAGTAAATCCAATAGGTCTCTCTCGTGCATAATCTCCTATATCGTTCAGTCTCCAGAAGTAATCTTGCATCTGTTCTGTGAGTCCTTCAGTAGATTTTTGTTGGAATTCCGTTAAGTGTCGTGGGACACTGTGTTTATCTCTTCCTGATTCCATAAGGTGTCTGTGTTCACCAAACCGCCGTCTCAAGGCACGAATGTTGCGGCCTACATAGATCAGTCCACAAGGATAGGATAATCCATAAATCATGAAATCAGAAGTTGTAGAAATTATCTACTGGGAAATTTTCCCTTTCAGTTGGAAAGCTTTTTGTCAAATTGGCACATTTTACATAGAGCCTTACGGCACTGATATATCTCTATCAAGGGTATACGAACTGGTTGTGTGGTGACAGGAATGGTAGATTTCAATTTGCTAGGAGCAATTTTATGTTTAAGGTTGGGGGCCCTGCGATAGGTAACTCTTGGACGGTCCTGAATAATGGTTTTTAGGTGGGGATTCCCTAACAGTATGCTCCAGTGTTGGGCCAAGATTTTTTTTCCATTTTTTTGTATTAAAAGTGGAATGTAGTAGTGAATCTGGTGGAGTGATCTGAGGGTTTACAACTTTTTTTATGGGTTTTTATTTTCCTGGTACAGTTCAAAGGCCTGTTTCACCAAGGGTTCAGGATATGCCTTGTCCAAAAACTTTCTTTTCAGGGTTTTACTCTATTCAGCATAATCTGTATACAGTACAGTTCTTTCGTAGTCTACAGTATTGTCCTTTAGGGATATTTTGGATCCATTTAGGAAAGTGACAGCTTTTACAATGCAAAAAGGAATTGCTAAGCGATTGGCTTTGGTTTTTGACACATATTTTGCCCTCAAAATGGCCCAGTTCCACATCTAAGAAGGGTAGAGTTTCAGTACCAAGTACGAATGTGAAAAATAGCCCATAGGGATTGTCATTGCAGTGTTCTACAAAATGGTTGATGTGGTTAATAGGTCCATCCCATATGATGATAATATCATCTATATAACTAGCCATTGCAGCAAGGAGCATATGAATTGGGGACACATGTCAAACAAAATGAAAGAAAATTCCCAGCTCAACCTACCAACCAGCCTGCAACCAACTGAATTATCCTGTCTAACAGTATGTATTAAAAACAGGGGTTTAGTTTGCACATTTGCAAATATATGCATAAGCTGCAGAGCCAATTCAAGGCCCCCCAGTATTATCTGCAATCCTAACTCTAAATTTTGAGAGCCTCCACAGTGGAAGCACTTGAATTATAATAAATAGGCAGAGGGCAGGTGAGCCTAGAGAAAGACCACCCCTCTGTAAACCACTTACCTACCAGCACATTGTAAAATGACACCGGCAAGAACCTCTCCTCCCTCTGGGCGGGCGTCATACCACGTCCACCTATTCTTGGCGCTCCTACACCATGACCGGCTGTGTCCAATCACAGCCGGTCACAAATGTCAGCAAACAGCTGTAACTTGCTGTTACTGCGTTCTCTTCCTCAAAACTGTGTGAGGAGGAGATCGGGTAACAGTGAGTTACCAAATACAGTGAAAAACACAGTCCCCAGATTGCCCCCAAAATAAAGAGCACCTGTCTCCAGCCCAGATTACCCAAGTATCCATCTGCAGCCCAGAGTACCCGAGTACCTATCTGCAGCACAGAGTACCCATCTGCAGCCCAGAGGGCCCCAGTGCCTATCTGCAACCCAGAATACTCGAGTACCTATCTGCAGCCCAGAGTACCCGAGTACCTGTCTCCAGCCCATCAGAATACCTGTCTCAAGCCCATCTGAGTACCCGTGTACCTATATGCACCCCATCAGAGTACCTGAGTACTTGTCTGAGACCCATCAGAGTACCTGAGTACCTGTCTCAAGCCCATCAGAGTACCCAAGTACCTATCTGCTGCCAATCAAAAAACCAGAGAACCTGTTTCAAGCCCATCAGAGTACTTGTCTCAGGCCAATCAGAGTACCTAAGTACCTATCTGCAGCCCCTCAGAGTACCCAAGTACCTGTCTGCAGCCCCTCAAAGTACCAAGGTACCCGTATGAAACCCATCAGAGTACCCCGAGTACCTGTCTCCAACCAATCAGAGTAACCAAGTACCTATCTGCAGCCCATCAGAGTACCCAAGTACCCGTCTCATCGGATCATTTTTTGGGCATTATACATTGTCCTGGTGCTCAAGGGCCTTCACAGTTGTAATAGGTAGTCAGGAAATTATATGTGTAATTAATGCTCCTAGAATGCCTGAAGGTGCTACTTGGATGTTGGCCATTGTATGTGGTTAGGCTGTGTAAAAGTCTTTCCCATGTGGTGTCACCATGTGCAGGGAAAGTAGCAGGATGTATTTTGGGGGGTTATTTTTGCTATGTACATGCTATGTGTTAGAAATTACTTGTAAAAAAAAATAAGTTTTAATTTTCTTTTCACATTTTCCAAAAACTTGTGGAAAAGAAAGACATGCTCAAAAGACTCATTATGCCTCATGGATAATATGTTGGGGTGTTTTCTTTCCTAAATGGGGTCAATATGTGGGTAATTCCACTGTCCTGGTGCTCCAGGGCCTTCAAAAGTGGGATAGGTAATCAGGAAATTATATGTGTAGTTTATGCTCCTAGAAAGCCAGATGGTGCTCCCTGCTTACCCCGCTGTGTAAAAGTCTTACATATGTAGTATCGCCATACTCAGGATGAGTAGCAGAATGATTTTTAGGGTGTCATTGCAAGTATGCCTATGCCGTGTGTGAGGAAAAAACCTGACAATTTTGTGTAGAAAACAAAAAAAAATCATTTTCAGGCGGTCCCCGGGTTACAAACAAGATAGGGACTGTAGGTTTGTTTTTAAGTCGAATTTGTTTGTAAGTTGTTACAGGTAAATTTTTTAAGTGTAGCTCCAGCCAAAAGAATCATTTTTAAGTTTTTTGGAGAACATAGGGAAGGGTTAACACCCCTGTACCATTTGTTTTGCTGACTGTTCCCCCGTTCAGAAGATTTCACCTCACTTTCTGTCCCTGTGACAACTGTATTTTGAAAAATTTGGATTGTTATGGAAACAAAGATTAATGATAAAGCTTCAGTGGAGACACCTTTTTCCCATAAAAACTCTTACAGGAGTGAATTTTCCTTCATAGGAGAAGATTTCCTCTGTCTTTCTGTTGTCTCCCTCCATTTGTAAGTAGGAGTCGTTTGTAAGTCAGATGTTTGTAACCCAGGGTCCGCCTGTATTAATTTTCCTAAGAACTGTGAGTCTACTTTCCAAAAAGTGGTCATTTGGGGGGTATTTGTACTGTCCTGACATTTCAGGGCCTCAAGAAATGAGATAGGCTGTCAGTACATCAGGTGTGATCAATTTTCAATGATTGGTACTAGGGATCGACCGATTATCGGCAAAGCCGATATATCGGGGGCAGATATGCACTTTTCCCAATATATCGGAATTGGCCCCAGAGGTTACCGATATTGCCGATATTTCGGGAAAGTGCTTGCTAGTCTGCAGCTAGAGGCATCACCCCGGTACTGGCGTCCATAGCCGATGGTCGGCTGTCTTGTAATGACAACCGATGCGGCTGAGAAGCCGCTTGGCTGTCATAACAAGGAGCAGGAGGCGACATCCCCCCACTCCCGCCACCTTCTGCGGCTCGCCCGGGTCTCCCATCCCACTGGGAGACCCGGACAACCAGCCTGCACGGCCACCGAAGACCCGATCAAAGCTGCATACGGCTCTGATCGGGTCTCCATCCAAAAACCCGGAAGTGATGTCATGAGTGACATCACTTCCGGGTACTGTCTGGCGCCAGATTAAAAAAAATGACAGCATTCAAAACAGCCAAACTTGGCGTTTTAAATGCTTTTAAGTGCAGAGGAGGGGTTTGGGGTCTTTTAGATCCCACGATCCCTCCACAAAAGTAACTGTAAAAAATAAATAAATAAATTAATAAAAAAAAACAATTTTTCAAAATGTACAAAAATATCGGCCAATTGATCACTAATTGGTACCATAGCTTGTAGACTCTAGAACTTTCACACAGACTAAACAATATACACTAATTTTTAATAAAAATTACTAATTTTCAAAATGTTTTAATAGAATCTAAAATAAAGAGTTTTATTTATTTTTTCAAATTTTTTTTCAAAATTTTCACCCTTTTTACTTATATCATAAAAAATAAAAACCCAGTGGTAAATAAATACCACCAAAACGGAAAATTTATATCAATACTTACCGTAATTTTCCTTTCCTGATGGACTCCATGGCAGCACATGTGAGGGTAGGCTCCGCCTCCTCTCCTACCCTATAGGACCCCACTCCCATAAAGGGACAGACTCCATGGCAGCACACGTATGGGAAATAACTAGCCATACACACCCGGGCGGGTAACTGCTGGTTTAACAAAAAATAGGTTTAATTTGCACCGTCAACAGACAAAACTTTTAAACCAAAATTAACCGAAGACAAAGAAGCCGGTTCAACACAGTAATGCGACATGAAGGTATTGATTGATGACCAAGAAGCCGCTCTGCAAATCACGTCAGGAGCTACATGAAGAGAAGCTGCCCACGATGTTGAGATCCCTCTAGTGGAATGAGCCGTCACCACCTCTGGAGGAGCCAGTCCCTTGGCTCTATATGCCCACTGGATGGTCTGAACTATCCAACTCGCTATAGATCATGAGGAAGCTTGTTTGCCTTTGTTTTTCCTGTAGATGAGGACAAAAAAGGTGGTATGTCTGGTGAAAAGGAGCCGTGGTCTCCAGATATAGCCGTAGAGTTTCCCCCACATCCAAAGGATGGATAGAATTTTCATACTGAGATTTGAACGTAGGCAGGACAATCTCCTGGTTGACATGGAAGGCCGACGTTACCTTTGGATTGGAGCCAAGCATTGGAACCAATACTACCCGGTCAGGAAAAAACGTAAGGAATGGTTCCTTGGTCGCCAGATGCTGAAAGGCCTGGAGAGCACAGAACGCTGCCCGAAGCCCCAGTACATTCGAGACCACCCCGCGGGCAGGGAAAACCCAACTGCCCTGGTCCACCTCCAACAGGCAGTGCGCTCCCCATCCCATCCTGCTGCGTCTGAAGTCACGACCAACCAGGATGCTGGAATGATCGAATGGCAATTTAAGAGATTTTTCCGCTGAAACCACCAGGTTAAGCTTTCCCTTATGGACGCTGTTATCCGAATGAGGACTTCCGGACTCTCGAAACTCCACTGTTGGAGGAATCCCATCTGAAAGGGCCTCATCCTCCACTGTGCCCACTTCACCATGGGAGCCGTGGAGACCATGGTCCCAATTATCTTCATGCACTGGGACGCACGGAGATGAGAGGCTGATAATGCCAGACGAATCCTGCTGCAAATTATCGGAATCTGCTCCAATGGAAGGGAGATAGTGCCTCTGGAAGTGTTAAAGAGGGCCCCTAGGAAGACCATCAACTTTGTGGGTTCCAGATGGCTTTTTTCCAAATTCAGGAGCCACCTGAACTCTTGAAGGGTGGAAATTACTTGAGCCCTGTGATGCAGAATTTGATCTTGATGTCTTGACAGAAGAAGCAAATCGTCCAAGTAATGGAAAAGACAAATCCCTTTTGCTCTGATCAGGGCTACCACAGCCAGTAAGATCTTTGAAAAGATTCGAGGTGATGTGGTAAGCCCGAAAGGGAAACAGGTAAACTGAAGATGCACCTGACCCACTGCGAATCGAAGAAATTTCTGCATTTCTGTTGCGACTGGGACGTGAAAGTAAGCATCTTTCAGATCTTTGGATATCATCCAATCCTCTGGCTGCACCACCTGACGAATTGTGAAAAGTGTCTCCATCCTGAACCTCTCTTTCTTGATGAAGGTGTTTAGGTGTGTTAGGCTGGCCATACACTATACAATTTTCTTGTTCAACTTTCCTTTAGATTTACCAAAACCATATAATATAAGGCCAAACCTAAACACTTTCAATTTGTATGGAATCAGACATGCCCTTGCACTACATAATTGAAGGTAAATCTAAAGGAAATTGAATAAGAAAATTGTATAGTGTATGGCCAGCCTTAGATCTATAACCGGCCTCTAAGAGCCGCTTTTCTTCAAGACCATGAAGAGCTGAGAGTAGATGCCTTGGAACCTTTCCTCAGTTGGGACAGGCACTGCCGCACCCTGGGCAACCAGGGATTCTACAAATGATTAAAGAGTCAACTTCTTTTCTTCTGAACGGGGTAAGGCCGAAGGAATGAAACGAAGAATAGGACTTTTGTCAAAGATCCACACATGCCCGTGTGATACGGTTCTGACAGTCCACTGATCTTCAACCGAGGCTGCCCAGACGTGCAAAAATTGAAGTAAGCGTGTGCCTACCCGCACTGTCTGGACAGGTTCGATATCAAAAGGACTTAGTTGCCTCTCGGCCTCCAGAAGATTTCCCTTTGGAGAACTTTTGTCCCGTAGACTGGAGGCGCTTCCAGTTCTTCCTAAACTCACGGCCAGGCCTGTAGAAACGAGCCTCTCTGGAACGCTCTGGATTTTGCCTGTTTTGAGGTCTTCTCTGGTCTATCAACTGGCGATCCTGGGGAAGGAACCCCGATTTACCACCAGTGGCACAGGTAATAGCACTGTCCAACTTATTACCAAAGAGAGAGGAACCCTCAAAAGGGATTCTACACCAGGCCTGTTTAGAGGCAGGGTCAGCCAACCAGGGATGCAACCACAAGGCGTGCTTGGCTATGACGGAGGACAGCATGACCCGCGCCGCCAAGGGGATGATATCAATGGATGCTTCCTTTGGATGTGGCTGCCAATGCCAGGGCCGGCTTACAAGCCATACCTGCGGAGAGATAAATCTTTTTAAGATCTGTGTCGATCCGCCTGTCAAGAGCGTCTTTGAAGGAAACCGAGTCTTCTAATGGTAAGGTCACGTGTTTCACCAACCTCATCAAGGCCGCATCCACCGTGGGAGCAGAATCTAGATGTTTCACTTTATCAATCTTAAAGGGATACATCCTGGAGATCTTGTATGACAAAGAGTCCCTTTTTGCAACTCCCTGCCACTCATCTGTAATAATTTCTCCCAATTCCCCCAGAAGGGGAAAATGGGAATGCTCTTTCTTAAGATGTTTGAAATATTTATTTTGCTTAGCTGGGGACTCTGCTGGATCTTCCCACTTTAGTGTCTCCTTAACCGCTTTAACTAGCGGTGGGACCATAGCAAGTTCAAAACCTACATTCTGGTCTTACAAATCATCCTCGCTGTCTGTAGAATCTTCTGAAAAGCGACTCGGTTGAGAAGTACCTGGCTCCAATTCATCCCTTGGAAGGGGCCCAGGAGCCTCTGAAGAGTGACCAGACAGCATACCAGGATCCCAGTCTCTGAGGGATTCCTGTACGATCCGCCTGACCATAGACTCCACTGGTTGTACAGTGTCTTGCTTCTCCTTTAGTACCTTGGAATAACAGGTATCACATAAGGATCTATCCTCAGGGACACGGGCTCGGCAGCCCCAGCATGACTTCCCTGAACCGTGGTCAGAATGGCAGGATTGTCACGGTGCGACTGAACTGGTAGTGTCTTCATGACGTTTAGACCTGGAGCTAGACCTATGACCAGATTTTGATGAAGAGTGTTGGTGGACTGAAGGAGATCGATCCTTTGATCCAGAAATGGGACGTTGGTCAGAGCTAAAAGGGCTGAATAGAGGAAAAAAACAGGGAAAACACACTTAGGCTCCACACACAACCAGCCAACACAAGCAGGTAAGGGTTAAGGTAACTAGCTTACCTGTTGCGCAGGGACTGGCCACCGGGGGGTGGTGAAGCATCCATTGCAGAGAGAAGCACAGCCTGCAACAGGAAGAAAGTAAGCATACATGTACTAACTTTCATCTCCACACCATCCCCCCAACCCCCAATAGCCATTGGTTCAAAGCATGACTCACCTCTGAGGAGCAGAAAGACAGCACGGGGAAGCCACCACAACGCCCGCAGACATCCCACTGAAAACAGCTTTGACAGCTGCTTAAATCTCTCGGGAGCCGCGAAGCCACGCTCCCATCGACGCAATAGCGTCATAGGAGATCAGGAGCGGTGCGCGCGCATGTGCGAACAAAGCCAGAGCCAAGCCTCATCCTGGACGACCAATCGGAGGCCCAGAGAAGCAGGGGGAGGAGCCTAAGCAGCGATCTGGAACGCAGGAGCGCTCCAGCCGCTACAAACAGGAAATACAATGACCAAAGAAAGTTTTATACTTTACCACCATGATGATAGACGAACAGTCTCAGGCCTGGATAAATACACGCGTGTGTGACAGGGCATCAGGGCCTATCCGCTTAATAGCAAGGACGTACTGGCCAACAATGCAGTCCACCTTTCATGCAGGATTTACGGCATCTTCAGCATCAAAATATTGCCCGGGTCCACCCGATAAATATTGAGATTGCTGGACATAAACAGGAGGCATACGACAACAGGAAGGACCACACGCCACCACGTCGCCTGAAACCGATAAATATCCTATAAGGTAAGACTTCCTTCTTGCAGGAGGAGGACAAAAAAGGAACACGGCTCCTGGTATGGAGCAAAGATTTATGGGAGTGGGGTCCTAGAGGGTAGGAGAGGAGGCGGAGCCTACCCATACGTGTGCTGCCATGGAGTCTGTCAGGAAAAGAAAGATCTATTTGTGTGAAAAAAAATGATAAAATTTTGTTTGGGTACAGTGTAGCATGACTAAATAATTGTCATTCAAAGTATGAGAGCACTGAAAGCTGAAAATTAGTTTGGGCAGGAAGGGGGTATACAGTAAGTGCCCTGTATTGAAGTGGTTAACCCTTTCCCTGCCAGGCCCTATGTTCCACTTTTAAACTTAGCTGGCCAGGCCATTTTTGCAATTTTTCCATTGCTTTTTTTATCATTCCCTTACAGCTTTCAGCGATTGTTAAAGAAACCATATATTTTCTGAAAGCACATGACCAGTAGAACACAAATATGGTGCTACTGACTTTTAAGGAACGATGATATTTGCGCAGATGTTTATCAAAACAATATTCTTGCTAAAAATACACTAAAATCAATATTGGCAGACAAAAACACAGCACATTTTACAAAACTTCTACTAAATATAAAATCTAAGCTGTATTGAGTTAGTAAAAAAAACTCTATTTGTAAATTTTAGATTGCTCCTTTTTGCAAAATGCCCCCCCCCAACCATATATTTTCTGAAATCACATGACCTGTAGAATAAAAAGAAGATGCTACTTATTTTAACGCCCTGTAATATCTGAGCAAATGTTTATCAAAACTATATATTTGTAAAAAACCCCCCAAACCATACATTTTCTGAAATCATAGGACTAGTAGCAAAAAAGGAAGGTGCTACAGATTTTCAAGGCCCCTTGATATTTGCGCAAATGTTTACCAAATCAATATTTTCGCTAAAAATACACTAAAATCATTAATAGCAGATACCAAAACAGCAATTCCTGCTAAATTGCTACTAAATGTTAAAGCCTAACCTGTATTGAGTTAATAAATAACAAACATTAGTACATTTTTAATTGCACCTGTTTGCGAAATGGTGAAAACTGAACGTACAAAAAACTATAAATCACCAAATTTCTCTAAAAATCTGGAGGTTTTCATTTTTCACTTTTAGCTTTTAGAATTTTTAAAGGCTCCCCAAAAATAAATATTTTCTGAAAGCAAAGGGCCAGTAGAATAAATGGCGCTGGGGCGTGGTCTGGACATGGCCGACGGAGGCTGTCTTTTCTTGGAGCTCCGTGCCTGTCCGCTCCTGACCCAGCTTATACTGCCTGTTGACGGTGGGGATGAGGTCCGCGAAGCAGAGGAAGACTAGGGGAGCATCTGGACATTCCACAACCCCTCGCAGGACTCCAGTCGGGGGTGAGATCCGATAGTTCTTCTCTGCCTCCCCAGTTCCCACTTCCGTGAGCAAGATGGCGGCGGCCCGCTCTACTCCCCTGCCTTCTACAGACTTGCACCCTGACTCACCGGCATCCTCGGCTGCCTCCGATGCCCTGCACGCTACTCCAGCCGCCTTCCGCCCACTGGAGCCCAGCCTGTCCCTGCTGTCCACCCGGGTGGAGATGGATGAGGACCTCCGCGCCATCCTTCGTGCTCTGCCCAGTAAGGCCTATATTGAAGCCATCGTGGGACGTTTGGAGACAGCCCACCAGCGCCAGGTCGGGGAAGTGAGAGCGGAGGTGCAGCGGGTCACGGAGCGGGTGATGGCGGGGGAGACTGCCCTGACCGCCATGGATCAACGCCTGGGAGCTCTGGAGACGGCTCAAAGGGCCCAGGCTGAATCCACTACTGCCATGCAATTACATATGGAGGACATTGAGAACCGCAGTAGAAGAAAGAATGTGCGGATTAAAGGTCTCCCTGAGGCGACAGGCCCGGAAGATCTCTCTGAGACTGTCTCCGCCATCTTTGCCCAACTCTTAGGGGACTCGACACCCGCTAACCTGGAATTCGACCGCCTACATAGAGCGCTGGGCCCTCGCTCTCCGGACCCGGGGAGACCTAGGGACGTTATTTGCCGCCTACACAGATTCACACACCGCAAATTGATCATCCAGAAGGCGAGGGATACAGGTACGCTGGACTTTGATGGTGCATCTCTAAAATTGTTGCCAGACTTATCTAGGGCTACCCTTTACCGCAGGGCGCTGCTTCGTCCCCTTCTGGACCTGGCCAGGCGATCCGGTGCCACGTACCGCTGGGGCTATCTGCTCTCAGTTACATTCCACAAGCCCAACTCCTTTTTTACCTTGCTGTCCCAGGCGGAACTCCCGGCGCTATTTGCAATACCTGGAGGTGGATCCTATCCAGGTTCCAAACTGGCTTGTCATGCTGCCTAGACCCTCTGATCGCCGGAATGTACCTTCTGCCGGTGCGTATGAATCCTCTCGCCCGCAACGGAGTCAGCGCAGTTCCCGGACGAGAGCCGTGGAGGTGCCCAGGGAACCGTAGTCCACCCTCTTCACTGAGACAGCGAGATCCTTATCCTGGATGCTTTCTACCACCTCGCAGATCCTGCTGATGTCGGATGACTGTTTCGTTGGGAGCAGGTTTGCTTGCTACACCCCCTTACCCCTGGACACCATGGATAGTTACCTCTTCAGGGCAACCTCCTGGTTACTGCCCTTCTCCTCCCAGTTTTCACTATCGCCCTGGCCCCCCTCTCTCCCCAATGTCGACCTGACGGAGTGTTTCCCATTTCCAGTGTACTGATACCGGGAGAGATGGACACGACCTGCTGCAATAACCTGCTCCACCCCCCCGTTACCCATGGTGACATCGGGTTCTCTTAGTTGGGATGTTGTTTTATGTTGCCCGCTATGTCTGAGAAACATGGGACTGACCACTAGGGTCCTGACTGTAGGAGTGGGGTGGTGGGGGGGGGGTCTGGGGAGGTGGGGTGCCTTCTGGACTCTCATGGTAGCTGGAGGGGGTTTTTTCTATTTTTCGTTTTTTTGTTTTGCTGATTGGTTTTCCATGTTGCAGTCTGCAGTCGCCATGGGGGGGGGGGAGGTACTTCTCTTGCGCCCCCGCCTTGGGGAATGCAACACATTATATGTTGACTTACATGTGATTTGCACTATGTTTATTATGCACTAACTGTTTACTGACTGAGAATTACTGTGCCTGCTCCTTTTCCTCCTGTGATCCTGACATTCTATTTACCCCTGGGCCCCTCTGTACTACTCCGGGGATCGGGGTCTGTCCCTCACGGTCCTCTCTGCTCACACACCACTTTATCTGTTTTTCCTCTCTCTCCATACATGGTTTCACCAGTTTGTTGGGCTGGGTGGACGGCCGGACTCCAGCTTCCTTGGGTTGCGCCGTTTCTGCCCTCGAACCCCCCCTAGGTTAGCACACGGTGAGCTTTTTGTCTCCCGGTGCCGGTGCAGTCCTTCTGCTTTCTAGTGCCTTCAGGCAATTTCCTATCCTCTTTCTCCCCTTTCCTGTGACTCAGCTTCTCCCTCTCTTCTCTCCATTCTTTCCCATATACTGTGGGACTCCCTTCCTTCTCACCTCCTCACCTTACTACATTCCCGCCTATCTCCCTTCCACCTCCGAGTCCTTTCATACCCGTGCTCCCTTCCGCCCTCCCCCCCTCTTCCCTTTTTTTTTTTTTCCCCATAGGTGTGGTGGGTGCGGCGCTGGAATATGGACACTCTCAAAGTGATTTCTTTGAACGCCAAAGGGCTCAACGTCCCGGAAAAGCGGAAAGTTCTCCTCAACGAGTTACACCGCTGCAGTGTGGATGTGGCGTTTATTCAGGAGACCCATTTCAGAGAGGATCGTCTTCCATTCCTCAAAAAACAGTTTTATCCGATCTCGTATCATGCAACCAATGCAGTAGCAATGTCCAAAGGGGTCTCCATCTTGTTCTCTGCCCGGGTGCCGTGGACTTGTGAGGGTACACTGCTAGACCCGGGGGGGGGGGGGGGCGGTACGTATTTCTCAAAGGAACAGTTGGCTCCTTCCACCTTACCTTCGCATGTATCTATGCCCCTAATGACAGGCAGGATTCCTTCATGGTGGGTGTCTTAGAGAAACTTGCTGCGTTCCAAGATGGCCAATTGATCATAGGAGGGGACTTCAATATCCCATTGGTCCCGACGGTTGACACTTCCGCTGGAGTGTCTTCCGTTCCGCACGGGATCCGGAAACGCTTTTTGCAGACTCTCCATGGTGCACAATTAGTGGATGCCTGGCATCTCCAACATGGTGGCGAACGTGACTATTCATTCTTTTCACCCCCCCCCACAAGAACTACTCGCGTATTGATTTTTTCCTCATCCCGCACCGTCAGCTACACGCGGTGCAGGCTACTGAGATCGGCTCGATCACTTTTTCGGATCACGCGCCGATATAACTGACTTACAACCTCTCAGAGGGCACGGGAGTGGGGACCAGGGTGTGGCGTCTCAGTGACTCTCTGCTGCAGAACGCGGAGGTGCACGCTGAGATTCTCCGGGAGCTCACAGAGTACTTCCGTGAAAATACGGCTGAGGATTGTGACCCTGGGATGCTTTGGGAAGCCCACAAAACAGTAGTTCGGGGCCTCTTCATCAAGCATGGCTCCCGGCTTAAGAAGCTCCACTTACAGATGTTAGAACAGCTGCTTGGTGATATTCACGATCTTGAAACTTAGACACAAACGTTCCCTGACTAGGGAGGCAGAGATGGAGCTCTTCTCTCTTCGCCGAAAAGTGAAGGACCTTCTTTTCACAAAGGCAAAGGCGGATTTGCAAAGATCCCGCCAGGCGTTCTATTATTCTGGAGACAAATGTGGCCGTTTATTAGCTGCCTCCGTCCGAGCGCAGAGACTGGCGAACTATATTCCCCACGTCCGGTCTTCCACAGGACTGAAGGTAGCTTTACCTAGACTAATTGCGGCTGAATTTAAAACGTTCTACTCCGACCTCTATAATCTTCCTGCTCAGACAGCATCCACGGCTCAGATAGAGGACTATGTAGCCACTGCGCGACTGCCTTGTCTTTCACAGGAGGAGAGAGAACAGCTGGAAGCCCCGATATCTATGCTGGAGCTTCAGGGGGCCTTGAGTTCGTTCAAGGTGGGTAAGGCACCGGGCCTAGACGGCTTTACACTCCCCTACTATACAACTTTTTTCCAGTTTTTGGGCCCCCACTGGTTGGCCTGGCTCAACCTTTTGGGCTCTAACCAATCCGCTTTCCCTGTCGACTCACTCCAAGCTCATATCTCCCTCATACCAAAGGAGGGGAAGGATCCGGCGCTCTGTAGCAGTTACCGTCCGATTTCGCTATTGAATGTAGATCTGAATGTCTTCTCGAAAATTATTGCGAATCGCATCGGACCACTTATGACGCGCCTGATTCACCTGGATCAGGTAGGGTTTATCCCGACACGGGAGGCGCGTGACAACACATCTAAGGTGTTAAACATTATACATCTGGCACAGACGTCGCGCACCCCTTGTGTTCTCCTAAACACGGATGCGGAAAAAGCATTCAACCGCGTCAGCTGGCGATTCATGACGGCTACACTTCGGTTGATCGGTATCGGGACCACCATGTTATCGTGGATTGGTCACATATACTCTGGCCCAACCGCACAAGTGAAATGTAACGGAGTACTTTCAGATCCCTTTTCTATCACCAACGGCACCCTTCAGGGGTGCCCCCTTTCCCCGTTGCTTTTCGCGCTTTCCTTGGAGCCTTTTCTTTGCAAAGTTAGGGCCAACCCAGATATCTCAGGGTTGAGGGTGGGAGACCTGGAATGCAAAGTCTCGGCATATGCGGATGATATGCTGTTTTCCCTCTCGAATCCAGTGATCTCCGCCCCCAATCTCCTTAAAGAATTGGAGGTTTACGGCGCCTGCTCCAACTTACGGATTAACTACGGTAAATCGGAGGCTATGGGAATAGCGATGACGCCTAACCTCCTCGCTCAGGTAACTTCGTCCTTGCCATTCCGCTGGACTCAAACTGCGCTGACGTATCTAGGTACCCGCATAACCCCAGAGCTTTCTAAGCTGTTCAGCCTTAACTTTTCTCCATTGTTAACAACGGTGCGCCAACTCCTCACTTCTTGGGCGGGCGGTATTCACTCTTGGTTCGGGCGGTGCAATCTTATCAAAATGTCAGTGCTCCCCAAGATCTTGTACCTTCTTCAGAAGTTCGGGTCCCATTGATTTCAATGGGGTTCTGAAATCCGGGCCGAACTTTCGGGAAGTTCGGATGTTCTGGCCGAACCGAACTTTTCAAAAGTTCGATCATCCCTAATTATTACTAGGACGAGTAGGACACTCGTACCACCGCCGAAATTTGTATACTCTGAATGTGAGTTTTTTTTATTATGGTTTATAATAAAATCTTGATATACTGCACAATGAGAGCATTCCCTTTATACCTACAATGAAGAAATCATGTGGGAGAGTGAATAGGAAGATCCCTCAAGATACCTTTGCAGCGGCAGGGATTATACATTATTGGAAACAGAGTACAGATGACATCTAATGGCAAGCAGTCTCTAGAACCCTCTAAAGAGCGATTTAACCATAAAAGGCTGATTACAAGCAAGAGTGAGGTGAGAAGCTAGTGAGCACTTTGGTGACACTTATGCCCCGTACACACGTGCAGATTGTCAGCCGAAAAGATTCGGCCGACGGCCGATCGGCCGATTTTCGGCTTGTTAGTATCATGCTTCCGACAGCCTACAGCGCACTTTCGGCCGAACAGAATCTGTCGTGCAAGCATTAACATTTTTGTATGCCGACACCAGAGCGGCCGATTGTTCGCCAGTCAATACAGAATTCGGCCGACAGACAGCAGATTTGCAAGACTGGGCATGCTCAGAAAAGAAAAAACACAGGGAAAGTTAACCATCACATGACATCACTTCTGCAGTCGGCTGTAGTCGGCGGACAAAATTCTTGTGCAGTCTTTTGCACTTTTCAACAGACACGACAGCCCGGGGACAAAAGACGGCCGATCGTTCGGCCGACGATCTGCACGTGTGTACGGGGCATTAAAGAAAGAAGATCACTGCACACTGCCTACCACTACTGGTGAAGGGACTTATTCACAACACAATGGGATTTTTGTACATATAGACTTTATTTATTTTAAAAAAAAAATTGTGGATTTATCCCATATCACTGCTGTTTTATGTCTTTTCCTAAAATATTGCTATTTACTTGTATGTTTTTTGCTCAAGTACATTTATTACTTGATAAACTTGTGTTGCACTTTATTCACTTTATATGCCAAGTATTGATGATCACCTGTTTATAATTTATGGCCTATTGGATTTATAGCTTTGCAACTTAATAATCATTGGTTTAGTTTTCACATGTGTCTGCAAAGACATTTATGCACATTTTACTCTTTGAAGGATAGCACTACACTATTATATCTATTTTTATACCATTTTTTGCTCAGGATAAGCAACACAGTGGCAGCAGCAATCCTACTCATACATCTACCACCTTTACTTTAAGGTGATAGCATGAGAACACATTCAAGACACATAACACATAACACATTTAAGATCATAGTGATATACTTACTTTTTGGTTAAAGAAAGCTAATCAGATTATTTAGATTCCACCTTATTCTAGCTTCACCAGGCATATGTTGACTAATCAAACAAAATGATAAAGTTGTAAAGAGTGGACAGCACCAACAAATATATACAGGTGCATATCATAAAATTTGAATATCATCAAAAAGTTATTTTATTTCAGTAATTCAATTAAAAAAGGGAACCTCATATATTTTATGTAAATGCGTTACATTTCAAGCATTTCTTTCTTTTAATTTTGATGATTATGGCTTATAGCTAGTGAAAACCCAAATATCAATATCTGAAAAAATTAGCTTACTGAAAAGTATGTCCATGTACTGTATAGTATGCACTCAATACTTGGTCAGGACTCTTTTTGCATGAATTACTGCATCAATGCAGCATGGCATGGAGGCGATCAGCCTGTGGCACTGCTGAGATGGTACAGAATCCTAGGCTTCTTTGATACCTGTATTTTGTGTGCTGTGTTCTCAGAGGCATATTTAAAGTCCTCCTTCTATTTGGCTTCTCCCTTCTTCTTCTTCATATCTCAGTGTAATGCACTCCACATTCCTATGACCAATCTCTAAACTTCTATTCAACTCTGCTCCCTGTGACCAAACACTTTTGCTTAAATACTTCTGCTATGAGACCCAAATGGCAGATACCCATGGGTGCTACATACTTATGCCTTTGCACACATTAGCCCTGATGCTAAAGAAAATAAACAATAGCATTGCTAAATTACTATGCAAATTACATGAATGCACAAATGTACACACGAGTGTATAGCAAATCCTTTACCAAAACTTATCTAGCAAAGGATGTCCAAAGTTTATCGTGTGATCTTAGTTTGCTGTGCAGGTTGGGCACCTGCTTTTGTTCCTTCTCTTCTCATAAGTAGTGATGAGCCAAACTGTCCTGGGTTCTGTTTGAGCAGGGTTTGGCGAACCTTACTAAAGTCTGGATTCCGAACCTGAACTCTATTGAAATCAATGCTGAATCTATCAAGATTTCTGGGCTAATGGTGATGGGCAATGTCTAGGGGAAGATGTACAATGTATTTTTTTTTTTTTATTTAATTTGTCCCAGAGCAGTCATTTTTTAAAGCACTGATATTTACAAAGGAAAAACAGAGTTTTCAAATGGTGGCAAATTACATCTCCCTCATAGCTTTTTTTTCGAAAAGAAAAAAAAATACAGACCCTAATTTTTACCCAAAATACATAAGAGACCCTTGGAGTTTGTTGTGTATTTTGGAAGATATTTGGAGGGCTCTGTGTGCTTTGAAGCCAAAAATTAATTTGTATTTGCCAGCATTTTTTTTCTTTGTAAATGTAACTTTTGCTGTAGCAAATCCTATAGCAAGAATAAAAAAATCCCGCTCAAAATGCAAACCAAACACTTTAAGTCTCAAGGGGGCACCTCATGCAAAAAACAAAAATAATGTATGAGGTCCCCTCAAGAAATCCATCCCAAACCCATAATGTGAGCATGCAGCCTGGCTGGTGAGGAAGGGGGGGGGTGTGGGGGAATGGCTAATTATTAGGGGTAAGGGTAGGGGTACGTAGTATAATAGGGGGCACATAGTACAATGTCCCTCATTGTAAATCCATCATCAATAATGATGACCGACAATGCACCAAAAAAAAAGGACAACCTGGTACACACAGTTGATCCAGACAATACTCCAGCCTATTGTCAATTTCTTGAGCTGCCACCAGCTATATAAGAAAGGAGGCGGGGATAGTGAGAACATAATTGACAAAATATAGCCAAATTTGGGCAGTGTCACTGCCCAAATATGGCCATGGCTATATTTGGACAGTAATGTCACCGCTGTACCAGCCCAAATTGTTACATTGTCAGATATACCTAGTGACATTAGTAGTTTTTATTGATACAGCGGGTACAAGCACTGGTTGTTTCCTCAACAACTATTGACTTTGACATTGACAGCAGAATGCTATCATATAAAAAAGCTGTAGCAATACTGCTTCTTTATATGATTTTGGGCTTCTGCCGAACAGGATGCCTAATGGGAAAAAGTTTGGACATTCATCTGAAAGCCTTAACAGCCAAACCGTCGGCTCATAAGCTGCGCATAACTCATCTGGTGCACAAAAGAATGTATGAGTCAAGATTTTACTAATGATGCAGTGCGCTGCATATATATTCAAAAACAAGCCATATTTATTAGTAAATTCACCTTGTGTACTTTGAAGTCTGTGCTCCCAGCAAAAAATGGACACCTGTTAAGATACAATATGCTTCTCTCTATATGATAGATGCACCAGCATATGCACATAAACTTTAGTAAATCTTGACCACTGCATATCATCTTTTGTATATATATATTTATATATCTATATCTATATATATATATATATATATTATATATATTTATTGTATATATAAATATTTTTTTGCTATAGTCAGTAAGAAAATTTATATAAAGTATATATAAACAATATGTAATCATCTGAGCAATTTAAAAAACATAAAAATGATTAATATATTAATATGCATTATTAATACACTTGAAGTACAGAGTAGATTTGTATAGCTGTATGGAATTTTACTTTAAATAGTATTACTAACTTTAGCTCATTACTGTAAAGACCTCTGTAACATATTGAAGTCAGATGGAGTAGACAAGAGAGAAACGAATTGGCACATTTTTGAAAGATTTTGAAATAGCCATTTAATAAAGTTATAAGAGTTTACAGGAAGAGGGGACACTGATATGTTAAAAATTAGACATGTATTGGTTCTGTGCCAAAACTGAATTAAGTGGTTATAGTGCCTGAGAGGCAGGATAATAAACTAGTAGATAATGCGCTTATACCTTTTTCAATTACACTCACTTTAACCCAATGTCATATATCCAGGATCATAAATCATTTCAGATTCAAGGTTTTACTTATGAGTGCAGAATCTATAATACTGACTCATTCCACCTTCATCTTGTCCATATTTTTCATCTATGTAAACCCTTATTTTTTTGACATATCTCCAATAATGTACATTAAAAAAAGGAAAATGAGCTTGGCATATTTGGCCATGGAAATCTCTAAATAGAAAATACCCTTTAACCCTAACAACATTTTTATCAATTGTTACACACTTGTAGTCCCAGAAAGCTATATTTATTAATACATTTTCTAAACAATATAAAAACTAGGACCTGATTAAGCATGGAGAGCAGATATCGGTCTCTGCTCTATTTTATACGCTGCTAGCTTACTTCAATCTGTAATCTATATTTTAAGGCCCATTTATTATATGCAGGCAGGGCGTGGAGCCTATTGTGCAATAGGAATTTTCCTCTGCTTAGGCAGCCAAGAGAGCTCTGTGATTGAAGGAGTGCTGGATTCTTCCATTCAAAAGTACAGCGCTTCCAAAGCACATTTGTAAAGGATATTTCCATACTTCATGAATGCTGTGCCTTTATATGTCAGCCCTATTGTGATAGAAAAACAATCATATTAGTCATCAATACACTTGTCTTCCATATTTGTTGTAAAAACTTACAAGTCAGTTTCTATACAGCGTACAAAGTCCTGCTTCTCAGTACGGATACAGAGGGAGAGGAGAACCCACATGCTTTCAGTGGACCGCAGCTCTTCCAGGAGGGTGAAGGTTTTGGATCCTAGGCATCCTCTGCTTCAAACAGCCCTGCCAAATCCAAACCAAGGCTGGCAAACACTTCTAAGGAGCCAAGCCCTTCCCAGCCTCTCTCCACTGTAGGCACCGATGCTCATAATGCATTTGAGACCTTCCCTACACTAAACCAAACAGTGATAGACACCACTTTAAAAGAAATGCTACTTTCTTTACAAAGATCCATCTGCTTTGATATTCTTGGAATAGTTCATCAATTTAAAGTTGAAGTCCACAACCTGGGGGATAGAGTCCATCACCTAGAATCCAAAATGGGTGAATCCACCTTTAATGAGCTGGTGGATGTTTATAGAGATAGAGAGCAAGAGGTGGAATGAATCAGAGCCAAACTGGAGGATTGCTCCAAAAGGAACAAGGTGAACATTTGCGGTATGCCAGAATTGGTTAAACCTCCAGACCCGAGGGCTTACTTTACAAAATTGATGTCTGACCTTTTGCCGGTTATTCCTCTTACAGAACTAATTATTGACCACATCCATAGATTGCCAAAAATCTTGAATCTGCCAGAAAAAGTCCTGAGAGACACAATAGTCTACATCTAGGGTTAGGGTTTATGGTTAGGGTTAGGGTTGCCTATTGCCGGTAATGACACAGGGGATGTTTTAAATGGATTTGAGATGGGTGACTTTGTTTTTTTCCAACTGATATGCAATTCCAGTAGAGCAGTGGTCCTCAACTCCGGTCCTCAACTCCGGTCCTCAGGGCCCACTAACAGGCCAGATTTTAAGTATTACCTGTGGGAGATGCAGACTAGAGTACTGCAATCACTGAGCAGCAAATGATATCACCTGGGATGTATTTCAGTTATCTTGCAAATCTGGCCTGTTAGTGGGCCCTGTAGGCCAGAGTTGAGGACCACTGCAGTAGAGTATTCTCAGACCTACATATTTGTGAATCCTAATCAATCCACCAGGAAAAGCAATTTTGCAGGTGCCTACAAGGGATTAATGTGTCTGCCTGTGTGTCTGCCTGTGTAAGAACTTGTTTTGCTCTGGCTGAGCTAATTTTCTCCTTGTTTTGTGCACTGGTGCGCATTTATGTTGGATTAGGAAGGCAATCCCCAAACTGTTCCCACAAAGTTGGTAGCATGAAATTGTCCAAAATGTCTTGGTATGCCGACGCTTTAAGAATTCCCTTCACTGGAACTAGGAGGCCAAGCCCAACCCCTGAAAAACAACCCCACACCATAATCCCCCCTCCACCAATCCACCAAATGATTTGGACCAGTGCACAAAGGAAGGTCCATAAAGCCATGCATGAGCGAGTTTGGGGTGGAGGAACTTGACTGGCCTGCACAGCGTCCTGACCTCAACCCGATGGCCTTACCTATTTAATGTGTTAAGATTGTATGGTTTTGGTCCCCTCATGGTAGCATGGATACGCCTCCTCTATACTGATCCTGTGACCGGAATCAGAGTAAACTCACATTTTACTAACACTTTCCCAATGCATCCTGGTACCTGGCAAGGGTGACCTCTTTCACCCCTTTTATAGCCATAGAAACCTTTGCCATATGTATCAATACTTCCCCAATTATTAAAGGCCTTCTTATTGGTACCATAGAAGAGTGTATTTCTCTTTACGCAGATGATACTTTAGTGTACCTAGCTGACCTCCATAACTCCCTAAATCCAATGCTGCAAGAGGTTAATGTATTCGGTGACTACTCTGACTTGGGTGAATTGGGAGAAGTCTAGCCTATTTCCTTTAGACCCCACAACTGTACCCATGATTCATCTGGACTCCAGATTGCAAGTTGTGTCCTCCTTTAGATATTTAGGGGTTATGGTTCAATCACCTTTATTACGGTATATTACCAACAATGTTTGCCCATTACTGGGCTAGCTGCAGCTCCAAACTGATAGGTGGATGGATCTGCTATTGGACTTAATGGGAAGAGTCAATATTCTTAAAATGATATATCTCCCTAAGTTGTTGTTTGTTTTGGCTAACTCTCCATGTAAAATATATGAATTCATTTTTAGTCTCAATTTGCATAGCGTTTGTGTGGCAGCACTGCCCCCCTAGAATGGCGCTACAGATTTTAAGACTCCCATCTCAACTGGCAGGATTGGCATTCCCTAACTTCTATCTGTACTATTTGGGTTCTCAGTTAGTACACATTTATGATTGGCTACACCCCATCTCAGCTAACGCCTGTACTACCACGGAGCTATTGCCTCTTCCATGGACACTCTTCACAACATTATTTACAAATGTTGTGTACCTACCTGCCCAGGCACATCGATGCTATGTACTTCACTCTGCCTGTGTAATACAATAGTAACCCGCATTTCTATAGAGTCATGGTTAGCATCCCCTAACAACCCTCTCTGGTTTAATCCCACTCTTACTGAACTGTATTCTCTACCAGACCCCCAAAGATGGTCTTCTAAAGGGGTTACATAATTATTATTATTTCAGGTTCTTATATAGCGCTGTCAATTTACGCAGCGCTTTACATATACATTGCACATTCACATAAGTCCCTGCCCTCAAGGAGCTTACAGTCTGAGGTCCCTAACTCCCATTCATACATACATAGTAGGGCCAATTTTGCAGGATCCAATTAACCTACCAGCATGTCTTTGGAGTGTGGGAGGAAACCGGAGTACCCGGAGGAAACCCACACAGGCACAGGGAGAACATGCAAACTCCAGGCAGGTAGTGTTGTGGTTGGGATTTGAACCAGCGACCCTCTTGCTGCTAGGTGAAAGTGCTAACCACTACACATATAATGTCACCTTTACACAGCACAATGCTTTAAGTCCTTCCACTAGTTATGACTGGACTGCATTACCCCCTTACTACATGTTTTATTAATATCAACTTCGTCATGCTATATGTGCACAGTTTGGGTCCCTAGTGAACCCTCTTCAAGACCCACCTCTAAAAAAAATGTTAGGATGACCTGATCTAAACTTATCTCAATTTACTACTCTGCTCTTATATTAGATTCTAAGCATAGATTTAGTGCTGCACAGGTTAAATGGACGTCCCTGGATATATCAATCACGGAAGCAGATTGGACAGAATTTAGTTAAACTTATCAAAAATCAGTCATCTCATCTAGAGACAGGGTTATACAACTAATGATTTTCCATCACTCCCATCCTACTCCTGCTAGAATGCACAAGATGGGTTTGAGCTCATCCACAGAGTGCTTTAGAGGCTGTGCTCAAGTTGCTGACTTCCTCCATTGTTTCTGCCCTGCCCTGTGGTTCAGGGATTCTGGGCAGCAATAGGCTCCCACCACTCTGGGTCTACCAAAATAAATTTTGAAAAAATAACAATATTTTTCAAAATTTTTTATATGAAATTCCCCCCCCCCAAAAAATGTAAAAATCTATTTTTTTTTTTAATTTTTGGCTGATTTGTTTTCTGCTACCTATGTTTGGTAAAAAAAAATCACAATAAGCGTATTTTGATTGGTTTGCGCAAAAGTTATTGCGTTTACTAACTAAGGGAAAGATTTTTGTCATTTTTGGTGTTTTTTTTTTTTAACGAGTAATGGCGGCGATCTGCGATTTTTTTTTGCGGGACTGCGGCGGACAGATCGGACCCTTGACTGAAATTTTTGACACTTTTGGGGGTACCAGTGACATTACTACAGTAATCAGTGCTATACATATGCACTGTTACTGTAAAAATGACACTGGCAGGGAATGGGGTTAATTTTATTGGAGAGGGAGGGGTTAATGTATGCCTGGTGCTTACTAACGTGTGTGGGGGGAGGTGACTGTGTGACACAGGGACAGATCGCAGGTTCAGCTATGCTGAACCCTGCAATCTGACCCTGTCTGTCACTTAGGAGATCCGCCCGCTTGTTTACACAAGCGGGCGGATCTCCAGACTCGATTCCCTGACTCCCGCTGTGACTGAATACAGCGGGAGCGCGCCGCCCACAGGAGGAGGAGTCCAGCGACGTAGGTTTACATCGCTGGACGGGAACGAGCCACTTTGCCGCAGCACAGTCAACGTGACTGGTCGGCAAGTGGTTAAAAATATATTGTACTTCTGAAACCAATACAAACTATTGAAACAAAAATATAGTGTACACGTTCTAACACGTGTGCACTTTTACATTTTAGATTCCTAGTGATAAGCTGTCTTTTTTGATTAGCACAAATGAATTACATTTACGTTATATTAGCAATGAATTGGGCAATTCATATACGGGTATATAAAGTATGCTCTTTAGACATTACTGCCAGCAAGAGATAGTCTTGCGCGCACGCCTCTTCTACTTCATCTCAGCACAGTCCCTTTGAAAAGTTGGCCATACACTAATTGAATTTCAGCCAGTTGCTGATCAACCGGCTGAAACTTGCACTATGGGTGGCTCTCTCAGCACCTTCCCACCTAACATCATTTGAATAAAAAAGAAAAAGGAGCTGGGAGGAAAATTATCAGCCATACAATGGTTGCATTCAATCAGATGCAGTCGCTAATAGTTTTTTTTTTCCTGACAGATAGGCATTTCTCTATCTGTGTTGTATGGTGTGGCTGAAATAATCTGTGAAAGAAAACTCATGTACACAACAAAAAATCTATGTATACATGGTCAGCTTAAAGTGGTTGTAAAGGCATTTTTATAAAAAAAAAACATGTTATACTTACCTGCAATGGTAATACACAAAGCAATCATGTACCTGCTCTTCTGAAGCCCCCGTTGGTGCTCTCTTCTCTTTTTTCTGCCAAGTGCCCAATTAGCAAGCCAGGTGCTGATGTTGCACCAGTGCAGGCATGCTCCCGAGCCAAGCTGTGTGCATCCATAGACTCACAGCCTAGGTCGGCCACGCCTCCTGCTTCTTTTCACAGGATTTGACTGACAATGGTTCCTGCTGCTCTTCATATGTCTTGTGAGAGCAGGAAGAGAGAGCAGTACTGTGTCAGATGGGAGAGTGTTGGATCAGCAGAGGAGTCAGATAAGTGTTTAGGGGGGGCCCAACAAATAGCGGGACGTTCTTTACATTATTGCAGGGAATGCATTGGGGTAAAACATGCAAAAGTTTTCATTTTGATCATATGGGTGGCAAGAGTTTGGTATCAGACAGTCTCAAAAGGAGAGTTAACTGAAAATCACTAACTGGCAATATGAGATGGCTAGGCACCTCTAAGTGTTACTAAACCCACAAAAGTAAAGTCAGTCTGTATATGCAATAAAGCATGCTTGTTATACTCACTGTGAAACCTAGGGGATTAATCCTCTGCATTGTGTAAAAAGGCTGTTTGATCCTGTCCTTTCTGATCCTCTACTTCGTTTACTGTCCCCAATCCATCTGCTGACAGCACAGAGCATTGGAGGCACATGCTCAGTTTGGTGTGTATTGTTTTTTTTTTTTTTGTGGAGAGGGTGCATGATATCAGCACATGGCCAATCTGCACGGTCTAGACAGAGGGTCAGGGGTCCTGCAGCCTCACAGGACAGTCAGGGTAGAATGAAATCTCCTTCTACAAGCTTTAACCAGACACTGATGAAGTCACAAGACTGCTATATACTGCTTATGAGAAAAGGTAGTTAGCAGTTTATATTTACTAAAATAATTGCATTTCCATGTTCTGTTTACTGTGGGAGACCAGATGTAGTGAATGCAGGGTCCTGGGTTTTGTAACACTTTAAACCTTGTGACCTATTGGAAAATGTTGCATATGGGAGATAGAACTGACAAATGTCATACATTTTGTGTGCATTTTCACATGCATTTAACCATCTATACCATCTATACCAGACCTTCATCAAGAATAAGGATCTGGTATGTGTTTTCAGAGGAAACTGTGAGCTGTTTTCAGTGTGTGCATGGGTGTGGGTGTATGTGCATGGGTGTATGTGTGTGGGTGCCTCATTGACATATCTATCAGACCCTCACCTAGGATAAGGGTTTTGTATAGATGAAGCAAGTCCTCGACCATTTGTTTAAAAACAGAATTTTTCATTTTCTGGCAATTTAACCACTTCCCTACCGGCGTATAGACAAATGACGCTGGCAGGAAGTCTTTACCGATCCGGGTGGCCGTCATATGACGTCCACCCGCTCTCGCCACTACTGCGCACCCCCGGGCGCGCACAGCACGGCGATCGGGGGTGAGGTTCATCCCTCGGACTGAGCCCAACCCCGATCAAGGTAAACAGCCAATGAAATTGGCTGTTTACCACGTGATCGTCTGTGTCAATGTGCGCCAATCAGGGACGAGTCTTGTCCCTCGGACAGAGCCCATCCCCGATCTAGGTAAAGAGCCAATGAAATGGGCTTTTTACCACGTGACCGGATGTCAATCACAGCCGGTCACAGAATGTCAACAGAGAACACGGTAACTAGCTGTCACCGTGTTCTCCTCCTCACACACTGATCCTGTGTGAGGAGGAGATTGTGGTAACAGCTAGTTACCAATTACAGTGCACCCCAAAACACACTGATTGCCCCCCCAATAAAGAGCACCTGTCACTAGCCCATCAAAGTACCTGTCACTAGCCCATCAAAGTACCTGTCACTAGCCCATCAAAGTACCCGAGTACCTGTCACCAGCCCATCAGGTACTCGGGTACTCTGATGGGCTGGTGACAGGTATTCAGGTACTCTAAAGACGGGTACTCGGGTACTCTGATGACAGGTACTCAGGTACTCTGAGTACCTGTCACCAGAGTACCCGAGTACCCGTCATCGGAGTACCCGAGTACCTGTCACCTACCCATCAGAGTACCAGAGTACCTGTCACCTACCCATCAGAGTACCCGAGTACCTGTCACCTACCCATCAGAGTACCCAAGTACCTGTTACCTACCCATCAGAGTACCTTCCACCTGCTCATCAGAGTACCTGACGCCTGAAGTACCCTAGTACTTGCCGCCTGCTCATCAGTACCTATCACTACTCATCAGTACTCATCAGTACCCATCACCTATCAGTATCAGTACTGATCATCAGTACCCATCAGTACCCATCAGTACAGTATCAGTATCACCTATCAGTATCAGTACTACTCATCAGTACCCATCAGTACCTATCACCTGCCTGTCACCTGCCCATCAGAGTACCCGAGTACCTGTCACCTGCCTATCGGAGTACCCGAGTACCTGCCACCTGCTCATCAGTACCAGAGTACCTGTCACCTGCCTGTCACCTGCCTAGCAAAGTACCCGAGTACCTGTCACCCTTCATACAGCCACCATGTCCAAGTCCAAAAAGGTTTATATACGTCCTCCGTTTAAACCTAAATACCAGTGTTATGGCAGCAGATAGCTGCCATAACCTTGGTATTTTTTTGAACGGTGGACAGTTGGCTTTTCGATAAGGGATCACCCTTCCGGGATGGCGGAAGAGGTGCCCCCCCTCCCGCCGTGTTCCGGTCCTTTTCCCCACTTACCGGACTCGCCGGCAGCGGGGAAAACGATCCAGTCCTGGATCCTCACAGCCAGGATGTAGAGTGAGGGCAAGCATACGGAAACCCCGCCCACATAAGTAAACGGTGTTCAAACCACACTAAGGGGTATCGCCGCGATCGTTAGAGCAAGAGCAATAATTTAAGCCCTAGACCTCCTCTGTAACTCTAAGATGGCAACCTGTAGAAATTTTTAAAGTGTGGCCTATGGGGATTTTTAAGTACCAAAGTTTGTCGCCATTCCATGAGCGTGCACAATTTTGAAGCATGAAATGTTGGGTATCTATTTACTCGGCGTAACATTATCTTTCACATTATGGAAAAAAATTGTGCTAACTTTACTGGTTTCTTAATTAAAAAAAGTGAATTTTATCCAAAAAAATTGCGTTTAGAAGACCGCTGCGCAAATACGGTGTGATAAAAAATATTGCAATAATCTCCATTTTATTCTCTAGGGTCTCTGCTAAAAAAAAAATATATAATGATTGGGGGTTCTAAGTAGTTTTCTAGCAAAAACAACTGATTTTAGCTTGTAAACACCAAATGTCAAAAATAGGCCTAGGCAAGTGGGTAGGATGCATGATGGTGCTCCTTGGATGTTGGGCCCCTCTATATGGCTAGGCTGTGAAAAAATCTCACACATGTGGTATTGCCATACTCAGGAGGAGTGGCAGAATGTATTTTGGGGTGTAATTTTTGCTGTGTACATGCTATGTGTTAGGAATATCCTATAAATCAGGCATGTCCAACCTGCGGCCCGGGGGCCGCATGCGGCACGGAAGCCGCATGCAACGCGGCCCACTGCCCCCTTACAATTTTTTTTTGCTGGGGAGGAAGGAAGTCGAGTTGGGGGCACGGCCACAGAGGCTGCCTCGGAGGGGATCATCCACTAGTTGTGTTAAATTAGTGCTGGGGGGGTCTTTAGCACAGGAATGGCGAAGGAGCATTTTATTACTTATATACCTTAACTATAGTATATATTTTATATGCGGCCCAAGGAAATTTCTGCTATAAATTGACAACTTTGTGTAAAAAAAAAAGTTTTCATTTTTTTCCCACATTTTCCAAAAACATGTGGAAAAAAATGACATGTTCAAACGACCCATAATGCCTCATAGAATATACGTTGGAGTGTTTGCTTTCCAAAGTGGGGTCATTTTGTGGACCTTTCCATTGTATTGGTGCTCTAGGGCCTTCAAAAGTGTGATAGGTAGTAAGAAAGTTTTATGTGTATTTATGCTCCTAGAACGCCTGAAGGTGCTACTTGGATGTGGAGTCTTTTTTTGTGGACAGGCTGTGTAAAAGTCTCACACATGTGGTATCACCATACTCAGAAGGAGTAGCAGAATGTATTTTGGGGTGTCATTTTTGCTGTGTACATGCTATGTGTTAGAAATAGCTTATAAATTGACAACTTAGTGGGAAAAAAAGAAAAAAAAATGTTTTCTTAATTTTCCCAAGAATTGTGGGAAAAAATTATAACTTCAAAAAACTCACCATGCCTCTTACTAAATACCTTGGACTGTCTACTTTACAAAAAGGGGTCATTTGGGGGGTATTTTTACTGTCCTGACATTTCAGGGCCTCAAGAAAAGAGATAGGCCGTCAGTACATCAGGGGTGATCAATTTTCAGTAATTGGTACCATAGCTTCTAGACTCAATAACTTTCACACAGACTAAATAATAAACACTAATTTGGGTTAATTTTACCAGAGATATGTAGCAGTATTAATTTTGGCCCAAATGTATGAAGAAAAATTAATTTTTTGCAAAATTGTATAATAGAAACTAAAAAAAGTGTTTTTTTTTTCAATATTTTTGCTCTTTTTTTGCTTATATCACGAAAAAAAAAAAAAAACAGTTGTGATCAAATACCAACAAAAAAAGCTCTATTTGTGTGAAAAAAAATTATAAAAATTTTGTTTGGTTACAGTGTAGCATGACTGCGCAATTGTCATTCAAAGTGTGAGAGTGCTGAAAGCTGAAAATTGGTCTGGGCAGGAAGGGGGGTCTAACTGCTCTGTATGGAAGTGGTTAAACTTAATTTTGAAATTGTTAGTGTTGCTGTAGCAGATCTTCTACATCGTACAGATGTGCCACCCCACATGCAGATTAAGGGCATCCCCCAGGCATGTATTTTAATGAAGTTTGGCATTTTTAACTATTAAAAATGCTGCCCCGCCAAACTATTTCATTTTTTTTTTGCTTTGGTACATGTCCCCCAGGGTAGCTCTCTCTAATGCCATTTGTTTGACAATCTCTTAACTATCAGCCTAGAAAATGGCCACTTCTGTTTTTTAATGTTTAGCACCTATTGAGATTAATGGGATATGGACTTGATGATTTTGACTCATCCCTACCCATAAGATTTGAGAAGATGTATCTTTATTGCTGGTGCAATGCTAGCAAAAATCATTTCCTGTTGATAGATCGAATCCTTTACAAATAAGCTAAAAAATGAGCATATTCACCAAATCTCAGAGAGAACAGCTTAGTAAAGAAATTTTATTTGACGAACAAAGATTGGAAGTTATTAGTTTACCAAAAGAAAGCCCAATGGTCAACAATATATTCCTACAAGACCGTTCATCCTAATTTAAAATCATTTCTTCTAAAAGTATTTTATTCTTTCTGAACAAATCTATCTTATTAGAAAACCATGTAGTCAGCTTTATTGGGCCTGCTCGTGGATGCATAAATGTATCTCTGTTTATTTTAAAATTGATATACATGAATTCTAGTATGCCTGATATTTCTCATTCTGATATTAAAAGAGACTTCATCCAAATCCTGATGATAGCAGAAACAGTCAGTTACATTTATAAAATGATCTAGCTAGATTCTGTCTCTGTTCAAAACAAACCCCAGGCCATGTGTTCCTCATGAGGAAACTGAGCAGCTTTTACTAGTAAATCAGTGCTGAAAGAGAACTCCCTAATGTAGGTTGACCAGACATCCCTGGTTACTGGGGACAGTCCCTGGCCTGAACCTATCCCTGTTTTTTCCCCCACTTTGCAGCGCTGATTCTGGGCGGGTGCACCACTAGCTGGGGCATGGGGGGGGGGGGGGGTGGTTGCCCAGGGTCCCGCTGGGCCTAAAGGGCTGCCTCTGAGGGGAAGGGGGATCGAGTGCCACCTGATAACACAGAACAGAGATCTTACACAGCAGCCGCTGTCGTATGAAGTCCCGCCTCCTGGACGACTCCTATGATAGACAGCACACTAGTGACATCTATCATAGGAAACGGGACTTCGTATGACAGCGGCCACGCCAGGTAAGTGCAAAATCCCTGCTCTGTGTGATCCTGTGGCTCTCCAATCCCCATGCACTGATCACCCTATATTGATCTGGCACTGGAGAAGCTGCATTGATCTGGCACTGGTGAGGCTGCATTGATCTGGTACTGGTGAGGTTGCATTGATCTGGCACTGGTGAGGCTGCATTGATGGGGCACTGGTGAGGCTGCGTTGATCTGGAACTGTTGACGCTGCATTGATGGGCACTGGTGAGGCTACATTAATGGAGCATTGGTGAGGCTGCATTAATAGGGCACTGGTGAGGCTGCATTGATGTGGCACTGGTGAGGCTGCATTTATGAAGCACTGGTGAGGCTACATTAATGGAGCATTGGTGAGGCTGCATTGATGTGGCACTGGTAAGGCTGCATTGATCTGGCACTGGTGAGGCTGCATTGATGTGGTACTGGTGAGGCTGTATTAATGGGGCACTGGTAAGGCTGCATTGATCTGGCACTGGTGAGGCTGCATTGATGTGGTACTGGTGAGGCTGTATTAATGGGGCACTGGTGAGGCTGCATTGATGTGGCACTGGTGATGCTGCATTGGTGTGGCACTGGTAAGGCTGCATTGATCTGGCACTGGTAAGGCTGCATTGATCTGGCACTGGTGAGAATGCATTGATGGGGCACTGGCGAGGCTGCATTAATGGGGCGCTGGTGATGCTGCATTGATGTGGCACTGGTGAGGCTGCATTGATTGGGCACTGGTGAGGCTGCACTGATGGGCACTGGAGAGGTTGCATTGATGGGCAATTGTGAGGCTGAGCTGTTTTGCACTGATGAGGCTGCATTGATGGGCACTGTTGAGGCTGTGCTGATGGGCACTGATGAATATAATACACTCTTCAAATGTGCTTTAAAATGCATGGTCTTCCCTTTTTATAAACAAGAAAATAATGACGGTACGCTCTTGGGCTGGTATAATAATGGTATGGGGTTGGTATGAAATAATTTCCAGGACTGTTTTTTTTTCCCTCAGTCTGACCCTGAACGTTTCCCTCTGTAGCCGCACCAATGCTGCTCAGTAAATGTACGGCATCACCATATGAACAAAGCGCTGCTATATGACTACAGCGCTGACCTGAAGTCTCCTCCTTCTGCCTCACTCGCCAGCCCCCCCACCCACCCACTCAATGTCCTCCAGTGCTGCTTGCAGAAAGACTATAGTGGTGGAGGCAAAGCTTCCCGGTTGCTCATGATCCCGCTTGAAGGATGCCTGCAGGAGTTCATTCTGTGCAGTGTGTGATGTGAGTTGGCTGGTTTTGCAAGATGTTGAGACATGTGTGCAGGGGCTTTAGGAAGGGGCTTGAGATGGGGGTGGGGCAGTGACAGCAGTGTCTGCAGCAGGGTAGGAGCCCAGTACAAGTGCTGTACAGCTAACGTCAATTGCTCCATGCATGCCACTGCCACGTGGCATCTGCAGTGCTGGAGCAATGAATTATCACTCATTTGCACCTTATCCTTTATATCATCTGCACCCCTCTTCTGCACATACTACCCACTACCATACACTCTACACCCCTCTCCTACACGTACCACCCACCGCCTTACAACTACGCACGCCTCTCCTACACGTATCAACCACCGCCATACACTCTGCACTCCTCTCCTACACGTACCATCCACTGCAATACACTCCGCACCCTTCTCCTACATGTACCACCCACCGTTATACACTACGCACTCCTCTCCTACATGTACCACACGCCGCCATACACTCCGCTCACCTTTCCTACATGTACCACTGACCACCATTCTCTTTACACTTCTCTCCTACCCACCCCCCCGCCATACACTTTGCACCCCTCTCCCACATGTACCACCCACCATTATACACTCTGCTCCCCTCTCCCTGCACATACTACCCACCTCCATACAGGCCACATCACTCTCCTGCACATACTACCGGCAAGCATACAGTCCACACCAATCTCCTGTACATACTACCTACCGCCATACCCTCTGCATCCCTTTAATACTTCATAAAGTTTTTCTCTATCTTATTATCTTAACATTTGGTAGTCATATCCCAAATGATTGTATTTTTTTTATCTTATTGATGAAATGTGAGAAATAATGTATATATCATACAATCATTCCATAAACACATACCACATACACTGCATATACAATTTGAAGAAAATATGCTTATAAAATAGTTTACCGTTTGCAAATAAAAAAAATAAATAAATAAAAAATATGTCCCTCGGATTTCATTTAAAAAAATCTGGTCACCTTAACCTAATGGTGTTCTCAAGCAATCAGAAAACACACATAGGTATCAGCAGTATTTCTTTCAAAAGATTTTTATTTGTAATATAATGGAACAGATACAAAACAATCATTATGAACCATGCACTAGAAGCAAATATTTGACAAATTGAAACATACTAAACAGAATACATACAACTCTTGAAAACTTCAAAGTGTAAGTAAGCAAGTGGTCTGCACATGTTCCACAATGCGAAAGGCGCAGAGGAAAAGTTATGCGCCGTGAAATGGAGATCCGGAGAGGCCCGCTCAATCCCAAGGAGACCCCTACTGGGGGCTAAGACTGTCCCCTCAGGAGAGATAGGTCAACCCCGGCTCCCCCATAACTCAGCTCTGGCAAACCAAGTTGAGGTATTAATGATTTACCCATATAAAAGAGAGCCATAAAGTTATAAATTTAGATCAAAATGCTATTGAGTAATATGCAACCCTACGAGTTGAGAAGGCTTCCAATACCGTAAAGGTAGGGAGCAACTAGCGTCTCAAAAACTTCACAAGCAGCATGGTATGCTTAAGAGAAAATTGTGTGGAGAAGAGAAAGAGAAGAGACAAAAGGTGGGAAAGGAATAGAAAGGAGAGTTAAAGAGGCTATTAAAAGAGAGAACAGAGGAAGGATAAGACCATGATAAAGAGGGTGCGATACTAGCACAGAGGGATGAGGTCTTAGAGAGAGAAAGTGATAGGAAGGAGTTTACCTGACAGGTCCCTAGAAACAAGAAGGATCAAACTAGTGCTGCAGAGCATGCAATGGGGTTTTAGTGAACTCAGCCCATGGTTCCCACACCACTTCAAAGATATGGTGAGTATCCAGGAGTTTGCTAGCTAACAATTCTTGCGACATAATCCAGGAAATTTTTCTTTTAGCGCGCAGTATGGAAACTGAAGGTCACTTCCAAGCGCTGGCTATGGTCATTTTGGCTCCCAGAAGAATGAAGTGAATGAGACGTTTTTGAAATTTGGATGCGCCCGGAGTAGGCATGTTAAGCAGAGCAATCTGTGGTGACTGCACAATAGATAGATGATATTGAATACTTTATTCCAGAAGCCCCGTAATTTGGGGCAGTCCCACCACATATTAACGACAGAGCCCAGGAGGGAGCAACCCCTAAAACAGAGCGGAGAAGAAGCCGGGTAGAATTTATGAATTCTCTCAGGCACCATATACCATCTAGTGAGGACTTTGACACTTGCCTCAATAAGGGAGACATTCAGTACACCTTTATAAGCCGCAGTCATGGCAGAGGACCACGACTGTTCCCCCCACTCCTGCGAGAGGTCCCCCTCCCATGCTCTGGCATAACTAGGTTTCTGACTGTTATCGGCAAGTGACCCATAGATCGCAGAGATGCCACCCCTCTGCTCCATGACATTACCACACCACGCCTCATATGGTGTTACCCTAGGAGAATTGACGTTGGATTTCCAGATGGAAGAAAGGAAATGGGAAATTTGTTGAAAGCGGAATAGTTCAGTAGCTGGCATTTTGAGTTTAGATTTGCAGTATGAAAGGGAGATCGGGCCCGATCCTGTAAAGAAGTGTCCTATTCTATACAACCCCTTATCTAGCCACCATTTAAACGAGGTAATATTCCGGCCCAGAGGGAAATTGGGGTTTTGGAACAAGAGAACCAGAGGTCGTATGGGGGAGGTGATTTCAGGTTTACCCCGGAGCCTGTCCCAGAGAGAGAACAAGTGTGAGAGTAGGTGCTAGAATTGCTGGACGATACTTTGCTTGACACCACATCAGGTAGTCTATCGTATGGAGAGGGACCGCTTGGCGTTCCATATTGACCCAGTCAGGTTTTACCCCACAAGAATATATGACTGATATCTGTGCCAACTGTGCTGCTTGGTAATACCACCGCAGGTTAGGAAGTCCTAGCCCTCCCTGTGATCTAGTTCTGAATAAGATATCCTTAGAAAATCTGTAGCCTTTTGAGCCCCAAACAAACTTGAGGATTCGAGACTGGAACTTGCGAAGATGAGTGCTATTGACGGGAATAGGAAGTGATCTAAAGTAATACAGGATACGTGGTAAAAGGGTCATTTTGACCGCATGAACCCTACCTATCCAAGAGATAGGTAAGTGTGACCAGGTTTGGAGGTCCGATTCTAGTTAGAGTAGAGTGGGGGATAGTTAACCTTATATAGTTGGTCTGTTTTCTTCGTTAGGGTGACCCCCAAGTAAGGTATAGACTGTTCGCTCCATGCGAATGGAAAATGATCTTTCAGGTTAGCTATCACTGGGGGGGGGGGGGGGGTCATGTTTATGTTCAGAGCCATTGATTTGGCCATATTCACTTGTAGTCCGGAAATAGTTCTGAACGTTGTTAAAAGACTACACACATTGGGAAGGGAAATCAGCGGGGACATGATAAATAAGAGTAAATCATCTGCGAACAAGGCGCATTTGTGAGTGCCCTGGGCGCAGTGAACTCCATGAATGTTAGTTTCATTTCTGATAGCTACGGCTAGTGTTTCAATTGCAATCGCAAACAGGAGGGGAGAGAGGGGACAGCCCTGGCGGGTACCTCTTGATATCTGGAAAGATTCTGAGTAACAGCCTTGGAATCTGACTTTAGCGTTGGGGTTGGAGTATAACGCTTTCAAGATATTAACAAACCGTGTTCCAAAACCCCAAGTATCTAATATAGAGAACAAGTATGACCAAGGAATAGAGTCAAAGGCTTTCTGCAGATCGATAGAAAGGAGAATACCCTCCTGGGGCGGGTCCCCATCCCACCCTGATTGCAACAATGAGATAACATCAATAGCGCGTCTAATTTGATCGGGTCCTTGCCTGCCCGGGATAAATCCTACCTGGTCTTTATTAATATATTGGGCAATGAAGGAGGAAAGTCTGTTAGCCAATATCTTTGCCAGTATTTTGAGGTCATTATTTATAAGCGAAATCGGTCTATAATTACTAACCTCGCTAGAATCTTTGCCAGGCTTGGGTATTACCGTAATATATGCCGCATTGAGGGAGGTATCTAGTTGTGGGTTCGTGCGAAGATCATTGAATAGCCTTGCTAGGTAGGGGGCCAGGTTCGGACCGAAGGATTTATAGTACGGGATCGAAAAGCCATCTAGGCCAGGTGCGGAGCTACTCTTAATGTCTTTAATGACTAGTTCTATTTCTTCTGCCGATATAGGGTCATCCAATAGTGCACGATGGTCATGAGTTAGTTTAGGGAGAGGAATAGAGGCTAGAAATGAGTGGAGTTGAGAGTGGGGCGGGTCAGGGGCCTTGCTGTAAAGATCAGTGTAAAAGTCTTTAAAGGCCTTTGTTATATTCTGGGGATTGCGAGTACCAGTACCATTCGGGAGTTTCACTAGAGGGGGAGCTTGCAGACGCGGTTTGGGCGAGAGGGTGAAAGCCAAACGTGAACCAATTTTATCTCTCTGAAAATAGAAGCGCGCTCCCGTCCAATGGAGGTGTTTGTCAGCTTTAGCCGTCAATGCCAAATTAAGTTGAGTTCTAACCGAGTCCAGCTGCGCTATGGGAACTGAGGTAGGGTTGCTTTTAAGACGCCGTTTAAGTGCCAGGAATTCTAATTCTAGCCGTGTCAGGTCAAGGCGTCTCTCCTTGTGTATCTGAGAGGAAAGGCGAATAATGGCGCCTCTAATGGTGGCCTTGTGGGCCGCCCATAGAATGCCCGGAGATGTGTCCCCTGTGTCATTAACCTCCCTGGCGGTATGATTATGTCTGGAATTACATACCAAAAGCGGTACAATTCTTTTCATGGAAATTTGGCGTTATGTATTATAGGCCTACAATTCTTAGTAATTACTGACTTAAACCTGACCAAAACAAGACTCTAGTAGACATCCCAGATGTGATAAATTTGAAACACAAACGCATGAATTATAATCGAATCAATAATATTATTTTATTATTTAATATATAATATATATAATAAAATTATATTATTGATTAGATTATAATTCATGCATTATATATTATATATAGATATATGTGTGTGTGTGTGTGTATGTATATATATATATATATATATACACACACACATATATATATATATATATAATATATAACGCATGAATTATAATTGAATCAATAATATAATTTTATATATATATATATGCATATATATATATATATATATATATATACGTATATATATATATATATATATATATATATATACATATATATATATATATATATATATATATATATATATACCGGTGTATGTGTATATATATATATATATATATATATATATATATATATATACCGGTGTATGTGTATATATATATATATATATATATATATATATATATATATATGTATATATATATATATGCATATATATATATATATATGTATATATATATATATGTATATATATATATATGCATATATATATATATATGTATATATATATATATGCATATATATATATATATGCATATATATATATATATATATATATATATATATATATATATATGCATATATGCATATATATATATATATATATATATATATATATATGCATATATATATATATATATATATATATATGCATATATATATATGCATATATATATATATATAATATAATATAAAGTGTGTTTTGTGCAACGTTTTTTTTTTTTTTTTTGAATTTCCCTCCCTAGTTCCGCTCCCATGCAGCATTGCTGCTGCAGGGAACGGAACTAGGAAGTGATCGTACCGACGGAGGGACGGAGGAGCGGCGGGACTCTCGGCTAGCGATCTCAGCAATGAGAGATCATCGCTGGATCGCCAGGATAAGGTAAGAGAAGCTCCGCTGCGCTCTCTGCAATCCACCCCGAGCGTGACTCGGGGTTACCGCTCCTGCAATGAAAAATCAACCCCGAGTCATGCTCGGGATTACCGCTAAGGTGGTTAATGGAGAAGTATTCTCTGATCTCTTTTTCAATCTGTGATTTTCTGGTTGGGTCTTTAAGGAGGGATTCATTTAGCTTCCAATTATTATGTAATTATGTAATGGATGGGTATGAGGGCTCTGCAGGAGCAATGTGACCAATGCATGGTCAGACCAAGCATATCAGCAGTATTTCAATAGTTGAGGGTGTTCATGTGTGTGTGTGCGCATGAGGTTCTTGGGATAGAATCTTAGGCCTTCCATAATGGATTGGACTATCTGTATACATGCTACTACACACACACTCTTTTATGATCTGCACCTGGAAAGTCTCAGGAATGACTCTTTGTGGAAATTACCCAATTTTTAAAAAAATAACAAACACTTACCTGCTCTGTGCAGTGGTTTTGCACAGAGCAGCTCTGTTCCTTTTTTTGATCCTCGCTGGTGCTCCTGGCTCCTCTCCCTCAAGCAGTGCCCCCAGACAAAGTTACTTGCCCGCACCCAATATAGACACATAGAACCGTGGCTGTGCCCTGCCCCCCCACTCTCTCCTCATTGGCTCACTGGCTGTAATTGACAGCAGTGGGAGCCAATGGGCTCCCACTGCTGTCACAGCTAATAAGAAAGGAGAGTCCCATGACAGCTGAGGCTATCGTAACCATCACTGGATCAGAGGGAGCTCAGGTAAGGATTGGGGGGGGGCACTGCACCCAGAAGGTTTTGTTCATGCATGAAGGTTAAAAGAAAAACCTTCTTCAGCCTTTAGTAGCAGTAGCAACTTGCTATGGGGGCACTGGAGCAGGCTCGCTCCCAAGCTGGGCTCCTGTGAATGGACATTGTCCATTCACCCACAGAGCACAGCTTGGCCCTGACCTCACTCTCTCCTCATTGGCTCACTGACTGCCAATGGCTTCAGCTGCTGTGTGAACCAATGATAAGAGAGAGACCTGGGAGAGCCACTGCCCTCATGCTGGATCATGATAGGGTGCAAGTAAGTATTAGTGGGGGCTTGGGGGGAGCTACACCCAGAATGTTTTTTACCTTAATGCATGAAATGCATTAAGGTAAAAAACGTTCTGCCTATAGAACTACTATAGTGCTTTCACAACAGATAAAGTCTTAAAATATTTCAAAATTAGAGTGTAAGTTCAGCTAATTTTGTTTTTATTTTTCTAGTTTTGGATGTTTATTATTATTAAAGATGACCTCTGGCAGGTTTTTTTTCTCTTTTGTTAGATATCCCACTACTTCTTTTCTTGTTATCTCGACGAATGGAGAAGGCAAAAAAAAAAAATGCGACATGTTCCCAATGATAAATTTTTTTTAAATTAGGCTCCTTTCACACACTCCGTCCGTTGGACGGAGTCCGTTTTTCTCAGCGGGGGATCGAGCCGCCGATCCCCCGCTGAGCAGCAGGAGGACACAGCTGACAGTTCCCCATGCATCTCTATGTGGGAAATCGGATGTCAACGGACCGTCAGTCCGTTCTCACCCGATCCCATCCGATCCGATCCGCTGGACGGATGGAAAATAGGGTTTCCATCTGTCCAGATTTGACGGATCGATCAGGTCGGATGTCAGCGGACATGTCTCCGCTGACATCCGATGCCCCATAGGAATGCATGGGGGGACCGTTCAGATCCGCCAAAAAAACGGACAGGCGGATCTGAACGGTCCGCCTGTGTGAAAGGGGCCTTACTTTCTCTGTCTCCACTGGGGAATCCTCTTGTTTTTGCCGTACTTATTTGTCAGAAAATTAAGAAAAATACCCAGACATAGGGTCCAATAAGGCTAGGTTTGCAGTCTGTTTTTAAAAGGAGTCTGGTGCAGTTTTGTTCACCGGTTTAGATATGATGCAGGTGCAAATTTTTACTTGAATTTGTACCTGAACCAGACCTAAAACCATACAGGACTCTTTTTAAAAATGGACCGCAGCCAGTCCGGATCACATGTTATGCGAATCAAATGCCGTTCAAAATGCATCCAATTTGCATTTATGTGAACCAAGCCTAAGTTTTGTTAAGGCTGGCCATACACTATACAATTTTCTTATTCAATTTCCTTTAGATTTACCTTAAACTATGTAGTGCAAGGGCCTGCCTGACTGCATACAAATTGAAAGTGTTTAGGTTTGACCCTATATTACATGGTTTTGGTAAATCTAAAGGAAAGTTGAACAAGAAAATTGTATAGTGTATGGCCAGCCTAAGATTCTGATCCTCTCCCAGACTATCCAAAAATTAACCACTTGACGACCAGGGCTTTTCTGAAACTTTTTGTTTCCAAGAAAAAATCTGCATTTTTTGTTAGAAAACTACCAAGAACCCCCAAACATTATATATGTTTTTTTAGCAGAGGCCCTAGAGAATAAAATGGTGGTCATTGCAATTTTTATATCACACAGTATTTGCTCAGTGGTTTTTCAGACACAATTACTTTGGGAAAAATACACTTTAATGAATTTTAATATAAAAAATATATATAACCCAATTTTTGGTAAAATATTAAAGATGATGCTACTCTGAGTAAATAGATACCTAACAGGCCATGCTTCAAAATTGTGCACGTTCGTGAAATGGTGACAAACTACAATACTTTACAATACAATACAAAAATTTCAATAGGCGATGCCAGGTTACCAGTTTAGAGCAACAGAGGAGGTCTAGTGCTAGAATTATTGCTCTTGCTATAGTGTTTGCAGTGATACCTCACATGTGTGGTGCAAACACCATTAACATATGAGAGACCTCTGCCTGCGTTCACTTCTGTGTGCGAGCATGGGGGGACAAGGGCGCTTTACATTTTTTTTTTTTTTTTTTTACATTTACTTTATTTCTGATATTTATACCATACTATCTGGCGCTAGCTAGTGCAGTCCAAGAGTATTGAGGAGTGGTGAGATATACTGGGACAGTTTACCCCGCTGGGTTTATACATCCACCCCCCTCCCACTGACTCCATTCCACCAATACGCTCTCGCTATACACGAGCTGCAGCATTTACGTATAATCTAGAGAAACACACTCCCCTTCACTTTGTGAAAGAAATGGAGTGACAGTATGCACTGATCCTAGGATTTGGAGTTAAATTTTCTCCCCCTGGATCCATCATACGGAGGTGCAGTTTTGATAACTATTTTATTGTTTTGTTTAGAATATGTAGCCTTTTTGTTTGAATTTGGTTTAGAATGCATGATAGGGTGGTGATCCTTATGGATGGCATATGTTTGCTGTTATGGTTGATGTATAATTTGTTTTTGTGTCAGGCATGTCAGTTATTTGTATGTGGGCTGCAGGATTGATGGTTGGGGATTGGTATGGCATATATTTATTCATTCACACGTATAGCAATTATCTTGGTTATCGGTCAGATTAAAGCGGATGTCCGCCGGTCACTCGTGATCGTCAGTTACAGAGGGAGAAACGCAGGCGGCTAATGTAAACACAGCCACCTGTCATTCTCCCTTGTGTAACAGCAGAGATCAAACGGTCCTGCTATGTAGGACCGTTGATCTCTGCTGTTACACACACAGCCACATCCCTGCACAGTTAGAAACATGCCCCTAGGGACACACTTAACCCCTCCCTCTCCAATAAAATTAACCCCTTCCCTGCCAGTGTCATTTTTACAGTAACAGTGCATATGTATAGCACTGATTACTGTAGTAATGTCACTGGTACCCCCAAAAGTGTCAAATATGTCAGTCGAGGGTCCGATCTGTCCGCCACAATGTCGCAGTCCCACAAAAAAAAAAATCGCAGATCGCCGACATTACTCGTTAAAAAAACAACAACAAAAATGACAAAAATCTTTCCCGTAGTTAGTAAACGCAATAACTTTTGCGCAAACCAATCAAAATATGCTTATTGTGATTTTTTTTTTACCAAACAGATGTAGCAGAAAACAAATTGGCCAAAAATGTTAAAAAATTTTGATTTTTACATTTTTTTCTGGGGAATTTCAAAAAATGTGAAAAATATTGTTATTTTTTCAAAATTGTCGCTTTTTTTTTGTTTATAGCGCATGATCAAAAAATCGCACAGGTGATCAAATACCACCAAAAGAAAGCTCTGTTTGTGGGAAAAAAAGGACTTCAAATTAGTTTAGGTACAGTGTCGCACGACCGCGCAATTGTCCGTTAAAGTCACGCAGTGCCGAATCGCAAAATAGGCCCTGGTAAGGAAGGGGGTAAAATCTTCCGGGGCTTAAGTGGTTAATAGCATGCAATGCCAAGCTACGATTTCCAAAGCAAGCAAAGTCTTTTCTTGTATTAACAGAGGCTTGGACTCCAGAGGGAGAGATATATTTTTGCCCCTGTACAAATCATTAGTAGACCTCATCTGGAATATGCAGTTCAGTTTTGGACACCAGGATATTGGGGAACTGGAGAAAGTGCCAAGAAGGGCAACCAAACTGGTAAGAGGCATGGAGAAGCTCAGCTATTAAGAAAGATTAGAGGAACAAAATGTATTCTCTCTTGAGAAGAGGAGATTAAGGGGGGATATGATCAACATGTATAAATACATAAGGGGTCCATATAGTGAACTTGGTGTTGAGTTATTCACTTTAGGGTCAACACAGAGGACAAGTGGGCACTCTTTATGTATAGAGGAAAACAGTCTTTGTTTCCAAATTCAAAAAGGTTTCTTCACTGTAAGAGCTGTGAAAATGTGGAATAGACTCCCTCCAGCGGTGGTTCTGGCTAGCTCACTAGATTGCTTTAAAAAAGGCCTGGATTCTTTCCTGGGTGTACATAATATAAATGGGTACTAATATTTATAGGTAAAGTTGATCAAGGGAATATCCGATTGCCTCTCGGGGGATCAGGAAGGAATTATTTCCCCAGCATGATCCAGTCAGTTGGTTCCTGCTGCTGATTGGTCGCTGGCACCTGATGATCGGCTCCAGAATTTACTGAAGAGAGCCCTCTGTAGGTAAGCAAACACATGGCTCTCTTATGACAGCAGCAATGTGCTGTTTTGTTTCTTCCTGCAAAGCAGGAAATAATAAAACAGCACATTGCTTAGTAAAGCTGAGCAGCACAGCACAAAGCACACACAGTAACACATGTTGGCCACACATTTAACCCCTTGATCGTTCTAGATGTTAACCCCTTCCCTGCCAGTGTGGTTAGTACAGTGACTGTGCATATTTTTTTAGCACTGATCACTGTATTAGTGCCACTGGTTCCCAAAAAAGTCTCAAAAGGGTCAGTTAGGTGTCCAATTTGTCCACCGCAACATCCCAGTCCCACTATAAGTCACTGATCGCCGCCATGACTAGTAAAAATATGTAACAGAATACATTTTGGCCTAAATTGATAAAGAAATAAGATTTTTTACTTTTTATTGGATGTGTTTTATAGCAGAAAGCATTGTTTTTTTTTTTTTTTTTTTCAAAATTTTTTTTAAAGCACAAGGAAAAACAGCTCTATTTGTGGGGAAAAAAAAAGACATACATTTTATTTTATCAGTTAAAGTAACGCAGTGCTATAAAAATGGCCTGGACATGAAGGGGAGAAAACCTTCCAGAGGTCAAGACGTTAATTCCCTAACTAATAACTCCTCATGACTTGATAGTGGACCTTGATGCAGAACTACTTTTTGGCAGTGTTGGGGGTAACGAGTTACAATGTAACGCGTTACGTTAACTATGTTACTTTTTTTGGTAACGTAGTAACGTAACGCGTTACATTCGTAACATTTGTGACTGCATTACTTTATTTGGCTTGAGTAACGCGCTTTCCTGCGTTACCCAAGCCGTTGACATCTCGCGCGGGCCGAGGAGGAGGCGGGAGGACGGACTCGAGGAGATGGGGGGGGGGGATCGTGTGGCCGAGGAGGAGGCGGGAGGACGGACTCGAGGAGACACGGGGGATCATGTGGCCGAGGAGGAGGTGGGAGGACGGACTCGAGGAGACGCGGGGGATCGTGTGGCTGACGAGGAGGCGGGAGGACGGACTCGAGGAGATGCGGGGGATCGTGTGGCCGAGGAGGAGGCGGGAGGACTGAGGAGAAGACGCCCGCCACTGCAGGTAAGTGTACTGGTCTCTCTGGCGTGGTCACTCATTGGCAAGAGAAAGGAGGCACACTGTGGTCACTCTGGGGGCACGCTGTGGTCACTCTGGGGGCACACTGTGGTCACTCTGGGGACACGCTGTGGTCAATCTGGGGGCACGCTGTGGTCAATCTGGGGGCACGCTGTGCTCACTCTGGCATTGAAAGGGGGAACACTGTGGTCACTCTGGCATTGAAAGGGGGCACGCTGTGGTCAGTCTGGCATTGAAAGGGGGCACACTGTGGTCACTCTGGCATTGAAAGGAGGCACGCTGTGGTGACCCTGGCATTGAAAGGGGGCACGCTGTGGACACTCTGGCATTGAAAGGGGGCACGCTGTGGACACTCTGGCATTGAAAGGGGGCACGCTGTGGTCACTCTGGCATTGAAAGGGGGCACGCTGTGGTCACTCTGGCATTGAAAGGGGGCACGCTGTGGTCACTCTGGCATTGAAAGTGGGCATGCTGTGGTCACTCTGGCATTGAAAGGGGGCACGCTGTGGTCACTTTGGCATTGAAAGTGGCCATGCTGTGGTCACTCTGGCATTGAAAGGGGGCACGCTGTGGTTACTCTGGCATTGAAAGGGGGCATGCTGTGGTCACTCTGGCATTGAAAGTGGGCATGCTGTGGTCACTCTGGCATTGAAAGTGGGCACGCTGTGGTCACTCTGGCATTGAAAGGGGGCACGCTGTGGTCACTCTGGCATTGAAAGGGGGCACACTGTGGCCACTCTGGCATTGAAAGGGGGCACGCTGTGGTCACTCTGGCATTGAAAGGGGACACGCTGTGGTCATATATATATGGATAAAACAATAAATATTGTATTGTTTTTTTGTGTACTACAAATAAATATGCGCATTGGAATTTGTTCATATTTTTTTTCAAAAGTAAAGTAATAAGTAGTGAAGTTACTTTTCAAATGCAGTAACTAGTAAAGTAATCTCATTACAATTTACAGAAGTAACTAGTAACTAGTTACATTTTTTGAGTAACTACCCCAACACTGCTTATTGGGTATTCACAGATAACCTGTATATCTACAGATTACAGAGCACAATGCTTCCCAGGCAGTGGACAGTAGCCCTGGTCATGTCACTTTGATAAAAGCATGAGTAACTTGCATTGCAAATATATTTGCTTATTTATTATTATACTGTTTACGCTTATTTAATATGGCAGTTCAATGTGCACTAGCCTATAGCAATAAGGTTTGTCTTTTGAACATTTCTATCAAGAGGAACAACAAACACTGTATGGTTGAAGTGCTCTGGTTTTCTATGAGTTACAGCATTGCCTGATCGCTCTTTGCTTCAATAAATCTGCTAATAGCTAGTTTTTTTTTTTTAGGTAAACAACAAATGCATTTTGTGTGTGAGTCACAAGTATGTTTACAACATATGTGTGCACATTTGTTGTTTATTAGGACTTAAAACAGATCTGTTCTTACACCCTGCCAAGATTACTAAAAGTGATTGGTGTGATTTTTTCTGAATTTTGAGTCAACTAGAAGATATGTGTAAATAGATTTGATTAATCTTTAACCATTTGAATACTCTCCTGTATATATCCCATTTCATTTTGCAGTGCTGTGATAGTTTGATTGACATTACTTTGATATACAACACTGTACCTAAATTAATTTAATTCCAGTTTTTGAGAAAGATAGAGCATTTTATGATATTTTTTAAACCACTGGGTTTCTTACTTTTACTATATAAAGTGAAAAAAAGACCAAATATTAAACAATGATGTATTACATTTCACGAGGCTCTCAAATGCCCTCAAATCATTTAGTTTAGTAAACAAAAAGGCGGGTATGGTTTGCTGATATAATTTACCAAATATTCACATATCCATATTTGGTCAATGATGTCAGCCATCTATCCCCAGCCTGTTTGTTTACATTCAGATGGGTGTACCCCGCTGACAGCTGAATTGGAGGTGGGGGGGGGGGGGGGGGGTCATGGTTATTAGAATGCCAGCAGATGCCAGATGTAAATGTTGATCAATGATCCTAATGGGAGTGCTGATTGCCACTTTAAACATGCACCAATTTATTCCTAATATTTGTACTATTTCCCCTTGGTGGGATTACAGGAAGGCATTTAGCAGCTTTATAAGACTTAAAATATGGAGTGCCATACAGTGCCTTGTGAAAGTATTTGGCCCCCTTGAACTTTGCGAACTTTTGCCACATTTCAGGATTCAAACATAAAGATATAAAACTGTAATTTTTTGTGAAGAATCAACAACAAGTGGGACACAATCATGAAGTGGAACAAAATTTATTGGATACTTCAAACTTTGTTAACAAATAAAAAACTGAACAATTGGGCATGCAAAATTGTTCAGCCCCTTTACTTTCAGTGCAGCAAACTCTCTCCAGAAGTTCAGTGAGGATCTCTGAATGATCCAATGTTGACCTAAATGACTAATGATGATAAATAGAATCCACCTGTGTGTAATCAAGTCTCCGTATAAATGCACCTGCACTGTGATAGACTCAGAGGTCCGTTTAAAGCGCAGAGAGCATCATGAAGAACAAGGAACACACCAGGCAGGTCCGAGATACTGTTGTGGAGAAGTTTAAAGCCGCATTTGGATACAAAAAGATTTCCCAAGCTTTAAACATCCCAAGGAGCGCTGTGCAAGCGATAATATTGAAATGTAAGGAGTATCAGACCACTGCAAATCTACGAAGACCTGGCCGTCCCTCTAAACTTTCAGCTCATACAAGGAGAAGACTGATCAGAGATGCAGCTAAGAGGCCCATGATCACTCTGGATGAACTGCAGAGATCTACAGCTGAGGTGGGAGACTCTGTCCATAGGACAACAATCAGTCGTATACTGCACAAATCTTGCCTTTATGGAAGAGTGGCAAGAAGAAAGCCATTTCTTAAAGATATCCATAAAAAGTGTTGTTTAAAGTTTGCCACAAGCCACCTGGGAGACACACCAAACATGTGGAAGAAGGTGCTCTGGTCAGATGAAACCAAAATCGAACTTTTTTGCAACAATGCAAAACGTTATGTTTGGCGTAAAAGCAACACAGCTCATCACCCTGAACACACCATCCCCACTGTCAAACATGGTGGTGGCAGCATCATGGTTTGGGCCTGCTTTTCTTCAGCAGGGACAGGGAATATGGTTAAAATTGATGGGAAGGTGAATGGAGCCAAATACAGGACCATTCTGGAAGAAAACCTGATGGAGTCTGCAAAAGACCTGAGACTGGGACGGAGATTTGTTTTCCAACAAGACAATGATCCAAAACATAAAGCAAAATCTACAATGGAATGGTTCACAAATAAACATATCCAGGTGTTAGAATGGCCAAGTCAAAGTCCAGACCTGAATCCAAACGAGAATCTGTGGAAAGAACTGAAAACTGCTGTTCACAAACGCTCTCCATCCAACCTCACTGAGCTCGAGCTGTTTTGCAAGGAGGAATGGGCAAAAATTTCAGTCTCTCGATGTGCAAAACTGATAGAGACATACCCCAAGTGACTTACAGCTGTAATCGCAGCAAAAGGTGGCGCTACAAAGTATTAACTTAATGGGGCTGAATAAGTTTGCACGGCCAATTTTTCAGGTTTTTTATTTGTTAACAAAGTTTGAAATATCCAATAAATTTCATTCCACTTCATGATTGTGTCCCATTTGTTGTTGATCCTTCACAAAATTTACAGTTTTATATCTTTATGTTTGAAGCCTGAAATGTGGCAAAAGGTCGAAAAGTTCAAGGGGGCCGAATACTTTCGCAAGGCACTGTAAGTGCAGAGTATTGTGTATATAGATGATGAAACATACCTTCCCACCAACCCTTAATGGGCAATCCAGTTGGAAGAAAGGCAGAGGAGAGGAAGGTAAATTCCATTATTACTAAAATAACTTCTACAACTACAACTCACCAGGATGCTTTAAGATGAAACCAACCAAATCCTATTCTTAAAAGTAAGGAATATTTTAAGAAAACATAGAGAAATATAATACAAATGTCCCTTCAAATACAAACTTATTCTACATTTTTTTTTATAGCTTCAGTGAGAAACTTGGCATTCACTTACATTCACAGTTCAAGGGTCATGCGTAAGTATTGTAGAGTTTAGAGGTCAGTAGTATGTGACACAAAGTGCAGGGGTCATTATTAAGTAATGCAAAGTTTAGAGGTCAGTAGTATTTAACACAGAGTGCAAGGGTCATAATACATAGTAGAACTTTCTTTTGGAAATGTACTCACAGACCTCACATGCAGTTATGCCCAGCTGAGTGGTTAAAGTCCTCCCAGGTTTTTTCTCAGTTGTGACACTTTCCAGAGCCAAAGGGGAGCCTAGGATTTCCTTGGCTACAGTATGCATTCACATTGCCGCTCGGATCTGAAGTCTCAGAGTTGGCAGATGGGGAATTTAGATTACAATTGACATCTTGCTAGCCCCTGGTTTACTTAATTCAGACACTTTTATATAATAGACTTGTATGTATACTGTATATCATAGTATGCAGTTTCACATGCAGTTCATAGAGAAGTGTATTTCTGTGATAAAACATTCATATTATGGAAATAAAATGGCAGCTAAAGGTTTGGTAAATTTGATTTATAATACCTATTTACATACAACAGGTGGTCTGTTTTATAAATTTTTTTTTGTAAATGTTTTGACATAGGATTTACAAAACGTTCATCCAGGATTCCTAAATTTTTCCAATTTAATCAATTTAGAAAATTGTATTTACCGTATTTATAAATTAAACCATAAGTGTTTTATCCTCCAGCTCACCTATTACCTTGATGTAGGGTTCTGTGTGTTTCAAAATACATAGCTGAAGAGAGTATTTAAGATTTGTTTGATTTTTGACAGTGTTTGCATGGAAGTAGCAACAGACCACTTGTTTTAACCTTTTTTATAGAAATATGTTTTGGAGTATTTCGGCACACTGCAGCCTTAAAAGTAAAGTAAAATATATGTTTGACATCAAACTAAATATATTATTTAAAAATGCAAAAACAGAAGCAGATTTACTAAATAAGGTGAAAATCATAATTGAATACATTGTGCAAATATTCATTATATTTATCCAATCATGTAAGAGCAAATTCCTGACCACTTTGAATACCCATTCATGTGCAGATGCTTTTCACATGATTGTATAATTGAAATAAATATCCACACCATATTTTGCAGTGGAATTATTTACATGTCTCTTCTTGTAGATGTGTGTGACATATAATGGGTGTGGTACAGCATTATTTATTTGATTTTTTTTTTTTTATAAAAATATGCCCTGTACTCAGTATACAGAGCTACCCCTCCTTTTCATTGAATTACCCTCAAAACAATGTGCTAAACATCCATGTGATAATAATCATACATAATAAATATTGTGCTGTCTTGTAATCATCCCTAGTTAATCCCCCAACAAGGTGCATAGATAAATTCAGTGTATAATCAAAGTCACATTAAAAACAGATATTTAATCATAAGCAAATAAAATGAATATTATCCAATATAGGGCAAAATGCAAACTCAAAATATCAAAGTGGTGCCTGGTAATTATTTGCCAAAATACAAACAACATCCGTTCAGTCGTGGCTTTTCATCTGCCCTGCCGGCTTCCTTATCAACTATGACTCACCCTAGCCATCAGTGGGGGAGTCCCTTCTGACAGCAGAATGTAAATAAAAGAGTCAACATGAAAAAATATAAATAAAAAAATATGTGAAGCCCCCTTCCCCAATCTGTACCGGGCCCTTTACTGATTTTGAGGAATTTATTAATACTAATATTTATTTTATGTGATAGGTATAGTAGTCAGGAAAAATTATAATTTATGCCCCAGAAAGTCTGAAGGCGCTCGTTGGATTTTAAGTCTCTTTATGTGAGTAGGCTGTAAAAAAGTCTCACACATTTAGTATTGCCATACATGGTAGCAATAGCAGATTGTGTTTTTGGGTGTTAAAAGTATGCCTATGCGGTATGTAAGAACTATCTTATTAGTTGATAACTTTGTGTAAAAATATACATTTTAATTTTTTTGTTTTAATGGTTTTTATTGAGATTTTCACAAAGAAGTACAGAAGCGTAGGAAAACAATGTCATTATCTGTTATGCATTGAAACATATATCAGATGGTTAATTAAATGGTTACATTAACACAACAGATGTCACGCCTTAACAGCAAATGCAGTAATAGTATTAATCAAGCCGTAGGGGTATTGTCCCCTCACCCAGACACCCTTATCTGGGAGAAAACTGTGTCGTAGGGTGGGGGGCAACACAGCCACCTTAACTTTTTTTTTTAATAGAATTTTATTTAGTTATGACGAAATGTAGCATTGTATGTTACAAAAGTGAAACAAGGAACACAGAACTGTTATAATGGTAGATGTAGGTATTTGTCCATTGTCGACAAGCATGGAAATCAGATGCATTACCCCACTGAGGTCTACACAGAGAAAGGATTCATATATTAAAAGACAACAAGTAATTACAAATGTTTTACACATCAAGAGTTCAATGGAGACCATTGAAGGAGTAAGTGGTTCGTACACCCAGAGCAGGAAGCCATCATCTGTTCATAAGAGCAGTGTAATTGAGTTAAGTCAATCACTTTAGTTATAGTGGGAGGAAAGGGATCCTTCCACTTTCTAGTTATGTTTAATTCAACAGCAAGAAGGATGTGAATGATTGTGTGGTGAACGTTATATGGTAGGGCCCCCATATTCAAGTATAGTAAAGCCATTTCTGGATTCAGGGAATGTGTATTTGAGCTATTTCAGAGATAATATTGAATTTGGATGCCCAGAATGATGTTAGAATGGGGCAGCTCCAGAGGATGTGCAGGATATCCCCTTTTTGGCCACAGTTTCACAAGCACTGTTTGGGTTGAATCTAGAGATTTTGTCTGAAGTCATGTACCATCATAGTATGATTTTTGTGGAGCAAAAGCATGTTACTTTGTATGTGATATGAAGGTCTGTCCTAAATCAGTTTCCCACTGTTTGAAGGGGAGAGACTTGGTGAATTGGCATTTATGTTGGAGGATATTATAGAAAAGGGAAAGTCCCTTTTGGTGAAAGGTGGAGGAAATTAGGTAAGACCAAGCTGGGGGTTGTATTGAGTGAGGCCACTCTGGGGTTTTTGAAAGGCAGTGAGCTATTTGTATGTACTGGTATATGTCGCCATGTGGGAATTGGAATTCTTTTTGTAGACGAGAGAAGGGTTTTAAAGCATTGCCTGCAAACATATCATTGATCTAGACTATACCTCTCTTGTTCCAGGAGGTAAAGGACATTTGGGCTATGAGGGGGTGCAGTGCTAATAAAGGAATCTGCATGGGGGTTTTGTGGGGGAATGTTAAAGTATTGCTTTCATGGTCAGGGAGATTATGAAGGAACCCTGGCTCCTAGTTGGGTGCTAAATAACCATGTTGAGAGGGAGTAGTGGGGGCTATATGTTGATTTGATGGATCCCCAGGTTGTGCTAGGAGAGGTTAAGAATAGGGATGGGCTGAATGTTCGAGTCGAACGTAAGTTCGCCGAACACATGAACAAATGTGGCGGTCGGCGGGAAGTTTGCCCACCTAAGAGCGCCCCATAATGCACTGCATGATTGCAGTGCATTGGGTGCTTGTGATTGTCCAAAGCATGCACCTGACCTGTATGCTTTGGCCAATCACAGCACAATGTCCTGTCAGAGCCACAGTTGGCCAAAGGCAGGGTGCTTTTAGCCAATCATGGCTCAGTGGCTAAGTCTACGTCCCACACTATACTGTATAAGGCTGCTTACTCGGCAGCCGTGTGCAGTGTGTTAGTGGAGATTAGGAGTGGAAATTAGGCAGGTAGTTTGTGGTTTGTGCTTTCAAATTTAATTCAGTCAGTGCAGTGTAGTGTAGGGCTGATTCTTGTATAACATAGTGTACTGCAGTCAGTTTACATAGTGTAGTACTGTGCTGGTTCTTGTGTGTAGGGCAGTCAGTGTAGTGCAGTGCTGTGCTATGCTGACTCATCTTGTATGACACCGTGTACTGCAGTGCAGTGTGGTGTAGGGCTGATTTTTGTGTAACACAGTGTAGTGCACTCAGTGTAGTGCTGTGCTGTTATTCTTGTGATCAGTGGGGTGACACAGACGTGTTGTATACACCAACATTTCAGTGGCCCCACTACACTGTTACACATGTTTTTTTTTTTTTCATTGATATTTTATTTCTTTATTTTTGTTTTCAAATATTTTTTTGCAGCATTAGGTTCTGTTGCAATATTAGTACTCTCCCTTCTGTGTCGCAGGTGCTATTAGTTCTGCGTCAGCAGTGGGGTTTTTTTAGTTCAATCTTATTTTATTGAAAGAGAAGGGTTTTACAGGGTTAGGGGAGAAGCATGGGGGTATGAAACAAATAAATTGTTCAGGTATGACATATGGTAAACTGTGAGTAAATGCATACAACAATCAATATCGACAAGTGCAAATAAGGAACCCAAACCGCCAGGTCCATCAGATCCTGGCAGCAGCACAAGGTCAAGAAAACAGCAACTTGGGGTGTCAGGTGGTAACATAATTAAGAGAAAAGTCAAGGAAAGGCCAACACCAGTATAAACACTTTCATGGCTGGCGTCACTTGAGGAGATTGTGGGAAGTGTGGTAGGCTTTGATAAATTAGGCATTGATAAATATCCCGGCTTTCCATTGAGGAGCGCCTAAAAACAACAAATAAGTAAAGGAGGATTGCCTTATGGTATCAATGGTACAGCCAGAGAGGGGAATAAATGTAAGAGGATGGGATAAAGCAGCAGAATGTAAAGAGGTATGTCAAGGGGACAAAGAAGGTGGAGGAAATCAGGATGGGCCGCCCACGTCCCACTACTGCCCCCCAGCACCAGGTAGCACAGACGTCTCGAGCCAGGACTGAAAGGTGTCCGAACACCGAAACATGTCCCAGGACCTCCAAGCAGCAGAGAATCGGTCCTCTCTGCCCCCTCTCGCGCCAACAGGTTTTCCATGTCTCTAAGCCGGTCCAGTTCCAGAGCCCACTCAAGTTTAGAGGGTACCTGCTTGGACCTCCAGTGTCTGGGTATCACTGTCCGAACAGCCGCCAAGAAAAACCTCAAAACATCTCTCTTGATCGACCGGAAGGACCCGGGTAACAAAGACAACAGGGCCAGTTCCGGTGTCGCAGGAACATTTGTTGCCTGGAGCCTGCAATACAAAGCTATAATTCCAGTCCACAATTCATGGATCTGAGGACATTCCCACCAGATGTGAATAAGCGTTCCCCTAGAGGACGTGCACCGCCAACATTGGTCCGACTGGAGTGGGTCAATGTAGGCGATCGAGGAAGGGCACCTGTACCATCTGCTCAAGAGTTTAAACCCCTTCTCCTGAACTTGGGTAGCAGGAGACAGCGAGTGGGTCATCGCAAAACATTTGTGCCAGTCGGTAGATGAAAGGGTTCGGCCCAGGTCCCTGTCCCAGACAGCAGTATATGTCGGCAGGTCACAGAGAGAGACACCGTGTGCGTGGGGGGAACATCCTGGAGCAGGATAGAGTCCAACTCCGAAGGGTCTCCCCTAACATCAGTCAACCAGGGTAGAGTGTGTATATAGGAGAGGGCCTGGCGGCGCTGCAGCCAGTTCACAAGATCACCACTGGGGGTGGCGGATGCAGGAGATAGCAACAGGGACGGGTCAGCTCGAAGAATTTGGGATAACCGTCGATGGTCCGTCGCGCTCCAGGAGCCAAATCTGGAACACGAGGCCGCCGGAGGGAACGCTGGGGATCCAGAGAAGGGCGTCATGGGGCCCTGAGGACTTGACAGACGTCCCGATTTATTCAGGCAATCCCAGACCCGTAAGGTCTGACGCGTTAAAGCGCCGAAAGAAGAAGTGTGGCCACGGAGATGTACAGGGGTCCAGGGGAGTGCCCTGAGATCGAAGGGTGTCAGAAGATGTTCAAGTTGCACCCACAGTTTAGTTGGGGCATTGTGAAACCAATCCACTAAGCGCAAGGTCGCCGCTCGGTGGTAGAGAGCGAAATCTGGGATACCAGTGCCCCCTCTAGACTTTGGAAGGGTGAGAGTCGCATATTTTAAGCGGGGTCGGCTATGAAGCCATACAAATCTCGAAAGCGCTTTGCGTAGCTTGTCAAAGAAGGAGGCAGGTATGTGGATAGGAAGCGCTTGAAAGAGGTATAAAAAACGAGGTAGAACGTCCATCTTCAAAACATTGATCCTCCCAAACCAAGACAAGCGTTTCCTGGAGTAGGTAGATAGGTCAGATAGGGTTTTAGTGAAGAGAGGGGCAAAATTGTCAGCGAAGAGTCGTGTCGGGTCAGAAGGTAGCTGAACGCCCAAGTAGCGAACGGAGGATGATCCCGTCTTAAAGGGATAAGCATCCGAGATACGCTGGAGAGTTGAGTTAGGCAGGGAGATATTTAGTATCTCCGATTTAGAGTGATTAACTTTAAAGTTGCTCATAAGGCCAAATTTGCGGAACTCATTCAGGATCGCAGGGAGGGACTTTTGAGGAGAAGTGATGTAGAGCAGTAGGTCATCGGCAAATAGTGCCAGCTTAGAATGTATGGGGCCAATGGTCAGTCCGCAAACATTGGGGTTATTGCGAAGTGCAACGGCCAAATGTTCCATAACCAGGACATAGAGGAGCGGAGACAGGGGGCAACCCTGGCGCGTGCCGTTGTGTATGCTGAAAGCAGGGGACAGGGAGCCGTTAATTCGGAGCCTAGCGGAAGGCGACTTATAGAGGGCCATAATTCTAGCTAGCATCAGCGGGCCTACACCGATTTGCTCCAGGGTAAGACGTAAAAAAATGCCAGTCCACGCGATCAAAGGCCTTCTCCGCGTCCACCGTCAACAGGCACAGGGGTATAGCTTGGGAGCGGGCATAGTCAGTAAGCAAGAGGGTCTTCAGGGTGTTGTCCCTAGCCTCTCTGCCCTGGACAAAGCCCACTTGGTCCTTATGGATAAGGTCCGGCAATAAAGGCTTCAGTCGGGTTGCTAGGATCTTAGCATAGAGTTTAAGGTCAATTCCAATCAAAGAGATAGGCCTGTAATTGGCACACGAGGCGGGGTCTTTCCCCGGTTTTGGAATTAGAGATATGTGGGCCTCTAATGTCTGAGGGGGAAATGCAGAGCCATCTGGAATCGAGTTAAATACCCGGGCTACAAAAGGGGCCAGAAGGGGGCCAAACACCTTATAAAACTTAGCAGTAAAGCCATCGGGGCCAGGACTTTTACCGGTAGGGGAGGATGCAATCGCCGCTATAACCTCGTCAGCTGAGATCGGTACTTCTAGGTCCGATATTGCTTCAGCAGGCATGGATGGGAGGGCGGTCGTTGACACATATGCGGCCTTGTCGTTGAGGGAGGCCCGTGGGGCACCCTGGGGCAGGGACGCAGAAATATGGTAAAGCGACTGATAGTAAGTCGCAAAAGATTGACCTGATTGATTTGTGTCGGGGTCGTCGCCAGGGACCCTGTAGGGTCACGAATCTGGGTGATAAACGTAGAGGCAGTGCGTGGGTGGAGAGCGCCAGCCAATGGGCGTCCACATTTATCCTGGGACTTGTATCTGTGCAGGGCCATTTTCTGGTCAAACGTGTGGGTGGAGGCCACATATAGGTCTCTAAGTTGGGAATGGGCCATAGAGAGGTCCGCCAGAATGGCATCGGAAGGGGTCCGGCTATGCTTCGTTTCTAGTTCGCGCAGTTTTAGACTCGCGGCTGCAATGGAGGCCGATCTTTCTTTTTTAAGCCGGGTACCCATCTGAATAAAGGTACCCCGTAGCACTGCCTTGAGCGTTTCCCACTGATAAGGGAGGGGCGTAGGGTCGTCAGCGTGGTCCGAAAAGAAATGGTTAACGACAGTGGAGATCGTGTCCACACAGCCCGGAGTCGCCAGTATAGAGTCATTAAGCCTCCAGGTCCATTCTCTCAGCGGAGTATCCGGGGGGGAGAGTGTGAGAAAAATCGGGGAATGGTCGGACCAGACCAACGTCCCAACGCCATCCTCGGGGGACCAATCAAGACCAGCATGATCCACGAAAAAATAGTCTATCCTGCTATAAGACTGATGGGCTGACGAATAGTGAGTGTAGGTCCGAGAGGTCGGGTGGAGGATTCTCCACACATCAACAAGGCGCATGCCGTGAAGGGTACGCTTCAGAGCGCGTAACTTCGTATAGGAGAGGGATGAACGAGAGGAGGAGGTATCTAGCAGCGGGTTTAAAGGGAGATTGAAGTCGCCACCCAGGATGACCCTCCCCTCCGCGAACCTCGCAAGCCGTTCAAGGTACCGCAAGGCCCAGGCGACCTGATTAGTATTAGGCAAGTAGAAGTTGGCGACCGTGTACGTCGTCCCCCAGAGTGCAAACTTAACTAGCACGTACCTCCCCTGTGGGTCTGCAACCTGGTCAATCACGCTGACAGGCAGGGATTTATGAAATGCCACAGACACCCCTTTGTACTATCCATCGGTTGTAGTACCTGTTGGAGCAAGCAGGGACAGAGTCGGAGCAAAAATGAGTCTCCTGGAGTAGCAAGATATTGACATGGTGCTTATGCATATGATATAGAACTTGCCCCCGTTTAGAAGCTACATTGAGGCCCTGTACATTATAGGAGCCTAGGGTCAGTCGGGGGCGAGTACTTACCGTGTGGGCCATAGTGGGACGCGAGCGGGCAGGTAGAGGATAGTAGGTCACCAGGGGTATGCAAGCCGAGCCCGGAAAAAGGGGTCGGGGCACAGAAAAAAGGAAGTGGTAGATGGAAACCCGGAAAATAGGAAAAGAAAAGAAAAATAGAGAAGAAAAGGAGGGGAAAACTAAGTGGTACACTGAGGAGTAGACGGGGGGACTCCAGGAAAGGAGCCAAGGGAACTATGGTGCCTGAATACAGGACACTGTACGTTACATACGATACGGGCACAGAACCGTGCTCAACCTATGGGGGGGTGGAAATGTGAAGAGGGAGTTAGAAACACATGAGTGGGTCCGGCAACACAGCAGACCTAAAAGAATCAGTTATGAGTACACCAAAGAAAAATGACAATAACAGAGGTCAATACAGGGAGAATGGGAAAGATGCCGAATCGCGGCTATCGGGAGGAGAGTTACAACCTTATGACATATGGCAGATCAACAACGAAATAGCAATTGAAATACTAACTGATAAGACAAGATCCAACAGAATCATGTGGTGTCAGGCGTCCCCCCCCAAACCCCAGCTGTTCAGGACAACAGCAAAGGGCAGGAGTAAGGGCCGGTTAAAACAGTAAGAGCAGGATGCCATGGGGCGATGAGCAGTAAATATGGAGAAAAATACATATACAAATTGTCACCAACTAGAAGAAGCATCATCATTGTATAGCAAGCAACACCAGTAACATGGAACAGAGAAGCAACTAAGAACTTGTGAACCAGAAATCTTCAGCGGTAATAGTCACTCCGCGACCCCCTCAAACCCCAGCCAGATATAGCAATAGCAAAGGGCAGAAGTAAGGTCAGTCACAGATGGATAAGGCTGGTAGCTGTGGAGAGAAGCATGGTAGAGCGGGAGAGGGAAAACAGAGGGTCAACAGATAGGGTCCGGTCACATCAGGACAGTCAGTGTAGAGTGCAGTATATGCGGTACTCAAGCTTCCGGTGACTGAGGGCGACTAGCCCCACTCCTGGGTATGGCAGAGCGTGAGCGGGAGCGCCATCTTCTCTGAGGAAGAGGGCCAGATGTCTGTGGTCGCACCCATTCAACAGGAGGATCCAGCCAATTAGGAATGTCCACCGGAGTGTGACCCAGGAAGGAGAAGAAGTCGGTTAGTTGATCAGGATCCGGGAGTTGAAAGTTACTTTAATGCTGAAGGGGTGCCCCCATGTATAAGTGGCCCCAATTTGGCGTAGCAAGTCCAGTAAGGGACGGACCACTCTCCGCATGTGTAGGGTGTTGCGGGATAGGTCGGGGTAGAGGTGGATGGAGGAGCCATCAAAGTCTAGAGGACCCTGTTGCCAATCCTTCCTCATAATTTCTTCCTTCAGGGTATAGTAGTGAACCCTACATAACACATCACAGGGACGATCATCACCCCTACCTCCCGGGCCCCCCACTCTATGCACCCTGTCTAGTTCGATGGTTGTGGTAGGGGCTCTACCTAGAACCAGATTGAGAATGGCAGTCACAGTGGGTTTAAGGTCCGCGCCAGAGGTGGCCTCAGGGAGACCCTGAATCCTAATGTTGTTCCTACGACTCCTGTTTTCGCCGTCATCAATGCGAAGTAGTTGCTGACGCAGGCGGCGGAGGTGGTCATGGGAAGCAGCCTCCAGTGCGGAAATGCGGGACTCATGGGCTTCTTGAGTAGCTGTGACGGAGGCAACAGTGGAGTCAGTAGTGGAAATCTGCTGACGGATCGCATTTAATTCAGCATGCAGGGAGAGTTCCATTTTAGAGGCCCAGGAGTCGAAGTCCGACCTGAAGGCCGAGAGAAGGGAGGCTGCCTCTGACCGGAGGGCTCCCCCACAATCCCGGACGTCCGGACCCCCATTTGGTGCGGAAGAGCTAGGCAGGGGAGATGAGGAAGAGGATGTTGCTGGAGAAGGATGTCGATCCGTGCAACCCGCGTCCACACCAAGGGAAGCCGGCTGAGACGGTGGAGGGGGGGGTTTAGTTTTCCCCACTGCGCGACCGGTCGCCATCTTGTCAGGTCTAGGAGAGCGGGGTTCTGTTGGCGCAGTGCGCAGTAGGTAACGTTGCATAGAGCTCTGTTGAAGGTCCGAAGGGTCGGCAGGGTGGGAATTGCCCGCCGACATGAATATGGAGGTGTAGCTAGACTAATACGTAACTGCTGGAGCCGGATGATCTCGTGGCTCAGCACCGCATGACCAGTGTCTTCAAATCAGTTGCAATGAAATCCACACGGGAGTGAAGACACGGGCAGGTAGTGCAAGTCTGTCAATGTAGGCTAAATTTGAGCTTAGCAATCCACAGCAAAAGAGGAGCAGAGAGACAGATGGCCTGGTACAGGTATTCGTGAGGCAAGGAGTGGAGGCCTGGTGCAATACTCTGCAGAGCTATGAGGATGTAGCTGTTAAGCCTCAGAAGCAGCAGACAGGCCCTTGTCAGACTGAAGGAAACTCAGCAGGGGCTATGAGCAATACTCTGCAGGGGTTGTGAGCAATACTCTGCAGGGGCTGTGAGCAATACACTGCAGGGGCTGTGAGCAATACTCTGCAGGGGCTGTGAGCAATACTCTGCAGGGGCTGTGAGCAATACTCTGCAGGGGCTGTGAGCAATAATCTGCAGGGGTTGTGAGCAATACTCTGCAGGGGCTGTGAGCAATACTCTGCAGGGGCTGTGAGCAATACTCTGCAGGGGTTGTGAGCAATACTCTGCAGGGGTTGTGAGCAATACTCTGCAGGGGTTGTGAGCAATACTCTGCAGGGGCTGTGAGCAATACTCTGCAGGGGCTGTGAGCAATACTCTGCAGGGGTTGTGAGCAATACTCTGCAGGGGTTGTGAGCAATACTCTGCAGGGGTTGTGAGCAATACTCTGCAGGGGTTGTGAGCAATACTCTGCAGGGGCTGTGAGCAGTATTCTGCAGGGGCTGTGAGCAATACTCTGCAGGGTCTGTGAGCAATGTTCTGCAGGGGTTGAGAGGTAGTAGGCAGGTAAAGATGGCAATTGAAAGGGGGCCAGTATACAGGCTTCAGGACCCCCTCCCCCCACAGGATAGGAGCAGGAGAGTTCTTGTCCAGGCCACAGCTTCCCTCAGCAGTGGGAATCTGGAGGAGCAGAGCGTGCCCCTGAGCAGCAGCAACACAGCAGGGGGAAGAGGATGGGACCCCCAGTGAACTCTCTGTGGCTAGGTGGGTCTTCCAGGATTCCTCAGGGCCGAAGGTGGGTGTAGGGTGGGCGGCAAGATGGCGGGCCGCGGCTGCCTGAAACGTCCTCCCGCTGAGAGCGAGGTCTTCAGCTGTACAGCCGGCCTGGCGGCTAGTAGGATACCACAGGGGGAAGACTGCCACGGAGGTCCCTTACCGTCCCCGGGTCCAGCTAGGCCGCGATGGCGCGGGTAGGCCGCGATGGCGTGGGTAGGCCGCAGGCGCCGGTCCGGCGTGATCCCCGACAGGATAGGGAAAATAGGAGGATGGCTGGCTCCCTAGACCCTGTCAGCTCCGGGGGGATAAGCCCATGCGTTGATCCTGAGGCCTGGTGAGTGGATGGCTGCGGATTAGATATGTGCTGGAACGGAGCTCCCTCTTCATGCGGCCATCTTGGCCAGCGTCCGGACACGCCCCCCCAGTGAGGTTTTTTTGTGGCGCAGAAGCACTAATTTTATTTAGGGCATAATTGCTGTCCCCTCTTTTGTGTCGCAGGTTCTATTCCTTCTGCATCAGCAGTAGGTTTTTTTGTGGCGCAGCAGCACTAATTTTATTTAGGGCATAATTGCGGTCCCCCCTTTTGTGTCACAGGTGCTATTTCTTCTGCGTCAGCAGTAGGTTTTTTTGTGGCGCAGCAGCACTAATTTTATTTAGGACATAATTGCGGTCCTCCCTTTTGTGTCACAGGTGCTAATTCTTCTGTGTCCGTAGTGGATTTTTTTTGTAGCGCAGCAGCACTAATCGTATTTAGGGCATAGGTGCTGTCCCCCCTTTTGTGTCACAGGTGCTATTTCTTCTGGGTCAGCAGTAGGTTTTTTTGTTGTGGCGCAGCAGCACTGATTGTATTTAGGGCATAAGTGTCAGTTACATGTAAGAAAGAGGGTCAATGTGCTACCAATGAAGTATATGACGTGTATTATAGTGTCAGGAAATCAGAATGTAAAGGTGTAGAAACAAATAATATATAGAAAGAGCCGCCAATTTTGTAGTGTCACCACATAGTAAATGGAAAAAAAGAAAGAAGAGAAATCGGCGCTACTTTCTCAGTGTGTGCAAGCTCACTGCCACTGATAAAGACAGTGTAATATCTGTGTGTTGAAGTGTATAGTCAACTTCCTATAAATGAAACTGCTAGACGTATTCAATAAATATATTAAAACAATGTATACACACAAAAGTATAAATCACATAATAAAAGTGTGCAAACATGTGCAAATAACCCAGATGGTGGTATATAAAAGTGCCAGTGCAAAATTAATACAATCGGTATACTTCACAAATCAATAACTTATGTGCGATCCAGCATAAATGATTATATATGATACACTATAGCAAATAGCACTGACATTCTGTAAACATTCAAAGAAAACAAGTGTCCATGTGCAAAGTGCAAAAAATCAATAAATATATTGCACTTATAATAAATAAACTTCATAAAAAAGAAAAGTGTCCATGTGCAAAGTGCCAAGTGATCGATGATGGGCCAATGTGCTACCAATGAAGTATATGACGTGTATTATAGTGTCTGGAGATCAAAATGTAAAGGTGTAGAAACAAATATTATATAGAAAGAGCTGCCAATTTTGTAGTGTCACCACATACTAAATGGGAAAAAAAGAAAGAAGAGAAATCGGCACTACTTTCTCAGTGTGTGCAAGCTCACTGCCACTGATAAAGACAAGATAAAGAGTAATATCTGTGTGTAGAAGTGTATAGTCAACTTCCTATAAATGAAACTGCTAGACTTAGTCAATAAATATATGACAAAAGTATAAAATCACATAATAAAAGTGTGCAAACATGTGCAAATAACCCAGATGGTGGTATATAAAAGTGCCAGTGTGGCATACTAGTGCCTCCTCATCAGTGCCACCTAATCAGTGCCTTTTAGTGCTGCCTCATCAGTGCCAATCAGTGCAGTCTATCAGTGCCCATCAGTGCTGCCTCATCAGCGCACATCAGTGAAGGAGAAAAATTCCTTATTTACAAAATTTACCAACAGAAACTAAGAAAAACTTTTTTTTTCAAAATTTTCATTCATTTTTCAGCAAAAAATAAAAAACCTAGCAGTGAATAAATACCACCAAAATAAAGCTCTATTTGCGTGAAAAAAATGATTCAAAGTTAATTTGGATACAGTGTTGCATGACCACGCAATTGTCATTCAAAGTGTGACAGAGCTGAAAGCTGAAAATTGGCCTGGGCAGGAAAGTGCCTGGTATAGAAGTGGTTAACTAAACCAAAATCTGTTCCAGACTAATAGAGTGCCCCCCCTATTACTCAGTAACCTTTATAATATTCTGTCAGGCTTTCACAACAGAGAGAATTAAAAAGAAGGCCTCTAGCATCAGTTAGCTCAGATAAAAAAGGCATGTACACAGCTGAGACTAATAAGCAAGGTCTGGCAAGGTTAGCAGGTAAGATGTGGTTTTAGGACTTGAGGCCAACTTAGACAAGACTACTACCAGGCCAATAGCAGAGGCTTTTGTTTGCACACAAAACTCTCAACTGAAGTTGGTTTTGGTTAACATTGCTCCCTTACATGATACTGCTTTTAACTCTTGGAATTCTCTATCTACCTTCATTGCATTTTAGCAATGTGGACCTGATCTACCTTTGTGAGATCAACAAGTGAAGCTGTTATCATAGTAGAGTTAGGCATAAACGTATGGTATTTCCCTACAATACCTAAAAAGGCTCTACCCTAGAATGAGGTCCGGTCCCAATGTAAGTCAAAGGGGAAGACCACCTAAAGGTACAGCTCATCTGCGCTGTCTGTTAGGGGAATCTGTCAATACCACTTATTAAGACTGAGGCTGGTAATGTACCTGGCAGGACCAAGCTTTCCATCAATTTATCCACTCAGGGCATGGCATAAGCACCACATTTTAATTAGATGTGAATAAATCTCTTGCACTGCTCAATCCCCTTCCTAATTTCTTTTAAGGAGCCCACTAACACTAATGTGTTATCCACACACTTTCTAAAAATCCCCTAGGTATGCTGGTCATTATTATTTTCATGCCTAGGAGAATTTTGTTTAAACAATTAATATTCCTGTATGCAGCAGATATAGTGCACAGTAAGTGTTTAGTTTTATTTTTTGAAATATTGATGCTCTTATAGAAAGCTGTCTACTATATGTCTTACTCTGAGATAAATCACAACAAGAAACACAAGGAAATGCAAAATCAGAGTGGTGGAGAGTCGTACTGAATACCCTTAAAGAGGAAGTAAACCCTCCTCTGACACTTCCACCTATAGGTAAGCCTATAATAAATCTTAACTATAGGTACTGTAAATATCTCCTAAACATGTACCGTTTAGGAGATATTTACCTTTCATGCAGCCAGTGACGTCACTGGCGCATGCGCTCTGAAGGAACGGCCGATCGTGCCGTTCCTTCAGAGCCCCGTGCCGTGACGCGCGGGAGTGACGTCACCGCGGCTCCGGCCAATCAGATGGCCGGATGCCGCGATCCCGGAAGACGGGCGACTGGACATGTCGCCCGTCATACAGGTAAGCGGATGGCACGGCGGGGGCTCGTTCTAAGGTAAGTATTTGATAATGAGCTTGTATGTGATGCATACTAGCTCATTATGTCATTCTCTTTCAGGATGTAAAGAAAAAAAAATTTTCTCGGTTTACAACCTCTTTAAAGGGGAAAAGGCTCAGTGTGACATTTATAGTTTATGGGTTATAGAATGTCATACCCCACATCTGGGGTGAAGAGTCCACACGTGTCAAGGAAAGAGGTTTTGGAGTAGACCCTCCCTGGCCACATATGCCCCCTAGGTAACATTCCTTAGGCTCCTGTAATATGAGGCAACTCAGAGCCACATGTCCAGTCCTTGGCAAGACCAGTACCTAATATACTATATCTCTCTCAAAGAAAATACTCCTGTTGTGCTAGGATGTTGTTCATATCTGGTGCACCCAGGTGTCTCACCACCTCTTTAGGAGCCTGCATACCCCTTGTAAAAAAAAGGGTAGGTCTTACCCAAGGTCAACATTCTCCTGGTTCCAGGGTTACAGGCTTGGGGGCAGAGCCCAGAAAAGGTGCTTGATAGCAATATTCCCTTGTGGGGTGGGGGGGGGGGGGTGCATTTTGAGCACCTAAGAGACTAAACAGTGTCACAGAGTTGAGGAAGGTTCATCTAAAGGACTAAACATTATTCAGTCAGTCCTGTATACCTACTTTTGGCAATAGCAGTCTCAATTCATGTAAAGTAAAAGAAATAATAAACACAAGAAAATGAAAAATAAATACAATAAAAAAAATATATACCTATTTTTGGGTCATATGCAATGTTTAATATTAGATACATTTTGGCTGTTTACACAGTATATACGGAACAGCAGTATGTGAAAAAAGTTTGAGCGAAATTGTGTAAAAGTGCATCAGAAACTTTGGAAATGGTGGGAAAAGCTTATGGAAAAGCTACACTATCATCAGCACAAGTGTAACAATGGTACAAGTCTTTCAAGAAAGAATGAGAAGGTGTTGAAGATGAACAACGATCAGGATGCCCTTCTAAGTTAAAAACTGAACAGAATGTGGATGCAGTGAGGTCTGTTCTCAACCATGACCGATGGCACACTTAAAAATGCAGAGAAAACAGAAATTACAAAGTCAATTGTTCATGAAGTCGTGACTCAGGATTTGAACATGAGAAAAGTGTGTGCAAAACTTGTTTCAAAGAACTTTTCACATAATCAGAAGGAACACCTGTCAACTCGTTTGCCAAGACCTGTTGGCCCGTTTGGAAAGAGAGCCTGATTTTTTTAGTTAAATGATCACAGGAAATTAATCCTGGTTGTTTGAGTACGATCCTGAGACAAAAAAACAAAGTTCAAAATGGCACACGCTAACATCACCTCGCCCCCAAGAAAGCTCGAATGAGTAAGGCCCCTTTCACACAGGCGGACCGTTCAGATCCGCCTGTCAGTTTTTTTGGCGGATCTGAACGGTCCCCCCATGCATCTCTATGGGGCATTGGATGTCAGCGGAGACATGTCCGCTGACACCCGATCCGATCCGTCAAATCTGGACGGATGGAAACCCTATTTTCCATCCATTCAGCGGATGGGATCGGATGGGATCGGATGAGAACGGACCGACGGTCCATTCCCATCTGATTCCCCCATAAAGAGGTATGGGGCTCTGACAGCTGTGTCTCCGTACACAGTGCAGAGAACAGCTGTCATTCTCCTGCTCAGCGGGGGATCGCGGATCGATCCCTCGCTGAGATAAACGGAGTCCGCCGACGGAGCGGAGTGTGTGAAAGAGCCCTTAATCAAAAGTCAAACTATGCAGGCTCTGAATGCCATCCCACTTGAAGACTTCCAGGGATGTTATGAAGAATAGAAAAATCTCTGTAGCATTGGAGTACACTCACAAGGTGCATACTTTAAAGGAGACAATTTTTAATTGTAGAAATTTTTAATAAAATAATTTTTAAAATATCATTCTCACTACTTTCTGGACACACCTCGTATAAAAATTTTCAAAGCAGGTGTGGTGAATAGCAGTGATTTCCTAATGCACCTAGTGGCATCTGTCCATCCCACCGGCCATATAAAAAAAAACTGAAAAGGGATTGCTGCACCAAACATTTATTTAGAAAATGAAATTTACAAAAACATACAAAAATAGTTAGAAGTATTCCATTGCAATGGTTTGGGGCTATATCGCTAATGCCCTTCGCCAGGTAGGATCACAACTGAATAATTTTTCAATATTTCACACATATATATACAGTATATACACACACTATATTACTAAAACTGTTGGAACGCCTGTCTTTAAACGCACATGAACTTTAATGGCATCCCAGTCTTAGTCCGTAGGGTTCAATATTGAGTTGGCCCACCCTTTGCAGCTAAAACTGCTTCAACTCAAGTTCAGGTCAGGACTCTGTACAGGTCAGTCAGTTCCTCCACCCCAAACTCGCTCATTCATGACTTTATGGACCTTGCTTTGTACACTGGTACGCAGTTATTTGGAACAGGAAGGGACCATCCCTAAACTGTTCCCACAAAGTTGGGAGCATGAAATTGTCCAAATGTCTTGGTATGCTGACACTGTCAGAGTTCCCTTCATTGGAACTAAGGGGCCAAGCCCAACCCCTAAAAAACAACCCCACACCGTAATCCCCCTCCATCAAATGATTTGAACCATTGCACGAAGCAAGGTCCATAAACACATGGATGAGCAAGTTTGGGGTGGAGGAACTTGACTGGCCTGCCCAAAGTCTTGACCTCAACTGACGGAATACCTTTGGGATGAATTAGAGCAGAGACTGTGAGCCAGGCCTCCTCGTCCACATCAACATCACAAATGTGCTTCTAGGAAAGTGGTCAAACATTTCCATGGCCACACTCCTAAACCTTGTGGACAGCCTTCCCAAAATATATCTAGCTGGTAAAGCTGCAAAGGGTGGGCCAACTCAATATTGAACCCTACCGACTTATACTGGGATGCCATTAAAGTTCATGTGCATGTAAAGGCAGGTGTCCCAATACATTTGACAATCTAGTGTATATATATATATATATATATATATATATCAAAAAGGATTGCTGCACTTAAAATGTATTTAAATATAGCTTCTGGGCATAACCTATTGAATGTTACAGTTGTTGTTAAGTATTTCAATATACTGTCTATTGTGCATTGCCTTCTTGATAACATGTTTTGTTCATCAGTAGAAAAAATCAATAAAATATGTTTAAAAAAAAAAAAAAAAAAAAATGTATTTAAAAAACAAAATTTACAAAAACATACAAAAATAGTCAAAAGTATTCCATTACAATGGTTTCGAGCTATATTGCCTTTCTTCAGATAGGAGCACTTCTGAATATTTTTCCAACAGTTCATATTTATATACCAGACATTTCATCTGGAAGCAATTAATCCATTCTCTGACAATTAAAGCTATATCAAGTGTAATGGACCCCCAATACTTCAACCAAGTATTTCCTTCTTAGGTCTCCCAAATCCCACGTGATGTAGTGACTATGGCCCCCAATTCTCCCCCAAACATCAGCCTAAGCTCGATGAAGGGTAAAAAGAAAGACTCTTTATTCAACAACTCACTTCCAATATATACAGTCTTAGGTCAATGACACGGCAGACTCAGACAGGATTAGCATTATCATAATTGACTCAACAAACAACAAGCCCAAAACATAGCCGAATACGCATTCCTAACAGTGTGAACACACACCACCTCTAAACAAATGAAAGCAGAAGACATAGGCTTGCAAACTGCCCGTCCCCATTTTCACCACACCTTATTATAAGTGTCCATTCACATCCCCCAGTATACCATAGCTGAGTCTTATGTTATTATCATCTGTTTAGTCTCTCATTGTGTGAAGTCTTTGGTTGTAGGCAGCTTAGGCCCAGAGTCTGTGTCGCTTGGGGTGACAGGAACTTGAATTCAAAGTAACAGTACTCCAAGGGTCCCACAGCATACACCCCCACACAGAGCCGTGCTCCCCTACAAGCCAGGGCCCATAGTCCGTTGGCAGGAGGCTGGCCTCCACACTCCTCCAGTAGCCCGTGGCGAATGTCCCAGCAAATAGGCATTCATCACATATCTCCCCCCTCCTGGGGAGACTAACCAGACCCCAGACCTCCAACTGGTTTGGGTCTGTGTTAGTTTGGTGTCTTTTCCCAGACTGTGCGGTGCTCCAGAGGGCCTCCTGCCCTACGTCCCAGTTGAAATATCCGGGGTCTTCCTGGGCAGGACACCAACCCCCCAGAGGCATCCCATTGTTGCTGAAGGGGCAACCTCAGGGTGGCATGGGCCCCCATACTAGGGGGTTGGGGATCTGGGCTGACTGCCCAGCATCTCTATAATCCAGGGGTGGAGGCCACGGCCCCATCCATCTCTTCCGTGCCAAATGCTGCATGGACTGGTGGGCAGAGACCAGTGGGGTTCTGCCCTGCTGCCAGCTCTTCCGCTGGGTAGGCACTCAGCTGCTGGGGAGTGACCGCCAATTTCTCGCCCTGGGCCTCTGGAACTGCCGCAGGTGGGGGGCAGAGGTCTTGGAACCTCTGTCCCATTGTCAGCGCTTCTGCTGTAGGCACACTGGGAGGTTCCTCCTCCACGAAATAGTCTACTAAATCCACAGACTCTGGAATTGCTGACTGGTCCCCCAGTGCTGTTGGCTGCTGCTGGGACGAGGGACCTACAATTGCCTCTCCCTCTAATGCTGGCTGGTCCTGGGTAGTGGGCACGACCATCTCCGACCATCTCCGCCCCCAGTGCTGTTGGCTGTTGCTGGGCCAAGTCTAGGAGGTGTTGGCAGTCCTGTACCAACCCCTACTCCATGATAACCAGGTGGCTGAGGTTTAGTCTCAGCTCCAACAATTGGACCGGTAACATCCTACTCCGGTAATAATAAATAGCCCAGAACCGCGACATCGCAGGACTGCCAAAATCATCATCCTCCTCCATGGTCTTCCACAACAGGCCTGGGCCATCATAGCTTCCCCCCTCTGGTTGAATGCCTTCTGCCAACCAAGGGTCTCGCTGGACTGCATACCACCATAGTGCCCGATATAAGTCGTCCAGCATAATTTCTCTCTGGACCAGGCACTTAAGGTGCATTACTCACTCCGTCAAGGGTTGCTCTCCCAGGATAAACATCCATTGGCTCACTTGTTCCTGCCAGCGTTGCGCTGTACTTGGAAGCTTCTCTTTCCGCTGAAGCTGTGCTACCTCCATGGACTCCTGCCAGAGTTCTCGCATTACATATTTTCTCCAGTCCACCTTGTCCTTGGCTGACATATGGCCCTGTTCCTTTGCCAGGAACTCCATCTCATATGGGGACACTGCCAGGGGGCTAGCTCGCTCCATCTCCTGAGTTCCTCCTTAGATCGAGACGCTGCTGGGCTCCTCAATGCATTCCTGGTTTGGGATCTATTCGGGAGAAAAATCCTACCGCTTGCCACCAGTTTAACGGACCCCCAATACTTCGACCAAGTATTTCCATCTTAGGTCTCCCGAATCCCACGTGATGCAGTGACTATGGCCCACAATTCTCCCTCAAACATCAGCCTGAGCTCAATGAAAGGTAAAAAGAAAGACTCTTTATTCAACAACTCACTTTCAATATATACAGTCTTAGGTGAATGACATGGCAGGCTCAGACAGGATTAGCATTATCATAACTGACTCAACAAACAAAAAGCCCAAAACATGGCCGAATACGCATTCCTAGAAGTGTGAACACACACCACCTCTAAACAAATGAAAGCAGAAGAGGGTGCAGCCTTACTGGGTGAGAAGATGGCCACAAAGTTAGAGGGGATTTTAAACTAGGTGACGAGGGGGAGGGTACAGATGTAGAATTAGCCGGTGGAAAGCAAGATTCAGAGGGCAGAAATGGGGGCATTAGCGGTAGGGTGTTCGGAGCTCCTAAACCCAGGGTGGGTATGGGGAAAAATCAAGAGAGCAGCCTAATAACAACAAATGAGGATATATGTAGCCGATCAAAATTAAGAGGTTTGTATACCAATGCCAGAAGCCTGGCCAACAAGATGGGAGAGCTGGAGCTGCTGATGTTTGAGGAGGACTTAGATTTTGTGGGGATAACTGAGACTTGGTTTGACAGCTCCCATGACTGGATGGCGACCATTCAGGGGTATTCCCTTTATCGCAGGGATAGAGAAGGTAAAAAAGGGGGAGGGGTATGTCTGTATATTAAGAACAGTATACAGGTAAATATGAGGGATGATATTAATAATGGAGCTATGGATGAGGCAGAATCCCTATGGATAGAACTTCAAAGGGAAGGCACGGTGGGGAAGGTAATATTGGGCGTATGCTATAGGCCCCCCAACCAGAGGGAGGAGGGTGAGGCGGACCTCATGTTACAGATAGGATTGGCAGCAAGGATGGGAAATGTCATTATAATGGGGGACTTTAATTATCCAGATATAGACTGGGCAGATGGAACCGCGCACTCAGCCAAGGCTAGGCAGTTCCTAAATGTTTTGAAGGACAATTTCATGGGTCAGATGGTGAATGCACCGACAAGAAACAATGCGGTACTTGACCTACTGATTACCAACAATACAGGCCTGCTCACGGATATAGAAATACAGGACAACTTAGGAAACAGTGACCATAGGTCAATTGGTTTCAGTATTCATTACAGTAATAGGAAACACAAGGGTAATATAAGGACACTGAATTTCAAAAGAGCCAATTTCCCTAAACTGCGCTCGCTGCTAGAAAATATCAAATGGGATAGAACCCTGGGAACAAAGAACACGGAGGAAAAATGGGAGTGCTTCAAGAGCATACTTAACAAGGGGATTGGCCAGTGCATTCCAAAGAGAAATTAATTTAAAAGAGCAAAACTAAACCCTGGGTGGCTAAACTCCAACATAAAAATGTATATTAGTGCTAAAGAAAAGGCCTTCAAAAAATACAAGACTGAGGGGGTCATTGGCAGCATTTAAGCATTACAAAGAGTGTAATAAGAAATGTAAAGATGAAATCAGGGCGGCTAAAATAGAACACGAGAGACATATAGCGGAGGAGAGTAAAAAGAACCCCAAGAAGTTCTTTAAGTATATAAACAGTAAGAAAGCGAGGCCAGAACACATTGGCCTCATAAAAGATGACAAAGGAAATATGGCCACTGAGGACAGAGAAAAGGCGGAAGTGTTAAATAATTTCTTCTCTTCAGTCTTCACAAAAGAATTGGGGTCTACACGAACCTTGCTTGTAAGGCCGAACTAAATAATACACCTCAGGAAGTGCCGCCATGGCTAACAGAAGATAGACTTAGAGCTAAACTAGAGAAACTTAACATAAATAAATCCCTGGGACCGGATGGCTTGCACCCGAGGGTTCTTAATGAGCTCAGCCAGGTGATTGCCAGACCATTATTCTTGATCTTTAAGGATAGTTTACAGACGGGTATGGTGCCAGCTGATTGGAAAAAAGCCAACGTGGTACCAATATTTAAAAAGGGGCCGAGATGTATCCCGGGTAACTATAGGCCGGTCAGCCTAACATCAGTAGTCTGCAAAATTTTGGAGGGGATGTTAAGGGACCACATACAAGACGTTAGAAATGAAAACGGTATTATAAGTAGTAATCAGCATGGATTCATGAAAAATCGTTCGTGCCAAACCAATCTATTAACCTTCTACGATGAAGTGAGCTGCCACCTAGATAAGGGAAAGCCTGTGGATGTGGTGTATCTGGACTTTGCAAAGGCCTTTGACACCGTTCCCCACAAACGCTTACTGTACAAACTAAGGAAGGTAGGTATGGACCATAAGGTGAGTACCTGGATAGAGAACTGGCTCCAGGGGAGAGTCCAGAGGGTGGTGATTAATGGGGAGTACTCGGATTGGGCGGGTGTGGAAAGTGGGGTCCCCCAGGGTTCTGTCCTGGGACCAATCCTGTTTAATTTATTCATATATGATCTAGAGGAGGGGATATCTAGTACAATCTTAGTATTTGCAGATGATACTAAACTAGGCTTGCCAATATCTTCTATGCAGGATGTGGAAACCTTGCAAGCGGACCTGAACAAAATAACGGGGTGGGCAACTACATGGCAGGTGAGGTTTAATGTTGAAAAATGTAAAGTAATGCACCTGGGGGCCAGAAACCAGAAAGCAAGCTACTCACTAGGGGGGAAACCTCTGGGTGAGTCTAGGATGGAAAAGGACTTGGGGGTACTGGTAGACAACAAGCTTGGCAGTGGCATGCAATGCCAAGCCGCCGCAAGCAAAGCCAACAGAATACTGGGATGTATAAAAAAGGGGATTCACTCCAGAAATAAAGAGATTATTCTCCCACTCTACAAGACTCTGGTCCGGCCACATCTGGAGTATGCTGTCCAGTTCTGGGCACCGGTCCTCAGGAAGGATGTGCTGGAACTGGAGAAAGTCCAGAGAAGGGCACCAAAAATGATTAGGGGAATGGAGGACATCAGCTATGAGGAAAGGCTACAAGCACTGAACCTATTCTCTCTGGAGAAGAGATGATTGAGGGGGAATATGATATGAATGTACAAATACTGTACTGGCGACCCTAGCATAAGGAACAAACTATTCAGAGAAAGGAGATACGATAAGACACGTGGCCACTCACTAAAACTAGAAGAAAGGCGGTTTAACCTTAAAGTGCGTAAGGGGTTCTTCACTGTAAGAGCGGTAAGGATGTGGAATTCTCTTCCACAAGCAGTCGTATCAGCAGGGAGCATTGATAGTTTCAAAAAACTATTAGATGGGCACCTTAGAGACCACAACATACAGGGGTATACAATGTACGGTTAAAAGCAAACACACACACACATCATAGGTTGAACTGGATGGACTGATGTCTTTTTTCAACCTCACTAACTATGTAACTATGAAGACATAGGCTCGCAGACTGCCCGTCTTCATTTTCAACACAACTTATTATAAGTGTCCATTCACATCCCCCCAGTATACCATAGCTGAGTCTTATGTCATTAGCATCTGTTTAGTCTCTCATTGTGTGAAGTCTTTGGTTGTAGGCAGCTTAGGCCCAGAGTCTGTGTCGCTTGGGGTGACAGGGACTTGAATTAAAAGTAACAGTACTCCAAGGGTCCCCCAGCATACACCCCCACACAGAGCCGCACTCCCCTACAAGCCAAGGCCGTAGTCCGTTGGCAGGAGGCTGGCCTCCACACTCCTCCAGTAGCCAGTGGCGAACGTCCCAGCAAATGGGCGTTCATCACAATCACTAAGTAGCATCAGTTATACAAATGGCAAGGAGCCGATGAACAAATTATGTTCAATCCCCAACACTACATAGACGACCTTTGGATAATTACCTGATGTTAAAAATATAATACATTAATTTACTCTCATAAAAAGGAGAAGAGGAGGGCGTGTCTGGCCGGTGATGCTAATGGCCGCGTAATGTGAGAGCTCCCTGCCTCCTCACGATTGTAGAGGCTCACAGCGATGGAGTACAGCTCTCCCCTCCTTCACAAACTCACCCGCTACCTCCGGGAACACCCACCGATCAAGCCCCGCTATGTCTAAGTGGAGGAAGAATGCCAAACCGCTGCAGCACCTCCCTGGCTTCTACCCGGTGGCTCCTCACAGGGGAAGGCAAGATGGCGCTGGCCCCAGCCTCCCACGCTCAGCAGGTACTCTCTCTGGCATTCCACTGAATTCAGGAGACCCTTGTCCCCCCCAGAGTGACCTGGAAGACCCTTCCCCACCCTCTTCACCTACCTCCAGCAGCCCCACCAAAACTAAATATCGCAGGCATGAAAGGGAAGCCCCTCCTGGAGCCCAACATGCGGCCTATCAGGCCTTACTAAACAGCCAGGTATACCTATTGATGTGTTCCCAGCTACTGACCAGGCCATATCAGAATCCACCATGAAAAATATGCTCCTCTCCCTGAGAAGCACTTTATTTAGTGACTTTGCAGCCATGTTCTCTCCACTTCATGATACTGTGCAGCTACATGATGACATAATTCAGCACCTGGAGTCTAAAATGGCGGATTTATACACCGCTCACAAAAACCTTGTTGACGCCTATACTGACCAAGAAAGCGAGTTGCAGCGCCTCCAGTACAAGCTCGCAGATTTAGAGGACCGATCTAGGCGCAATAACATTAAATTCCGGAGCATCCCTGAATCTGTCCCGCATAAGGACCTGACCAACTTTGTCCAACGCCTCATGAAGTCCCTCATTCCATCCTTAAGTGATATTGAATTGTGTGTGGATACATGGAATGGTAAAACATATCCTATTCATAGCATTGAAAAGGGCATTCAACTGTTTAAACAGTGGCAACTATTGCCAGCTGACTCACTGCCTCCAGAGATGTCTACTCCGGAACGAATGAGCCAGGCCGGGACCGGTATTGCCACTTGAACTGCTCTCTGTTCTTCCATCTCCTTGCGCTACTACATGTTTTGTGAGGAAGGGAGCCCTCTGATGTTTTTTTTTGTTTACCCTACTTTTCACTTGCTCTGGACTGATTGTCTCTGTACTTATGCTGATCTCCTATAGAATCCCCCGATGTGCTTTAGTGGCTATGGCCGCCCATTGCGCCTGCATGTTCAGGATTTTATACATGTTTTTTTTTTTGTTTGACTTCCTTTTTATTTAACCCTCCTCTAGCTTTTTTTCACTGGTCCAGCATCCACCTCTACCCTCAAAACCTGGCCTCATCCTCCTGCTCTGCTACCAACGTGCACTGCTGCCTCGACGACGTTGTGATGACTGCTCTCCTGGACGCTTATTGCACCTCTTGGTCCGCTGCCCATCTCAGTGCAGGATCTTCCACTGGCAAGTACCTATATTGACTCAATCTTCACTATACTTCCCTGCCACTATGCCACATAATCACCCCTCATTCACATGCCACTGAAATTTATGTCACTCAATGCTAAGGGCCTAAACAGTCCTGCTAAGAGAGCTTCCTTAATGCGAGAAGCAAAATCCCTTCAAGCAGACATTCTATTCATGCAAGAATCTCACTTAGCAAAGGACAAATGTCCGAGGTTATCCTTCAGCCACTTCCCCCACCTATACATGGCCAATGCCCACAAGAAGACATGTGGTGTTTTCATCGCTATACATGCTTCTGCCTCATTCCAACATAAACATACTATTGAGGACCCGTTGGGGAGGTATATTATACTTATCTGCGAACTTAATGGCTCCCTCTTCACTCTAGTGAACATTTATGCCCCCAACACCAAACAGAGGAAGTTCCTCGTCCACATTTTTTGCTCACTGGAGGATGTTGTGCAAGTTACGCTTATTATTGGAGGTGATTTCAACACTGTGGTGCACCCTTCTCTGGACTCTACTGCCCAAGCTCGGAGACCGACATACTCTCTTTCTTCTCTGTTACAGAAATATGATCTATACAACGTATGGCGTTGTTTCCATGAAAATGAGAAGGACTTCACTTTCTTATCCACTGCGCACTCGTCCTATTCCCGCATAGACTATTTTTTGACTGATAAAAGATCTTTGCAAAGTGTCTTGCGCGCTGAAATTGGTACGATCTCTTGGTCCGACCGTGCCCCGATTACATTAGAATTTGACGATAATCTTGGCAACTCTCCCCCCCCCCCCCCCTGTCTGGAGGATGAATACCTCCCTGTTGGAGGACAAGAGTTTGTACCAAAAGATCGTCCAAGCACACAATGATTTTTTTACATTCAACGATACGTCTGATATGTCAAGTTTTACCCTATGGATCACATATAAGGTGTACATGCAAGGGATCCTAATACAACTAGCCTCTGGTCTTAAAAACCAAAGGAGGAAGCAAGTTGAAGAACTTCTAGCCACCATAGAGGCCAAAGAGACGACCAACAAATCAAAAACGAGCCCTACTCTTACCCAAGAATTATTATTTTTATAAATTATACATGTACAGACAAAAATTGCGATCCCTGCTTCTTTACAAATATGAAAACCATCTGAAATACACCAAGGCTAAATTCTATGGCCTTCAGAACAGGGCTGGGGCGTGGCTTGCCAGACGGGTCAAAGCACAACAAAACAAGCGTAAAATTGCTTCAATTACACATTCTAGCACTAAGATCTCTTCAACTAATCCAAAAGATATAGCCGACGCCTGATATAGCTGACTATTATTAATCACTTTATGACCTGCAGTCGGATCCTGCCACTCCCCAGCCCTGTTCTGCACTCATTGAGGACTTTCTCAAAAATGTCAAACTTATTGCCCTCACGGCAGATCAACTCCAGTCCATTTCTCAACTCTTCACTCCCCCTGAAATAATCTCAGCCATCCACAAAATCCCCAACCATATGTCTCCTGGGGAAGATGGCCTCCCTAATGAATATTATAGGGCTTTGGTTAATGAATTTTCCCCTTACCTGCAACCTGTTTTTGAACTTGCTTCCTCCTTGTCTATGTTTCCTCCAGAAATGTTAAGGGCTGTGATAGTAACCCTTCCTAAGCCTTGCAAAGATCCTACAGTCCCGGCAAACTATAGGCCAATCTCGCTTCTGAATACTGATGTTAAATTGTTTGCTAAACTGTTGGCTCTCAGAATCCAAAAAGTCCTACCTCTTCTGGTCCATCCGGATCAGGTGGGATTTGTTCCGGGTCGCCAAGCACCAGATGATACGAGAAGGCTTATCGGTTTGATCTCCCGAGCTGGGTCCGCTCGAATGCCTTCTCTGCTCCTTTCCTTGGATGCGGAGAAGGCATTCGACCGGGTCCACTGGGGGTATTTGCAGGCAGTCCTTGATGTGTTTGGGATTGGGGGCTGGATACAATCAGCTGTCCTATCTCTTTACTCCAATCCATCAGCCACTGTTCTCTCATCCGGAATAAAATCAAAACCTATCCATATTACTAATGGCACCAGACAAGGTTGCCCCTTATCTCCCATTATATTTGTGCTCCTAATGGAACCTCTGGAGAAACGTTTCCGCTCTCATCCCCGTATTAAAGGTTTGTCGGTAGCCGGTTTGAAACATAAAATAAGCCTCTTTGCTGATTAATGTCATGCTTGTGCTCACAGATCCAGCCACCTCCTTAACGGAATCATATACCCTCCTGACTGAATTTAGCAAGGTGTCTTACTACAAACTCAATGCGAATAAATCCCAAATCTTGGGCCTTCATATACTGCCTGCACTACAGAGCTCCCTAGCTGGGAGATTTCCCTTTATCTGGTCCTCACGCTCTATCCCCTTTTTGGGTATTCATCTTACCCCACATACATCACAGCTTTATAAGCACAATTTTAAACCCTTCCTGGACTCTCTACCCACTCTCCTGCAGCAATTAAAAACACATGAACTGTCAATTATAGGCCGTATAGCTTCCTTTAAAATTCTTGTCCTCCTGAAACGTCTTTATTTGTTCTGCACCATCGCCATTCCCCTGCCTATGTCCTTTCTATCCGCACTCCAAAAACTTTTGTCCCGCTTTGTGTGGAACGCTAAACCTCCAAGGTGCAACCTTAAAATCACGGTATTACACAGGAAACACAGAGGCATTGGAGTCCCCAATTTGGCTGCCTATTATAAGGCGTGTGTCCTAGACCAGCTTAAATATTGGTGGGCACCATCTCCGCACAAAACGTGGCCATCCATTGAGTCCTCTATAGTCCCCTGTAACGATCCACAACTGGCTCTTATTGCTACTGCATTGGGAGAGTGTCCTGTCATTTCTGATAACCCAACTGTGCATGCCTTGCTTAACCTGTGGAAGGAATTCTGCCGTTTGCAACCTCCTGCCACTTTCATGTACAAAATATACAGTGCTCACTTTATACCACACATTGATATAAAACCTTGGTTGCACAGAGGCGTCTTGCTTCATAGCGACATAGTCCAAAACTCCCGCATTGGCCCGTTTGATCAAATGCAAGCCCACTTCGACCTACCACAAGGTGCATTCTTCACCTACCTCCAGATTAGTTCATTTCTTAAAAAGCATCTGCTCAAAAAGAATCCGCTCCCCACTTACATCGAAGTTCCCAATTTGGTGCACCTTTTCCTTCAGAACACAGCTACTCACACGAAGGGTAATACACTGTTTTATGCCATCTATAATAACCATTACTTTTTCTCCAAGCCCCCTTCAGTCATCAAATGGGAAAATACCCTATTTAAATCATTCTCTGACTCCACCTGGCTGAAAGCCTTTGCCTCCACTTATGCTACCACTAAATGTGTTACACATTGGGAACAGTACCAGAAGGTGCTCCACTCCAGGTACCTAACCCCATTTAAGCTCTCTAAGTTCTACCCGTCGCACTCCTCTCTCTGCTGGTGACAGTGTGGAGAGATAGGTACCCTGTATCATACGATGTGGTCTTGTGTCTCACTGAGTTCCTTCTGGAATAAAATATTCACACTACTTTCTGATATTGCACAAATTGCCGTCTCTCCCTCCCCGGCTTTAGCTATCTTACATCTCACTATTCAAGACTTTAAACCTTGCCACAGAACAGTTATTATACACTTGCTCCTGACAGCGAAAACTGCTATCGCTATACACTGGAAATCTCCTGTACCCCCTTCTCACAATGAAGTTATCCTTGCACTTAATCACCACTGCATGATCGAAAAAATGCTGGCAATCCCCAATCTTACCACTTCCTCATTCCAGAAGAAGTGGGAAGTTTGGTTATCTCATCTTAAGTGCACAGCCCCGTCTAATATAATACTATAAGTTAGTTACCTGGATCTTGCTGGACGTCTCCTTGCCTTCTCCTTCTTCCCCTTCCCCCCTCTCCGTTCAACTATAACCTTCCTCCATCCCTGTTCCCATTTGTCTCTCTTCCCCCCGTTTTGCCTTTTCTAACCTTTCCCCCACCAAGTGGACTACCTTATTTACCTGGGGTCAAATATGTGTGCCTTTCTTCATACCATGGGCACGTTGATATCTTTACTGGTTATATGCTTGTTACAATTGTTGGAATGTGGATACATACTGTCATCCTCCCTGGGCACAGTTTGTTCCCCTTGGGGTGCCCCGGGTGTGATGTCCGAATTTTTATCGTTATGTTCACTCACCTGTATTCATATACTATGTTACAGTGATACTTGTAGTTGCTTAATCTCCTTGATGTGACCCTTTATACCCTGACCTCATTTGTACTGCTTTGTTATAACCACTTGGATGTTAATGCTTGTTATGCTTATTAAAACTCAATAAAAACTATTGAAACTAAAAAAAAGGAGAAGAAAAAATTAGTCAAACATAGAACAAGCAATAACCATATTATAAAAGAGAAAATATCTATACAAAAAATGCAAATCGAAATCAGAGTTAAGATGTCTGGGATGCAATATATCCAAACAATGAATCCACTGCACCTTTCGTTCTATAGCTCCATTTCCCAATTTCCTCCCCTCCTAGTCCTTTTTATCCCATTGATCACCATGAATTTAAGTTGGGAAATTGCATGTCCTTTTTTAATAAAATGTCTTGAAAGCAACAATTGCACTAATTATTCCCTGATCGAGTATTTTTGAGGTAATTTGATTCTTAATTTTTTGGGTTGTTTTTCCCACAATACTTAATCCACAAGGGCATTTAATGACGTATAATACATAATATGATTGACCAGTCAAAAACTCCTTTAATCTCAATATTATTACCCCTATGTGGATGGGAGAAAAATGAATCTTTAACCACTTGCCGACTGCCGCACGACTATTTACGTCGGCAGTCAGCCCCTCACAGGCAAAGCGACGTAGGGCTAATTTTTACAGTAACAGTGCATATGTATAGCACTGATTACTGTAGTAATGTCACTGGTAACCCCAAAAGTGTAAAAAATGTCAGTCAAGGGTCCGATCTGTCTGCCCCAATGTCGCAGTCCCGCAAAAAAAATCGCAGATCACCGCCATTACGCGTTAAAATAAAACAACAAAAATGACAAAAATCTTTCCCTTTGTTAGTAAACGCAATAACTTTTGCGCAAACCAATCAAAATACGCTTTTTGAGATTTTTTTTACCAAACATATGGTAAAAAAAAAAATTGGCCTAAAATGTTAAAAAATTTTGATTTTTACATTATTTTGGGAATTTCATATAAAAAAAGTGAAAAATATTGTTATTTTTGCAAAATTGACGCTCTTTTTTTGTTTATAGCGTATGATCAAAAAAATCGCACAGGTGATCAAATACCACCAAAAGAAAGCTCTGTTTGTGGGAAAAAAAGATGCCAAATTTGTTTAGGTACAGCGTCGCACGACCGCGCAATTGTCTGTTAAAGTCACGCAGTGCCGAATCGCAAAATAGGCCCTGGTCAGGAAGGGGGTAAAATCTTCCGGGGCTTAAGTGGTTAATCATGGAATTACACTGAACACCATTTAAACAGGGATATGAACCATTATTACAGGGACCTAAAAATGTAGTGATAGGAGTAGGTGGTCGATACAGATCTGTTTTAATGATTCTATCATGCATGGTTTTACTCATCGGTATGAAGGCAAGGGAAGAGTAGGAAATTCGGGGTATGGTAGGATAATTGTTACTCAGAATGGACCAATGTTTATTGATGATATTGTATATATACGACTGGAGAAAGGATGGAACTGAAAAACTAAAATAATTATTCCTATTTCTAGAACAAAATAAACTGTTACATTGCCTTTTATTCAAATCAGAAGGACAACCTCTCTGTACAAGTTTTCCCTCCATCTCATTTAACCCTTTCACTGCCAGGCCCTATGCTCCTTTTTTAAACTTAGCTGGCCAGGCCATTTTTGCAGTTTTTTTTCATTGCCTTTTTATTTTTCCCTTACAGCTTTCAGAGTTTTTAAAGACCCCCCCCCCTCCAATCATATATTTTTTTGAAAGCACATGACCAGTAGAATATAAATAAAGTGCTACTGATTTTTAGGACCCAATGATATTTGCGCAAATGTTTATCAAAACAATATTTTAGCTAAAAATACACTGAAATCATTATTAGCAGATAAAAACACAGCACATTTTACAAAATGCCTACTAAATATTACCACTAACCTGTATTGAGTTAAATAATTAACCACTATTGTAAATTTTAGATTGCATGTTTTTGCAAAATGGTGAGAATCGAACATATGAAAAAATGTAAATATCCAAATCTCTCTAAAAAACTAGAGGTTTTCATTGTTCCCATACAGCTTTCAGAGTTTGATAAAGACCCTCCAAACCATATATTTTCTGAAAGCACATGACCTGTAGAATAAAAAGAAGGCATTATTGATTTTAACGCCCTGCGATATTTCCGCAATCGTTTATCATAACAATATATTTGCTAAAATTCTCAAAAATACTTTTTAGCAGATATAAAGACAGTAATTTTTTACAAAATTCCTGCAAAATTTCTACTAAATATAAAAACTTAACCTGTATGGAGTTAATAAATAAGATATTTGTAATTTTTAAATTATGCCTATTTGCTAAATGGTGAAAATTTTACTACGTCACAGTCACATTTGAGGTTAATAACTCTGATCAGCACTGAACAATTCTGTTATAGGTTTATGTCATTGAAGTGACCATGAGCTTACAGCAGAAGGAGAAATGAGCACCTGGCCAGCTGCAAGCAGTGCTTTAGGTCTGTACGGACCTGGCAGTGAAAGAGTTAATCATTTATCCCAATCTGCTGTGTTATTTACTATTCTAGTTTCACAGGAAAGTTGGCTCCTGGGAATAGATTTAAAAACTCCAGGAGGATGAAAACGTTTAAAGTGCAAAAGTTGATTGCAACCTGTCGGTTTAACGTACCAGTCACTGGTTAAAGAATCAAGGAATTTTTTTAAGATCATGTCCAAAAACAATTGTAAACCTGGTATAAACTAATTAAGATAATCATGAAAAAGAGATAAGGTTTCAATGTCACCTACGCATACAGCAAACACATTATCAATGAATCTAGCCAGCAATGGCAGTTCTTCAAAAACAAACTATTATTGTAATCAAAGGCATTCTCTACCATATCAAAAAATGTGTTAGGGTGCAACAATAGAACCCATCGCTGCACCTCTCACTTGCAGAAATGAGAATCGTTAAACAGAAAAAAGTTTTCCTCTAAAACAATCTGTCTAAATTTGTGTTAGTGAGCACTTCTCCTTTGTTGAGATAATCCATCCACCTCACAGGTGAGGCATATCAAGATGCTGATTAGACAGCATGATTATTGCACAGATGTGCTTTAGCCTGGCCACAATAAAAGGCCACTCTAAAATGTGCAGTTTTATCACACAGCACAATGCCACAGATGTTGCAAGTTTTGAGGGAGTGTGCAATTGGCATGCTAACTGCAGGAATGTCCACCAGAGTTGTCCCCGTAAATTGAATGTTCACTTTTCTACCATAAGCCATCCCCAAAGGCATTTCAGAAAATTTGGCAGTACATCCAACTGGCCTCACAGCTGCAGACCACGTGTAACCACACCAACCCAGGACCTCCACATCCAGCATCTTCACCTCCAAGATCATCTGTGACCAGCCACCCGGACAGCTGCTGCAACAATTGGTTTGCATAACCAAAGAATTTCTGCACAAACTGTCAAAAACCATCTCAGGGAAGCTCATCTGCATGCTTGTCGTCCTCATCGGGGTCTCGACCTGACTGCAGTTCGTCATCGTAACTAAATTGAGTGGGCAAATGCTCACAATCGATGGCATCTGGCACTTTGGAGGGGTGTTCTCTTCGTGGATGAATCTTGGTTTTCACTATACAGGGCAGATGGCAGACAGCGTGTATGGTGTCGTGTGAGTAAGCTGATGTCAACATTGTGGATCGAGTGGCCCATGGTGGCAGAGGGGTTATGGTTTGGGCAGGCATATGTTATGGACAATGAATGCAGGTGCATTTTATTGATGGCATTTTGAATGCACAGAGATACCGTGACAAGATCTGGAGGCCCATTGTTGTGCCATTCATCCATGACTATCACTTCATGTTGCAGCACGATAATGCATGGCCCCATGTTGAAAGGATCTGTACACAATTCCTGGAAGCTGAAAACATCCCAGTTCTTGCATGGCCAGCATACTCACCGGACATGTCACCCAATGAGTATGTTTGGGATGTTCTTGATCGGCGTATACGACAGCATGTTCCAGGTCCTGCCAATATCCAGCAACTTCGCACAGCCAATGAAGAAGAGTGGATCAACATTCCACAGGCCACAATCAACAACCTGATCAATTCTATGCGAAAGTGAAGTGTTGCACTGCGTGAGGCAAATGGTGGTCACACCAGATACTGACTTGTTTTCAGACCCCCCCAATACAGTAAAACTGCACATTTTAGAGTGGCCTTTATTGTTGCCAGCCTGGGGCACACCTGTGCAATAATCATGCTGTCTAATCAGCATCTTGATATGCCACAGCTGTGAGGTGGATGGATTATCCCGGCAAAGGAGAAGTGCTCACCAACACAGATTTAGACAGATTTGTGAACAATATTTGAGAGAAATAGGCCTTTTGTGTACATAGAAAATGTCTTAGATCTTTGAGTTCAGCTCATGAAAAACGGGGGCAAAAACAAAAGTGTTGCATTTATAATTTTGTTCAGTGTATATAAAAAAAAATGAAACATTTGCGTTTTCATGTAAAAAAAATATAAAATACATATGAGTGTGTATTTGCCCTATAGAAAATGACTGTTATGATTAAAATGTCAACAGCCAAATAATAAGTATTAAATCACTTTGAGAAATCCTGGTGTGTACTCCTCTTCATAATATAGTTTTCTTATCTATGTCTGTGCAGAAACCAGGCTGTGAGTTGTGAACAGTGTATACTACTTCCGGCATTTATAAAAATACCTGCACACAAGACACATGAAGACATTTTTTTTTTTTTTAAATATAAATACTGACATATTTAGGATAAATTAAACCTACTGGATAAATAAACTGCTGGGTCCTTTGAATGCATTAAATGACTTAGATTATTCTAAATGTAAAAAAAAGCTGAAACAAGGAATTGCTAAGTAATAAATAATTTGACATCTCAGGAAGTACACAGAAGGGTTTTAACCACTTGCTGGTACCTGTACATCCTTACAGAAGCACATGCCATGCATGCACCCCTGGACATGCAGTGGCATGATCTGTGATCACTGTATCCACTGGAAGAAGATCACTGATCACGGTGCCAGGTCGCTGTGAGTGGCCCTGGTACCATATGATCACTGTAACCAATCACAGAGGTAAACAAGGCTGTCATTCACGATTGCATACTACTGTGAGATCTCTGTGATTGGTCACAGTGGTCACATGGCCCCAGCTGTGACCAATCACGGCATCACAGTACTAAACAAAGCTTTCATGAAACGTTTGAGCAGTGTTTCCAGCCATTATCTCCGATTATCACCACAGCACGGCAATGTCATGTCACCAGACCAGTGCTGCCAGTCTAGATCCTTAATCACTACCACAACAGTCAGTGTCCCTGATCAGCACCACCCACTCACAGTGTCCCTTATTACCGCAATCCACTCACAGTGTCTCTATTCACCGACACCCACTTACATTGTCCCTAATCACCACAGTCCATTCAGAGTGTCCCTAATCCCCCCAGACAACTCACAGTATTCCTAATCAGCACAGTCCACTCACATTGTCCCTAATCACCATCACCCACTGACAGTGTCCATAATCCCGCCACCCACTCACAGTGTCTCTAATCACTGTAGCACAAGTCATATTGTCTCCTATCACCACCACACCAGTCATTTTGTCCCCAATCACCATCACACCAGTTACAGTGTCCTTGATCACCGCCACACCAGTTGCTGCGTCTCTGATCATTGCTACACCAGTTACAGTGTCTCTGTTCATTGTCACATCAGTCATATTGTCCCTGATCACTGCCACACCAGTTAAAGTGTCCCTGATCACCACCACACCAGTCAAATTGTCTCTGATAACCACCACACCAGTCATATTGTCCCCAATCACCACCACACTAGTTACAGTGTCCCTGATCACCCACACCAGTTATTGTTTTCATGATCACCGCCACACCAGTTACAGTGCCCATGATCATCTCCACACAAGTCATATTGTCACTAATCACCACCACATGAGTCGCATTGTCCCTGATCACCACCACACCAGTCATATTGTCCCTAATTACTGCCACACCAGTTACAGTGTCCCTAAACTGCCACACCAGTTATTGTGTCAGTGATTACTGCCACACAAGTTTCAGCATCCATGATCATCGTCACACTAGGCATATTGTCCCTGTACTAACCAATGTCCATTGCCCTGAGCCAGGCGGGCACAACAATATGTAAGCAGCCAATTTTTATGATTTATTTTATTTCATAATAAAACAGTATTACACTATCTTTTGGCTTTACGTTTGTTCCCCTGCATATGGGCTATATACTCATCTACATGAAAAAACAATTGGAGGAGTGAGGAGAAGGAGAAATTTATCTTTATGTTATCCTTTGATACCAAACATATAATTAATGAGGAATGAAGGAGTCCTAATGGTCTGATCCACATATATAAATAATACGATTAAAGGCATTTGAGGTCTGTGTGACCTTGTGATTTCTGGTAAGAGGCATTGATTACCACCTTTTCTCACTGGAGCACCTGATCCATAGGAAATTAACCCCTGCACCATTTTTTGCATTAACTTTTTGGATCACAGTTCACCATTTTAGCCCTATTGAAGCATTATTTTATCATGTATTTATTTATATTTAAGTTATTGAAAGTTGTAAAATCTTTTAAAGTTACAAGAAGCACAGCACTATTGAAAAATACCTGTATGAATTATATTTATTTTTATATAGAATTTTTTTGCACTATCTAGCACTTTAAGCAATTATATTGAAAGAATTATTATGTATTTACTGCACTGCTGTAATACTGAGAAAAGTATATATGTTTAATTAGTACCTATTTTATAGGTAACATTCTCAGCAATTTTGCACAGAAAATCTAGCACTTTAATTTGAATATTCACAGCCTAATTTGCATACTAGCACTAAGCATTCTAGGCCCTAATCCAGTGCAAATAATATATCTATACCAGCACTTTTTTTTACTTTTCTACTCATAACTATTGTATTCATACAATTAAAGGGGCAGCAGGTAAATTATAGATTTAAATAACAAATAGAAAAATAACCAAGCGCCTTCACACTAACAAAAGTGATTCTAAGTATGCCTATGCTGTATGTCAGAAATAGTTGTGGAAAAAAAAATTATTTAATTTCTTAATTTTCCAAAACATTGTGACAAAAAATTACAACTTCAAAAAACTTCCCTGGCATTTGAGGGCGTCAAGAAGTGAGATACAGTCAGTCAGTACATCAGAATTTATGAAGAAAGATTATTTATTTGCAATATTTTATAACAAAAACTAAGAAAGTATAAGATATATGTTTTTTTTTTTTTTTCAAAATTTTCGATATGTTTTGTTTATAAAGCAAAACATAAAAAAAATAAAAAAACTGAGGAAATGAAATACCACTAAAAGAAAGCTCTATCTGTCTAAAAAAAAAACCTGTATTTTGGGTACAGTGTTGCATGTTGCAAGTAATTGTCATTCAAAGTGTGACAGTGCTGTAATCTGAAAATGGCCCTGGGCAGGAAAGGGGTGAAAGTGTCCAGTATTGAGGTAGTTAATAAAGGTATGCAAAATTTTATTTTTTTTTTGAGTGAGAAAGTCTCTTAAGGCCCGTACACACGTACCGATCGTCAGCCGACAGAACGTCCTACAAATGTTCGCGGCTGGCGTGTTTGTTGTTTGTCTGTTGAAAAGTGCTCAAAACTTGCCCAGGACATTTGTCTGCCGACAGAAAATGACGTCACTACGTTCCACGCACGTTCGCCGCTACAAAAGAGGAAGTGAGTGTTTGGCCGTGACCCTTCTGGGCATCTCGCGCTGATTTCGGTAGCATTTGTTTGGTTGACGACATTTCGCTATTTTTTCTGAGACATCGTTTGAGAATTTATTATGGCGACCGTGAATTCGTCCGTTGCTGTCGTTAGTGTTGGAGTTTTGGCTCTGAGACGACGTACGAGCAATAGGAAGAAGAAGCAGACCTCCTGGAACAAAAATTGGTTGCTTAACCGTGATAAATTTTCTCATATGTCCTTGCTGAGGGAGCTCCAGGAAAATAATCCTGATGACTTCAGGAATTATTTGAGGATGACGGATCCCATCTTTTACCGTCTTCTTGCCCTGGTGTCCCCCTATATTCTGAAGCAGGATACTTGTATGCGGCTTGCAATTACTCCTGAGCAAAGGTTAATTGCGACGTTGAGGTATCTTGCAACAGGGAGAAGCCTGCAGGATCTGAAGTTCACCACAGGCATCTCCCCCCAAGCACTTGGAGTCATCATCCCTGAGACCTGCTCTGCCATCATCAAGGTCTTGCAGAAGGACTATATCAAGGTATGTTTGATTTTTTACATTACATGTATTAGTTGTTTCACCAGAATTATTAGGTTTTTGGATGTACAGCAATTGACACAGGCCATTATTTTGTAACTACCCTCTGTCCGCATGCACATAGTAGTAAAGATGTAGATTATCTTAACCATTTGTAAAATTACCCACTAACCACCCCAGCATTTTCTCCTATGTGTCCCTAAACGCATTGCCTGTTAACAGTATTTTTAATTTGGGTAATTTTATTACTTTTTCTCAAACAATTATTCCTTGGCCAATGTTTTATTACCTAGTTTATGATTTATCTAAAATACATCAGTCCATCCATTCCCACCTATGATTGTGTATGTTTATGTAATGATGTTAAAACCTTCACTGACCACAAGCCCTTATTGATGTATAAATGCCCAGTTTTACTTACCCATCCCCCACCCACATGCTAAATCTCAAAGTCAGCATATACCAAAGCTCAAGCTCTGAGGTCTTCAAACTACGGCCCTCCAGTTGTTCAGGAACTACAATTTCCATCATGCCTAGTCATATCTGTGAATGTCATAGAATTACAAGGCCTCATGGGATGTGTAGTTCTGCAACAGCTGGAGGGCCATAGTTTGTAAATCTCTGCTCTAGCTGGTGAGTATAATGGGCCATACACACTATAAGATTGTCAGAACAATTTATCCTTCCGATTTACCTAAACCAAATAATATGAGGTCCAACAAACACTTTCAAATCCTATGCAATCTGGTAGGCCCTTGCACTACATAGAAAAGGTAAATCTGCAGGAAAAAGTCTTCAGAGAATCTTATAGTGTGTATGGCCCTTTACAATATAAGAACAATTGAAGGTTGAAAATAAATGTATGTATATGTTACATCCCCTAATCCAAACGTTTGCCTTCCTGTTGTTTATATTTTTAACAAGTTGCATAAGCATTTAACAGACAACTGTGTGTGTAATTAATAATGTGATGTGCTCAAGCACTAATTTTTATTTATTTTTTGTTTCCCCACAGTTTCCTTCAAACGCAGAGCAATGGCTGGAGATTTCTGCTCAATTTCTGGAGAAGTGGAATTTTCCCAATTGTGGGGGTGCTATTGATGGGAAGCACGTCCGCATTGTCCCCCCTCCGAATTCCGGCACATTTTATTATAATTATAAAGGTTTTTTTAGTATAGTCATGCTAGCCATAGTTAATGCAAACTATGAGTTTATTTATTTGGATATTGGCAAAAATGGACGCAATTCGGATGGGGGAGTTATTGAGCAGACGGAGTTCGCTCGTCATCTAAAGAACGGCACTCTGAACCTGCCATCCAGGGAGCAAACTGTTGAGGGTATGAGCTTTGTGTTTATCGCAGATGATGCTTTTGCGCTTGGGGAGCATCTCATGAAGCCCTACCCTCAGAGGAACCTCACCCCCGACCAAAGGATTTACAACTACCGGTTGTCCAGAGCTCGCAGAGTTGTGGAGAATGCATTCGGGATAATGGCCAACCGGTTCCGGATATTCCTGACGTCCATACACCTGGCACTGTACAAAGTGGATAATGTGGTCTTATTTTGCACAACTTCCTACGCAGGAATGTACACAATTATGTTTTGCAGCAACTGGATACAGACCCTGCTATGCCAGGTACAAGTGGAGAGGCCCAACCTCCAGACCAAGTGGAGTCCATGACGTCAATGCAAGTTGGACGGTCAGGATTGGCATCACACAGGGCCCGTCAGATCCGCCAGGAATATCTGGACTATTTCTTGGGGAGAGGAGCTGTGTCATGGCAGCAATCAATGTCACACACACATTAATGTTGTTAAAGATTTGACACACAAGATAAATGTCAGCGATCTATTATTTTAGAACACATTAAACAAAAATTGCTATGATTCTGTATTGTGGATTCTAATAATTTGGGCACATATGGCCAACATAATTTTTGGTGTAAATCATGTGTTATATATGTGTGACATTGGAAGGGTTAATACATTCATCATTGGGTTTCTTTGCTGTAGTCTCTCACCAGCTGATCCAAAGTGATGATGGCCATGTGTTATTTTTTAGCCAGTGGTGTAAATACAAGGGCCTTCTGCACCCCATAAAATTTCCACAAACCCTCTCACATTGAGAACTAGGTCACACCCAAGGTTCATCTAATGTCATCTTACATTGGTGGTCATTGTCCAGAAGGTGCCCATACTATATATTTCATATAATACATTAGGGTATTAACCACGTACCTACACCTGTTATGTTGTGTTCATTTATGACATCCTTCTCACTGCCCACCAATGTTAGGATATTTCAGTGTTATGTGAAACTTGTATAAGGGGGGAAGGGGAATATGAAGGATAAAATGGGGGATAAAAAGGATATTGCAGGGGATCGGCATGTTGGTAGAATATATATAATGTGGTATGAATTATATATAAAATAAAAGTACATGACATAGCATCAATGTAAAATAGTTTATAGAAAAGCCGATGCCCTATATAGGTATTAATGAGGTAAAACGGGAAAGGGGGGGACAAAAGCGGGACTTTAAATGAGGTGTGCAGAGTCGGTGGTCACAATAAAGAATGCAATTTTATAAAGAGAAAGGTTTTAATGTATGTCATGAGGAAATAGCATATATGGCATAAACACATTAATACAGGTGACATCAACAATACATGTGTGAAATGGCACAATCCCAATGTGATAAAAGGCATCGTAAATACCAAATCATAACTCAAGAAATACACAATGAGAAAAATAGATCATTGATAAAAACATTAAAACAGGTAACATGTTAATATTGGTAAGGAGTGCATCCATATTAGACTCTACGCGTTTCGTGGATACATTCCACTCGTCAGGAGCCAAGTGCACCCCAAATCATAATTTCAAGGGAAGGTCATTTCATACAAGATGTTGTAGATGGGTGCTCCCAAGGGGTCAGAGAAGTCTGTTCCGGGAGCTGTAGGAGCCCAGACTGGGGACAAAGGCACACCACACAGGCATTCTACGATGTCATGAAGGTGACAAAAGTGTTTGGGAGATGATATCAAGATGTTGATCTCCAAGGATATCTATGGGTAAGGATGTTCGATTAATATAAAGAAAATTTTTTTCACTGTGACTACAGTGACAGGTAGGGAGTAATAAAGTTGATATAAAGGGTAAATCTAGAGGTAAGTATAAATACCTAGATGAATTAAATTCAATTAATCGAGGGAGATAAGCTGGATCATCTGAAAAACTTCAGGAATGCTGAAAAAGGAGAAAACTAATTGGTAAAAATATATAAAAATATGAGAGAGTGTATATATGTATGTTGGAGAATATACGTAAAAGGCCACACCCAGCAATGATATTGAGTGAATAATGGTGACTGAATAAAGTGAGGTGCGAATTGTGAAAGCAAAAGTGAAAGGGTGAATAAAGGTGAAAAATGAGGGGGGGGAAAAGGGGGGGAGGTGCCTCAGTGCTAGGTAACAATCAAAAGAAATAGGAAAGCCATGGGAGTAAAAATTAAGGAATAGGGTGCAAAAGTGTCCAAACCACCAAGGGCAGTGATAGAGAATGTGAAAGGGTAAAGGTGCTCAGAACAGCATCAGGGGGCAAATGAGGTGACAACAGGGAATGCCAGGAGGAATACCTAACATCCGCAGCGATGGGGCTCCTAGCGTCACGTCCGCGCTCAAAAGTGGAGGAGGCGCTGTCATGTCCAGGATCAAAGCGCCGTCCCGGATCCAGACAAACGCCACCTCCCTATGTATGAGCGCGAGAGTGGGATCACATGGCAGCGCGAGGACGCTATCAATAGACGTCACACGCACAGCATGGATGATGTGGCGACAGGGAGCCGCCCATACCCCCGCGCCCAATCTAAGGATGGGCAGAAGGGGGGGAGAAGGGAGGCCGCCGAAGCGCCTCGCAGCTCCCGGAAGTAAACGACAGACCATGGGATATATACAACCTAGTAATAGCAATCTATAGAATACAAATAAGTTACTACCCATGACAAAAGGGACATACTCGAAATAAATATGTATAAATAGATATTGCCAAGATAGTGGCAAGCCCAAAATAAAGGGGGGAAGGGGGCCTGCATATGGACCAACAGTGAACCAACCGCACACCTCCATCCCTATGCATATTCAAAAGTTATAACAAAACACAGGACAGACAAAGACAAAACAGACAGAGAGACAAAGACAGTTGGGACTTTAAATGAGGTGGTGCCTGCCCAGGGCTAGCCGCCTCCTTCCCTGTTCATTGTATAAGGGGGGAAGGGGAATATGAAGGATAAAATGGGGGATAAAAAGGATATTGCAGGGGATCGGCATGTTGGTAGAATATATATAATGTGGTATGAATTATATATAAAATAAAAGTACATGACATAGCATCAATGTAAAATAGTTTATAGAAAAGCCGATGCCCTATATAGGTATTAATGAGGTAAAACGGGAAAGGGGGGGACAAAAGCGGGACTTTAAATGAGGTGTGCGGAGTCGGTGGTCACAATAAAGAATGCAATTTTATAAAGATAAAGGTTTTAATGTATGTCATGAGGAAATAGCATATATGGCATAAACACATTAATACAGGTGACATCAACAATACATGGGGCTCCTAGCGTCACGTCCGCGCTCAAAAGTGGAGGAGGCGCTGTCATGTCCAGGATCAAAGCGCCGTCCCGGATCCAGACAAACGCCACCTCCCTATGTATGAGCGCGAGAGTGGGATCACATGGCGGCTCGAGGACGCTATCAATAGACGTCACACGCACAGCATGGATGACGTGGCGCCGAGGCGCGACGGGGAGCCGCCCATACCCCCGCGCAAAATCAAAGGAAGGGCAGAAGGGGGGGAGAAGGGAGGCCGCCGAAGCGCCTCCCAGCTCCCGGAAGTAAACGACAGACCATGGGATATATACAACCTAGTAATAGCAATCTATAGAATACGAATAAGTTACTACCCATGACAAAAGGGACATACTCGAAATAAATATGTATAAATAGATATTGCCAAGATAGTAGCAAGCCCAAAACAAAGGGGGGGAAGGGGGCCTGCATATGGACCAACCGTGAACCAACCGCACACCTCCATCCCTAATTCGTTTTCTCCTTTTTCAGCATTCCTGAAGTTTTTCAGATGATCCAGCTTATCTCCCTCGATTAATTGAATTTAATTCATCTAGGTATTTATACTTACCTCTAGATTTACCCTTTATATCAACTTTATTACTCCCTACCTGTCACTGTAGTCACAGTGAAAAAAATTTCTTTATATTAATCGAACATCCTTACCCATAGATATCCTTGGAGATCAACATCTTGATATCATCTCCCAAACACTTTTGTCACCTTCATGACATCGTAGAATGCCTGTGTGGTGTGCCTTTGTCCCCAGTCTGGGCTCCTACAGCTCCCGGAACAGACTTCTCTGACCCCTTGGGAGCACCCATCTACAACATCTTGTATGAAATGACCTTCCCTTGAAATTATGATTTGGGGTGCACTTGGCTCCTGACGAGTGGAATGTATCCACGAAACGCGTCGAGTCTAATATGGATGCACTCCTTACCAATATTAACATTTTACCTGTTTTAATGTTTTTATCAATGATCTATTTTTCTCATTGTGTATTTCTTGAGTTATGATTTGGTATTTACGATGCCTTTTATCACATTGGGATTGTGCCATTTCACACATGTATTGTTGATGTCACCTGTATTAATGTGTTTATGCCATATATGCTATTTCCTCATGACATACATTAAAACCTTTATCTTTATAAAATTGCATTCTTTATTGTGACCACCGACTCCGCACACCTCATTTAAAGTCCCGCTTTTGTCCCCCCCTTTCCCGTTTTACCTCATTAATACCTATATAGGGCATCGGCTTTTCTATAAACTATTTTACATTGATGCTATGTCATGTACTTTTATTTTATATATAATTCATACCACATTATATATATTCTACCAACATGCCGATCCCCTGCAATATCCTTTTTATCCCCCATTTTATCCTTCATATTCCCCTTCCCCCCTTATACAATGAACAGGGATGGAGGCGGCAAGCCCTGGGCAGGCACCGCCTCATTTAAAGTCCCAACTGTCTTTGTCTCTCTGTCTATTTTGTCTTTGTCTGTCCTGTGTTTTGTTATAATTTTTGGTTATGTGAAACTTGATCATTGTTCATCTCAAAGTGTTATATATATATAGGTAATGGAAAGTGAACTAGAGCAACGAACAAGCAATACACTATAGATTACACTGATCTCCCTACACTGATTGCTACTGGCAATATCAATGCCATATTGAATCCTAGGACTGCTAGTACCTTGAGTGTTGAGTCACACTTATGCGATGTGGGAAGTCTGCGACTTTGCAGCCTTCCAGCATTGCATAAGGGTGACCCGCCACTTACTTTTTGCACAGGATTGTATCCCACAAGTGTTAAGCACTGTGCGATCCAATCCAGATACATCCAAAATAAAGGGTCATGTGCGACTTGTATGCGTGTTCATTGCGAATGTAGCCATACAAAGTGTATATGTCTCAATTCACACTGCACATCTGATGGCATGTAATATCGTAGCGCACTTCTCCTTTATTACATGCGATCAGATGTTCATGCGAAAATCATCTATACAGTTTGTATGGCTCAATTCGCACTGCACTCGCACAAAAGTCGCACATGATGCATTTATTCAGCCGCATCAGGATAGGATCGCTCAGTCGTTCAAACTTGTGTGATCCGATCCTGTGTGAAATGTCAGATTGCAGTGTGATATGCGTTAAAACTGGGGGTATCTTTTACATTTCATTGACACCTCCAGCAACTCGCATATGGCAGTGTCCAAAATGCTTTCATTAACATGTAAATATGGGAATAGGACAGCCATCATACATTTAGTGCTTCTTTACACAGCTTTAGACCTCGACCCCCACAACGAAAGTCTAATAAAGAATTGAACACACATTGTTGAATGTAAAAATGTTTTAGTATCAAACATTCACAGGGTTAGGGTTAGGGTGTTGTAAAGTGCTTTTCCCAAACTTGGGTACACTCTTTAACATCTGAGTGTCATAAAACTGGCATAAACGATTATATAAAATTTTGAACATCAGGAACATCCCAATACAAACATTAAAAACTTTAAAAAAAATTTTTTTAGAATTTGCCAAGCATGTCCACAAAATCATGCATTTTGGTTTGCAATGCCGTTGCAGTCTCCTTTATTTGCTCTAGGTCTGAGCAGCATTGAAGAGCCTCACGGGTCAATTTGGCCAAAGTGCAACTATGTAATACATGATCTGGAAAATAAAATACAACGGAGTCAATGTGAATCACCTACATGAGGTCATAATAGAGAAACATTTGGTGTGCAGGTAATCTTAAAATTCTCTCGAGTTAATACCTACCCTGTTCTTATGCTCTTTTGCCCTAGGCTCTTCTTCTTCCTCCTGTCCTCCTCCAATGCTGTTGCTGATGATTCTGACGGTCTCCTGAGCTTACTATATATTCATTAGGGGTGTGAACGCATGATGACGTCATTGTGAGGGCATGGTCGTAATGTATATATATTAAGATGCAGAGACCAGAGACGGGCAGAATGCACGGCAACAGCATCGGAGGAGGACAGGAGGAAGAAGAAGATCCTAGGGCAAAAGAGCAGACAACATAAGAGCAGAAGATTGGACAGCAGAAGACTGGAGAGGAGAAGATCCAAAGAGCAGAGTGGAGAAGACCGGATGAAGATCTTTAAGAACATTTCATAAACGTCTCCTGTCGTTATTCACATACACTTCCATTTATGTGGTTAATGTGTAGGGATACTATGTACCCCATACCCATTCACATAGTGATTGGGGTCTGGGATCTGGGGGCCACCCTTTTTTAAAGGTTGCTTCCAAAGTCCTAGGAACCCCCTGGCCGCATGACCCCCCAAAACCATCAGACAGGGTTGTGGGGATGAGGCCCTTGTCCTCCTCTACATGGGAGCAAGGTGCTTTTGGGTGTGCGGTGCAGAGGCCCCCTGGCCCAAAGCAATAAAACCCCCCCATGTGTCCTGCTGTGGTCTAGGGGGTGTTTGGTCCGCTTGCTCGTTCTCTTTCCTGGCCTGACAAGCTGCATGCTTGGATAAGGGTCTGGTAGGGGTTTTGGGGGTAACCCACGCTGTCTTTTTGTTGTGGGCATACCCTCAAACTCAATACCACACACCAAAGGCCTGGTTGTGAACTTGGGGGGGACACCCACGGTGGGTTATTCAATTTGTCTGTGTAGTTCCCCCTCAAAAATCTTCACATCGCAAGTGGCCCCGCAAGTCAGAGCATCCTGATCCGACTTACGGTGCCACTTCCATTCAAATAAAGAGGCTCCCATAGGGAACTAGTGTTGACAATTGGAGGCTACAAATAACACTGATAAAAATCATTATGAAAAAACCTACGTGGGCACACAACTGGCTCTCTGACACTTGGTCCTGGATCCTCCACAGTTTCGGAAGTGGCTTCCACGCTGCTTGCCAAGTTGCCAGGAGATCGGGGTTCTGACATGGCTGGGGATGCCACATCCTGGCATGACGCAACATCTGCAATGTAAATTTGTAAGGGAATACAAGAATATAAGGTTAAACAATCATTGCAAATACACATATTTCTATGATCCCACTACACAAAAATCTGTGCCTACCAATCTTCTTGTTGCTCTGGTGTCTGGTCACTTGTTGGCTCCACCAGGATTATTTCCGGAATAATGTCTTCATCTACATAATATAAAAAAGTTGCCATATCATAAAAGTCACAAGAGGTACATTTGTTAGGACATGGTGCCCTGCTTGATAGCTCTTTTAGTAACAAATATGAAGACATGTACATGGTTATCTACGAAAAATATGGTACATTAACCGCTTCCATACAGAGCAGTTAGACCCCCTTCCTGCCCAGACCAATTTTCAGCTTTCAGCACTCTCACACTTTGAATGACAATTGCTCAGTCATGCTACACTGTAACCAAACAAAATTTTTATCATTTTTTTCACACAAATAGAGCTTTCTTTTGGTGGTATTTGATCACAACTGGGGTTTTTTTTTTCGTGATATAAGCAAAAAAAGAGCAAAAATTTTGCAAAAAAAACACTTTTTTTTAGTTTCTATTATAAAATTTTGCAAAAAATTAATTTTTCTTCATACATTTGGGCCAAAATTTATACTGCTACATATCTCTGGTAAAATTAACCCAAATTAGTGTATATTATTTAGTCTGTGTGAAAGTTATTGAGTCTAGAAGCTATGGTACCAATTACTGAAAATTGATCACACCAGATGTACTGATGGCCTATCTCCTTTCTTGAGGCCCTGAAATGTCAGGACAGTACAAATACCCCCCAAATGACCCCTTTTTGTAAAGTAGACAGTCCAAGGTATTTAGTAAGAGGCATGGTGAGTTTTTTGAAGTTATAATTTTTTCCCACAATTCTTGGGAAAATGAAGAAAACATTTTTTTTTCTTTTTTTTTCCCAAAACGTTGTCAATTTATAAGCTATTTCTAACACATAGCATGTACACAGCAAAAATGACACCCCAAAATTCATTCTGCTACTCCTTCTGAGTATGGTGATACCACATGTGTGAGACTTTTACACAGCCTGGCCACAAAAAGAGACTCCACGTCCAAGTAGCACCATAAGGCGTTTTAGGAGCATAAATACACATAAAACTTTCTTACTACCTATCACACTTTTCAAGGCCCTAGAGCACCAATACAATGGAAAAGTCCACAAAATGACCCCATTTTGGAAAGCAAACACTCCAACGTATATTCTATGAGGCATTATGGGTCCTTTCAACATGTCATTTTTTTCCACAAGTTTTTGGAAAATGTGGGAAAAAAATAAAAACTTTTTTTTTTTACACAAAGTTGTAAATTTATACAATATTCCTAACACATAGCATGTACATAGCAAAAATGACACCCCAAAATACATTCTGCCACTCCTCCTGAGTATGGCAATACCACATGTGTGAGACTTTTTCACAGCCTAGCCATATAGAGGGGCCTAAACATCCAAGGAGCATCATCATGCATCCTAGCCACTTGCCTAGGCCTATTTTTGACATTTGGTGTTTACAAGCTAAAATCAGTTGTTTTTGCTAGAAAACTACTTAGAACCCCAAAACATTATATATTTTTTTTTAGCAGAGACCCTAGAGAATAAAATGGAGATTATTGCAATATTTTTTATCACACCGTATTTGCGCAGCGGTCTTCCAAACGCAATTTTTTGGGAAAAAAATCACTTTTTTTAATTAAAAAATAAGAAACCAGTAAAGTTAGCCCAATTGTTTTCCATAATGTGAAAGATAATGTTACGCCGAGTAAATAGATACCCAACATGTCATGCTTCAAAATTGCGCACGCTCACAGAATGGTGACAAACTTTGGTACTTAAAAATCCCCATAGGCGACATTTTAAAAATTTCTACAGGTTGCTATCTTAGAGCTACAGAGGAGGTCTAGGGCTCAAATTATTGCTCTTGCTCTAACGATCGCGACGATACCTCACATGTGTAGTTTGAACACTGTTTACATATGTGGGCGGGGTTTCCGTATGCGTTCGCTTCTGCGCGCGAGCTCGCGGGGACAGGGCGCTTTCATTTTTTTTTTTTTTTTTTTTACTATTTATTTTATTTATTATTTTTTATTTTTACACTGTTTTTAAAAAAAAAAAAAAAAATTTGATCATTTTTATTTCTATTACAAGAAATGTAAACATTACTTGTAATAGAAAAAGGCACGACAGGACCTCTTTTTTGTGAGATCTGGGGTCAAAAAGTCCTCAGATCTCACAAGTACACTAAAAGATAGAAACAATTAAATAAAATGAAAAAAAAAAGGGACCTTTAAACTGGTTGCTAGGCAACGACGTTTGCCGTAGCTCCGGTCCTCCAAGACCATAGAGTCGAGTGAGGGCAAGCTTGCCCTCACTCGACATCCTGTCTGTGAGGATCTGGGACCGGATCGTTTTCCCCGCTGCCGGCGGGTCCGGTAAGCGGGGAAAAGGACCAGAATGCAGCGGGAGGGGGGGGCACCTCTTCCGCCACCCCGGAAGGGTGATCCTGAGGCGAATCCGCCGCTGGGACCACCCTTATCGGAAAGCCAACCGTCCACCGTTTAAAAAAATACCAGGGTTATGGCAGCTATCTGCTGCCATAACACCGGTATTTAGGTTTAAACGGACGACGTATATAAACCTTTTTGGACTTAGACATGGTGGCTGTATGAAGGGTGACAGGTACTCAGGTACTTTGCTGGGCAGGTGACAGTTACTCTGGTACTGAAGAGCAAGTGGCAGGTACTCGAGTACTCCGATAGGCAGGTGACAGGTACTCGGGTACTCTTATGGGCAGGTGACAGGCAGGTGATAGGTACTGATGAGTAGTACTGATACTGATAGGTGATACTGATACTGTACTGATGATGGGTATGGATGATCAGTACTGATACTAATAGGTGATAGGTACTGATGGGTACTGATGAGTAGTGATGGGTAATGATGAGCAGGTGGCAAGTACTCGGGTACTTCAGGTATCAGGTACTCTGATGAGCAGGTGGAAGGTACTCGGGTACTCTGTTGGGTAGGTGACAGGTACTTGGGTACTCTGATGGGTAGGTGACAGGTACTCAGGTACTCCGATGACGGGTACTCGGGTACTCCGGTGACGGGTACTCAAAGTACCAGAGTACCTGTCATCAGAGTACCCGAGTACCTGTCATCAGAGTACCCGAGTACCTGTCATCAGAGTACCCGAGTACCTGTCATCAGAGTACCCGAGTACCCGTCATCAGAGTACCCGAGTACCTGTCATCAGAGTACCCGAGTACCCATCATCAGAGTACCCGAGTACCTGTCACCAGCCCATCAGAGTACCTGTCATCAGAGTACCCGAGTACCTGTCATCAGAGTACCCGAGTACCTGTCATCAGAGTACCTGATGGGCTGGTGACAGGTACTCGGGTACTTTGATGGGCTAGTGACAGGTGCTCTTTATTGGGGGGGTCGGGCAATCAGTGTGGTTGGGGTGCACTGTACTTGGTAACTAGCTGTTACCACAATCTCCTCCTCACACAGGATCAGTGTGTGAGGAGGAGAACACGGTGACAGCTAGTTACCGTGTTCTCTGATGACATTTGTGACCGGCTGTGATTGGACACAGCCGGTCACGTGGTAAAGAGCCAATTTCATTGGCTCTTTACCTAGATCGGGGATGGGCTCTGTCCGAAGGACGAGCCTCGTCCCCGATCGCCGCGCTGTGCGCCCCCGGGGGCGCGCATTAAGGAAGGAACGAGCGGCTCGCGCTGGAGCCGCTCATGTGATCGGCTGTGATTGACACAGCCGATCACGTGGTAAACAGCCAATTTCATTGGCTGTTTACCTTGATCGGGGTTGGGCTCAGTCCGAGGGACGAGCCTCACCCCCGATCACCGCGCTGCGCGCCCCCGGGGGCGAGCAGTAGCGGGGAGATCCGGGCGCCGTCATATGACGTCCGCCCGGATCGAGAAAGGATTTGTGCCGACGTCATTTTACATGACGCGGTACGGAAGGGGTTAATGTTTGACTGTGCATAGGAACCAATTACCTTTAGTGGAATCTGTGCCACCATCTGGGCCCATGTCCTCATCTTCTTCCACAACTGCCGATGGAGCTGCCAAACCTCTCCTCCTCCTTTCCCATAGTTTGGCATGGAGTTTTCGTTTTTCTCCTATTTAAAGGTTTGATTAATAATCTGTGATTAATAGGAATGTTTGCAGAGAAGATTCGTGCAGGAAAGAACGTTCGTTGCAACACAATACATATATTTTTAACTATGTCTTCCTGACTTTTAATGTCATATACTAAAACATCAACAATAGATCGATCTAATCACGACATGACAACTAAAATGAGTAATCTAACTTTTTACATAGACATTATAATCTAGACATGTTAATACAACATACACAAAATTATAAAAAAACATATTGCATGTTTAAAAAAATAAATAAAAAATAAAACTTACTTTTTTTCAAAATCCTATGGATTTGGCCCAGCTGATCCTGCTCACGGTGTTTCAGGTCGGACCACCGTTTCCTAATTTGATCTTTCGATCGCTCCACACCGAATTTTTTTAGCAAACAGGCCACCACCTTATCCATGATGCCATCTTTCCTGGCATTGGGCCGGTCGTAATTTGCCAACTTGCCATCATAGTCCATTTTTTCTAAAATGGAGACCATCTCCCCCATTTCTGGCTTTGTCATGGGTGTAGCCTTGATTTTCTGGTGGCCCAATCACTTCGGCCCCCACTTGATGAACTCTGAGATCTTTCAGACATTCTTCTTGATTAAAAGATTGTTCCACTGCTTCAGGTGTGTGTGTCGCATGTATGCCTGATCTTCAGCACGTACACACCCCTCAACAAGCCCGCCACTGTAGGAGGAGTTGACGCATGCGCTGTATTTAAAGGACGCCAGATCTTTCGGCCGACGATTCGCTAGCGGACATATCGAGGGTTGGAGCACGATCGAGCGGCGAATCACGACTTTTCCCCACAAACAAAGGTACGACTATTTTAATAGAAAGTGTGTGTTTTCGGCCCTATACAGCTTTTACTATGAATATCTTTATTATGTCCCAAAATACATGCTATTTTAATATGTTTTGTGTTGTGTTGTGTCTTGCAGGCATATACTGTCCTGCAAAATGGTGGACAATTACACCACACACAACTTTCTCATCAGTTTCATTGATGAGTTCAGGCAACTGCCCTGTTTGTGGAAAGTGAAGTCGGCAGAATATAAAAATAAGAAACTAAAACAACAGGCCATTGAACACCTAGTGGCCTTCTACAAGCCCGTCTGTCCTGGGGCAAATGTGGAGTATGTACGGCGAAAAATTAACAGCATTCGCAGTGCCTACAGGCAGGAGGTTAAGAAAATTGAGGATACCACCAAGTCTGGAGCAGGTGCACAGAATGTACATGTACCACGGCTGTGGTACTTTGATAACCTGCAATTCCTGGCAGACACCTTGGAATCGAGGCCATCCATCTCAACACTGCCTTCGACTTCAGCAGAGGGCTCAGTGTCAGTTGATCCAAGCCAGGATGAAGATATCCTGGAGGAGAGTTTTACTCAGGTATGGCATGTCACTATATATTGTCTGCTAAAATTTAATCATGTAACAAAATTATAAGCTAAAGCATAATTGACCCTTTATGTAAACTGGCATAGCAAGGGGTTGGCATGACAGGCAACCGCCAGGGGCGCAGGCCAAGGGGGGTGGGTCGCAAAAACATTGGCATTGTTTTAATGATTTTTTGAACAATCCACTCAGCCTGCACACCTCAGAACCCCCAGTTTGCAGGCGGATTCATGCAGGTGTAAAACATTGAGAGCTGCTTCATGCAGGTGTAAAACATTGAGAGCAGCTGAGCCAAAAGACCAGGAGACTGAGACTGCCTCTCACTGCATCCCCAGCACACCTCTGGTCTTACAAAACACTGCTGCATCCCCAGCACACTGTAGCCTCAGCATTCCTCCGGCTCAACCTTTTTTAAAACAAAACTAACAGCTCCTGCAAATGATACATCCATCCTTGCTTCCATGTCTCTGGTCTCTCACTGTGGGTCAGCAAGGCAGGTGGCTCCCTTATTCATGTTTCCTGCAACGCTTCACCCTTAATGCCCTACATCAAGCCCTCTGCAAGTTCAGGCCCCTCTCTCTCTGCAACCCCCCTCCTCTCTCTCTCACACCCCCTCTTTCTCTCCCTCTCTCTATCTCTCACCCCTCTCTTTCTTGTTTTTCACACCTGAGACAATGATTGCCCACTAGAGAGCTCTACACTGGGCAAACAAGGGACAAATGAAAAACATTTAATGCCCTTTTATATTTTTTTTTTTGGGGGGGGGGGGGTTTACATTTTTACATTGATCTTGGGGGGGGGGGGGGGGTTGTTGCCAAATACAGCTCCTCAACAAGGGCACTGGAGACCCTAGATACGCCACTGTATGTAAAGTCTGCTATTTGTTCACAATAATATAACAAACATGCATTTTTATATACACTATAACATTTTAAACAATTGTTCATTTCATCAACAGGGAAGTGTCACTGAGGAGGAGGCAGGTTGCAGCCAGGAGCCTGGGGAGCCTGCGGAGCCTGAGGAGCCTGTGGAACTCTTTCCACCACCACCTCCTCCTGCCAAACGGAGGCAAAAGAGGAAACACATCAACGACATCACCGATGAATTTATACAGGAGGCCACCATAGCCCTACGTTGCAAACCGGAGGCCAATGAGTCCTTCGGCAACATGACGGGCAAAATTTTAGATAAGGTGGACCTCAGGCAGTGTCAGTATGCCATAAAAATTATTCTGGATGTGCTGCAAAACGCTGAAAATGGCATCCTTAATGAGCACAGCCATGCATGCCAGGAGCACCCATGCTCTCCACCTCCACCTCCACCTCCACAACAGCCACCACCTCGCCAAATGCCACATGGCCAGTGGCAATATGGCCAGCAGGATCCAAACCTGCCCTCATGGCAGCCTGATTATAGCTATCACCAACTTTAATTTTTGTAACCCCCTATTATTTATTTTACCCCTGTTTGGCAGTTTCTAATTTAATTTAGTCCAAATGGACCTTTTTTATGTTTTTTTTTTTTTATACGGAGAGTATTGATGTTTTCATTTGTTTTTTCAGAGATCCAAAAAATAAAGAAAATTGTAACTAAAAAATGGCCTATCTGAATTTGTTAACATGTTTAATATTGTGCATAACCTGAAAAATATGTTTTATACATTAATTCATAAAAGAATAAAGGGTCATATCAATAGTTAGATCTTTGCTGTTAAAAAAAAAAATGGTGAAGAGTTCAAATTATTTAATTATAAAATTTGATAGAACAGATATAATATACAAACATTATCTTCATCATAACAGAACACATGCCTTTTTATTAGAAAAGTATGGCATTATGAGCAGCATCTTCCTTCTTCTCACATTTATCAAGATGAGCATGTGCTCCGCATTTCACCTATTTCTTGGACTGCCGCGAGCCGAAAGTTCTTTCTGGATAAAATGTTGAGTTTACTAGAGAAAATTCTTCCGGGACCTCATTTGGTTTGATCATGCGTGTTGGGATTTGTAGCTGTGTGTCGGCTGATTTCTGTACTGACTGGCGAACAATCTGCCGTTCTGGTGTCGGCATACAAAAATTTCAATGCTTGCAAGACAGATTCTTGTCCGCAGAATGTGCGCTGACGGCTGTCGGAGGCACCATACTAACAAGCATACAATCGGCAGATCTTTCGTCCGCCGACGTTTGTATGCCGACGATCGGTACGTGTGTACGGGCCTTTAGATGATAGGATAAAAGGCACAAAATGAAGGCATGAAGAACTATTGTGAGACCCTAACCTTAGTTATATGATAGTGCTGTGAAGACCGACAGTCACCCCATGTAGGTATACATTCTTTTGGAACATCCTACCAAAGGATTATACAGTGTTTCTAGAGCCAGTGTTGCAGTATTGTGTGAAAAACATGTGTTTTACTGCAAATTATTCCAATGCAAAGGTGTGAATTTAATTGATCTGATTGGCATTTTTTCATATGGCTTCATACTTTGCCTTTTCCTCTGTTTGTATATCCACAATCCAGCTTACTGTCAGAGATCAAATAGCCATTTTATTGCCTTAGATCACTATCAGTCCCCAAAATGTGATAAGCTGCAAGGCATTACAACTCCAATTCTAAAGCATAGCCTAAAAGTATGTCACTATGAGCACTATGTGATTATTTGCTTTACTGAGCCACTTACAAAGTTAAAAACTACCCATATGGCAGTCTTTAGCATTTGAGTAGCACAACTGTGTGACTAAGGACCAATTAATACTAGAATGTAGTGGTAATATGCTGTAAAATTACTTTTTTTTCTTCAGCTAGTATCTTAAGCTATGTAAGTAATTCCAACTACAGAATGTCTTTCTAACCTCCAAATAATAGAAAATTTAAATAATTCTCTATTATTAACCAAATCAATGGTAAAAAATTCTGATTAAACATAAGAAACTAGGTTCACCATTATGCTGACTATGGTCATAACAGAATAAACAACATTTTCAGGAAAGCCATCATAGGATGTTTGAATCAGTTATTTTGGCTAAAAGAAAGAGAAAGTAACACAAGTTGTAATTTAAGAACATATAAAGAAAGGCTTCCAATTACTAGAAGAACTGGTGCTATACTTGATATTTAGAAAGTTAGAAAATAGAAGATGTCAGTTGTATGAATGATGAAGATTGTATGGAAGATTAGAATGCCAATAAAAGATTTAGGGCTGATTCATAATGTTGCTTTGTGAGAATGCATGGTAAAATGCAACACACGGTAACACAAATAATCAAGGGCTGTGAATTGCAGTGCCTTTCATTTTTTTTATAGTTCTCCAAAGCATTTATCTAGTCCACAGCGATGCACATGCAGTGAATTACAAAACACAGACAGGAACTATATGTACATTGTGGTGTTCAGGTCCATAAATCCTGTTATGGTGTAATGGCAGTCAGTTTCATCATGTGCTATGACTGCCACAGCAGATCAGGTTTACCCCCCTCATATATCACTTTTCACACATCAGGAGCCTTACATCTGGTACTGGATAAGAAAGACTTAAAATGTTCCTCCTAATTTGACTCCACCAGAGCTAAATTCTTTAGCCTTCCATCACTGGATTTTTAGGGACCAGATTCAAAGCTGTATGAAATTTCGCTCACAGCACTCCACAGAAACTGCCTTACTAAAACTCACCAATGATCTACTAACTGCCAAAACCAATGGCCACTACTCCATACTCTTATTACTTGACCTCTCTGCGGACTTTGACACTGTTGACCACCCGATCCTTCTTAATAAACTCTGTTCCCTTAGCCTCCAAGATTCTGCTCTATCTTGGTTCTCCTCCTATCTATCGCAGCGCTCCTTCAGTGTTACCCACAACTCTACCTCCTCCTCCCCATTGCCTCTTTCTGTGGGAGTTCCCCAAGGCTCTGTTCTTGGACCCCTCCTCTTCTCTATCTACACCGCCTCCCTCGGTCACTTGATAACCGCCCACGGTTTCCAATACCATCTCTACGCCGATGACACTCAAATCTATCTGTCTACTCCTCACCTCACTCCTTCAGTCTCCTCTCGCACTGCTAACTTACTTACTGACATATCAACATGGATGTCGCACAACTTCCTCAAACTAAATCTCTCTAAAACTGAGCTGGTAATCCCCCCCCCCCCCCCCCGCCTGTGCCCCCCTCCATGACTTTTCCATCAAAACTAGCTATGCAACCATCAATCCCTCCCCTCATGCCAGGGTACTAGGTGTAATCCTAGACTCTGACCTGTCCTTTCAGCCCCAACAAGCCCAAACTTGTAGACTTCATCTCCGCAACATCTCTAAAATTTGCCCCTTTTTAACAACTGAAACCACCAAGCTACTCATTCACTCCCTAGTTATTTCTCGCCTCGACTACTGCAACTCCCTTCTCGTAGGCCTACCACTTCATAGGCTATCCCCTATTCAGTCTATCATGAATGCTGCTGCCAGGCTTATCCACCTTACCAACTGCTCAGTGTCTGCCTCCCCTCTCTGCCAATCCCTACACTGGCTCCCGATTGCCCAGCGAATTAAATTCAAAATACTAACCACAACATACAAAGCCATTCACAACTCTGCCCCGAGCTACATCACCAATCTTGTCTCCAAATATTACCCAAACCGTCCTCTCCGCTCCTCTCAAGACCTCCTACTCTCAAGCTCCCTTGTCTCCTCCTCTCATGCTCGTCTCCAGGATTTCTCCAGGGCCTCCCCCATCCTCTGGAATGCTCTACCTCAACTTGTACGGCTATCTCCTACTCTAGCTGCTTTCAGGCGATCCCTGAAAACTCATCTCTTCAGGGAAGCCTATCACACCGCCAACTAATCTGCCATCAGCTCATTCCCTACTCTTACCACCTCTTGTAACACCTGCCCACCCCATTAGATTGTAAGCTCTTCTGAAAAACAAAAAAACAAATATAAAATAAATGTTTTTAACTAGAACCATATTTACATAATATTACATTTAAAACACAGAAAAAAAAAATGTTGCTGAAGCAGCCAGCAAGTTTTATAGGAGATATTTGAATGTGTGCGCATTTATCTTTACTGTACCTTCTAGTTGCCTGATCTACTGCTAAGGGATATCTGAAAAACTAAAATACTTATTGATAAAGAGGTGTACATAGCCCTGTGCAAGTTTTCACTGTCAGAAACTCAAAGCTTGCATATACATTTCATAGGTCTTTATTGGCTTTATTGGCTATTGATAAATGGAGCTGATTGCCTGCTGATAAAGTTGCTGGTTATCTTACTAAACCTATCGTAGGTAGAGATTTACTTTAAAACGCCTTTCAGGATTTTGCTGAGTCAGAAAACAGGACTGTTTAAAATAATATATGATTGTATAATCATATATTTAAAACAAGTACAATTTATATACTGTATACTATATTGTCAAAAGTATTTGGACGCCTGCCTTTACACGCACATGAACTTTAATTACATCCCAGTCTTAGTCTGTAGGGTTTAATATTGAGTTGGCCCATCCTTTGCAGCTATAACAGCTTCAACTCTTCTGGGAAGGCTGTCCACAAGGTTTAGGAGTGTGTCTATGGGAATGTTTGACCATTCTTCTAGAAGTGCATTAGTGCGCTTTGTGCACTGGTGCACAGGTATGTTGGAACAGGAAGGGGCCATCCCCAAACTGTTCCCAGAAAGTTGGGAGCATGAAATTGTCCAAAATATCTTTGTATGCTGGCGCCTTAGAAGTTCCCTTCACTGGAACTAAGTGGCCAAGCGCAACCCCTGAAAAAATAAAATACATCATATTCCCCCCTCCACCAAATGATTTGGACCAGTGCACAAAGCAAGGTCTGTAAAGACATGGATGAGCGAGTTTGGGGTGGAGGAACTTGACCAGCCTGCACAGAGTCCTGTTTGTATGTAAAAGCATGCGTCCCAATACTTTTGATGATATAATGTATATCTCCAAAGTGCCCTATGCATAAAGTAAAGTATTTCTCTCAGTTAGGAAGAGTGTTATACCACCCTCTAGGCCTCTCTCGCAAATCCTGGTAAAGCAGTGGCTGCTGTTGCAGTTGTTAGACTAAATGATTTACCTTTGACAAAAAAAAACCTTACAACATATACAGTATTATGACGCCTGAGTCTGGTTGGACTTGATTTATCTAGAAACCTTAACTGGTAATATTTGGTTCACTTTGCTTTACTGTTTTTTTTTTTAAAAGTACCGTATTTTCCGGCGTATAAGACGACTGGGCGTATAAGACGACCCTCCCTAATTTTCATCTACCGGTAATACTTATACTTAGGTTACCTTGGAGATATTATACTCGGGGTATAAGACGACCCCCCATTTTTGGGGGATTTTTTTGAGGTTCAAAAGTAGTCTTATACGCCAGAAAATACAGTACCAATTTCTTGATGTAGGGTGAAAGTTTATTTAATTAAGTGTACCTTCCTTACTCAATGATCTGTCTGCCTTTACTTTGGGTGACTACCTTGCGGATATGTGTGCTAAGGGATATCAATATTTTCCCAATGGCTTTTCTCATAAACCATTCCATCAGGCATTATTCTCTTTGCATGCTTTACATTTGTTTATACTGTAGATTCAAGACACCTTTTACGCTACACTCAAGATAAGAGTCAGAGACTTCAAATGAACATCTATAACAGACCGCTATTTTGTCTCACTTTATATTATGGCTGTCATGCTCTAAGAGATGTCTCATATTTTTTCTCTTATTATATGCTATGACATTGACTATTATTCTTTCAAGTTTCTTAAGCTGTAACACTTGACCTAAGGTGATATATTCCGTATATCTGTAACTTCTTTTTTTATGCCACTCTGTAAGCTCTGTTGAATTTCAAGAAAATATGGGATTAAAATTGATGAGATTGTATTACAGTGGCAGAGCTACTAGGGTCGTAAAGGTCGCACTTGCGACCAGTCCCTGGCGTGTCCCCACTGTGGGGGTGCCCAGGGCCGATGGCAGCATAGGGCACTCTGTGCTAGATCCTGGAGTCCAGGGGCTCCACACTGGTGATTGCCCCCTCCGTGGCATGTCTCCCCGCTGACTGCCTGCACACAGACCTCACTGAATCCTCCTTTTCGGCTCCAATGTTGTCATGTACACAGACAGGAGGGACATTACACTGAAAGAGCTGTGCTGATGATCTGAGGTCTGTGTTTATGGATGTACATATACAGAGGAGGGGAACATAGTAACTGGGAAGCGGGGGGGGGGGGGGGGGCAGGTAGTAAGCATTTACACCTGGAGGAGTTATGGGGGGTAAGAGGATATGTGCTGGGTAGTTCTTTGGAAGGGGAAAGGACGTGTGTTGGGGGGGTCAGATTTGAAATTCCCCTAAACACCTTCTATCATCAAGTTCTCTCCCCTCCTAAAGCATCCCTAGCACATATCCTCTTATCACCCCCCACCCCCCTTGACCCATACATCTATATTATGTGCTTTATCATAAAACTATATTTTGTTCACAATAGGAAATAGAAAACATACCACATATTTAAACTTGGAAAAGTACCATTTTATTAAAAAAAAAAAAAAAAAAAAGGTAATTTTGAAATAGGTGGCAACAACATGTCTCAAAAAAGTTGAGACAGGGCAACAGAAAGCTGGCAAAGTAAGTGGTACTTACAAAATTTTCCAACTAATTAGGTTATTTAGAAACAGGTCAGTAACATGATTGTGTATAAAAAGAACAGTTTGAGTGTTTGAGTGTTACATAGTTACATAGTTTGGTTGAAAAAACACACAGTTCATCTAGTTCAACCAATAAAAAGAGGAAAATCAAAAACAAAATGTTTTTTTTTTTTTTTTTTTACAATCCAATATACACAATCTCATACCCACAGTTGATCCAGAGGAAGGTAAAAAAAAAAAAATCAACTTTACCTAAAAATGCTGTATCCAGTTAGGGTATTTACTGAAAGAATCCAGGCCTTTTTTAAAGCAATCTACTGAACTGGACAGAACCAGCTCTTGAGGGAGTCTATTTTCACAGCTCTTACTGTGAAGAAGCCTTTCCGTATTTGGAGATTAAATCTCCTTTCCTCCAGATGTAAAGAGTGACCCCCTGTCCTCTGTGATAACCTTAAAGTGAACAACTGAACACCAAGTTCACTATATATTATTCACTATAAATACTTATGTATTTATACATGTTGATCATATCCCCCTTTAAACTCCTCTTCTCAAGAGAATAAATTCAGCTCCTCTAAACTTTCCCCATAGCTGAGCTCATCCATGCCTCTTATCAGTTTGGTTGCACTTCTCTGCACTTTCTCCAGTACCCCAATATCCTTTTTGTGAACTGGTGCCCAAAACTGAACTGCATATTCCAGGTGAGATCTTACTAATGATTTGTACAGGGGTAAAATGATGTCTCTCTCTGGAGTCTATACCTTTCTTAATAAAAGAAAGGATTTTGCTTTCCTTGGAAACCAAAACTTGGCATTTGTCAAGGTCTTACATTGCCCTCCTATGGGCAGACATGTGCAGACTGCTGCCACTTATAAACTGTGATTGCATCATCACCTGCCTGCAGCCTGGGTGTCGCACAGTGATGATGCTGCACACTTGACTATATCAACCACCTGATGGGTACCAGTCCCTGCCCTTTCATTTGTGCTCCAAGGTGCATCTCTTCTAGCAGTCTTCTGTTCTCCATGTTCCTCCTTGTATGACCTGGCTTGGCTGACGACACTCCTGGCTCTCAACCCTGCATGGGCAGACGACTCTGCATCGATAGATGACCTAGCATCGGATAACTACCCGCTTCTGGACTCGACCCTGGCTTGGATGACTATCCGCTTCTGGACTTGACCCTGGATAGTTTCTCATCTCGCTTCCCACTCTTGCTGTGTGTTTATTGTTGTTTGCTCCACTAAACTGTTTTATTTTACCTGCATCCCCATGTGGTCTTGTTTCCTGGCACCCTGACAGTACACAAGGGCCATGAATCCTGACGATGCAGGTACTCCTACACTCCCTATGCTGGTCACCAGGCTCGATAAACCAGATCACCTTTTGGGTCAGTTCGCTCAGGCGTTGCAGACGTTGCTTGCACGCACAGTGCACCTTGCTCCTGGTGCTGTTAGGCCGGTGGTTCCTCCTGTTGTTTCTTCTGCTGCTGCTTCTGTTGCCACTCCTGCTCCTGCAGTTGCAGCTGAAGTCACTGTTACCAGAGGGATGACTGGTTCAGCCCCCCTTCTGCAGCGCTATGAGAATGAACCGAGTCAGTGTCGTGGCTTCCTAAACCAAGTGGGCATTTATTATGAGATGGTTCCTCAGGCGTTTCCCTCTGATAAGTCCAAGGTGAGCTTCCTAATCTCGTTGCTCTCAGACAAGGCTTTGGCCTGGGCAAATCCCTTATGGGAGAACGATAATCCTGACTCTGGTGCTGGCAGGTGTTTTATTAACAGTACATTTGCTGCTGCGAATTCCATACCATTGCAGCCTCGTGTTTCTCCACTGGTTATTAAGGCAATTGATGGCAGACCCCTTCAACCAGCACAGGTTACCTACAAGTTCACAGGGAGTCAACCTGTTTCCGGGTTATTTCGTCCCCCGCACTACTCCATTGTTTTGGGGTACCCTTAGCTTCAGAAACACAATCACACCTTTGATTGGCAGTCAGTCGAAATCCTCTCTGGGTCTCCACAGTGTGGCCCTGTTTGTATCCATGGGCCTCTTAGGGTACTTTGTACCTCCTTGGATTCAGTGTTACTGGATACTGTGAGTATCAAGATGTATTTGACAAGGTGCGCGCTGGTACTCTTCCTCCCCATCGTCCGTACGATTGTGCTATAGACTTGCAACCTGGTGCCATTCCCCCTCGTGGCAGGGTTTATCCTCTTTGGGTTGCACAGAATAAGGCCACGGAGGAGTACATTGCAGATGCGCTTGGCCAGGGACATATTCGCAAGTCCACTTCTCCAGCAGTTGCCGTTTTTTTCTTCATAAAGAAGAAGGGGGGTGAGTTGAGACCTTGCATTGATTATAGGGGACTCAATCGCATCACGGTCAAGAATGCATACCCGATCCCGTTGATCACTGAATTGTTTGACTGCCTCAAGGGAGCAACCGTCTTTACCAAGCTTGACCTAAGGGCCACGTATAACCTCGTAAGGATCAAGGAGGGCGACGAGTGGAAAACCGCGTTTAATATCATAATCTCTGGTTATTCCCTTTAGCTTGTGCAATGCGCCCGCTGCCTTTCAGGAGTTCATCAATGATGTCTTTCAAGATATGTTGCAGCAATGCGTGGCAGTCTATTTGGACGACATCTTGGTTTACTCAGACTCCATAGCGTCACATTACCTAGATGGCAGATGGGTGTTGCAACGGTTATGTGAGAATGGGCTTTTCTGTAAGCTTGAAAAATGTGAATTCCACCTGTCTCAGGTTGCCTTCTTGGGCTACATCATTTCTGCTGAAGGGTTCTCCATGGACCCACAGAAGGTTTCATCTGTTCTACAATGGCCTGGCCCCAGTGGTCTCTGTTCCATTCAGTGTTTCCTTAGGTTTGGCCAAAGAGGAAAATTTTCCTTATAAATTTCTGATAGTAGTTGGCAAACCACTCAGATCTGACCAAGAGGGGCAGTGTTTCTCACAATTGGACGCCTGCTGCCATCCAAGCTTTCAAGGCCCTCAGGTCTGCTTTTGCTTTGGCTCCTATTCTGTCTCATCCCAATCCTGGTTTTCCCTTTGTCCTAGAAGTGGATGCATCTGAGACAGGAGTAGGCGCCCTCCTGTCTCAGTGTCAGACACCTGATAGACCCTTACTTCCTTGTGGGTTCTACTCCAAGAAGCTGTCTCCAGCTGAATGCAATTATGAGATTGGAGACAGAGAGCTCTTGGCCATTATCTTGGCTCTCAAAGAGTAGAGACACTTGCTCGAAGGTTCTGTGGTTCCATTCCAGTTCTCATTCTCACCGATCATAAGAATCTGACGTATCTCTTGGAGGCCAAGAGGCTCACACCTTGTCAGGCCAGATGGGTCTTATTCTTGTCTCCTTCTAACTACATGGTCTCCTATTTGCCCAGCTACACGAATGTTAAGGCTGATGCCTTGTCTCTCCAGTATTCTGAGCTGTCCAGGGAGGACTCCGTGCTGACACCGGTCATACCTTCAGATCATATCCTGGCTGTCATACGCACCAACTTAACCTCTCCTCTCTGCCGATCATCCTGGTAAGAACCAGATGTCCTGGGCTTTTTCCTGTCAGTCCTTGTGGCCATCTCTCCACACTGATGTTGCTGCATATGTGGCTGCTTGTTCGATCTGTGCCCAGAACAAATCTCCTTGGGACCTTCCCTTGGGCCTACTGTATCCCATTTTCAATGGGGAGGGTCCCTGGTCTCACCTGGCCATGGATTTTATTGTTCAACTTCCCACATTCCGTAGTTGGATGGTTATCCTCATGGTTGTTGACCCCTTCTCCAAAATATGCCACTGTGTTCCATTTAGGCGGCTGCCTACCACTCAGGAGCTTGCCTTGGTGTTTGCCAGGGAGGTCTTACATTTACATGAGTTGCCTAAGGAGATTGTCTTGGACTCTAGGAGCCAGTTTGTCTCTAGGTTCTGGCACGCCTTTTGTTCCTAGTTGGGTATTTGACTCTCGTTCTCCTCGGCCCACCATCCGCAGTCCAATGGTGGCGCTGAGCATTCCAACCAAGCTTTTGAGCAATTTCTCTGCTGCTATATCTCTGACCATCAAGACCATTGGTTTGATCTGCTACCCTGGGCAGAGTTTGCCAGGAATTCTGCCATCAACTCATCTTCCGGAATGTCTCCATCAATGGCCATTTATGGGTTCCAATCCACTGTGTTGCCCGAGTCTTTCTCACCACAGGACATCCTGGCTGTGAAGGATCATCTTTGTGCCCTCCTTTCCTCTTGGGTGCACATTCAAGAGTCTTTAGGGGTCTCTGCACAGCATCAGAAGCTCCAGGCAGACTGGAGATGTTTATCTGCTCCTTTGTACCAGGTCGGGAAGAGGGTGTGGTTGTCGACCTGTAATCTTAACCTCACGGTGCCCACTCCAAAACTGGCACTCCATTTTGTGAACCCAGTGGCCTATGCCCTTTTCGCATCCTCCATAAGGTTAACCCAGTGGCCTATGCCCTTGGTCTCCCCCTGGCATGCATATCTCCAATGTCTTTCACGTGTCACTTTTGAAGCCACTGATTTGCAATCGATATACCTCTTCCCTTCTTCACCCTCATTCCATTCCTGTGGGAAATCATGAGGACTATGAGGTTAGAAGCATCTTTGATTTCTGTCTGTTCCGAGGTCTGGTTCAATACTTGGACTGGAAGGGTTATGGTCCTAAGGAGTGCTCCTGGGTTCCCGGCGCTGATGTTCGGGCTCCTGCACTTCCCTGCGCTTTCCATGCTCGCTTTCCTCAGAAACCGTTTTTTTTTGCTCAGTGGAGGAGGGGCCATTGAGGGGAGGGTACTGTCAAGGTCTTACCTTGCCTTCCTGTTGGCAGCCATCTTGGACATGTGCAGACTGCTGCCTCTTAAAAAATCTGCCTGCTGCCTGGGTGTCACACAGTGATGATGCTGGACACCTGACTATATCAACCACCTGATGGGTTGCAGTCCTCGCCCTTGTGTTTGTGCTCCAAGGTGCAATGAGTACTGACAATTATCTGACAGCTGAGCAGCCTGAGCACAGAGAAGAGAGCTGTGTGCCCAGCCCTGACAGTACCCCCTCCTCAACTACCCCTCCCCTCGAGGGGCATCAGATTTGAGGAGAAAACATCTATGAAAATCATGGGGGAGGACAAAAGCATGTACTGTATGTCTGAGGATGAGACCAAAGAGCATTCCTCTGGACTGTACCCTCTACAAAGAACAAGGTACTGTATGTGCCCACGAAACCTACAGGTGTCAATGATCGATTGTATCTCATACTCCTCATGGTTCTCAACCTGAACTGGGCGAGGACGTGGTACCGAGGTGGTGAAGCAGTTTATACCATAGGTTTTAATAAGGAAACATGAAATACATTTGAAATATGCATGTTAGAAGGAAGGTCTAATGCATACACCAAAGGGTTGATCCTATGGAGAATAAGAAAAGGCCCAAAATAACGCGGTGCCAGTTTCAGTGCGGGAACATGTGTTGGAGGTTACGAGATGAAAGCCAGACCCTCTCCCCAACCTGGTAAGAAGGCACAGGTCAAAGTCGTGGTCAGCATGGAGTCTGTACCTATCAATGGTACATCGGAAGGACTCTTGGACCTGCACCCAAGTGGAATGGAGGTCTGCGGCCCCAATGGACTATGGGGGATACGCAGAGGAACAGGAAAGCTGGATTACCAACTGTGCACAAAAGGCTTGCCAAAACCTGGACACAAACTGGTTATCCCTGTCCGAGATGATAAGCTTGGGTAGCCCACATAACCAAAAGCTCTTCGAGCGGAAATAGATATCAGTTCTTTGAATGTAGGCAACGTCCTAAGTGGAATACAATGAGGTATCTTTGAGAACCGGTCAACCACCATAGGAATAATTGTGTTGCCCTGGGAGTTAGGTAACTCCAAAGTAAAAATCCATAGACAAGTGGGTCCAAGGCCTTTCTCCATTAGGTATGTGTTATAGGAGGCCCACTGGTAGGTGCTGTGGTGTCTTACTCTGAGCACACATGGAACAAGCAGCTACGAAGGCGGTTACATCAGTGCAGAGACTAGGCCACCAGAATTGTTAAAAAATAGACCAGATGAGCTGATGCTTCCCAGGGTGACCAGCTGCCTTGGGAGAATGGTATGTCTGGAGAAAAGGAGTGTGGAGATTCTCAGGGACAAAGCAGCGGTCACAAGGTTTTTCAGTAGCAAGAATTCTGTCACCCAAAGGTGAAGTGAGACTAGAGTGAATAGTGGCTAGAATGTGATCTGGAGGTCTCACAGGAGTAGGAACCGACTCCATCTTGGAGGATGAGAAAAACTGTTGTGACAATGCATCCGCCCTTGCATTCTTAGTACTGGGTAAGAATGAGCCCATCGTGCCCTTCTGGGAGATAAGTGTTTAGCCTCCGACAAGCATGTTACATTTCTTATGATCAGTCAAAATGAGGACCGGCAAACTCAAGGGGATGCCTTCATTCTTTAAGAGCTTCTCTGTCCCCAATCTCGTAATTGCATTCTGAAGGAGACAGTTTCTTAGAAAAATAGCCACAAGGATGCATAGCGCTCTCAGAGGTAGGACATTGAGACAGAAGGGCACCTACTCCCATCTCAGACTCATCCACCTCAAGAATGAAGGTTAACGTAGAATCAGGATGTACCAGCACAGGAGCTGAAATAAAGGCAGCCTTGAGTGACTCAAAGGCTTTAATCCAGAATCCAGAAACCAATTCTGTGGGTTGCTGTCCTTCCTGGTTATATCAGTCAGGGGTTTGACCAGGAAAGAGAAGCTACGAATACATTTCCGATAAAAATTGGCAAAGCGTTAGAAATAAGCGTTGTAGCGGACTTAGGCCTACAGGTCGAGGCCACTAAAGAACTGCAGATAGTTTCTCTGGGTCCATCGAAAAACCGGCAGTAGAAATGACATAACCCAGAAATGTAACCTGTTCACGATGGAACTCGCACTTCTCCAACTTACAATACAGCTTATTATCTCTCAACCTCTGTAGCACATGGGAAACATCTGTGTAGTGGCTCTCTAGGGATTTTAAATGTATGAGAATATCGTTGAGATAAACCACCACACATTGCTGCAACATCTCTCGGAGGACATCGTTGATGAATTCCTCAAAATCCACAGGTACGTTGCAGAGACCAAACGGCATTATGAGGCATTCATGATGTCCAGTCCTGATATTAAAGCAGTTTTCCATTTGTCGCCCTCCTTGATCCTCACAAAATTGTATGCCCCTCCCAAATCGAGCTTACTGAAAACTGTGGCTCCGTTGAGGTGGTCAAAAAGTTCTGTAATCAATGGAATCGGATAAGCGCTCTTAATCGTGATGCGATTGAGACTGGTGTGGAGGCAAACTATCAGCTTGACCTTTGTCAAAGACATTGCTAAATTTGTGGAATTGCTCTGTCAAGGAGGAGAGTGAAGAAGTGCACAAGACCTTAACCACTTTCTGAAAAAATAGTGTCCCCCGATGTAAATCCATTGTCAATCATGCTGCCCGTCACCCACGCCGACCTGAAAAAAGAAAAAAAAAAGCTCTGCTCTCCTTGAATGCTTCCAGAGATCTGCCTATTCATGATTTGACAGTTATATAGGGGATGGGCGGGGCCACACCGGTGATGTCACCCTCAGGTTGTCACTGACCCAGTATGCACCAGTCCGTGATGTCATGAGGGAACGGGGTCCCTGGTAACATCACCAGTATGGCCCCGCCCATTCCCTATATAAGAACTGTCAAATAGCGAATAGGCAGACCGTGGGAAGCATTCAACAAGAGCTTTTTTTTATTCAGGGTGCAGAGGGCACGATGGATTTACATCAGGGGGACAATGTTTTTTTATTTTTGAATAAAGGACTTGTCAAAACTGTCTCGTATGTTTCATTTTTTTTGTACAGTTTTTTGGTGAATGGGTAGGAGTATGATGTACCCAATACCCATTCACAAGGGGGGGGACAGGATCTGGGGGCTTTCTTTCCTGACATGCCAGGCTGCGGGCCTGAATAAGGGTCTGGTATAAATTTTGGGGGGAACCCCACTCCGTTTTTTTTTTTTTTTTTTAGTTTTGACATGGGGTTTTCCTTAAAACTTATACCAGACAGAAGGGCCTGGTATAGACTGGTGGGGGACCCCATGACCTTTTTTTTCTTTCATTTTTTAATAGTCCAGAGGCAGCAATTGTAACTGCGAGTTATATTAAATGTGATTTGACTATTTTTTTTCTTTAGAAATGTAATTTTTGCTGTAGCCATATCTGTACATGCTACAGATGTTCCACTTTACAGGCACATTAAGGGGACCCCCTGGGCACTATTATTTAAAGGAATTTTTCATTTTTATTGTTGCATTTTAAGCATCATTTAATTTTTGCTCCTGAAAAAACTATTGTTTTTACATTTTTTTTATTTAGTGATCCATGTCCCCCAGGGCAGCACCCAGACCCCCATATCACTTTTATGGCCAATTACTTGCATATAAGCCTTCAAAATTGGAACTTTTGATTTTTTTCCTCTTAGGCTCCCATAGACTTCAATGGGGTTTGCTGTTTGCTTTAGAACATTTCCCCTGTTCGTGAGTTCTGCTGCGAACCGAACAGGGGTGTATTCAGCCCATCCCTACTTACCGCACAGCACAGGAGAGTAAACTTTGTGCTTTTCAGACAAGCATATGGTGAAACTGATTGACTATCAAACCCTCTTGGGGGTGCGTTGGAATTGTAGGGGCATTTTGGAGTCACGCGTGGTGAACATTTACAGTATATAGTCAGGAGAACTGTTTTTCAGACAAGCATGTAGTGGAACTGATTAACTGTAACACATTGTTGTTTATAAGATTACATGAAGATTAGATGAATATAGAATACTTGCTATGTGTTTATAAATTATTTGCACACTTTGATTACAAAGTATTCACTCCAGCTTGTTCAGTTGAGCTATGACAATAAAACCTGGATGATGATTGGTTTCTTTGCAGAGCTGCACCAGATTTTGCACACTCCAGGTTAGTAAATCCCCCCTTAGCATCCCGTCAACTATTTGTTACGCATCAGATTAAAATACAACTTTTTTTTAGCCTGCAGCTAAAGTGAAAAGTGCTACCTCATTATCATGTTGGGGTAAATATGGAATGCTCTATCTTTGTCAGAGATTGTGTTGCACTGTCATTTTGACTATTTCTGTTGTGGGAAGTTTGATTTATTTAGATTATGAAAAAGAATATAATGTAACCTTTGTGTTCAACTTTCTGTTCCGGACTGCTCTGTTTACCTATGCAGCTTCAAAGGCCTTTCTGTGAAACCTTCTTTCGGCACTTTTCCACTGCAAGTACCGGCTCTGCTCCACTCGGCCCTGCTTGGCCCTGCTTGGCTCTGTTTGGTTTTCCACTGCATGGTACCACATGGTACGGTGTTGGAACGGTTCAGTGCGGTTTGGTATGGTTTGCTTTTCCACTAAAGTAAAGTGCGTGGGATAACAATGATTCTCTGACCAATCAGTGGCTAGTAGTGACAAACAGTCAAGGCTGCATGCAAAGGATTGTGGGATATGGTATCGGTACGGCCCTCTTGGAACCACAACTGAGGTGGTACTGTTTAAGCGAGCCATACCGTTCGGTTCCATGTAGTGGAAAAGCGCCGCCGTACCGTACCGAACCGTTTCAACACTGTACCATGCGGTACCATGCAGTGGAAAAGTGCAAAAGCGAGCCGAACCGTTCGGTTCCATGCAGTGGAAAAGCGCCATTTAATAAGTAAACTGTGACCCACAATAAATTAGAGTGCCACTAAGGCTCCGTCAGTATGGGGAATAAACTAGATGACTCTGCATCCGCAGCAGGAGTGCCAGCGAGGGATGGAGCCAGTCCCAGCTCCTGTGTTCACTGTAGGTAAAAGCGGAAAGACTCCCTAGTGCCGCACATCCATGAAGCCCAGTAGTATTAATAAGAGTGACAACCTCAGCCTGGGCTCCCCTCAGGCAACGCCCCGGCTGAGGTTGCCACCTTAATCACCACTACTGGACTTCATGAATGTGCAGCACCAGGGAGTCTCTCCTCTTTTACCTCCATTTAATAAGTAAATCATGGGCACAGATTGCTTGTTCAAAATGTAATTCAGTCCAACATTGGATATACTTTACTAAATGCTGATAATGGTAACTTCCTACATATCTGCTGGGAGGTAAATATAGGCTCTGGAACTGATGCTAAAACAAAAGAAAAAAAAAAGCTGCAGTCTAATTAACATTGTGCAAAGTTTTAGGTGGCTGGTTATCATGATTTTTTTATTATTTAAAAATTCTGATTTATATCTAGTTTGCTCATATGCTGTACTTATGTTGTTGAGAAAGGAAGACATATAATGAAATACATTAAGAAATGAAATATAAACTGACATTTAGGTATTTTGTGTACAGGAAAGGAAAATGTAATTGCAATGTTGCTTACATAGCACAGACTATACAAACAGTAGAGAAAAAAAAAAAAAAAACTATATGGGCAACCTGGCCGGAAATAAATTAAATACTTTAGCTTATTCTACATCTGGCACGCAAGAGATTTCCACTTTTATTGACAAAAGTTGTCTGGTTGGGTGTGATAAGAGAACAAACACAAAATTAATAGACCAAGGCAGTCAATACCTTAAAGAAAGATGGCTTTCATTGTCCAGATTCTGCTTGCTGCAGGAGATTCCAACTTTTTATTCTTCTTGAGATTAGTGTGCACTTCATGAAATGTCAGCTTCCTAAACCTCTAGACTTAACTCCCTCAGGATGTCTTTCCAAATAATTTTATATGTGCTTTCCATGATGACCAGACATGATTGGAATTTACTGATATACTTTAGATTTTTCGCATTTGGCTGTGTGGCACAAGGAATGTTAGTTCTGTGTGAGGCCATATTACAAGGATGTCCCTGTGTGCTTTTCTCCTATCTTTGCTTTTCAATCAGAGAACACAAATGGATTTGCTGCTGAGTTGATTGCAATGGAAGCTTTCTCTAGTCATGCGCTTTATATAGCTAGATGCTCTTCTCAAAAAATAGTAAACATTAATATTTCTTCTTTTACTATACTTAAACAAATTAGACTCAAAATTAAATAAACCCAACTCTAACCATTTTTTTTTTAATAGAGTGGGTAAGGTTTATGACTTCTGTCAGATTTTTACTGTCCTTTGTACCTCCTTTGTAGATTTCTAATCACTTTTTATCTCTTTGACTTGATGGGAACAGGGGTCTCTGGAATGAGAAGACACAGAAAGCATTAAAAACCTCACAGCACATTTAACAATTCCATACTCTTAAAGTGTTTGTGTTGCTGTCTATCTCAATTGGAAATCTCTCCAATGAGTAAAGAGCAAAAAGGCCCCTCTAAAAGTCAAAATAATAAAAAATAAATGGGTTTAAGTAACAACTTACATTGTGAGAAAACTAACCCACACAATCAATCATCTAATTATATTTTTAAAATATTGTACACTTTCTCCTTTACATTATTTACAGTTAGCTCTTTCAAAGATATTTTTTGCGGACACAGAGGAACGGAAAATGAATTTTAATGTTTAGTCCCAGGATTTGTTAAATTATGCGGACACAGAGGAACGGAAAATGAATTGTAATGTTTAGTCCCAGGATTTGTTAAATGAATTGCTAGTTTGCAACTAGCAAGACTACCAAGGGTCCAAAATGTAGGATGAGAATTCAGATTTTCTGTAACCAGAATGGGTGGAACCTTAAATGATGTCAAAACTGGGGCATTTATCAATGTATCCTGTTTTTTTTTATACTGACAATTTTTTTTTTTATTTAAAAAGCAAATACCCAGGCCTCTAATGAGAATAAATTAATGGTGTTTTGTTTAAAAATCAACTAACATTATTTTACTGTATAGATATGCATATTTTGTTGTAATCCAAATATCAGTAAAAAAATTTGGAAAACAATGAAATGGCTACAATTCTGCGTGATTGATTAACTAAACTGTTAAAAAAATATGTTTTAAAATGGAATTGTGGTTTTCTTGATGATTTGTTTTTTAAATCAGGCTACATAAAACATATATATATTTTATAGTCTTTTTTCTTTTAGTGATTCAGCCCTATCCTCATTTCACCTTCTTTGACAGCATACTGTAAATCAGTACCACTGTTATCTGTGTGGGGGCAGCAATCTATATCGAGGGCAGTGGTCTTTTAGACACAGGCCCCCTTCTATAACACTGAAGTGAGAGGACAGCCTCCACTGCAGCATTTTTATTGGACAGCTTGGACCAATGGTGCTTTACCATTGGTCCAAGGCTCCAAGCTGCCCATTGAGCGCAGTGCCTCTGACAAGAAGTCAGAGGCAGTGTGAGCCATCCTTTCAGTCTGCTGCAAACAGCTTCTGACAGGCTGTGCCAGGAGCCCAAAATCTCTGGAATCATAGGTGCTAGTTGCCCCAAATGTTGTCCAGTGGTGGGGTAGGACCTCAGATACCTACCAATTTGGGGTCTCTGTGACCCCAGGTCACCGAGCTACGACCCACAAAGCTCGATCATTTTTTTTTTCATTTTTATTGTTCATGGCAGTTGAGGCTCTGCGTCACCTGCCTCCCCTATCTGCATGCCCCTGGTATATAGTACCCCCACCCATTCACCAAAAAAAAGTAATAAAAACACAGAGACCGTTTTTGACAATTCCTTTTTTTTTTTAAAAATGTATTTATTTTTTAAAATATAAATCCATCATCAATTACACCGCTGCCATGGCCGGACCCAAAAAATAAAACGCTCCCACTGTCCATGAAGGCCAACCGCCTATTGCAGGCTCCATCATTTGACAGTTCTCATTAAGAAAAAAAATTAGCATTGATACATGTCCCCCAGGGCAGTACCCGGATCCCCATACCCTTTGTATGGCAAATTACTTGCATATAAGCCTTCAAAATAGGGACTTTTGATTTTTCCTGTTCCCAGAAATGTAATACATATTGAACAATAAACAAATAAAAAGTTGATCTGTGGCATCGCAGCAAGGACCTCCATCCCTGTAACTATATTGACACAAAAAAAAGAAGGGAAAGGAAAGCGGGACTTTAAGTGAGGTCGATGCTGCACATATTGGATAACGAAGGAGGTATATAACTACAAGGGTTTATTGTGCTACATGATAAAACCAGATCAAATAGATGCAGACATGGGTCAGAAGGACAAAATATATAGCGATTCATGTATAGATACAATTCATAATAATATATTAACAATAAATACATACATTGCAATAACATAAGTTACATATCATACACGTAATACATAGTTCCTGATCCATGTCCTGGTCCACATGAATACTGCATAGCTCAACGCATTTCGTGGAAATCGCATCCACTCTCCAGGAGCTTTATAAAATAAACTAAGAATGGAGACTAATTAGTCATAAATCTCACATAGAGTTGGCACTAGTACCGATACTCTCCTAAAACATATTAGCGGCAATTATGAGGTCAGGTACTTACATGGCTAATAAAAGGATTATTATAAATATCAACCAGAGGATTGCTAAGAAAAACTCTGGGATATATTATTTTGGCACGGAGAATTGTCCGCTGTGAAGATGCACCAAATGGGTATATGTCTGATCCGGGGCTGAGGCGGGTAACCGCCACATAGTCCAGAGGGAGAAGAAGACACGAGCTGGTCAAGAAAAAAAAAAAAAAAAATGTAATACATAGTAGGGGGATTTATGCAAAATAGAGTAAACCTATCAGGAAGAAATCAGCAAGAAATCTTACTGTTGTTTTAGTAATATTGATTTTTTAGTATTACAAATGTAAACATTCAAATTGCAAAACCAATAAGAAGATTATTGATTAGATCTTCAGCTGCTGTGGTCAAGTTTTGAATTTCCCAGTTATACCATTGTAAAGCTTTAGATCTCTCCACTAAACCTTTGAGATAGTTTCAAGAAAAATTCAGGTAAGCTTGTCTTCATTTCAAATATAGGCATACATGTGCCATTTCTGATATATCTCATGAACTGGAACAGCCAGCACACTTGCAGAGACACAGTTATAGTGGTTTCCATGTATATTTGCAAATGCATAAAACTTAGATGTTTTTGCCATATATTATAATCAGACTTTATTAAGGTACATTTCCCTGGCTGGCTGGGGTGATTGCTTCAGAATGTTGCACTCTGCTGCAGTTAATTGCCCCTTCCACGTACACTGCATTGGATAGGTATAAACAGAGCTGCTTGTTATTTTATTTTTCTGCTAGATTTTGTCCACATATAAGAGGTGCTCGTGATGACTTTGAATCACTTTAAAGAGATGTGTTTGCAAATTCATACAACTATTAGGTGACCTAATTACTGTAATTAGATTACATTTGCCTTCTGGTGTGAAAGAGTGATGTTGATTTTTTTAATTTATTGTGTAAAGATTCTGCAAAACAAGTGCTTTTAGTACCTATAATAAATTATTACACTTTATAATAATCCGAAACTATTTTATTCAGTGAAAATCAATAAGAGGTATGTCTTCTATTTGCATCAGTAGAATCACTTATTTTGTCATTACGCAAGCTTAGTTTTCTTTCGTGATTTTTAAAATCCATTTATGACACTGTCGGCCTAAATCATTGTACCGCCATTTCGCCTTCGGGATTTTGGGGCTGTGGCGAATTTTAACGTTTGAAATCGGAATTCACTATACCTTGGGAGGAAACTAACGCCTAATGTTAAATTCACTAAGATCCAATAACCTCAGGGCGAGAGTTAAAAACAGTCCAGCTAAAAGCATGACTTCAAAAACATTTTTTTTAGCCCCCTAAAAAAGCCCAAATGATTGTGAAAGATGTGGTATATCATTTGGAGATGAACAGCTTTTAAACTGTGTCAAAGGGGGCGTGTCCGGCCAGCATTGTACATGGCTGCGTAGTGAGAGAGCTCCTGCCGCCTCACATCTTCAGCAGCTCACAGCGACGGATCCCGGCGTCACATACCTCCGGTTTTTCACCCGCTGCCTCCCGGAGCATCTGTCAATCGACCCCCACTATGTCAAAGCGGAGGAAAAACACAAAGCCGCCGCAGTGCCTCACAGACTTTTCCCCTGCAGCGTCTCACAGAGATCCACAAGATGGCGCTGGCTTCAGCCTCCCAGGAGTGTCAGGTACTTTATCTGCCTTACAACAGCTCACAGGAGTCAGCTATCTATCTCAGGGAGCTCTGGGGGACACCTCACGGCCCTCTTCTCCCACCACATGTAGCCCTACTAAAACTAAGCACCGAAAGCATGATGGGGAAGCCCCACCTGGAGCCCAACATACGGCTTACCAGGCCCCACTGTCCCAACAGCCCAGCATGACCATCGACATGTTTACAGCTTCTGACCATGCAATCTCAAAAGCAACGATGAAAAATATGCTTCTCTCTTTGCGAAGCACTTTGTTTAGCGACTTTGCAGCCATCTTTACTCCACTGCACAACACAGTGCAGGTCGATGATGATAAGATCCATCACCTTAAAAATAAAATGGCGGCCCTATATACTGCTTACAATGACCTTGTTGACGCCTACACTTACCAAGAAAATGAGCTACAGCACCTCCAATACAAAATTGCAGACCTAGAGGACCACTCGAGGCTCAATAATATTAAATTAAGGGTTATCCCCGAAACGGTACCGCCTAAAGATCTGACCAACTTTGTGCAACTCCCATCCCTGAGTGACATCAAGCTGTGTGTAGACAGGGCCCACCGCATCCCTAAACCCAGTTTCCTGCCAGGCACAGCACCCAGGGACACACTTGCTCGTATCCATTACTACCATGTGAAGGAGAGAATTATGGCGGCCGTCAAGCATAACCCGGTAGTACCGGACGAATTCACCGGCATATCCCTGTACACTGTCACTGATATCTCCCAGCAAACGGCTCTAAATAGAAAGAAATTGTCACCACTTACGAAAATCCTGCGTAACAACAGCATAGTATACAAATGGGGCTTCCCCACCAAGTTGCTAATAACCTGGAATGGTAAGACTTATCCTGTTCACAGTGTGGATAAGGGTATTCAACTATTCAAGAAGTGGCATCTTCTACCAGATGACTCACTACCCCCGGAGCTGCCCGATCCAAACCGTATGAGCTAAATTGGAACCGGATTAGACGTCTCCTCAACTTTTTGCTCTTCCATCTTCGTCAACCGCTACCTACTTCGTGAGGCAGGGAGCCCTCTGTTGTTCTTTGCCCATCCCTACTCCTCATCACATTTGAATTGACCATCTCGGTCTTGTTTTCTGCACCTCTGTTTTACCCCGGATGTGCCTTAGCGGCTATGGCCGCCCATTGTGCCTGCATTTTTTTATCTTTGCTTTGTTTGTGTTTGATTTTTTTGGTTTCCCCCGCACTAGCTCTCTCTTCTATGTCCACCAAATGTCTCTCTCTTCAAGACTCTTCTTGGATCCTGCTCCCAATTGGATCGTGCACCGCTTCCCTAATGGCCTACAGCTGATCATCCTCCTGGAAGACCTACCGCGACTCTCGACTTGTCACTCACCTCTACGCAAGTTCTTTCAATGGCAAGTATCCACACTGGTACACTTCCTCTTATGCCTCATTGACACTATACCGCATAGATACACTCTATTGATATGCCGCTGAAATTTATGTCACTTACCATCAAGGGACTGAACAGCCCTGTTAAAAGAGCTTCCTTAATGGCTGAAGCTAAATGCCTTCATGCGGGCGTTCTTTTTGTACAAGAATCCCACTTCGCAAAGGACCAATGCCTACGCCTCAATTTCCCTCACTTTTATCATCTGTATATGGCCAATACCCACAAAAAATCCTGCGGAGTCTTTATTGTGATCCACGATTCCATTTCTTTTCGACATGTCCGCACCATCGAGGATCCCCTGGGTCAATACATTGTGCTAATATGTCAACTGAATGGAACTTTATTCACGCTGGTGAACCTATATGCCCCTAATACAAAACAAAGGAAAGTTCTCAATTGCCTATTTCACTCCCTAGTGGATATTGTGCAAGGCACACTTATTATAGGAGGTGACTTTAATACTATTGTGCATCCCTCGCTGAAATTCTACTGCCACTGCTAGGAGACCGACTTGCTCTCTCTTGTCCCTGCTGCTGAAATATGAGCTTTTCGACGTATGGCGTTGCTTCCACGGTTACTTTCCTGTCTGCTGCTCACTTGTCTTATTGAATCGACTATTTCTTATGTCTTATGAATTGACTATTTTTTAACTGACAAGCGATCTCTTCAAAATGTCTTGCACGCAGAAATTGGTACGATTTCTTGGTCCGACCATGCCCCAATTTCCCTGGAATTTGATAATAACCTTGGCAACTCCCCTCCTACTGTTTGGAGAATGAATGTCTCCCTTCTAGAACTCGTACCAACAGATCGTTCAAGCACATAAAGATTTTTTTGCATTCAATGATACTGCAGAAATGTCCAGGTTTACCTTATGGGTTACCTACAAGGTTTACATGTGAGGAAGGCTTATTAAATTGGCCTCTGGCATTAAGAAGAAGAGGAGGAAGCAGGTTGAGGAACTGCTGACTGCTATAGAAACTAAGGAGGCGACTAACAAAATTAATCCGAACCCTGCCCTCACACACGATATATTATTAGACAGACAGAATCTGAGATCCCTGCTTCTTTACAAATATGAGAACAACTTAAAATACACAAAAGCTAAATTTTACAATATTCTGAACAGAGCTGGGGCGTGGCTGGCCCGTAAGGTTAAAACCTTGCAGACCAAATGTAAGATTGTGTCTATTACCCATCCTACCTCTAACATTCCCCTATTCAATCCGAAATACATTGCCGATGCCTTTGCGGACTATTATCAATCTCTATATGACCTCAAAACGGATCATTCCACTCCACAGCCCTGCTCTGCACTTATTGATGGGTTTTTGAAAAAAATCAAACTTCCCTCCCTCCCAGCGGAACAGCTTCAGTCCATCTCTCAACCCTTTACCTCTCCTGAAATAATTGCAGCCATTCAAAAACTCCCCTCTCATAAGACCCCTGGAGATGATGACCTTCCTAATGAGTATTATCGCTCCCTTGCTTCTGAAATTGCTCTCTACCTTCAGCCTGTTTTTGAACTTGCTTCCTCCTCGACCATGTTCCCTCAGGAAATGCTACGAGCTGTAATAGTGACTATTCCCAAGCCTAACAAAGATTCCACGGTCCCCGAGAATTATAGACCGATTTCGCTTTTAAACACAGAGTTCAAAAAGTCCTACCTCTTCTGGTTCATCCAGACCGGGTGGGATTTATACCGGGTCGCCAAGCACCGGATGGCACGAGACGTCTCATTAACTTGATTTCTCGTACTGGATCCGCTCGAACGCCTTCTCTGCTTCTTTCTTTGGATGCGGAGAAGGCATTCGATCGGGGTCCACTGGGGGTACCTACGCAAAGTACTTGATATGTTTGGGATTACAGGCTGGATACAATCGGCTATTCTATCGCTCTGTATAAAAAATAACCGCGCTAAGCACAAACGTGAAAAGTGAATAAACCAATATAAATGATAACAAAATTAATTATAAATGTGAAAAGCTGCAGCTGTAGTGGGAAATACCAAAAATAAATGCAAAAGAAGAGCTAAATTGACACAATGATACTAAAATCAAACTAAAAATTGTGATAAGAATAAACTGTGCTTAAAATTATACCATAATGTCCAATTAAATAAATCATGGCAGTGAAACAATCTAATGGTAAATAATGTCGATAAAGATAAAGAAAAATTGAGAGTCCAAAATCGGTGCCAAGTGCAAGAAAGGAATCCTTCACCAAATATTGTGACCTCCTCCGCAATCAGTGCTGCATGCTAAGGGTACGCTAAACGCTTACCGGAGGGAAGATAAAGACAAGCATCCAATATAATAGAAACTCCAACGGGATCCTGTAGGTGGCATGATACCTCTTTCTGACATGTCCAGCAGGGAACCGTAATCATAGACCAGCCACCGCACTAGAACAGTCCGGGCCCGACACTCCCAAACGGAATATGAAAGAAAGGGGCCACAGATAGTGTAGTACGTAGGGGAACACTTTATTGAATTAAGGTAAAAAAACTCACATTTAAAAGGAATAGTAGCGCTATTATCGGCAGAATCCAACAGAACACGGCCGCCTGACTTCTGGGTATCACGTGGTGACGTCAGCATGCCTTCCTGACGTGTTTCGTCATAGATGACGTCTTCCTGGGGACATGGGCGGCTTGCTGACTCACCACTTAAATACTCAGACAAACGAGCGTAACTACCGCCCCCCCATCCGAGTCAACCCAGAAGTGGCCAGCGCCATCTTTAACCAGGGAAAAGTGCCAGTACCAATCGTCATTTCCAAACAAAAAGATTCTGACAGAAAAAATATAAACACCACCCCTGTCAGAGCCACCTCCAAACGGGGCCAGCGCCATCATCGTTAAGGGAAAGTGCCCATAGCAATCGGCAATTCCAATAAACAGGGAATAGGAGGATTTAGATATTAACTCATAAAGCGCCACATCTCTATTAAAAGTGGCCGGACACCGTGTATGTTATATATAAATTATAAAAATAATGTTTGGATCCATATGTCTTCCTAACAAAAATCAATAAATATAATTATAAATGCCTGTCTAGACAGACCAATGTAGTTTTGCAGCAACTAAATAAATAGATACTGCATGAGGATATAAATACATGAGTCTATAAATTACATAAATTACATAACTAACAACTCAACGGATCCATCAACAAAATAAAAATAGTTTAAATTAGTTATATATTAAATATATTCAATAGATTATTATTTTGGGTGTCCATTACACAGAATAGATAGTAAATATTAAAAATACCCTAAATAGATATAACTCAAGAAATACCCCAGTAAGTTTTATTATGTAGAATATTTTCATTGATAAAATATCATTAAATATTGTAAAACTTATTTTAAAAATATTAAAATGTCAATAAAATTTCAATAAGAATTGACCCTGGTCCATATTGGGATGCGGCTCACACTGGGTTTACAAGCATACATTCTATAAATCCTATAACGCGACCAAAAAATGAATTTAAAACTATCACATAATTGCTATAATATAGTGTATAAGTAATACATTGTTAAGAATTATCGATAAAAGCATTCACATCTGTGTCAATATTGAGGCCAAAAGGGTTAAAAGTTTTGCTCTTATAGATCCAGGACATTTCCAATCTGGAAAGTCCCCTCACAAATGGCTTTCCTCTCCAATGCGGAAAGAACCTATCAATGCCCATAAAAATAGTGTTGCGGGGATCTCTATTATGCTTCAAGCGGTAATGATTTGACACCGAATGATTTTTGAAACCCTTCTTTATGTTCGCTATGTGTTCGTTACAGCAGACAAAGAGAGGCCTCTTGGTCCTCCCTATATATTGTAGGCCGCAAGGGCACTGCAATAAATAGACGACCCCCGTTGTGGAGCATGAAATAAAAGGTTTGATAGGAAACGTTAGGCCTGTACTTGTGGAAAAAAATTCCTTTATGTTCCTTTGTTTATACTTTTTAACGGAGCAGGTCTGACAACGATTACATCTATAGTAACCTGTCAGCTGACTAAAAAACTTGGCTTTGGCTCTGGGGGATTCAGAACGTTCGGGGCTAACTTATCTCTTAAAGTAGGAGCTCCCTTAAACACCACCTTATGCTTATCTGGCAACACCTTAGTAAGGGTACGGTCGTTTTTCAAAATATGCCAGTGCCTTTCTAATGTTTTTAATGGTTCTGTGCTGAGTGGAGAAGGTGGTGACAAAAGGTGAAGTGTAAGGAGAATCACCCCTAACGAGTCGAGCTATAGTTGAAAGCATGGTTGATCTTTCCATACACTCCACCATCTTCAAAGTGTCGGCCAGGAATGAACTGTCATAACCCTTATCTGTGAACCTTTTTGTGAGGATCTGGGCTTGTTGGACAAAGTCCTCATGATCTGTACAATTTCTTTTAAGCCGCATATATTGGCCTTTAGGGACCGCTTGAAGCCATGGGGCGTGGTGGCAGCTGTCTATAGGAATATACAAATTCCGATCAGTCACCTTAAAGAAGGTACTAGTAATGAACCTCTTCTCACCCCGCGTAATAGTCAAGTCAAGGAAGTTAATAGTTTCCTGACTGGCTTCAAAGCTTAACTGAATGCCACTGGTGTTTTGGTTCAGCTCCTCCATAAAGATGTCTAAATCCAGCCTGGAACCATTCCACAGGAGAAGGACGTCATCAATGTACCTAGCCCAGAGCATAATCTGGGGTCGGGCACAACTATAGATGACGTCCTCCTCTTACTGGGCCATGAACAAGTTGGCCAAAGAGGGGGCGTATTTAGCCCCATCGCCACTCCTCTGTCCTGTATTCTATTGCTCAACTCGAACCCTTCGGCCACTGTACTCACGTCAGGTTTAAAATCGAAATCTATAAATATCACCAACGGCCCCAGGCAGGGATGCCCTCTATCCCCCATTATCTTTGCCCTGTTAATGGAACCCTTGGCGGAAAGCTTCCGCACCCACCCCCGCATCAAAGGCCTGTCGGTCGCTAACTCGGAACACAAGTTCAGCCTCTTTGCCGACAATGGGATGCCCATCCTCACGGACCCTGTCACCTCCTTGACTCAAGTCATATGCCCTTCTGAACAACTTTAGTAGAATATCATACTACATACTACATACTACATATCATACTATAAACTAAATGCAAAAAAATTCCAAATTTTAGGTCTCAATATACCACCTGCCCTACGATCCTCCCTCACTGAGAGATTCCACTTTATCTGGTCTCTTCACTCTACATCCTTTCTGGGTATCCAACTTACCCAACATGTATCTCAGCTTTTCAAGTACAATTTCAAGTCCTTTCTGGATTCCCTACCCACCCTCCTATCACACAAATTGTCTACTATGGGCAGGATAGCCACCCTTAAAATGATCAGACTCCCGAAACTCCTTTACTGTTTCGTACCATTGACATTTCTCTTCCCCTATCCTTCCTATCTACCCTCCAGAAACGTATAACTCGCTTCATGTGGAATGATAGACCTTGTAGGTGCCCTCGCAGTGCTGCACAGGAAACACGGGGGTATGAGTGTGCCCAATATTGTGGCTTACTATAAGGCTTGTGTCCTGGACCAACTTAAATACTGATGGTCTTCATCCCCACGCAAGATGTGGTCCTCCCTTGAAGCATCTACAGTCCCTGGTAAGGATTTATGACTGACCCTCATTGCTACTGCTCTTGGAGCAAAGATCTCCCTCCCTGGTGACCCAACTGTGCACACCTCTTTATCTGTGTGGAAGGATTTCCACCTTCTACAGCCCCCTGAGACTTCCGCACACAAAATCTATACTCCCCAAAAAGTATTTTCCCACTTCATACTGCACCTTGATCTCCGACCGTGGGTGAATAACGGTATCACTCTACTGTCAGACATATACCACAACACAATACCAGAACAAGAGCCACCCTGCTCCACCAGTAATTTCTCTATATGGTAGCCAGGGGGGATTAATCCCACAGGGAAATTGGGAAATCATTGAAATGGAAAGTAAACAGCAGAGGAGAAGCTGCAAAGCATGCTGGGAATCCAGGAAGTTGTGAAAAGTGATGGCCAGCAGACAGGCAGAACTCACAACATGAAAGGAGATTTTTCAAGTAATCTTATGTTGGATTGTGAAATATAACTCAGACATCCCAAGTCTCCAGTGACTTGCGGGAGACTTAGGATGTCTGCAGTCAGTGACAGAGCTGCTGCTTCCTGTATAATTCCGGTCCTGTCACAAACAAAGTGATATGAAATTCACTCCGCCTGCGACAGGAGCCATACAGGAAGCAACGGCTCTGCTCTCTACTGCAGCCGCTGCTTCTTCCAGCAGTATCCGCATGACCAGCAGTACCCACCAGCAGTAACTGCCAGCAGATTGCAAAAAGATATGTGCATTAGCGTGTGTAAATTGTTGCAATATGTTTTTTAATAACTAGTTTTGTTTTGTCATAATATGTCATGTCCTTGTTCATACATGCAGCTAGCCCCCAGCACATAACTGTAAATATCCCAGTGTGTGCAGTGTTTCTGGTGGTTAGAGTGTTCCTTTAATATCTCTCAGAAGAAGTAAACCTCTGTATGCTGATTCCATTTCATTTGATCATCCTCTAGTTGAGTTCAGTTAGTGCACGGCGGGGGGGGGGGGGGGGGGGAGCACGGCGGCGCAGGAACGGCGTGGCTGTGCGGGGGACAATGCCTGCGTGGAGTGCCACCTCCCTGAAATTAGTTTTTGCAGGCTGGGATGCCTGTATAACTATTGTTTGTATTGTTATTACAATGCTGATGTTATAAAATTAAAGTATATGCTGTGAGCAGAGAACTTTGTTGAATAGATTGAAAGTTATTGTAATTTATCTTTATAGAAGGTTGAAAAGGGATGGCTGACTTTCCAGCCTTTCATATATTGCAAAAGAGGTAAAGTTAAACTCTATTTAGATATGAAATGCACACATTAATCCAGTGGTTTACATTAACCACTTGCCTGTCGCCCCACACAGATTTACTGCGGCAGGGCGGCTTAACTGCGCATAATTACTTAGATCTATGTGATTATGTGCATGCGGTCTTGGTGGCGCACGCACAACGCCGAGACCGTGCTTCCGCTGTGATTAGACACAGCGGGAGTCAGGCAGCGGGGAGGAGCAGGGACGATGGCCACCAGCCTCCCGCAATCGTCACAGAAACAAAGCAGGCACTTCTTCTGTCACACAGGCAGAGATAGATCTTGAGTTTCAGCTAAGCTGAAACCCCGATCTCTCTGTGCCTGTCTCAGAGCCCATCCCCCCACAGTCAGTAACCATTATTGGGCATACATTAACCCCTTTGATCACCCCCAGTGTTAGCCCCATCCCTGCCAGTGTTGTTTATACAGTAACAGTGCATATTATTTAGCACTGATTACTGTATTAATGTCACTTCTCCCCAAAAAAGTGTCAAAAACGTCAGTTGGGGTCTGGTCTTTTCGCCGCAATATCACAGTCCCGCTAAAAATCCCAGAACGCCGCCATTACTAATAAAAACAAAAAAAATAAATAAGTCCAAAAATCTATCCCATAGTGTAAAAGCTATAACTTTTGCGCAAAACAATTAAAATACGCTTTTTGGGATTTTTTTTTACCAAAAATATGTAGCAGAATACAAATTGGCCTAAACTGATAAAAAAAAATTGATTTTTAAAATTTTATTGGGAATGTTTTATAGCAGAAGGTAAAAAATATGGTGTTTTTTTCAAAATTGTCGCTCTTTTTTTGTTTATAGCGCAAAATCTAAAAACCGCAGAGATGATCAAATACCACCAAAAGAAATCTATTTTTGTGGGAAAAAGGGACATCAATTGTATTTAGGTACAGCGTTGCATGATTTTTTGTTAAAATAATGCAGTGCCGAATCTAAAAAAAGCTGAGTTATACTTACTGGTAACTCCTTTTCTAGTAGTCTTCCAGGACAGCCCATGAGACCTTAGGGCTCCTCCCCCAGGGACAGGAAACACATTCCAAAATTTAAATAAAAGGCGGTCCCTTCAGTCCTCACCTTCAGTATTTCATGAGAACCGTAGGACATTCTGTAAAACTATAATAGATATACATAGATATATATACACACATATCATACATTATACATAATACCAGATAAACCGGGTGGGAATCCGGCTGTCCTGGAAGACTACTAGAAAAGGAGTTACCAGTAAGTATAACTCAGCTTTTCTCAAAAACGTCTTCCAGGACAGCCCATGAGACGATGAGCAAGAAACTTACCAGTCTAGGGAGGGACTACTGCCTGGAGCACCTTTCGACCAAATGCCTGTTCCTGAGAAGAGAGGAGGTCCAGGCGATAATGTCTAACAAAGGTCGAAAAGTTAGACCAGGTAGCTGCCTTACAGATCTGGTCTGGTGAGGCACCGGCCCTTTCAGCCCAAGACGTGGACAAAGCTCTAGTAGAGTGTGCATTAATAAAAGGTGGAGTCACCTTCTTCACCAGATAGGCTTCTATGATGGCCTGTTTTATCCATCTTGCTAAAGTGGCCTTAGAAGCTTTTTCCCCTTTATGGGAGCCGGAAAACTGTATAAATAAAGTATCACTTTTCCTGAAGGTTTTAGTCACCTCCAGGTATCTCAGAAGGGCTCCTCTGACATCTAAACAACTGAATTCTTTTTCCTTATCGTTATTTGGGAAATTACAAATGTAGGAAGAACTATGTCCTGAGTCCTATGAAAGGAAGAAACTATTTTGGGCAAAAACCCTGGATCTGTTTTTAGCACAATCCTGTCATCAAAAATCATGAGAAAAGGTTCTCTGATTGAGAGAGCCTGTAGTTCGCTTACCCTTCTAGCTGAAGTTATAGCTACTAAAAATAAAGTTTTTAGGGTGAGCAATTTTTCTGACAAATCTTCCAAGGGTTCAAATGGACTGGTTACCAAAACCTGAAGTACCAAGTATAGATTCCAAGCTGGACACGTTTTTATCACGGTCGGCTTTGTCCGGGCAATTGCTTTGAAAAAATTATTCACATTTGGGTCTTCTCTAAGGGAAAACTGAAGAAAGACACTAAGGGCGGCAGCCTGTACTTTTAAGGTTCCCAGGGAGAGACCTTCGTCGATGCCCTCTTGAAAGAATTCTAAGATAGTTGGTATATCTGGAGAATGTCTCTGATTCTCCATCATCCAAAAATGAAATTTCTTCCAAATCTTTGCATACATCTTCCTTGTGACTGGCTTTCGACAGCTGGTTAATGTTTGGATTACTCTGTCTGAGAACCCCTGAGAACCTAGTATCTGTTCCTCAGATACCAGGCCGTCAGGTTTAGGGTCCTGATGTATGGATGGACCACCGGACCTTGTGTCAATAGGTCCGGTCTCCAGGGTAAGACCATTGGAGGTTTTGCCGCTAGAGCCTGAAGGCGTGCAAACCATGGACTTTTGGGCCAGTACGGGGCTATCAGGATCATCTCTGTGTCTTCCTGGATGAATTTCTGAAGGACCTGTGGGATCAATCTGACCGGAGGGAATGCGTAACAGAGCTTGACTTTCCAGGGGTAGGCAAAGGCGTCGATGCCTAATGCCTGATCCCCCTGAGTTATGGAGAAAAACTTTTCTGTTTTCCTGTTTGCCTGGGCAGCAAATAGGTCCACTACTGGAAGACCCCATGAGGTTGTGATATTTGCAAATACCTCTGGGTTGAGGGACCAATTGTCCTGATTCACCTGGTGGTGGCTGAGATGGTCTGCTAGACAATTCTGCGTCCCCTTTAGGTGGATAGCCGAGATGGATGTTAAATTCCGTTCGGCCCAGACAAAGATCTTCTGTGCTATGGATTGTAGACCCTGACTTTGAGTACCTCCCTGCTTGTTCAGGTACGCCACAGTTGCTATATTGTCTGACCGGATTTGTAGATGGCTTCCCTCTACATCTACCTGAAAAAACTCTAAGGCCTTTTGGACCGCCATAAGTTCCTTTTGGTTTGATGAAGTTTTTATCTGTGATGGGGACCATGTTCCCTGCGCCCATTTGTTCTGCAGATATGCCCCCCATCCGGAAGCGCTTGCATCCGTGGTGATCCTCTGTGACACCTGGATGGTCCAGCCTAGCCCTTTTGCTAGGTGAAGAGAGGATCTCCACCACCAAAGAGTTCTTTTTATTTTGGTGGGAATCCTTACTTTTTGTTCCAAGGAACTTGGCCGTCCGTCCCAACTCTTTAGTAAGAATTTTTGAAGTGGACGTTGCTGGAATCGTGCCCAGGGGACTGCTGGGAAACAGGAGGTCATCAAGCCTATTACCCTTGTAATGTCCCTCAGAGAGACCCATAAATTGGTCTGTAAGGAGGCTACCATCTGGTCCATCTTTCCCATCTTGGACTGAGGGAGAAAGATCATCTGATCCCGAGAGGAAATCTCGTATCCGAGGTAAGTTACTCTCTGCGAGGGTATTAGGCAGGATTTTTGCCTGTTGATGATCCAGCCTAGGAAAGTTAGAAATTCCTGAACTATTAGGAGGTCTGCCTTCAGTTTCTGGTATGATTCTGCTACTACCAGGATGTCGTCCAAGTAGGGGGTGATCATGATGGACTTTAGTCTTAGTGGGGCTAGTGCCTCCCCCAGGACCTTGGTAACGATCCGTGGGGCTGAGGATAACCCGAAGGGCAGTGCCTGGAATTGGAAGTGTTTGACTTCTAGTCCTATCCTTACTGCCAGTCTCAGGAACTTCTGGTAGGATTTGTGTATCGGGATGTGAAAATACGCATCTTTTAGATCCAGGGTTGCCATGTAACACCCTGGATACAATAGGTTCCCTATGGAGTATATTGATTCCATGCGAAAATGTTTGTATGCTATTGAGAGGTTTAGATTGCGTAAGTTCAGGATCAACCGATGACTTCCTGAAGGTTTTCGTATCACGAAGAGGTGGGAATAAAACCCTATTCCCTGTTCTTCCTTGGGGACTGGGATTATCACCTCTTGATCTAATAGGTCCCCTAATTGGAGACTCAGGGCGGTGGCCTTGGCTGGATCCCTGGGCAGACTTGTAATCAGGGTTCTTTCTGGAGGTTGGAGACAAAACTCCAGTTTGTGCCCTCTGCCTACCAGATCCAGAATAAAAGGGCTGGAAGTAATTCCCTTCCACTGTGGGAGGAAGGCCCTTAATCTCCCTCCCACTTTGAGAAGGGAGTCATTGGGGCTTGTTGGGGTGTTGAGGAGGGTTAAACAAGGTGTTACCCCTCCCCCTACCTTTATGCCCAGTCCAGTGCTTCTTGAAAGTTTGCTGAGTTTCATTAGATCTCTGCTGTTTGCCCCTGCCACGAAAATTCTTTGGTGCATAGGGGTACTTTTTCTTTTCTGGGAATCCCTTCTTTTTATCTGCTGTGCGCTCCAGAGCCTCTGTTAGGCCTGGGCCAAAGAGGTGGTCGTCTGTGAAGGGAAGACCACAGAGGCGTGACTTAGAAGTGAGATCCCCTGACCATGTCTTGAGCCATAGGCTTCGTCTGGCTGTGTTAGCCAATGCTGAGGTTCTTGCTGCCATTCTTACAGCTTCAGCTGAAGAATCCGCTAAGAATCCTACTGACTGAAACAAGAGTGGAAATTACTTTATAATCTGTTCTCTTGATGTTCCGGCAGATATGTGCGCTTGGATCTGAGATAGCCATAGCTCTAGGTGTCTGGCTATGCAGGTGGATGCCAGGGCAGTTTTTAAACTCATAATGGAGGCTTCCCAAACCCTACGTAATGTGGTGTCAGTTTTCTTATCCATAGGGTCCTTTAGTGACCCTGAATCCTCAAATGCCAAGTCAGTTCCCTTGGATATTCTGGCAAGAGAAGCATCCAATTTGGGGATTTTGTTCCAGGGCTGCTCCTTACTGTCGTCAAATGGATACCTCCTTTTCAAGTTTCTGGGAAAGAAAGGTTTCTTATCAGGTGAATTCCATTCCTGTTTAATTGTATCTAACAGGGAGCTATGCACAGGGAACACTCTAGCCTGTTTCTTATGACTGGCGTATATAAGGTCATGCTTAGAGAGCTGCACTTTCTCCTCCTCAATTTCTAGAGTGACATATACCGCTTTGAGTAGGTCATCCACATCCTCCAAGCTCAGTTTGAAATTGGAGTTACCATAGGAATTATCTTTAGGTTCCTCCCCTGACCCTGATCCCTCCATAGAGGAGTGGGAAGACTCTGATTCTTCCTCCTCAAAGCCTTGTGATGGCTTGGTCAGGGATGCAGGGATCTGAACTGAGGTGGGGATCTGGGTTGGTGCCTGCATTTTTTCCATGAGAGTTCTGAATGAACTGAACGTGTTTGTTAGTTCATCTCTCACTGAGGACTGCATCCTCTGGGTAGAAACTGTAGGGTCATCTCTGACCAGATTTTCTAAGCATGCCCGGCACACTGTTTTGTTCCAAGAGGAACTTAATTTTGCTCCGCATACAGCACATTTCTTTTTGGAGGGCTGAGGTGGGATTTTGTCCTGAGCCTTGGTCTAAAAGATAGGAAACAAAAATTTACAGTTTTTAATTTAGGGATTTGTGCCCCCCCTCCTCCCGCTTTTCCCTTTCCACCTCGTGGACAGAAAAGAGGGAAATGGTACTCTTTTTACCCAGCCCTTACAGACATTAGAGAAAGGGAAGGAAAAAACTGAGTTCCTAACAGGTACCTGCAAATAGGGTATACATATCCCCCTTGCTTACCTGAGAGGTGCCAATGCCAGAGCCGACTTTCGCCGCCTGTGCGGTTGCTGCCGTGGTGTCCATCGCTCTGTATGGTGGTCCCAGCAACTGCTGTTTCCCCTAACATCGGTCGCCCATTTGTCTTCTCTGTTCGCGCCTTCGGAAACTGGAACGAGGGTTTCCTGGCGCCCGCTGGTGTCGTCACTGCGCAGGAAGTAACACTGTCACTTCCTGTGAGGCCAGAGTGGACGCGCCTGAGTTCCGCCCCCTCCGCTTTTGGCGCCAACTTCAAATTTCTTCGAAGTCGGCGGTTCACGGGTACACAGCACTGCTGCTCCAAGGAACCTGCCGAAAACGGAGCGGACTCCCCAGCGTTCCACCAGACAACATCCGTGGTCCTGCCGGGTGGCCAAGAGAACAGGAGACAGCGGTCAGCCCCTATTGCGGCACTTAAGGGGTACCGCTATGGGCAAGAGGAGATGCATCTTTCCAAGTCTTTCCGTGGACAGTCCAGGAGACCGGGAGCTTCAGTTCCAGGAACATGTTACCCCCTGTCCGGAGGAAACACTAAATACTGAAGGTGAGGACTGAAGGGACCGCCTTTTATTTAAATTTTGGAATGTGTTTCCTGTCCCTGGGGAAGGAGCCCTAAGGTCTTATGGGCTGTCCTGGAAGACGTTTTTGAGAAAAATGGCCTGGTCATTAAAGCGGAGTTCCGGGCACAAAAAAGATTTTTTTTTTTTTGTGCCCCTCCGCTAGGTATGCCGCACCTGAAAAGGAATTGGATAGTTATTTTTTTTTTTTTGTTTACTCACCTTTTTATTGACGATCGTAAATACTCACCTATGACAGCTTCCTCCTCCAGCGCCGAGGCTCACCCCGTCACTTCCTGCCTCGCGATGATGCCTCCCAGGAATCAATGCGCCGCACCGGCCCCGCTCGTCATTTCCGGGCGACGCCGCATTCCCCTGCTAAACAGTTTCTGGGCATGCCCAGAAGCTGTTTAGGAATGCGGCGCAGCACCGGAAGTGACGAGAGGGGCCGGTGCAGTGCATTCTGGGACACGAAGACGCGGAAGAAGACAGAGAAGAGGACCGCGCCGGCTTCAGCTGCCCACAACCGAGATGGAAACGCTGTGGAAGAAAATTTCTAAGTAAGTATTTCTTCTAAAAGGTAAGTGCGAACCGGGACAGATCAGAGGCTAGCCATTGTGGAATGTGCTAGCCCTGACTGTCCCGGGGGTATGTTCAAGAAAAAAACGTTTCTCTGCCCGGAACTCCGCTTTAAGAGGGTAAAACCTTCTGGAGCTGAAGTGGTTAAAAAAATAAAAGCATTATTTGAATTTTTAGCGCAATCAATGTAAGTATTTAAAATTGCTTGATATCAACCTCTTGCAATTCACACACATTTATCTCCCTTAAAGTGATTGTTACAAACATGTTATACTTACTCCCTCTGTGCACTTGGTTTTGCACAGAGCAGCCTGGATCCTCCTCTTCTCGGGTCCCTCTTGACTGCTCCTGGCCCCTCCCTCCTATTGAGTGTCCATACAGCAAGCAGCTTGCTAAGGAGGTCTCCTCTCGCTACTCATCAGAAAATGTCACAGAAGTGACAATACTGCGTTCCAACTTGGCTGCTATGTGTTCCAATAGGTTTCCTTTTTTTTTGTTTACAAAAGATTTTATTAGAAAGTAAGTAAAAAAAAATAAATTTTCTTTAACACAGGTCAACAGTGTAACATCATACATAAAAGTATTTATACATTGCACAGAAAAATACTCTGAGGAAATTGCAAGCATACATAGAGCATTGATCATAGAGTAGCAGAATATCAAAGAGTCTGATACATACATAGTAACAGTGCTGTCCAATTAGACATTTTATAAAAATCAAGAGGCACCAACAGGCCCAACACAACTATCCCAAGGATCCCATTTAGCATGGAAAGTCATCATGGAACCATGAAGAGAATGAAAGATCCTTTCTGTTAATTTGATGCGTTCCATCCTGGAAAGTACCTGATGCCACAGTAGGGAGTTTGATTTCCAATTAAATGCAATCATCCAGTGAATGGAACACATCAATGTATGGATCAGATTGGAGGTAGACTTCGGAACACCTGGGACTTTTACAAAAAGTAAACATATCTTGGGAGAGAGAGAAATCAATGTCCCTGCCAGTCTAGTCACTAGACTTCGAGCATGATCCCAAATGGGCCGCAAGAAATTGCAGCTCCAAAAGAGATGGAGTAGATTACCTTCCTCCGAACAGCCCCTGTAACAGAGAGGAGAGACTGACCCGTAGAAGGAGTGAACCAGGGAGGGGGTCAAATACCATCTTGTAACTAACTTAAGAGGTGTCTCCCTGCATGCACTTGAACGTGAGCACTTACGCATGTGATGCCATTCAGGTATAGAGAAACTACAGTTAAGGTCTTGTTCCCATTTAAACATGTACTTATGCTTATCCGGGAGGGTAAGGGTAACAATATATGAGTATAGAGTGGATATAAGCCCTCGGTCTCTAGATGAGGAGGAGCAAATATTCTCAAATACGGTAAAAGGAGCGTTTAGTGAAAGGAGGCCTTGTGATTGAAAAAATGCCCTCACAATGGTATAATGGTCTCCTTCAGATCTAGGGAGTCCATGTAAATCTACCAGTTGTTCAAAAGTACAAAATATGTTGCCCAATGAGAGCTTTTTAAAGTTTACCAGGCCTCTAGCTATCCATGGAGATAAGTCTTCTCTGCTCAGCGGGAGTAAACAGGAGTCAATGTGTCCCAGAAAGGATGTTAACGGAGAGACTCAAGATGACAGTCCCAAGGGGGTCTTCAGTTTTAGCCACAGCCGGTACAAATGAATAAATATTTTGTTCGCAAATGAGTGGTATTTGAACCACTCCAGAGAGCCGCCGAGAGATAGCTCGGGGAAACTGTAGCCTGTTCAAATGAGAGCCAGGGGATGCTCTCAGGGTCCGCATTCCACTGTGCCATTTGTATAAGTTTGGCAGAAAGGTAATAGGACCATAGATCTGGGATACCCAGACCACCCAGGGATTGGGGGGCATAAAGAACATGACTGTTATATCTGGATCTTTTACCGTTCCATATGAATCTAGAAATCTCCCGCTGAAAAGAGCTAACATGGGATTTAGGGACATTAACCGGAAGGGCCCTAAAGAAGAACAAGACCTTTGGTAAAATAATCATTTTTATGGCCGTAATTCTGCCCAGAAATGAGATGTGGTATGAGGACCACGTTTTTAACAACAAACTTAATTTTTTAAACACTGGGGGGAAGTTAGAGATAAAAAGTGATTCATAATGAGGAGTAATCTGGACCCCTAAATAACGAAATGATCTTGCACACCAGGTGAAAGAGAAGCTCTCTCTAATAGAAGTCTGCATCCAATTAGGCAGGTTGATCGGTTGAGAGCATTTGGAAAGGTTAACCCCTAAGCCCGACATGGTTCGAAACTTCTCTAACTCAATCAGCAAATGAGGCAATGAGATATGAGGTTTGGACAAAAATAGTAAGACATCATCTGCATACATACCTCTCCTGAAATAATTGCAGCCATTCAAAAACTCCCCTCTCATAAGACCCCTGGAGATGATGACCTTCCTAATGAGTATTATCGCTCCCTTGCTTCTGAAATTGCTCTCTACCTTCAGCCTGTTTTTGAACTTGCTTCCTCCTCGACCATGTTCCCTCAGGAAATGCTACGAGCTGTAATAGTGACTATTCCCAAGCCTAACAAAGATTCCACGGTCCCCGAGAATTATAGACCGATTTCGCTTTTAAACACAGAGTTCAAAAAGTCCTACCTCTTCTGGTTCATCCAGACCGGGTGGGATTTATACCGGGTCGCCAAGCACCGGATGGCACGAGACGTCTCATTAACTTGATTTCTCGTACTGGATCCGCTCGAACGCCTTCTCTGCTTCTTTCTTTGGATGCGGAGAAGGCATTCGATCGGGGTCCACTGGGGGTACCTACGCAAAGTACTTGATATGTTTGGGATTACAGGCTGGATACAATCGGCTATTCTATCGCTCTGTATAAAAAATAACCGCGCTAAGCACAAACGTGAAAAGTGAATAAACCAATATAAATGATAACAAAATTAATTATAAATGTGAAAAGCTGCAGCTGTAGTGGGAAATACCAAAAATAAATGCAAAAGAAGAGCTAAATTGACACAATGATACTAAAATCAAACTAAAAATTGTGATAAGAATAAACTGTGCTTAAAATTATACCATAATGTCCAATTAAATAAATCATGGCAGTGAAACAATCTAATGGTAAATAATGTCGATAAAGATAAAGAAAAATTGAGAGTCCAAAATCGGTGCCAAGTGCAAGAAAGGAATCCTTCACCAAATATTGTGACCTCCTCCGCAATCAGTGCTGCATGCTAAGGGTACGCTAAACGCTTACCGGAGGGAAGATAAAGACAAGCATCCAATATAATAGAAACTCCAACGGGATCCTGTAGGTGGCATGATACCTCTTTCTGACATGTCCAGCAGGGAACCGTAATCATAGACCAGCCACCGCACTAGAACAGTCCGGGCCCGACACTCCCAAACGGAATATGAAAGAAAGGGGCCACAGATAGTGTAGTACGTAGGGGAACACTTTATTGAATTAAGGTAAAAAAACTCACATTTAAAAGGAATAGTAGCGCTATTATCGGCAGAATCCAACAGAACACGGCCGCCTGACTTCTGGGTATCACGTGGTGACGTCAGCATGCCTTCCTGACGTGTTTCGTCATAGATGACGTCTTCCTGGGGACATGGGCGGCTTGCTGACTCACCACTTAAATACTCAGACAAACGAGCGTAACTACCGCCCCCCCATCCGAGTCAACCCAGAAGTGGCCAGCGCCATCTTTAACCAGGGAAAAGTGCCAGTACCAATCGTCATTTCCAAACAAAAAGATTCTGACAGAAAAAATATAAACACCACCCCTGTCAGAGCCACCTCCAAACGGGGCCAGCGCCATCATCGTTAAGGGAAAGTGCCCATAGCAATCGGCAATTCCAATAAACAGGGAATAGGAGGATTTAGATATTAACTCATAAAGCGCCACATCTCTATTAAAAGTGGCCGGACACCGTGTATGTTATATATAAATTATAAAAATAATGTTTGGATCCATATGTCTTCCTAACAAAAATCAATAAATATAATTATAAATGCCTGTCTAGACAGACCAATGTAGTTTTGCAGCAACTAAATAAATAGATACTGCATGAGGATATAAATACATGAGTCTATAAATTACATAAATTACATAACTAACAACTCAACGGATCCATCAACAAAATAAAAATAGTTTAAATTAGTTATATATTAAATATATTCAATAGATTATTATTTTGGGTGTCCATTACACAGAATAGATAGTAAATATTAAAAATACCCTAAATAGATATAACTCAAGAAATACCCCAGTAAGTTTTATTATGTAGAATATTTTCATTGATAAAATATCATTAAATATTGTAAAACTTATTTTAAAAATATTAAAATGTCAATAAAATTTCAATAAGAATTGACCCTGGTCCATATTGGGATGCGGCTCACACTGGGTTTACAAGCATACATTCTATAAATCCTATAACGCGACCAAAAAATGAATTTAAAACTATCACATAATTGCTATAATATAGTGTATAAGTAATACATTGTTAAGAATTATCGATAAAAGCATTCACATCTGTGTCAATATTGAGGCCAAAAGGGTTAAAAGTTTTGCTCTTATAGATCCAGGACATTTCCAATCTGGAAAGTCCCCTCACAAATGGCTTTCCTCTCCAATGCGGAAAGAACCTATCAATGCCCATAAAAATAGTGTTGCGGGGATCTCTATTATGCTTCAAGCGGTAATGATTTGACACCGAATGATTTTTGAAACCCTTCTTTATGTTCGCTATGTGTTCGTTACAGCAGACAAAGAGAGGCCTCTTGGTCCTCCCTATATATTGTAGGCCGCAAGGGCACTGCAATAAATAGACGACCCCCGTTGTGGAGCATGAAATAAAAGGTTTGATAGGAAACGTTAGGCCTGTACTTGTGGAAAAAAATTCCTTTATGTTCCTTTGTTTATACTTTTTAACGGAGCAGGTCTGACAACGATTACATCTATAGTAACCTGTCAGCTGACTAAAAAACTTGGCTTTGGCTCTGGGGGATTCAGAACGTTCGGGGCTAACTTATCTCTTAAAGTAGGAGCTCCCTTAAACACCACCTTATGCTTATCTGGCAACACCTTAGTAAGGGTACGGTCGTTTTTCAAAATATGCCAGTGCCTTTCTAATGTTTTTAATGGTTCTGTGCTGAGTGGAGAAGGTGGTGACAAAAGGTGAAGTGTAAGGAGAATCACCCCTAACGAGTCGAGCTATAGTTGAAAGCATGGTTGATCTTTCCATACACTCCACCATCTTCAAAGTGTCGGCCAGGAATGAACTGTCATAACCCTTATCTGTGAACCTTTTTGTGAGGATCTGGGCTTGTTGGACAAAGTCCTCATGATCTGTACAATTTCTTTTAAGCCGCATATATTGGCCTTTAGGGACCGCTTGAAGCCATGGGGCGTGGTGGCAGCTGTCTATAGGAATATACAAATTCCGATCAGTCACCTTAAAGAAGGTACTAGTAATGAACCTCTTCTCACCCCGCGTAATAGTCAAGTCAAGGAAGTTAATAGTTTCCTGACTGGCTTCAAAGCTTAACTGAATGCCACTGGTGTTTTGGTTCAGCTCCTCCATAAAGATGTCTAAATCCAGCCTGGAACCATTCCACAGGAGAAGGACGTCATCAATGTACCTAGCCCAGAGCATAATCTGGGGTCGGGCACAACTATAGATGACGTCCTCCTCTTACTGGGCCATGAACAAGTTGGCCAAAGAGGGGGCGTATTTAGCCCCATCGCCACTCCTCTGTCCTGTATTCTATTGCTCAACTCGAACCCTTCGGCCACTGTACTCACGTCAGGTTTAAAATCGAAATCTATAAATATCACCAACGGCCCCAGGCAGGGATGCCCTCTATCCCCCATTATCTTTGCCCTGTTAATGGAACCCTTGGCGGAAAGCTTCCGCACCCACCCCCGCATCAAAGGCCTGTCGGTCGCTAACTCGGAACACAAGTTCAGCCTCTTTGCCGACAATGGGATGCCCATCCTCACGGACCCTGTCACCTCCTTGACTCAAGTCATATGCCCTTCTGAACAACTTTAGTAGAATATCATACTACATACTACATACTACATATCATACTATAAACTAAATGCAAAAAAATTCCAAATTTTAGGTCTCAATATACCACCTGCCCTACGATCCTCCCTCACTGAGAGATTCCACTTTATCTGGTCTCTTCACTCTACATCCTTTCTGGGTATCCAACTTACCCAACATGTATCTCAGCTTTTCAAGTACAATTTCAAGTCCTTTCTGGATTCCCTACCCACCCTCCTATCACACAAATTGTCTACTATGGGCAGGATAGCCACCCTTAAAATGATCAGACTCCCGAAACTCCTTTACTGTTTCGTACCATTGACATTTCTCTTCCCCTATCCTTCCTATCTACCCTCCAGAAACGTATAACTCGCTTCATGTGGAATGATAGACCTTGTAGGTGCCCTCGCAGTGCTGCACAGGAAACACGGGGGTATGAGTGTGCCCAATATTGTGGCTTACTATAAGGCTTGTGTCCTGGACCAACTTAAATACTGATGGTCTTCATCCCCACGCAAGATGTGGTCCTCCCTTGAAGCATCTACAGTCCCTGGTAAGGATTTATGACTGACCCTCATTGCTACTGCTCTTGGAGCAAAGATCTCCCTCCCTGGTGACCCAACTGTGCACACCTCTTTATCTGTGTGGAAGGATTTCCACCTTCTACAGCCCCCTGAGACTTCCGCACACAAAATCTATACTCCCCAAAAAGTATTTTCCCACTTCATACTGCACCTTGATCTCCGACCGTGGGTGAATAACGGTATCACTCTACTGTCAGACATATACCACAACACAATACCAGAACAAGAGCCACCCTGCTCCACCAGTAATTTCTCTATATGGTAGCCAGGGGGGATTAATCCCACAGGGAAATTGGGAAATCATTGAAATGGAAAGTAAACAGCAGAGGAGAAGCTGCAAAGCATGCTGGGAATCCAGGAAGTTGTGAAAAGTGATGGCCAGCAGACAGGCAGAACTCACAACATGAAAGGAGATTTTTCAAGTAATCTTATGTTGGATTGTGAAATATAACTCAGACATCCCAAGTCTCCAGTGACTTGCGGGAGACTTAGGATGTCTGCAGTCAGTGACAGAGCTGCTGCTTCCTGTATAATTCCGGTCCTGTCACAAACAAAGTGATATGAAATTCACTCCGCCTGCGACAGGAGCCATACAGGAAGCAACGGCTCTGCTCTCTACTGCAGCCGCTGCTTCTTCCAGCAGTATCCGCATGACCAGCAGTACCCACCAGCAGTAACTGCCAGCAGATTGCAAAAAGATATGTGCATTAGCGTGTGTAAATTGTTGCAATATGTTTTTTAATAACTAGTTTTGTTTTGTCATAATATGTCATGTCCTTGTTCATACATGCAGCTAGCCCCCAGCACATAACTGTAAATATCCCAGTGTGTGCAGTGTTTCTGGTGGTTAGAGTGTTCCTTTAATATCTCTCAGAAGAAGTAAACCTCTGTATGCTGATTCCATTTCATTTGATCATCCTCTAGTTGAGTTCAGTTAGTGCACGGCGGGGGGGGGGGGGGGGGGGAGCACGGCGGCGCAGGAACGGCGTGGCTGTGCGGGGGACAATGCCTGCGTGGAGTGCCACCTCCCTGAAATTAGTTTTTGCAGGCTGGGATGCCTGTATAACTATTGTTTGTATTGTTATTACAATGCTGATGTTATAAAATTAAAGTATATGCTGTGAGCAGAGAACTTTGTTGAATAGATTGAAAGTTATTGTAATTTATCTTTATAGAAGGTTGAAAAGGGATGGCTGACTTTCCAGCCTTTCATATATTGCAAAAGAGGTAAAGTTAAACTCTATTTAGATATGAAATGCACACATTAATCCAGTGGTTTACATTAACCACTTGCCTGTCGCCCCACACAGATTTACTGCGGCAGGGCGGCTTAACTGCGCATAATTACTTAGATCTATGTGATTATGTGCATGCGGTCTTGGTGGCGCACGCACAACGCCGAGACCGTGCTTCCGCTGTGATTAGACACAGCGGGAGTCAGGCAGCGGGGAGGAGCAGGGACGATGGCCACCAGCCTCCCGCAATCGTCACAGAAACAAAGCAGGCACTTCTTCTGTCACACAGGCAGAGATAGATCTTGAGTTTCAGCTAAGCTGAAACCCCGATCTCTCTGTGCCTGTCTCAGAGCCCATCCCCCCACAGTCAGTAACCATTATTGGGCATACATTAACCCCTTTGATCACCCCCAGTGTTAGCCCCATCCCTGCCAGTGTTGTTTATACAGTAACAGTGCATATTATTTAGCACTGATTACTGTATTAATGTCACTTCTCCCCAAAAAAGTGTCAAAAACGTCAGTTGGGGTCTGGTCTTTTCGCCGCAATATCACAGTCCCGCTAAAAATCCCAGAACGCCGCCATTACTAATAAAAACAAAAAAAATAAATAAGTCCAAAAATCTATCCCATAGTGTAAAAGCTATAACTTTTGCGCAAAACAATTAAAATACGCTTTTTGGGATTTTTTTTTACCAAAAATATGTAGCAGAATACAAATTGGCCTAAACTGATAAAAAAAAATTGATTTTTAAAATTTTATTGGGAATGTTTTATAGCAGAAGGTAAAAAATATGGTGTTTTTTTCAAAATTGTCGCTCTTTTTTTGTTTATAGCGCAAAATCTAAAAACCGCAGAGATGATCAAATACCACCAAAAGAAATCTATTTTTGTGGGAAAAAGGGACATCAATTGTATTTAGGTACAGCGTTGCATGATTTTTTGTTAAAATAATGCAGTGCCGAATCTAAAAAAAGCTGAGTTATACTTACTGGTAACTCCTTTTCTAGTAGTCTTCCAGGACAGCCCATGAGACCTTAGGGCTCCTCCCCCAGGGACAGGAAACACATTCCAAAATTTAAATAAAAGGCGGTCCCTTCAGTCCTCACCTTCAGTATTTCATGAGAACCGTAGGACATTCTGTAAAACTATAATAGATATACATAGATATATATACACACATATCATACATTATACATAATACCAGATAAACCGGGTGGGAATCCGGCTGTCCTGGAAGACTACTAGAAAAGGAGTTACCAGTAAGTATAACTCAGCTTTTCTCAAAAACGTCTTCCAGGACAGCCCATGAGACGATGAGCAAGAAACTTACCAGTCTAGGGAGGGACTACTGCCTGGAGCACCTTTCGACCAAATGCCTGTTCCTGAGAAGAGAGGAGGTCCAGGCGATAATGTCTAACAAAGGTCGAAAAGTTAGACCAGGTAGCTGCCTTACAGATCTGGTCTGGTGAGGCACCGGCCCTTTCAGCCCAAGACGTGGACAAAGCTCTAGTAGAGTGTGCATTAATAAAAGGTGGAGTCACCTTCTTCACCAGATAGGCTTCTATGATGGCCTGTTTTATCCATCTTGCTAAAGTGGCCTTAGAAGCTTTTTCCCCTTTATGGGAGCCGGAAAACTGTATAAATAAAGTATCACTTTTCCTGAAGGTTTTAGTCACCTCCAGGTATCTCAGAAGGGCTCCTCTGACATCTAAACAACTGAATTCTTTTTCCTTATCGTTATTTGGGAAATTACAAATGTAGGAAGAACTATGTCCTGAGTCCTATGAAAGGAAGAAACTATTTTGGGCAAAAACCCTGGATCTGTTTTTAGCACAATCCTGTCATCAAAAATCATGAGAAAAGGTTCTCTGATTGAGAGAGCCTGTAGTTCGCTTACCCTTCTAGCTGAAGTTATAGCTACTAAAAATAAAGTTTTTAGGGTGAGCAATTTTTCTGACAAATCTTCCAAGGGTTCAAATGGACTGGTTACCAAAACCTGAAGTACCAAGTATAGATTCCAAGCTGGACACGTTTTTATCACGGTCGGCTTTGTCCGGGCAATTGCTTTGAAAAAATTATTCACATTTGGGTCTTCTCTAAGGGAAAACTGAAGAAAGACACTAAGGGCGGCAGCCTGTACTTTTAAGGTTCCCAGGGAGAGACCTTCGTCGATGCCCTCTTGAAAGAATTCTAAGATAGTTGGTATATCTGGAGAATGTCTCTGATTCTCCATCATCCAAAAATGAAATTTCTTCCAAATCTTTGCATACATCTTCCTTGTGACTGGCTTTCGACAGCTGGTTAATGTTTGGATTACTCTGTCTGAGAACCCCTGAGAACCTAGTATCTGTTCCTCAGATACCAGGCCGTCAGGTTTAGGGTCCTGATGTATGGATGGACCACCGGACCTTGTGTCAATAGGTCCGGTCTCCAGGGTAAGACCATTGGAGGTTTTGCCGCTAGAGCCTGAAGGCGTGCAAACCATGGACTTTTGGGCCAGTACGGGGCTATCAGGATCATCTCTGTGTCTTCCTGGATGAATTTCTGAAGGACCTGTGGGATCAATCTGACCGGAGGGAATGCGTAACAGAGCTTGACTTTCCAGGGGTAGGCAAAGGCGTCGATGCCTAATGCCTGATCCCCCTGAGTTATGGAGAAAAACTTTTCTGTTTTCCTGTTTGCCTGGGCAGCAAATAGGTCCACTACTGGAAGACCCCATGAGGTTGTGATATTTGCAAATACCTCTGGGTTGAGGGACCAATTGTCCTGATTCACCTGGTGGTGGCTGAGATGGTCTGCTAGACAATTCTGCGTCCCCTTTAGGTGGATAGCCGAGATGGATGTTAAATTCCGTTCGGCCCAGACAAAGATCTTCTGTGCTATGGATTGTAGACCCTGACTTTGAGTACCTCCCTGCTTGTTCAGGTACGCCACAGTTGCTATATTGTCTGACCGGATTTGTAGATGGCTTCCCTCTACATCTACCTGAAAAAACTCTAAGGCCTTTTGGACCGCCATAAGTTCCTTTTGGTTTGATGAAGTTTTTATCTGTGATGGGGACCATGTTCCCTGCGCCCATTTGTTCTGCAGATATGCCCCCCATCCGGAAGCGCTTGCATCCGTGGTGATCCTCTGTGACACCTGGATGGTCCAGCCTAGCCCTTTTGCTAGGTGAAGAGAGGATCTCCACCACCAAAGAGTTCTTTTTATTTTGGTGGGAATCCTTACTTTTTGTTCCAAGGAACTTGGCCGTCCGTCCCAACTCTTTAGTAAGAATTTTTGAAGTGGACGTTGCTGGAATCGTGCCCAGGGGACTGCTGGGAAACAGGAGGTCATCAAGCCTATTACCCTTGTAATGTCCCTCAGAGAGACCCATAAATTGGTCTGTAAGGAGGCTACCATCTGGTCCATCTTTCCCATCTTGGACTGAGGGAGAAAGATCATCTGATCCCGAGAGGAAATCTCGTATCCGAGGTAAGTTACTCTCTGCGAGGGTATTAGGCAGGATTTTTGCCTGTTGATGATCCAGCCTAGGAAAGTTAGAAATTCCTGAACTATTAGGAGGTCTGCCTTCAGTTTCTGGTATGATTCTGCTACTACCAGGATGTCGTCCAAGTAGGGGGTGATCATGATGGACTTTAGTCTTAGTGGGGCTAGTGCCTCCCCCAGGACCTTGGTAACGATCCGTGGGGCTGAGGATAACCCGAAGGGCAGTGCCTGGAATTGGAAGTGTTTGACTTCTAGTCCTATCCTTACTGCCAGTCTCAGGAACTTCTGGTAGGATTTGTGTATCGGGATGTGAAAATACGCATCTTTTAGATCCAGGGTTGCCATGTAACACCCTGGATACAATAGGTTCCCTATGGAGTATATTGATTCCATGCGAAAATGTTTGTATGCTATTGAGAGGTTTAGATTGCGTAAGTTCAGGATCAACCGATGACTTCCTGAAGGTTTTCGTATCACGAAGAGGTGGGAATAAAACCCTATTCCCTGTTCTTCCTTGGGGACTGGGATTATCACCTCTTGATCTAATAGGTCCCCTAATTGGAGACTCAGGGCGGTGGCCTTGGCTGGATCCCTGGGCAGACTTGTAATCAGGGTTCTTTCTGGAGGTTGGAGACAAAACTCCAGTTTGTGCCCTCTGCCTACCAGATCCAGAATAAAAGGGCTGGAAGTAATTCCCTTCCACTGTGGGAGGAAGGCCCTTAATCTCCCTCCCACTTTGAGAAGGGAGTCATTGGGGCTTGTTGGGGTGTTGAGGAGGGTTAAACAAGGTGTTACCCCTCCCCCTACCTTTATGCCCAGTCCAGTGCTTCTTGAAAGTTTGCTGAGTTTCATTAGATCTCTGCTGTTTGCCCCTGCCACGAAAATTCTTTGGTGCATAGGGGTACTTTTTCTTTTCTGGGAATCCCTTCTTTTTATCTGCTGTGCGCTCCAGAGCCTCTGTTAGGCCTGGGCCAAAGAGGTGGTCGTCTGTGAAGGGAAGACCACAGAGGCGTGACTTAGAAGTGAGATCCCCTGACCATGTCTTGAGCCATAGGCTTCGTCTGGCTGTGTTAGCCAATGCTGAGGTTCTTGCTGCCATTCTTACAGCTTCAGCTGAAGAATCCGCTAAGAATCCTACTGACTGAAACAAGAGTGGAAATTACTTTATAATCTGTTCTCTTGATGTTCCGGCAGATATGTGCGCTTGGATCTGAGATAGCCATAGCTCTAGGTGTCTGGCTATGCAGGTGGATGCCAGGGCAGTTTTTAAACTCATAATGGAGGCTTCCCAAACCCTACGTAATGTGGTGTCAGTTTTCTTATCCATAGGGTCCTTTAGTGACCCTGAATCCTCAAATGCCAAGTCAGTTCCCTTGGATATTCTGGCAAGAGAAGCATCCAATTTGGGGATTTTGTTCCAGGGCTGCTCCTTACTGTCGTCAAATGGATACCTCCTTTTCAAGTTTCTGGGAAAGAAAGGTTTCTTATCAGGTGAATTCCATTCCTGTTTAATTGTATCTAACAGGGAGCTATGCACAGGGAACACTCTAGCCTGTTTCTTATGACTGGCGTATATAAGGTCATGCTTAGAGAGCTGCACTTTCTCCTCCTCAATTTCTAGAGTGACATATACCGCTTTGAGTAGGTCATCCACATCCTCCAAGCTCAGTTTGAAATTGGAGTTACCATAGGAATTATCTTTAGGTTCCTCCCCTGACCCTGATCCCTCCATAGAGGAGTGGGAAGACTCTGATTCTTCCTCCTCAAAGCCTTGTGATGGCTTGGTCAGGGATGCAGGGATCTGAACTGAGGTGGGGATCTGGGTTGGTGCCTGCATTTTTTCCATGAGAGTTCTGAATGAACTGAACGTGTTTGTTAGTTCATCTCTCACTGAGGACTGCATCCTCTGGGTAGAAACTGTAGGGTCATCTCTGACCAGATTTTCTAAGCATGCCCGGCACACTGTTTTGTTCCAAGAGGAACTTAATTTTGCTCCGCATACAGCACATTTCTTTTTGGAGGGCTGAGGTGGGATTTTGTCCTGAGCCTTGGTCTAAAAGATAGGAAACAAAAATTTACAGTTTTTAATTTAGGGATTTGTGCCCCCCCTCCTCCCGCTTTTCCCTTTCCACCTCGTGGACAGAAAAGAGGGAAATGGTACTCTTTTTACCCAGCCCTTACAGACATTAGAGAAAGGGAAGGAAAAAACTGAGTTCCTAACAGGTACCTGCAAATAGGGTATACATATCCCCCTTGCTTACCTGAGAGGTGCCAATGCCAGAGCCGACTTTCGCCGCCTGTGCGGTTGCTGCCGTGGTGTCCATCGCTCTGTATGGTGGTCCCAGCAACTGCTGTTTCCCCTAACATCGGTCGCCCATTTGTCTTCTCTGTTCGCGCCTTCGGAAACTGGAACGAGGGTTTCCTGGCGCCCGCTGGTGTCGTCACTGCGCAGGAAGTAACACTGTCACTTCCTGTGAGGCCAGAGTGGACGCGCCTGAGTTCCGCCCCCTCCGCTTTTGGCGCCAACTTCAAATTTCTTCGAAGTCGGCGGTTCACGGGTACACAGCACTGCTGCTCCAAGGAACCTGCCGAAAACGGAGCGGACTCCCCAGCGTTCCACCAGACAACATCCGTGGTCCTGCCGGGTGGCCAAGAGAACAGGAGACAGCGGTCAGCCCCTATTGCGGCACTTAAGGGGTACCGCTATGGGCAAGAGGAGATGCATCTTTCCAAGTCTTTCCGTGGACAGTCCAGGAGACCGGGAGCTTCAGTTCCAGGAACATGTTACCCCCTGTCCGGAGGAAACACTAAATACTGAAGGTGAGGACTGAAGGGACCGCCTTTTATTTAAATTTTGGAATGTGTTTCCTGTCCCTGGGGAAGGAGCCCTAAGGTCTTATGGGCTGTCCTGGAAGACGTTTTTGAGAAAAATGGCCTGGTCATTAAAGCGGAGTTCCGGGCACAAAAAAGATTTTTTTTTTTTTGTGCCCCTCCGCTAGGTATGCCGCACCTGAAAAGGAATTGGATAGTTATTTTTTTTTTTTTGTTTACTCACCTTTTTATTGACGATCGTAAATACTCACCTATGACAGCTTCCTCCTCCAGCGCCGAGGCTCACCCCGTCACTTCCTGCCTCGCGATGATGCCTCCCAGGAATCAATGCGCCGCACCGGCCCCGCTCGTCATTTCCGGGCGACGCCGCATTCCCCTGCTAAACAGTTTCTGGGCATGCCCAGAAGCTGTTTAGGAATGCGGCGCAGCACCGGAAGTGACGAGAGGGGCCGGTGCAGTGCATTCTGGGACACGAAGACGCGGAAGAAGACAGAGAAGAGGACCGCGCCGGCTTCAGCTGCCCACAACCGAGATGGAAACGCTGTGGAAGAAAATTTCTAAGTAAGTATTTCTTCTAAAAGGTAAGTGCGAACCGGGACAGATCAGAGGCTAGCCATTGTGGAATGTGCTAGCCCTGACTGTCCCGGGGGTATGTTCAAGAAAAAAACGTTTCTCTGCCCGGAACTCCGCTTTAAGAGGGTAAAACCTTCTGGAGCTGAAGTGGTTAAAAAAATAAAAGCATTATTTGAATTTTTAGCGCAATCAATGTAAGTATTTAAAATTGCTTGATATCAACCTCTTGCAATTCACACACATTTATCTCCCTTAAAGTGATTGTTACAAACATGTTATACTTACTCCCTCTGTGCACTTGGTTTTGCACAGAGCAGCCTGGATCCTCCTCTTCTCGGGTCCCTCTTGACTGCTCCTGGCCCCTCCCTCCTATTGAGTGTCCATACAGCAAGCAGCTTGCTAAGGAGGTCTCCTCTCGCTACTCATCAGAAAATGTCACAGAAGTGACAATACTGCGTTCCAACTTGGCTGCTATGTGTTCCAATAGGTTTCCTTTTTTTTTGTTTACAAAAGATTTTATTAGAAAGTAAGTAAAAAAAAATAAATTTTCTTTAACACAGGTCAACAGTGTAACATCATACATAAAAGTATTTATACATTGCACAGAAAAATACTCTGAGGAAATTGCAAGCATACATAGAGCATTGATCATAGAGTAGCAGAATATCAAAGAGTCTGATACATACATAGTAACAGTGCTGTCCAATTAGACATTTTATAAAAATCAAGAGGCACCAACAGGCCCAACACAACTATCCCAAGGATCCCATTTAGCATGGAAAGTCATCATGGAACCATGAAGAGAATGAAAGATCCTTTCTGTTAATTTGATGCGTTCCATCCTGGAAAGTACCTGATGCCACAGTAGGGAGTTTGATTTCCAATTAAATGCAATCATCCAGTGAATGGAACACATCAATGTATGGATCAGATTGGAGGTAGACTTCGGAACACCTGGGACTTTTACAAAAAGTAAACATATCTTGGGAGAGAGAGAAATCAATGTCCCTGCCAGTCTAGTCACTAGACTTCGAGCATGATCCCAAATGGGCCGCAAGAAATTGCAGCTCCAAAAGAGATGGAGTAGATTACCTTCCTCCGAACAGCCCCTGTAACAGAGAGGAGAGACTGACCCGTAGAAGGAGTGAACCAGGGAGGGGGTCAAATACCATCTTGTAACTAACTTAAGAGGTGTCTCCCTGCATGCACTTGAACGTGAGCACTTACGCATGTGATGCCATTCAGGTATAGAGAAACTACAGTTAAGGTCTTGTTCCCATTTAAACATGTACTTATGCTTATCCGGGAGGGTAAGGGTAACAATATATGAGTATAGAGTGGATATAAGCCCTCGGTCTCTAGATGAGGAGGAGCAAATATTCTCAAATACGGTAAAAGGAGCGTTTAGTGAAAGGAGGCCTTGTGATTGAAAAAATGCCCTCACAATGGTATAATGGTCTCCTTCAGATCTAGGGAGTCCATGTAAATCTACCAGTTGTTCAAAAGTACAAAATATGTTGCCCAATGAGAGCTTTTTAAAGTTTACCAGGCCTCTAGCTATCCATGGAGATAAGTCTTCTCTGCTCAGCGGGAGTAAACAGGAGTCAATGTGTCCCAGAAAGGATGTTAACGGAGAGACTCAAGATGACAGTCCCAAGGGGGTCTTCAGTTTTAGCCACAGCCGGTACAAATGAATAAATATTTTGTTCGCAAATGAGTGGTATTTGAACCACTCCAGAGAGCCGCCGAGAGATAGCTCGGGGAAACTGTAGCCTGTTCAAATGAGAGCCAGGGGATGCTCTCAGGGTCCGCATTCCACTGTGCCATTTGTATAAGTTTGGCAGAAAGGTAATAGGACCATAGATCTGGGATACCCAGACCACCCAGGGATTGGGGGGCATAAAGAACATGACTGTTATATCTGGATCTTTTACCGTTCCATATGAATCTAGAAATCTCCCGCTGAAAAGAGCTAACATGGGATTTAGGGACATTAACCGGAAGGGCCCTAAAGAAGAACAAGACCTTTGGTAAAATAATCATTTTTATGGCCGTAATTCTGCCCAGAAATGAGATGTGGTATGAGGACCACGTTTTTAACAACAAACTTAATTTTTTAAACACTGGGGGGAAGTTAGAGATAAAAAGTGATTCATAATGAGGAGTAATCTGGACCCCTAAATAACGAAATGATCTTGCACACCAGGTGAAAGAGAAGCTCTCTCTAATAGAAGTCTGCATCCAATTAGGCAGGTTGATCGGTTGAGAGCATTTGGAAAGGTTAACCCCTAAGCCCGACATGGTTCGAAACTTCTCTAACTCAATCAGCAAATGAGGCAATGAGATATGAGGTTTGGACAAAAATAGTAAGACATCATCTGCATACATACTTGTGAGGAAAATGTGTATCTTGAAATGCCATTTTGTAGTGTTCAGCTTAGCATAAGTCATCTCAGTATATATTAGAAGGTTAGAGTATCCCTTTATATCTCTTGGATGTATCTTTGCTTAGTGTTTCAGATTATAAATCACACTTGCACTTTTTACGCCGGATATCTAGTCTGCGGTTAGAGATTAGAATCAAAGACAGGATGTTCTGCAAGTTAAAGACATGCAAGCTATAAGAGATGTTTTATACATATATTGATAGAACATTGCCAATATATCAGCATCAGCTATAATGCATAACATATATTTACATTAATATAGCTTGAATAAGTTTCTTAGCAATAATTAATAATTGACACAGTGAATAGGAATTTACTAAACATATTATTAAGTATGAGAGATGGTTTTGCAAAAGCTGAGATGGTTTTTGCTGAAGTTACGTAACCGCAAAATGTTCAGAAAGTAATGAAAGTAGGAACGGGGAATTTTATTGTGGTAACAGGTGGTATGAACTGATGACACAATAATATGTTATTTTTTTTATGATCTTTGAACTATATTTGACTTTTTATGTAACCGGGTAGATTAAGAAAACACGTTAATTGATTGGGTAATTTTTGTGGGAGGTCCTGGGAGGTATAAGATAATTTTGTGGTTGGATAAGATAATTTTGTGGTTTAAGGCTATATATTCTTGACGATGTTTGAAAATAAATGCAGTCATTAGAACCAAGCTATTGTGTATGGTTTTCATTGATTGTCCGGCTAGCTGAAGATTCATCCACAGGACAAACCTAGGGTGCACCCAAACTCGGGATCCTTACAGAATGGTACCAGTAGAAGTGGGGTGCTGACTATTCGGGTAAGTGATATTTCTTCCATTTTTTTATGCTGGTTGAGATGTTACTTTCCTGGATACAGTAGAACCCGGTACTATTGTTAGTGTTGGCAGGTTATTGGTAGGTTAGTGTTGGCAGGCTAGTTTAGTTTTTGCATGGCTGTGACAGGCACAGATTAGTACACTGTGTTCTGTAGGTTTCCAGGAGGGGCGTACTCCTGGACAACACGCAGCGTGGCTGGCAGGGGACGGTGTTTTATAGTAACACGCGTCATACGTTGGTAGGAATTTTCAAACGGAGAATTAGTCTCCTTTGAGCGTTGGCAGGAATTTTCAAATGGAGAATTAGTCTCCTTTGAGCGTTGGCAGGATATTTTCCAAACGAAGAGCTAGTCTAGTTTGGTGTTGGTAGGACTTATTGAGTTTAAGGATCACTCAAGGAATTTATATAAAGTACAAGGAAGTAAAAGAAAGTACAAGAAAGTACAAGGAAATAAATATAAAGGTGAAATAAGATATATATATATAAAGGTGAAATAAGATATATATAAAGGAAAAAGGAATATACGCACAGTAAGTGAAACTAATATATCGAAAAGTATATGTTTGTTTTTAACTTACTTGGATTGTCTGTGGATTGAATCAATTGTGAAACATAACTGTACAGTCAGATTTGGTTTGTATTCGTTGAAAGGTACAAATAGTGGTATTTGTGAATACTTCTTATCAAACTCATAGATTGTGGTGCCCACATTGTCAAAGAAATTCTAAACGTATTGTAAGGGTATTTTAAAGTATTTATGTATTAAGTATTTATTGTGCTTGCTCAAGCTTATCACTAACATAACGCTAATTATACAACTGCTGCTATTTATAATCCGCATTGTGCTATTGTTTGAAAGAATATATAGAGCTTGTTTTATATTTCATTTAAAAAGTTATGGGTAACGATTTGGGAAAGGATCCGGATGGTGAGCCGGAGACCAGACCCACACCGTTACTCTTTGTATCAGGCACCTGTGGGATAACAGTTACTGATCCATTTTGGGCGAACATATATGAGCGCGGTCCGCAATTGGAAATTACGCGGCTTAGCGCTATAGGTCCTCGCAATGAAGGGGACTGGGCGGAGGTTAAAAAAAAATGGTGGGGCTTCACCCAAAATATAATTATCTCCCCCGGGTGCCTGGGATGAAATGTATGTGATGCAATGTTGTAAGAAATGGGGAAAGGCATTAAAGGAATAATAAATAGTTAACTAGGGCTTTTAAGAGTAGGTCCTCATTACCCACAGCAATTGCTTGTAAGTAGAAGTCAGGTGAAACTGTCCAGGAGTTTTGGACAAGGTTTAGAAATGTATGGACTTATGAGGCCGGTTTAAGTGTCACCCAGGAGTGGCACAGCCTCATGATTCAGACATTTATCAGTAATTTTAAAATCCCAGTACATGCTAAGGTTTCATACTGGGCTGAAAAAGACATGGATGGTTTTCAAAAAGCCATAATAGGAAAAATGCAGCTGGCTGTTTTTGATCTGCTGAAAGGAAAACAGCCTGTCAGCACGCATTTTCAAGGGTGTCATCAGAGAAGCAGAATAAAGGGGGAATTCAGAGGCAAAGTAGAAAATATTCAAACTAGGTCCCCCCACAATTGAACAACCTCACAACAGCCTTACAACAACATCACAACAGTGAGTGTATTTACAGTGACATCGGGATCCAGGGGTATGGGCCATAAGTCCCCTGGATGTAGGATTGATTCCATGTTAGGTATACATTAGATAGATTCTTGGCCGAAGGTACATTTAAAATAGTATTACCTCACAAGATAACACTACGCCCCTGTTTTCTGTTGTTCTGAATATTCATTTTCCAAATTGGACATACATAATTGTTTGAAGCTGCAATGTTGACCTTGAAGTTGACACATTCCTAGGGAGGGGGTCACTTCTGCAAATGAACGGTCTCAGCATTCCCACACATATACAATTATTTTTATAGAAGTTTTTTGGAGTTTTGCAATTTATACATTGTGTATATAGCATAGCAACCTCTGTGAACAGTAATAATAGTGAATAAAAACACTATTTTATTAGGCAAAACATAAATTGCCATTGTCGGCAGGATATTTTGAAGTTATTTTTTATAGAATTAGAGATAATGAAAAATTACATTTTTGCAAATTGTCCCCTATGTGAAGGGGAGCCTTCCTGCAAAATTTTGAAAATTGGCTACTTGCCAAGAAAGCGTTCAAATGTCATATCTCTATTCCTGTTAAAGTTATGGAATTTAATTTTTGGACAGGAAGAGTTACTGCAATTAGTGTAACCATTGGACCCTGTTGGCACAGAGCCAAAAGTTTCAAATCAGATTAACTTTTTATCTGATTATAGTTTTTAAATTATATTTTATGGGTATCCTCTATTGAAAGAGGGGAACCTCTGGCCAGATTTTTGTTAGAATGGCACGAAGCAAAAAAAATAAATAAATAAATAAATACGTTTTGGGAAAATTGGCACTAAGCCAAAAAGTTTTTTAGTTCTTTATCTGATCATAGCATGCAAGTGGTATCTGATGTGCCATCTCTACTGACAGCCATACCATCTGATGCTACCCACTTTACAGTGATTGGTTTAAGAAACGTTTTTTTTTAGCGTCCTATTGGACGAGGAGACACAGCCATGTTTGTTTCTTGTTTTTCAGTCCAGGTAACTGATCTGGTGTAGAGCAGTTCGCTTGTCCGCTCTATAGTTCTCCAGACCATGCAAGAGGGGATGGACACCTGCTCATGGGTCAGTCCCGCTACAATATGTATATGACATATGTAGTCACTCTGTGGAGGCCAGTCAGAGCGAGTGAGCTTATTGAAGAAATGTACATGTATGTGGACACAAAGTGTCACAGGAATTATGACAGTGGTGTCAGGAGAGTGTTGTTTACCTTGGTTTTGTTCTCACAGAGGGTGATAGTAGAGTCAGTCACATAAGAGCTAAAGCTCTAGTGGGTCTTGCCAGCCCACAGTGGGTCTTGCCCGCCCACAGGATCATTGATTGTTATGGATCCGGACTGCTCCTATCTATAATAACATTTTGAGACAAGCCACAGGTCCAGAAATGTCACAAGAAATGTTGAATGTGTTTATGTATCTGAAAAATGCTGTAGTTATAGCGCCTGCACTGGGCCTCCCAAATCATGGAAAAATGTTTTGTGTTTATGCAAGGGACAATTGTAAGACCATGACAGGTGTACTTGCCCAGGAGTATGGTGGTGGACTTTGCCCTATAGTTTTTGTCCAAAGATGGTCGCAGTCCAGGTCTAAAGGCATGCCTGAAGTGACTCCGAACATAGTACATAGCATCTTGTGAGATGGTAATAGAGATGGCCACATCATTTGCCCTAGGTAGGCCCCAGTTTTCGATGGATTACTGGTATTAAAGGGAGTGTTTCACCACAACATGGTTGTATAGATATAATATATCAAGACAGCCATTGAGGGAGCAGAGGATGTTTTTTGAAGATGGTTCCTGCTCCAGGCCAAAAGATCACACATTGTTAGAGCTACAAACGCATGTACAGAATGGGTTTTAAGGAACTGGGTGGTGATTTAGGAAAGAGTAGAGAATAGCCTTTTTCTAAAAGAGGGGAGATCATGTATCCCCGCAGCTAGCGCTCCACTGTATATTGCCTAGTATCGTGGAATAGGAGTAGGGGGTGGGAAAGAACATATGAAGTATTACTGAAGTTTTTTTTCTGCATTTACAGGCCTAAATTAGTGAAAGCATATTTTTCCAGGTGCATCAACTGTATTAGGAACAATACAACCAAACACATAAGGCCAAACATGAACATCTACAAAATGTTTTCACACATAAGCCCAACACAGGGTAGAAACAAGCGTTAATAGTGGACATGTTCAGCAGATGAGTAGAAGCTTTTAGGGCCACAAAAGGGAGATGATCACATGGTGGCAAACATTCTCAATCGGGAGATTATTCCTGGATGAGGATGCCTGCTTTGAATTAGTTTTACTAATGGGCCAGCTTTCATATCAAAGAGAATGCCAGGAACTAGTTAAAATCCTGAAAATAGATTGTCATCCACAGAGTTCAGGTATAGTGGAAAGGATGAATAGGACAAGTAAAGAGAAGTTGATAAAATAAAAAAAAGGTAATTGAAACTTTGAATCAAGTGGAACGAAAAGGTTGCTCGCACCTTTCTCTTTCTCTTCACAGATTCCCTGCCATCCCTTGAAGGAGGGAGATGAAGTGGTGATCAAGCTGCCGCCACATGACAGGACCAAGGCTGGATTTCGTTTTTGACCAAAAGACAAAGGTAGTCGCAGTGACCAGAATTGCTGTCCTTGTGGAAAACCAACAAGCCCGGATCCATGCCAATCGAGTAAAAGGTCAAGGTGGAAGCAAGACACAGATAAAGGAGGTGAAACAGGTGTTGAAAGCCTCGAAGAGTGAGTGAAGCAGGTGTTATAGTCTCTGAAAAGTTGCAAAATGACTGTACTCATAACAAAGAACTTTGGCAAGCTGTGGATTTTGTTGGGGGCACTAGTATTTTTAGTGTTCATCCCAACCTGGATCATAACTAACTGTATATATCAACTAGCAGATCTGGGGCCCCTTGGAGGAATTTGTGGGACCCCTAATGCCACCAGCCCAGACATAGTATCAAAGACACCTCAGAAAAGGAATAAAAGAGCCCTGTCCCATAGTACACCCTCCCAGATAGCCATCACACAAACAAATGGCATGACGCAATTTTAGTAGAATTTCCCTAACACACAAGTAGCTACTTTTATAGTGCCTTTATGATAGGAGATTAGGCCCAGGAACTGTATTTATATGTGTCACGGACAAATGTTGAGGAGACAATTGTGACTATTGGGGATCAGTGGGTTGGAACACGGGAGACGATTGGGAGTACAAATCTACTTAAGGAAAACACTGGAACTACAGGGAAACAAAAGAGAGAGGCTCCCATACAAAGTTTTGACCCACATATATATACATATATAGATGCCATCAGGGTCCCAAGAGGAGTCCCTAATGAGTTCAAGGAAAGAGATCAGGTTAAAACCAGTTATGAGTCCTTTATCTCTCCCCTTGTCACCATAAATAAAAATGTAGATTGGATAAATTGTATCTATTATAATCAGCAGAGATTTGTTAACTATATAAAGAATTCCCTAAAGAGCATAGCAGAACAACCAGAAGCCACTTCCCAGATGACATTCCAGAACAGAATGGCTCTGGATATGACCCACGCAGGAAAAGGTGGTACCTGTGTATATATTGATAAAGTAGATAGATGCTGTACTTACATTCCTGATAATAATGGCCCCAAAGGGAAGGTCACTCTGGCCATTCTGTGGAACTAAAGAAGAATTCTGGCATTGACAACCCTTGGGATCAGTATTTTGGATGGTCTAATACTTGAAAACAAACCCTAGTGTGGCTAGGAATTATCATTGTTATTATATTTGTTATAATAGGTGTTGTAATACTTTGTGTAGTCCCGAAAGCACACTGACTAACGCAACACGCAACCTCCCACGCGCTAGTAGACATAAGAGGTCCACTTCTATTTTTGAAAGACCCAATTTTGGAAATGCAAAGGTTGCTTGCTGTGCAAGAGCTGGAAATAGGTTGAAAAAGACAATGATGAATAAGGTCATAGGATGGAAAGAGCAGAAACTAGGAGGGCCATGTAAAATAGCAGCCATATCATTGATCATTAGGGCCTTGCCCCAGAATATCTCCGTGTGTCTGACACCCAACCCAACTGATACAGCTACCAGAAGGAAAATACAGGAACTTAAACAATTAATTCCTCAGTCTAATAAGAAAGATATTCTACCCAAACCAAACTTTAGGGAGACAGAACAAGTAGCAAGACATTTGAATTTAGCAATACAGAAGTACATAGATCCCTTACCATCGATTCTAGGGAATGTACATCCTCAAGGTTTCCAAGATATGAATAGAATTCCCCATCATTTTCTGTTGATGCATGAATATGGTATACAACAATCACAGGGAAAGGGAGATTGTGGGGTTTGTTCTCATATGCATACAGGAGAAAATTTATTCCCAATGATAGCAAAACAATTATCTATAACACAGTTAATGAATGAGACATATGTGTTCACTGGACAGGCAAGACCAGACAATAGGCCATTTTTGATACAGGGATACACACAACCACCAAAATTCTGTTTTCTGAACGGACACCCACTGAATAATGAAACAAACATTTATGCCAATGATGAATTTTGTTATGACACAGATGTCAATTTTACACTTCTGAACATAGAGAAATACAAAACATTTAACTTAATAGACATTACAGGCTTAAACACTGTAATGTTAAACACTGTTAACATAAATACAAGAATGAGAAACTTGTCAATGTACAATATCTCTTCATGCCCTAGATCAAAACCAACCTATAACAAGTCAGAGGTATATAAATGGTTAAATTTGGTGAATGAAACATTGGTACTTGACAATAAGGTAAAATTGATACATATAGCGGAGTGGCTATGTTTAATTGGAATGCGAACAGATCTGACTACTCAAGAGATGATATCCGCCCCAAAACTACCAGAGGGTTGGGTAGTTTGCTGCGGGCTATGGTGTCACACCACTATTCCTTTTCCAAAAGGAGAAGAATAAGCTGGGTGGTGCTCCATAGTTAGATTGTTCCCTTACATGAGTACTGAGTCAGGAAGACGTGTGAGTATGGTGCCAGCCTCAGGGGTACTCACATTTCACGATCAGGGACGATATAAGAGGGCACTGACTAGTTCATGGGAGAAATTCTACATGAGCATCCTACCAGGGGGTACAGCACTGGCACTTATTAAGCTTGATGCATTTGCCGATATTATGGAAAAATGGATCAACACAACAACAAAGGATATAGGATTAATCAATGAAGAAATGAGGAAAATTAGGATGGAGCAGGAGGTAATTAGACAGCGACAGGAAAGACTAATGATGGCAGTAACAGGTCTGTGTGATCAAACACAAAACAAACAAATATGTTGCATATATTTTCACAACTTCACCAAACAGACTAAGGATGTTCAAGTACCAGACTATTATGACATTATTAATGGCCACCAACTAGAGAGAGACTTCAGGGAGAACTGCATAATCTTCCCAATGCCTGGAGTCCATTTGATTCCAGGCATTGGGAAAAGAGGGGATTGTGAGGAAAATGTGTATCTTGAAATGCCATTTTGTAGTGTTCAGCTTAGCATAAGTCATCTCAGTATATATTAGAAGGTTAGAGTATCCCTTTATATCTCTTGGATGTATCTTTGCTTAGTGTTTCAGATTATAAATCACACTTGCACTTTTTACGCCGGATATCTAGTCTGCGGTTAGAGATTAGAATCAAAGACAGGATGTTCTGCAAGTTAAAGACATGCAAGCTATAAGAGATGTTTTATACATATATTGATAGAACATTGCCAATATATCAGCATCAGCTATAATGCATAACATATATTTACATTAATATAGCTTGAATAAGTTTCTTAGCAATAATTAATAATTGACACAGTGAATAGGAATTTACTAAACATATTATTAAGTATGAGAGATGGTTTTGCAAAAGCTGAGATGGTTTTTGCTGAAGTTACGTAACCGCAAAATGTTCAGAAAGTAATGAAAGTAGGAACGGGGAATTTTATTGTGGTAACAGGTGGTATGAACTGATGACACAATAATATGTTATTTTTTTTATGATCTTTGAACTATATTTGACTTTTTATGTAACCGGGTAGATTAAGAAAACACGTTAATTGATTGGGTAATTTTTGTGGGAGGTCCTGGGAGGTATAAGATAATTTTGTGGTTGGATAAGATAATTTTGTGGTTTAAGGCTATATATTCTTGACGATGTTTGAAAATAAATGCAGTCATTAGAACCAAGCTATTGTGTATGGTTTTCATTGATTGTCCGGCTAGCTGAAGATTCATCCACAGGACAAACCTAGGGTGCACCCAAACTCGGGATCCTTACAATACTTAGTTTGAATTCTTTCCCCCCCTGTGATGACCTGCAATGAGAACATTGTTTCTAATGGCTGTAGCCAAAGGTTCAATAGCTAAAGCAAACAGAAGGGGGGAAAGGGGGCAACCCTGTCTCGTGCCTCTTTGCAGATGAAAAAATTCCGAGTTACATCCCTGGAGGCGAACTCTTGTATGTGGGGACTCATATAAAGCTTTGAAACCATGTATGAACCCATCCCCTAGTCCGTATTTAGGAAGGAGTTGTTCAAGATATGGCCAGCTGACGCTATCAAAGGCCTTGTGAATATCTAAACTCACAAGGCATGTAGGGGATTTACTGAGATTAGCATCATTAATAATATTAGCGACTAGCCTAATGTTGTCTGAGAGCTGTCTTCCTGGAATAAAACCAGTTTGATCAGGGTGGATCAATTTATGGATAATATTGGACAACCTATTAGCTAGCAGTCTGCCAAATAGTTTAAGGTCATTATTCATGACCGAGATGGGTCTATAATTCTGAGGGAGGGAATGATCCTTGTCGGGTTTTGGAATGAGGGACATGTTAGCCAGGAGCATTTCTTCTGGAAAGCTTCCTCCCTGAAGAACGTGGTTAAATAATTTAGTAAGTCTAGGGGCAAGGATTGTGGCAAAGGATTTGTAATAAGAAGAGGAAAAGCCATCAGGGTCGGCGGCGGTGGAGGTTTTAAGTGCTTTAATCATATCTAAAACCTCGTCAACTGTACAAGGTGCTTTCAATACATCCCTTTGTGTATCTGACAAAGATGGGACAGATAAATTATCAATCCAGGGGTGAAATTCATTTAAAGGCAGCGTAGAGGGCACTGAGAGGAGATTCTTGTAGAAGCTTGTAAAAATTTCCAAGACTTCCTTGGGGTGCGAGACCATCCTCCCGTCAGACCTTCTATAGCTTGTATACATGAGTGGGTCTTGTTGTCTGAGTTAATTTTTTTGCAAACATGGTGGATGTCGAGTTGCTGTAGAGTGTAAATTTGGCTTTGGACCACCTAAGGGCCTTTTCCGTGTCACTGGAAAGGATGTCATCCAATGCCTTCCTTTTAGTGTGGATCTGATCCATAATTGTAGAGGAGGAGTAGAGACTGTGTTTGTTATATAATTGATCTAATTCTTTCGTGAGGGATTTTATTTCGGACAGTCTAGACTTGTTCTTGGCTGAGGCTAGGGCAATCAGACTTCCCCGGATGACCGCTTTATGTGCTGTCCACACTACAGGAGTGGGTAAAATCCCATTATCATTAATTTGGAAATATTTCACCATTGAAGAGGAGATCTGGGCAACCAGCGCAGGATCATTCAAAAGAGAATCATTCAATCTCCAGTTATAAGTCGTGCTACCAAGACCTACTCCCCCCGATTCAAACACCACAATTTGATGGTCAGACCAAGGGCAGACATGGATACATGCATCCGAAGAATTTGCCAGCCAAACAGGGGTACAAAAAATATAGTCAAGCCTAGCTGAGCTATCGTGAGGATGAGAATAAAAGGTGTAACCCTTCATTCCAATATTGTGAGCCCGCCAAGTGTCTTATCAGTTGCATATTACTTAAAGCACGTGTCAGGCTTTTTGGAAAAGCTTTAGATGAGGCCGTAATGTTACTCCTATCCAATGAAGGATGAGCAGCAAGATTAAAGTCCCCTCCTACCACCATATGGGGGATTCAAACCTGTCCAGAACTTCAAAAAAATGTCTAAAAAATGAGGCATGTGCGTCATTAGGTGCATATAGAGAAGCTATGGTAATAGCTTATCCAGCAATACTCCCTTTGATAATCAAAAATCTGCTCTCTGGGTCACAGTATGTGGAAGAAATGTCAAAAATTATACTATTGCGTATAAAGATGGCAACCCCTCTAGTCTTATTGTGAAAAGATGAACACCTAAATTGTCTAAAGGATTTGTTGAAAAATTTAGGGTGTCTATCTGATGCAAAGTGCGTCTCCTGTAACAAAATTATGTCCGCACCTAGTATTTTATATTGTTTGAAGGCCTTATGTCTTTTATTGGGGGAATTGAACCCTTGAACATTATGTGACAAAATCTTAATCCCCATGATCTAAATAAAAAGGATTACGTTCAATCTGAAACCTCTGCAAAATAGACTTTTGACAAAAGGGAAAAATGACCAGAGCCGAAATTAGATGACATAATACATGAGACACACGGAGACCCCAGGGAAGGGGCCCCAGATCAAGTGGGGGCAGAAACCCTGACTCAGTGCAGTATGAACTTTGCACCAAGTTAGAAGTTAGAGAAGCATAGGTCAACCAAAATGCTTGCATGAAATATATAAAGACCTACGAAAATTACTTTCTGTTAACATATGAATATTTTCTGAAACAACAACTGACAATATAAGAGGTGATCAGCCAAAAGTTTTGAACCTGAAAAAACTTTTTGGGGATGGGCAGAAAAATAGAACCCATCCAAAAGATCATTACCCAATGGACATAAACGTCCAAAAGCTGTGTGCGGAGACCCGGACACCGAAGACGCGGAAGGTCCAGGGGAACCACCCACATCCCGGGTGCACGGGCCGTCGCAAAACAGCACATTGGCGACAAACCAATGGGAGAGGAGAGAGAAAGGCAAACAAGTATATTTGAATAAATGCGTCAAAAAAGATTAAACCAGCAGAGTGTCTTTTCAGACATACCAGTGGGCACAGTCACCCCAGCACAGCCGCCCCACGGTAAAGGAGCGACCACACTAGGGCAAGGGCACACTAGCATCTAAAAAAAAAATCTAAGGAGACACTTATATCAACTCTAGTGCAGCACCAGGAAAAGTATTTCTCCGTAGTGGAAATCCTCAGAAACCGCCTTCCCTGAAGGGGTTCCGCCATCTACCCTGATCCCTTCTGGTTGCTGGAGTGGACCAGGATGGTGAAGGCCTGGGTGTGTTCTGTGGACGAACTTCTGCGGCAGCTTCAAGTAGGCCCAGTTTGCATAGAAGTTCTTTTCCTTCAGCCAGGTTATATACCACATAAACTGTGCCATTATGAGGGACTGATAGCTTAAAAGGAAAGCCCCATCTGTATCGGATTCGGGCCGCCTGTAGCACAGAGGTGACCTCTTTCATTTTGCACCGCCTTTCAAGTGTGGCCTGTGATATATCAGGATAGATCTGTATGCGTTTACCCTCCATTAAAATATTGGGGGTGTTTCTGGAGGCTCGCAAAATATCCTCCTTGATCAGGAAGTCTTTGAGACATAAAATAATGTCTCTTGGAGGCTTGTCAGGAGGAGGTTTGGGGCACAGAGCTCTGTGAATCCTGTCACAGGTGAAATCAGATTCCTGTTTGTCAGGCAGCAGATCAGTGAAAACCTTGGAAACTGCAGGGATCAAATCTGTAACTGATTCAGGAATGCCTCTGAGACGCAGGTTGTTCCTGCGATTCCTGTTGTCCAAATCCTCCACCTGTGACTGTAACAAACCATAGTTATCAGAAAGCAGCTCAAAGTCCTTTCTAAAGTCATTGTGGGCGATAGAAAGTTCATCGTGCTTGGTCTCTAATAAGTCTGTGCGGCCTCCCAATGCGGCAATTTCCTGTGTTAACGTATTGGTGGATTTGTGAATTTCAGTCTGAAACTTATCTGCCAGCTTTTCATAGATGGCAGCAAACCCTGCATCCAGATCTGCCTTTGTAACCACACAAGAGTACTCACGAGTCCCGGATTGAGAGCTGGGAGAAGAAGGTGGCTGTGCTGTCTCTGCCTGTGGAGAAGGGAGGGCCTGGGCGCCATCTTGAGGCATCCTGGTGATTTCCTTGGTGCGGAGCAAATAGGTCGCCAGGGAGTGCTTTGGCGGACCCCCCCGATTCTTTTTCTTGGCTGACGGCATGCACCAGGTATTCCCACGGGGGTGTTGGAAGTTATAGGTGAATGTGAGCGAAATTGGCCCCGGGGATCCCGCCGTTCTCTCTCCTCACCGACGGAACTGCGCACCTAGCACCCGTCCAGCTTTGCGCCGCGCATGCGCCCCTGCCAATAGGTTTCCTAATGTGACAGAATACGACGGCAGCAGCAGACATCTTCCGACACCCACGCAAGTCTTCAATTTCACACTAATTTCAGCAGTAAACTCACCTTACATCCCAAAATACAAGATTCAAATTTTATTAATATAGTAATATTACTATTATAGTATATACAGCGACAAGCCTGCAGCCAGAAGGTGGCAATGGCCAACTTGGTACACCCCACACTTCTCAGCCACAAACTGATTATTTCGTGAAATAGACTATTTCATTCAGCCGTGGTAAATAGTCTATTTTACTATATAAGGTGAGTTTACTGCTAAAATGAGTGAGACATTTAAGACTTGCTTGGATGTAAGAAGATGTTCGCTGCTGCCTTTGTATTCTCTCAGATTGGGAAACCTGTTGAAATGCATAGCGCAATTTTGTTAGCAATGTCACTTCCATAGCATTTTTTGATGGGTAGGGGTATTCTGACAAAACAGGGGCACCCGAGCCGAGCTGCAGCTCCATGTGTCCATTCAGACACAGAGCTGCTATTCAGCCTTGCCCCCTTTCTCTCCCAATTGGCTCACTGACTTTGCTTGACAGCTGCTAGAGCCAATGGCGCCATGGCTGTATCTCAGCCAATCAGGAAGGAGAGTCCCAGTCCAAAAAGGGACTTGTGGACATTGCTCAACAGAGAGGGGACTCAGGTAAGTATTAGGGGGGGCTGATACACACAGAAGGCTTTTTTCTATCTTAATGCATAGAATGCATTAAGATAAAAAACCTTCCTGCCTTTACCACTCCTTTAACCACTTAAGCCCCGGAAGATTTTACCCCCTTCCTGACCAGGCCCTATTTTGCAATTCGGCACTGCGTGACTTTAATGGACAATTGCGCGGTCGTGCGACGCTGTACCCAAAATAAATTGATGTCCTTTTTTTCCCATAAACAGAGCTTTATTTTGGTGGTATTTGATCACCTGTGTGATTTTTACTTTTTGCGCTATATACAAAAAAAGAGCGACAATTTTGAAAAAATAACAATATTTTTCACATTTGTTTATATGAAATTCCCCCCAAAAAATTTAAAAATCTAAATTTTTTAACATTTTTGGCCAATTTGTTTTCTGCTACATATGTTTGGTAAAAAAAATTGCAATAAGCGTATTTTGATTAGTTTGCACAAAAGTTATCGCGTCTACTAACTACAGGAAAGATGCATTTACTAACTAAGGGAAAGATTTCCGTCATTTTTGGTGTTTTTTTTTTTAACGAGTAATGGCGGTGATCTGCAATTTTTTTTTCGGGACTGCGACATTGCGGCAGACAGATCGGACCCTTGACTGACATTTTTAACACTTTTGGGGGTACCAGTGACATTACTACAGTAATCAGTGCTATACATATGCACTGTTACTGTAAAAATGACACTGGCAGGGAAGGGGTTAACTTTATTGGAGAGGCAGGGGTTAAATGCGTCCCTAGGGGCGTGTTTCTAACTGTAAATGGGCGTGGCTTTTTGTGTAATCACAGAGATATATGATACTACATAGCAGGACCATATGATCTCTGCAGTTACACAAGGGATCATGAGCAGGTGGCTTTGTTTACATTAGCCACCTGCCTTTCTCCCTCTTCACCGGACGATCGCGAGTGACCGGCGGACATCGGGTCCGCCGGTCACATGCGCGGACTTGTTAGGGAACGAGCGGGGGCGGGAGCGCGCCTCAGGCGGCACGCGCTTGCCCCCTAGAGGCTAACAGGCTAGTGACGTAGTCCTACGTCACTTTGCCTGTACGGGGCTAGCCGCCGCAGTAAATAGTCGTACGGTGCTTGGCAAGCGGTTAATTCTATGACACGTAGTCATTATGCCCTGTGAGTAGTACTGCTGTGTCACACATTTCCCAGAGCCTGCTTTCTGATCTACATAAGTAGCTGAGAGGAGAAGTTTCAGAAGGCGGAGTAAGTACAGAAATCACAGCTTGCAGGCAACAAGGTACCATGGGATATGTAGTTCTTAGAAATGTTGTTTTCTTAGTAAACAGCAGAGGAAAAGCTGCAAAGCATGCTGGGAATCCAGGAAGTTGTGGAAATAAATGGTCATCAGACAGGCAGAACTGGCACAATGGAAAGAGATTTTTCAAGTAAGCTGATGCTGGATTGTCAAGTCTAACTATTGTTTGTATTTTCATCACAGTGCTGATTTTATACAATGAAAGTGTGTGCTGTGACCATAGAACTCCTTTAGTGCCTGTCATTCAAACACACACGTTTGAATGGGGCTTTAAGGTTTCCCAAAAAGATGGAGGTGTGGGTTTGCTGACTGGCTAATATTTAGCTGTCATTCTAGTTTGATAGCATTCTTGTCTCGCTGTCACAGCTGAACCACCTACCGCAAACTGCCGTAAATGTACGTCGGCTGACTTTAAGTGGTTGTACCGGGGTGATGCCTGCAACTAGAGGCATCGCCCCAGTACCTTTTTTTAGAGTCGGCAGTTGGCTGTCTGGAGGTAATGACCGATGCGGCTCGGCCATTACCCCAGCGAGCGGGAGGGGGACACCCCCCTCCCGCCGCCTTCTGCGGCTCTGTCCGGGTCTCTCGTCCTAACGGGAGACCCGAGCAACCAGCCGGTGCATCCGCCAGCTGGATGGAGTCCCAATCAAAGCCACATGCGGCTTTGATCGGGTCTCCGATGACGTAACCCGGAGGCAGCGTCCATGACATCACGTCCGGGTTACTCGGCTGCTAAAAGCGCCAAATTTAAAAAGTGGGTGTATTCAAAAATTCAGTTTTCGGTGTTTTGAATACATGGAAGTGTAGTGGAGGGGTCTAGGGTCTTTTAGACCCCTGATCCCTCCATAAAGAGTACCTGTCACTGCCTATTGCTGTCACAAGGGATGTTTACATTGCTTGTGACAGCAATAAAAGTGATGAGATTTTTAATTTTTTTTAAAAAAAAACTTTGCTAAAATTAAAAAAAAATAAAATAAATAGAAAAAAAAATAAATACAATTTTTAGCCGCCCCCATCAGCTCACGCACGAAAGAAAACGTATACGGAAGTCGCGCCCGCAAATGAAATCACTGTTAAAACCACACATGTGAGGTATCGCCTTGATCGTCAGAGCGAGAGCAATAATTTAAATAAAGAGCTACTCTCTAATTCTAAACTGGTAATCTCTAAAATGTTTTAAAGCATCGCCTATGGAGATTTTTATTGACTGTAGTTTGTCGCCATTCCGCTGGTGTTGGCAATTTTAAACCGTAACATGTTAGGTATCCATTTACTCGACGTGACATATTTCGCAATATACAAAAAAAAATGGGCTAACTTTACTGTTTCGTTTTTTTTTTTTTAAATGCAGTGAAATGTAATTTTTCATAATTAAAAAAAAAATGGCATTTGAAAGACCGCTGCACAGGGGCGTGGCCAGCGCGGGACCTTAATGGACGTCTGATCCCTCGCTCCAGCTCTAGGCTTGCTGAATTCAGCGACATCTGCACCACAACGGGCAGAATCCGGACACTGCCGGCACCCAGACACTGCACAGACCCTGCCTCCATGTCCAGAAAGAGGAAGGACGAAAAGGGGCCGAAGAAACTCACGGCTTTCTTCCCGCCGCCATCCCAGAGCGGTCGACAAGATGGCGCCGGCGCTCCGGCCTTGCTACTCCGGATGGGTGGCGGGTACACTACTCGGACCTGCCTGATGATACACCATCGGAGGGTCTCCCGAACACAGGTACTGTGTCCCCTCATGCTTCTGAGCCCTCCAGCCCCTCCTGCAGCAGCCCTGCCAAATCTAAGCTAAGGCTTGACTCCCAGGACAAGGCCTCGGCCACAGGCCGCAAAGACCTCTCTATGCTGACAATATCCCTGGGGACTTCTCCCATAGCTGCCTTCCCGACAGTAGGGCAACCCATCATGGACACTGCCCTTAAAGACATGATGTACACTCTTCATACTTCCCTGCAGTCTGACATCCTAACCTTTGCAAATAGATTAACTGCAGAGATTCATTCCCTGGGAGATAGAGTCCACAATGTGGAAACCTCCATGTCTGACATAGTTACTACAGTCAACGATTTGGTAGAAGCACATAAGGAAAATGTGTAGGAACGCCAGTGGCTTAAAGCTAAAATTGCGGATCTGGAGGATCGCTCCAGAAGGAATAATTTAAAGATAGGGGGCATTCCTGAATCCGTGCCGCCAGCAGAGCTACACAAATTGCATACCCCTGTATGTTGTGGTCTTTAAGGTGCCCATCTAATAGTTTTTTGAAACTATCGATGCTCCCTGCTGATACGACTGTTTGCGGAAGAGAATTCCACATCCTTACTGCTCTTACAGTGAATAACCCCCTGCGTATTTTAAGGTTAAACCGCCTTTCCTCTAGTTTTAGTGAGTGGCCACATGTCTTATTGTATTTACTTTCTCTGAATAGGTTTTTCCATATGCTAGGGTTGCCAGTACAATATTTGTACATTGATATCATATCCCCCCTCAATCGTCTCTTCTCCAGAGAGAATAAGTTCAGTGCTTGTAGTCTTTCCTCATAGCTGATGTCCTCTATTCCCCTAATTATTTTTTTTGCCCTTCTCTGGACTTTCTCCAGTTCCAGCACATCCTTCCTGAGGACCAGAACTGGACAGCATACTCCAGATGCGGCCAGACCAGAGTCTTGTAGAGTGGAAGAATAATCTCTTAATTTCTGGACTGAATCCCCTTTTTTATACATCCCAGTGTTCTGTTGGCTTTGCTTGCAGCGGCTTGGCATTGCATGCCACTGCCAAGCCTGTTGTCTACCAGTACCCCCAGGTCTTTTTCCATCCTAGACTCACCCAGAGGTCCCCCCCCCCCCCCGCCCAGTGAGTAGCTTGCTTTCTGGTTTCTGGCACCCAGGTGCATTACTTTACATTTTTCAACATTAAACCTCATCTGCCATGTAGTTGCCCACCCCATAATTTTGTTCAGGTCCGCTTTTAAGGTTTCCACATCGTGCCCAGAAGATATTGCCATGCTTAATTTAGTATCATCCGCAAATACTGAAATTTTGCTCGGTATCCCCTCCTCTAGATCATTTATGAATAAATTAAACAGGATTGGCCCCAGGACAGAACCCTGGGGGACCCCGCTTTCCACACCCGCCCAATCTGAGTATTCCCCATTAATCACCACCCTTTGCAACTTCCCCTGGATCCAGTTCTCTGTCCAGGTACTCACCTTATGGTCCATACCTACCTTCCTTAGTTTGAACAGTAAGTGTTCGTGGGGAACGGTGTCAAAGGCCTTTGCGAAGTCCAGGTACACCACATCCACAGGCTTACCTTTATCTAGGTGGCAGCTCACTTCATCATAGAAGGTTAATAGATTGGTTTGGCAAGAACGATTTTTCATGAATCCATGCTGATTACTACTAATAATACTGTTTTCATTTCTAAAGTCTTGTATGTGGTCCCTTAACATCCCCTCCAAAATCTTGCAGACTACTGATGTTAGGCTGACAGGCCTATAGTTACCCGGGATATATCTCGGCCCTTTTTTAAATATTGGTACCACGTTGGCTTTTTTCCAATCAGCTGGCACCATACCCGTCTGTAAACTATCCTTAAAATGGTCTGGCAATCACCTGGCTGAGCTCTTTAAGAACCCTCGGGTGCAAGCCACCCGGTCCCGGTGATTTATTTATGTTAAGTTTCTCTAGTTTAGTTCTAAGTCTATCTTCTGTTAGCCATGGCGGTATTTCCTGAGGTGTGTTGTTTAGTTTGGCCTTACAAGCTGGGTTAGTGTAGCCCCCCAATTCTTTTGTGAAGACTGAAGAGAAGAAATTATTTAACACTACCGCCTTTTCCCTGTCCTCTGTGACCAAAACTCCCTTATCGTCTTTTATGGGGCCAATGTGTTCTGGCCTCGCTTTCTTACTGTTATATACTTAAAGAATTTCTTGGGGTTCTTTTTACTCTCCTCCTCTATATGTCTCTCGTGTTCTATTTTAGCCGCCCTGATTTCGTCTTTACATTTCTTATTACACTCTTTGTAATGCTTGAATGCTGCCAATGACCCCTTAGCCTTATATTTTTTTAAGGCCTTTTCCTTAGCATTAATATGCATTTTTATGTTGGAGTTTAGCCACCCAGGGTTTAGTTTTGCTCTTTTTAATGTATTTCCCTTTGGAATGCACTGGTCAATTCCTTTGTTAAGTATGCTTTTGAAGCACTCCCATTTTCCTTCTGTGTTCTTTGTTCCCAGGGTTCTATCCCATTTGATATTTTCTAGAAGAGAGTGCAGTTTTGGGAAATTGGCTCTTTTGAATTGATTCAGGACCTGAGCTTCCAGGGAAGCAACGTGCTTACATTTTGCGCATTTGTATTCACCCTTGATCGCATGATCGAGGAACGCATACATACCACAAGATGTACACCGAGTCGCATCTCCACACCCGCCGGGCATTGTACCTACTAATCTAATCTAATGGGGATTTAGTAATTAAAGTCTGTCCTGTGTGGCTGTTTCCTGGCTTCCTAACTCTTCCTTCTCACCCTCTGATACTCCGCTACACTCACTTGACACTTAGTCGCACAACACTCATAGTCGCACACGCTCTCAGACACACCACACTCTCAGACGCACCACACTCTAAGACGCACCACACTCTCAGACGCACCACACGCTTCATAGGGTTCCAAAACTCCTGTTTTTGCCCCAGCAAACGCCTCGAGATACCCTACTCAGGGTACACTTCTACCAAACCAAAGAGACCATCTTTCATAAATCTCGGCTGCTAGGCCAACTCCCAGACCCGCACTCCAACATCCAAATTTTTGCAGATCTATCCAAGCATACCCTCGATATGAGGAGACAACTGTCTACTATAACAAAAGCCCTTCAAAACCATAATCTCCCCTACAAATGGAAGCACCCCTCCAAGATAGTAGTGGAAAGAAACAGAACTTCGCACTCCATAACCACCCTAGAGAGAGGTCTGTCCCTGCTCCAATCGGTGATAATCCCCGACGATGCACCCCCGGCGGGAGCTAAAAAATCCCCAAGCAGAGTACCTCAGCAGTGGCATACAGTGCCCCATCACAATTTGAGAGACACTTGATCGTATGTACCGACCCTGTCCACTGGATCACCCTTCTTTTTTACCGCACAGTGGATCTCTGTCCGCCGTAGCGGCAACGCCTGGAGCCATCCGGCCCGTTTAGCTAAATAACTGTTTTCACCCCCACCAGGAGACGGCTACTTATGCCAGCATTCTCCATTTTGTTTTTTTTTTCTGTTGCTCCCTGTTGGTTTGTTTTGTTTTATGTCTCTCCCTTCCCCTTCAAGCAGGTATTTTTTTCCATTCCTATGATGCACGTCGCAAGCACGACAGTCAAGTCTGTTACCTCTGCAAGAGACATCGGGAGGATCCACAACTTCCACAGCTCTGTCACCACCACCTACCTCAAGTTTTTCTGGACCTCTACCTTTCCCGCAGCATGCAGCCTGAGGACCCCAGAACTGTGAGTAGCTACACCACACGCAGGCCCTTGTCCTTCAATGACAGTTAAAATACTGTCGATGAACGTTAATGGCCTGAACCATCCGGCCAAACGGGCCTCACTATGGCGGACAGCATTACACCACAAGGCCCAGATAGTATGTGTCCAAGAGACTCACTTTTTGGAATCCCATGCACCCACCTGCACGCATAAGGACTTCCCCACCGTTTTTATGGCCTCATGTCCCAAAAAAGGAAGGGAGTCTTGATCGCTGTTCACAAGGCGCTTGATTTTACTCTCATATCTTCCACTGTGGATCCCAACGGGAGATACCTCATCCTGGTTTGTTCAATAGATGGACTTACTCTGATCATAGTCTATGTTTATGCCCCTAACGTCCATCAATTGTGGTTTCTAAACCGCACGATCAAAACCGTTAGATCCGCCCAGAAAGGACCCTTGATACTCTGTGGGGATTTTAACTTACCTTCCGATAGAACAATGGACTCTTCGTCCAGGCCCACCAGACTTCAACAGTCCCCGCAAGGTTTTATTCGCAAGAATTAACTCTTTGATGTGTGGAGGTGTCATCATCCATCTGATAGGGAATTCTCTCATCATTCAGCTGTCCATAATACATATGCTCGCATAGATGTAATTTTGACTGATAAAGCTATTCTTCAGAGGACAGCGGACTCCGAGATAGCCCCTATAACTTGGTCGGATCATGCGCCAGTTAGCATTTCCTTTACCATCTCACCCACTGCTCCCCTCTAAACCATGGCGGGCGAGAGCGGACATCCTTAAAGTCCCTGAAAACACTGACAAGCCGGTATTGGGATTTGCGGTCCTCTGGAATGCCCATAAGGCATTTAGTAGAGGACTGTTGATGCAACTACAGCATAGAACAAATAAGAAACGGTCACAACATATTGACAGGCTCACACAAGAGATAGCCTTGGTAGAATCCCAGAACCAGTCCACCCCCTCTGTAGACCTTAAGAGACAGCTCCTTTCACTTAGACAGGAACTCAGATCTCACCTACTGGACACCTATGAACGCAACCTTCGTAAAACTAAGGCAAAGTATTATGCCACTAGCAACAAGGCGGGCAAGCTGCTTGCCGCCAAATTGAAAGGCCAACGCACTTAAAGCCGAATTCACTCTGTGACCGGAGTCACTTTGGGCATGGGGGTTGTGGACCCCAAATTCCTTTAAAGAGGTTGGGAGGCACTATGTCCAGCCTTGTGTGGCTTTCTTATGTTTAAGTCACCCTGAATCTGTTATGGATGCAGGGTGACCAGGAGGGTGGTGAACACTGAAAATATGGTTTGGACTACTACAAATGGGACAGTCATATTCAGGAATAATGTCTCCCTTGTAATATGAAGATTTTTGTTCCTATTTGCCATGAGGTCTCTGAACAGGAAGTCAACTCCTAATATGGTCATTACAGGAAGTCCAATGTGGAGACGGGCTGTCTAAACAATGTTGCTTTTGGTCTGAGGTGGCTTTCCATTCACCTATTGTCAGGTGTGCTAATGACCTCACCTGTTGTCTACTAAGGGATGTATTGACACTCAGAGTAATGTGTATTGAGGGCTCGTTAGGGAACCATTGTTCTGTGTCTGGCTATTGTGTACATTGATTGCCCCCTGGGGGCTTCTGTCTCTTTGCACATGGCAGTCCTTCTGGTCAAACTATCTGACCAATCACTGCTGACTCATTTTCAATTTCTCATTTGCATGGCTAAGGAGGACCAGAAGGGGAACTGCAGGTACTTTACAATTGACCAATAGTGATGTCGCGAACCTAAAATTCGCGGTTCGCGAACGGCGAACGCGAACATCGGCAAATGTTCGCGAACCGGCGAACCGGGCGAACCGCCATAGACTTCAATAGGCAGGCGAATTTTAAAACACACAGGGACTCTTTCTGGCCACAATAGTGATGGAAAAGTTGTTTCAAGGGGACTAACACCTGGACTGTGGCATGCCGGAGAGGGATCACGCAAAAAAAAGTTCTTAAAAATTATAATTTTTTGATAGAGAGCCAATTATTGGAAAAATTAAAAAAAAATAAAAATAAAAAATTTCTTTGGATTTAGCATCTGGGGGGTCTAAAAAGTGTACCTGTGAAGTTTCAGCTCTGTAGCATGTCCAGAACCCCTAAAAAACAGCATTTTTCTTATATTTTCAGGAATATGGCTTCTCTGCGGCTGGCTTTTACTCTTGCAGGCATTTAGCGGGCATTTTTTTAGGCAGGCATGTCATTTTTTGTATTTAGTGTCTGGGGGGTCTAAAAAGTGTACCTGTCAATTTTCAGCTCTGTAGCATGTCCAGAACCCCTAAAAAACAGCATTTTTCTTATATTTTCAGGAATATGGCTTCTCTGCGGCTGGCTTTTTCTCTTGCAGGCATTTAGCGGGCATTTTTTTAGGCAGGCATGTCATTTTTTGTATTTAGTGTCTGGGGGGTCACAAAAGTGTACCTGTCAAGTTTCAGCTCTGTAGCATGTCCAGAACCCCTAAAAAACAGCATTTTTCTTATATTTTCAGGAATACGGCTTCTCTGCGGCTGGCTTTTTCTCTTGCAGGCATATATATCAGTGGTGGGTGGGCAGTGGCACAGTACACTCTCTGTGGACCTGGCAGCAGTCACTGGCACCCAGGCAACTGCAATTTAAAAAATATATATATATTTTTTTTACTTTGCAAGCTGCTGTGCCACTTTATATATCAGTGGTGGGTGGGCAGTGGCACAGTACACTCTCTGTGGACCTGACAGCAGTCACTGGCACCCAGGCAACTGCAATTTAAAAAATATATATATTTTTTTTTACTTTGCAAGCTGCTGTGCCACCTTATATATCAGTGGTGGGTGGGCAGTGGCACAGTACACTCTCTGTGGACCTGACAGCAGTCACTGGCACCCAGGCAACTGCAATTTAAAAAAATATATATATTTTTTTTACTTTGCAAGCTGCTGTGCCACCTTATATATCAGTGGTGGGTGGGCACACAGTGGCACTGCAGTGGGCACAGTACACTCTGTGGACCTGACAGTCACTGGCAGCCCAGGCAACTGCAATAATAAAAAATATTTTTTTTTTCAATTTATTGCAACAAGATGCTGTGCCAACGTATATATATCAGTGGTGGGCAGTGCACTGCAGTGGGTACAGTGCACTCTGTGGACCTGACACAGCACTCACTGCAATTATGACAGAGGAAAAAAAAATATTTTTTAAAATGCCAGGTACTGTGCCTGTGCCACCCGAAATGAGTGTGGTGTGCACACAGTACAGTCTGTGGTAGGTCTGTGGCCTCTCACACACAGCGGGCAGGCAACTGCAGTGTACAATAGATATATATATATATATATATATATATAAAGAAAAAAATCTATTACCTTACCAGCCCTTAAAAGGGCTTTTGGGGACACTATATATATATATATATATATATATGTATATATATAAATAAAAAAATCCTCAATTACCAGCCCTTAAAAGGGCTTTTGGGGACACTAGATAGATATAGATATATATATATGAAGAAACAACTCAATTACCAGCCCTTAAAAGGGCTTTTGGGGACGCTAGGTATATATATATATATATATATTAAAAAAAAAAAAAAACACAAATACCAGCCCTTAGAAGGGCTTTTTGGGGTGCTGATATTACAGCAGTAGTGGACCAAGAACACTGCAAGACCAGGAACACTGACTAACTGTCCCTAGCTTAACAGCAGCAGCAGCAGCAGCAGCTCTCCCTACTCTCACTACACACACTGCTTCAGAATGATCTAAGATGGATGCTGCCCTTGCTTATTTATAGGAGGTGGGAGGGTGTGGGAGGGAGGTACGCTGATTGGCTGGAAATGTGTCTGCTGACTGTAAAGTTCAGGGTCAAAGTTTGCCTCAATGATGTCTTATGGGGGGCGGACCGAACATCGCATATGTTCGCCGGCAGCGGCGAACGCGAACATGCTAAGTTCGCCGGGAACTGTTCGCCGGCGAACAGTTCTATACATCTCTATTGACCAATAGGAAAGTGGTTGTTGGGGGCAGGATGTTCCAAATTCTGTATAAAAGTGTGCTGTGTTCTTCCAATAAATGTTGTTCCTGTTTTACCCTAAACTCTGAGCTTTGTCTCGTTTTTAGAGGGGGATTTATTATACAGAAAGCCGTTCGATTGTTTGGGGCCCTCTTTGGATGATTATTCGTATGCTGGTGTGCTACAGGGGTAATTCGTACCTGCTGCAAAGGTGGTACATCCACTAAATGGCGGTTTCATTCCTTTTTACGCTGAGGTTCGTAACATACTCCATCAATTATCCATTCACAGGGGATGCACTCCAAGACCCTAGAGACATCGCAAATGCGTTTAGCAGTTACTACTCTTCACTTTACAACCTCCAAGCGGCACAATCCTCCTCCCCTACGCCAGAGCTCATAAGCACCTTTCTGGACTCCATACCTCTCCCCACGCTGACACCCGCACAAGTAGCGCAACTTAATACACCCTTTACTATAGACGAAGTAGTAGCCGCAATCATGTCCCTGCCCTCGGAAAAATCCCCTGGCCCAGATGGCATGATTAGCAAATATTATAAGCAACTCAAAGACGTCCTAGCCCCACACCTTTGCACAGTTTTTAATGAAGCTGCCTCATCTTCCTTGTTCCCTCCAGAAATGCTCAAGGCAACTATCATTACATTACCGAAACCTGGAAAAGACCCAAACACGCCACAAAATTTTCGCCCAATATCCCTGTTAAACACGGATATAAAAATATACGCTAAGACAGTGGCCACTAGATTAATGAAATACTTACCTTTACTCATTCACAAGGATCAATCAGGCTTCACCAAGGGTAGGCAATCGGCGGACGCTACTAGACGGCTCATTAACGTCATCCATGCCGCAGATACCACCAGAACGCCTTCTCTGCTCCTCTCTCTGGATGCAGAGAAGGCGTTTGACAGGGTTCATTGGGGCTATCTACGGGAGGTGCTGAGGCGATTCGGCATAGTTGTCACAATGCACTCCGCTATCATGGCATTATATGCCAACCCCTCGGCCCAGGTCCTGGTGAACAATATCTTGTCCACGCCGTTTGACATTATGAATGGGACGAGACAGGGTTGTCCCCTGTCTCCTCTCATTTTCAACCTGGCCATAGAACCCCTGGCCCAAAAATAAGAAATACTCATATCACAGGCATCACAGTAGGCTCCCAAGAACACCGCATTAGTCTGTTCTCAGACGATGTCATCTTGATTATATCAAACCCTACTACTACTTTACCGCGTATTAAGCAAATCCTTACAGAATTCGGCGACGTATCTCTCTATAAAGTAAATGAAAATAAATCCCTTATATTAGATTTAGGAGTGGATGGCACAACAAGGAATATTCTTACGCGCTCGTTCCCATACAAGTGATCCGACTCTGGCGTGATCTATTTAGGTATTAAGCTTACCAGATCAACTAAAAACCTATTCCAAGCCAATTTTGCACCCTTTAAATCTCAAATGTCTATGGAGCTCTAATCCCTCTCCATGTTTGAACTAACTTGGTCCGGGAGATTGGCTGCATTTAAGATGTGTACCCTGCCCAAGCTGCTATACCTGTACAGATCCTTGCCCATTCCCGTCCCTAAATCGTTTATTAAGTCGCTACAATCTATGCTCTCAAGGTAAACGAGCCAGATGCGCTAGGCACATTTTAACAAAATCTACAGCTGTGGGAGGTGCATCTATGCCAATACTGATGGACTATTACCTAGCCACCCTGCTCTCGTAATTGCGAACGTGGTTTCAACCAACCCCTGACAATATATGGGGATTGATGGAACAGGAAATGACTCCTCACAGAGATCTCGGTACCTGGCTGTGTAGTAGGAAACGAGGGGAACACCTCCCCAGCTACACATCACCGACTATTAAGGCATCAGTGATGGCATGGCTCCACTTAACACACACTAAATGGAAGAGCACACCACTTACCCATATAGCTTTACCGATAACTAGTATATTGCAGGTTGTCCCTGACATCAATTTAACTGCATGGTGTAGATCCCCCTATCTGCTTGGACGATTTATACCAAGACGGCATTCTGAAATCCTTCTCAAAACTGATGGAGGAGTTGCACCTGGACTGCGGGGAATGGTTCAGATATGGACAAATTGCTTCCTGCCTGCACCATAATCTGCAACTTTGGGCTAAGATTCCCATTAGTGTATGGCAATACCTCACAACACCCCTACAGATGGCAGAAGGTATATCGCTCTTATACCCATTACTGGATGAAAAAAAACATATTTACTAAAACACGCCCTATCACACAATGGGAACAAGATCTGGGAGGCACATTTACTCCTTCTCAGTGGAAAAAAGCATTCCTTTCGGGTCACAAGGCCACATTAAGTGCATCTTTGCAAGAATTACATATTAAATTGTCTCTCCGGTGGTACCTCACAATTACCTTGCGTAATTGCAAGATTTGCACCCTCTGCCCCGTCCACTTGTTGGAGAGGTTGTGGATCGCAGGGCACGCTTCTACATATTATGTGGACGTGCCCTGCTATCCTAGCACTATGGGAGGAGGTATTCGATCTGATCTCCAATCTTGTGGGGGTCCGTGTGTCTCCATCCCCTGAATTAGCCTTACTTAAGCTCTTGATAGACCAAATCCCGCTGAAATTCCGTAAGATGGTAATTAATATCCTCTTAGCAACTAGAATCAATATCACCAGAAAGTGGAAGGCTGCACAAATCCCATCCATTATTGAGGTTATAACTACTACTCAAAAGCACAAAACCTTTGAGCTGCTCATGGCTCCCACCCATGAGCGGTTCCAAAGGGAATTATCCTGGTGGCAACCGTGGTCACATTGGTATTCCTCACAATTCTCCCCATGATCTCGCAGAATGTAGACAATACTATATTTCGCCACTAGATGACATACTATGCATTGAGTTTTGTTGTTATTACTACTTGCTGTTCATGTTGATGGAACTGTCTTATCTAAGTGCACTTATATTTTTGTCTTTATATTATGCCTGCTCAATTCCTTTACCCTGTTTTTTGATAAAATGTAATAAAAAACTATTTGAACAAGAAAGACCGCTGCGCGAATACCGCGTGACAAAAAATATTGCAATGACCGCCATTTTATTCTCCAGAGTCTTTACTAAAAAAATATATATAATGTTTGGGGGTTCTAAGTAGTTTTCTAGCAAAAAATACTGATTTTAACTTGTGAACAAAATGTGTCAAAAATGGGCTCGGTCATTAATTGCTAATTAAGCAGTTTTCTTTTGTTATTGTTCCATAGAAAGTGGCCCCACATGGTGTTCTTTGGAAGCCGTTCAGATCCGCCTGTCAGTTTGTTTGGCGGATCTGAACGGTCACCCAACGCATCTCTATGGGGCATCGGATGTCAGCGGAGACATGTCAAATCCGGATGGATGGAAACCCTATTTTCCATCCGTCCAGCGGATTGGATCAGATGGAATCGGATGAGAACTGACAGAAGAAACTTGTACCTACAGGTAAGCTTACAGTAAGTCTTACTTGTAGGTACTGTAAATATCTCCTAAACTTGCACCATTTCGTAAATATTTAGATCTGCTCTAGCTGGTGACATCACTGGCACATGCGCAACACGCTCTGCATTAAGGGCACACTGAGTGTGCTGTGACTGCAGAGAACGCCGTGTCGCGACACTGACTCTTGTGTGCATATGCAGTAGTGCGGTAATCGCAGCCCAGGCATTCAAACAGCCATGGAGCTTGAACCTGGAAGGCAGACCGGGCGGAGATGGAAGTGCTAGGAGTGGTAACAACTCTGCGCTGGAGGGCTCCGCTTGAAAGGTAAGTCTGTCATAAATACAGAGTACTTTATTAATCCCAAGGGAAATTGTTACAACACACTTAAAAAAGACAACACAAGATCACAACTAAAACTAAAATCACAACCACAACTAAAATCATAAAGTTCAAGTATGTGGTGCATACTATCACAATATTACACAAACCTGCAGGGGGCCTATTTAAAAAAAATGGAACCCTTTACTACCACTTGAATTGGAGCAGAGCACGGCAAATGTCACTTTTGTGTTCTCCATGCCCATTTATTATTTTGTCAGCGCTCTGTAATGGACCCAAGTTGGATCTATGGGCTGCCAGATGTAAACAGACTTGTTTCTGTTTACATCAGGCTGCCTCCAATCTGTCACATTTAGGGCCAGAAAAATGGAAAAGCATGCAATCCTTTTGGTTTTGTTTTTTTTTTTTCTGGATCTGGATGGATTTGGAGGTAGGCTGATGTAAAAAAGGTGTAAGTCATCCACCAGCACACATAGACTCACAGGAACCTTCTGGTCAGGACAGGTCCTCCTGCAAAACTGACAGTAGGACCTGACTGTGAAGGGAAGCTTATATGTAAGGTGTTGCACTTGGGGGCAAAAAACATAAATGCAAATTATACTCTGGGGGAGGGGGACCTCTGGGGGAATCCAGGATGGAGAAGGATTTGGGGGTTCTAGTAAAAAGATAGACTAAGCAATAGCATGCAATGTGAAGCTGCAGCTGTCAAAGCCGGCAGGATATTAGCATGCAAGGAAGGGGATATATTCCAGAGATAAAACTATAATCCCACCACTTTATAAAACTCTGGTCCGGCCACACCTGGAGTATTCTGTCCAGTTCTGGTCGTCAATCCTCAGAAAGGATGTGCTGGAGCTGGAGAGAGTCAAAAGAAGGGCAACAAAATGAATTAGGGATTGGAGGACCTTAATTATGAGGAGCGATTACAAGCTCTTTATTTATTCTCCTTGGAGAGGAGACGTATCAGAGGGGACATGAAAGCGATTTACAAATACCTCAGTGGTGTTCTCAGCATAGGAAAAAAAAGATTTAGTCTCAAGGAGTGCACGAGGACACACACTGAGATTAGAGGAGAGGCAGTTTAACCTTAAGCTGCATAAGGGGTTCTTCACTGTAAGGGCGGTGAGAATGTGGAACTCTCTTCCACAATTGGTGGTAGCTGCAGGGAGTATGGCTACTTTTAGAAGACTCTTGGATGTGCATCTCACAGATCACAACATTCAGGGTTATGGGAAATGATCAAGCCAATGACACACACACACACCTGTACAGGTTGAACTGGATGGACTGTTGTCTTTATTCAACCTCAACTACTATGTAACTATGAAAGGGACCCAAGTACTATCCAACTAGTTCTATAGTCATAATTCTTACAATAAGTCAAGAACTAGTTGGGCAACCCATTAACTTTCGGCTTTTCGAGTTTGGCCCATTTCAGACAGGCGCGGACTTCGCCAGCTCAGCGAGGAATCTGTCTTCTGATCCCCGCTGAGCAGGCGGATGACAGGTCTGTGTTCACACCGCTTATGTAGGGTGGACATGGACACTTCCCGCTTTTCTCTATGGTTGGATGGAAGTATAAGGACCACCTGTCTGCGTCCTTTCCGATTGTCATCCGATCCACCAGACTAACGAGGAACGGATCCCCCATCCATTTATTTTTAACGGATAGGATCGGATGTCAGCGGGTTTAACTGGGACAATGAAGGGTCTGATTGACAGGCAGACCCGATTGGTCCACTCATGTGAAAGCAGCCTTCATGGATCCAATGGCTGATCCTGTCCAGGCAGTTCTGAACAGAAAGGGGTTGTAAAAGATGCAGCTGTGCAATCTGAAATCAATTCTCCTATTGTTTAACCGCTTGCCGACTGCCCACAGTATATTTACTACGGCAGTCAGCCCCTCCTGGGTGAGCGACATAGTACTACCTGCAGGGGGCGAGCGGCTCCGATGTCCGCCGGACACTCGCAATCTCCTGCTGGAGAGGGAGAAAGGCAGGCGGCTGATGTGAACAAAACCACCTGTCATTCTCCCTGGTGTAACTGCAGGGATCATATGATCCTGCTATGTAGGATCGTATGTCTCTGTGGTTACATCCCAAGCCACGCCCCTTTACAGTTAAAATCACGCCCCTAGGGACACACTTAACCCCTTGATCACTAATAAAGTTAACTCCTTCCCTGCCAGTGTAATTTTTACAGTAACAGTGCATATGTATAGCACTGATTACTGTAGTAATGTCACTGGTACCCCCAAAAGTGTCAAAAATGTTAGTCAGGGGTCCGATCTGTCTGCTGCAATGTTGCAGTCCCGAAAAAAATCGCAGATCGCCGCCATTACTAGTTAAAAAAAAAACAATAAAAATGCCATAAATCGCACAGGTGATCAAATACCACCAAAAGAAAGCTCTGTTTGTGGGGAAAAAAAAGGACGTCAATTTCATTTGGGTACAGCATGGCACGACCGCGCATTTGTCCATTAAAGTCACGCAGTGCCGAATCTCAAAATAGGCCCTGGTCTTTGAGCAGGATAATCCTCCGGGGCTTAAGTGGTTAAGGACTTCCATGTCATATCAATTTCAATCAATTTGAGATCATATTATCAGGCAGGTAAGGGCACGTGTCACATTTCTCTAAGCTTTTACAGACGGCTTTTGGAGACTGCAGTTTGCAGTTGTTCTTGGATCTAAAACACTAGAGGCCATGGAGATGGTGGGATTCACCCTAATGACAAGGCCCCCTCAGTACAAAATATAAGGGTGTTAAGTAGGTAGTTGAATATGTCTGGGCAGAAAGCGATAGCGATAGGAAATGGAAGCTTTCCCTTTTCTTTTGTTCTGGGATAATTGTTTTAGTTTACAACGGAGAGAGCTCCAATGAACATTTCCCCTGATTTGAGGGAGGTTTCCTTTAAGTTCCTGCCATGTCTCCAGGGCAGGAAGCAGGACAAAATGTTCCCAAAGGGGACACAGGCAACAATGGGAACCCAACAGAGGTCCTAACTCTTTTTTAATCCATCCATAGCACGTTTTGGTCAGAGCTCCACTTGAGGTTCAGTAGTCAGTATTTCAGGATTTTCCATAGTAAGAATGGAATGTGAAATGACCAGGTGAAGAATGTTATGTTTAATCTTTATACTGCTTCCACAATAGCCGCAGTTAGCAAGGGCTTTATAGGTATGTTTCAACAACAATGCAGAGCAGTATTATTATGTGTACGTATGCGTTATGTGTACATAAGATACTGCTTTGGGGAAGAATATAGGTGCTTAAAATTGCCTAATACTAAACTGCAGTTACTGGAACTACTCAAATAAATAAAGTAATGTAAAAATAAAAGCAGCTGTTCTATCCAGCTGGCCACAACACACGATGCAGCTTGATTCACCTGTGACTCTACCTATTCCTTCATCTACAGATTGCAGCAACTAAGAAGATTGAATCAGCAGCCATTAGAGTAGGGTTTCTCACATAAAAAAATGATACCCCAATGCACCCTTCACCTTCAATATCGACACATTCACTTCTTTAGAAAAGCTTCCTAAATAATTTCTCATATATAAGTGAACAAGACCCGAATCGCCCCCTTTTTTTTTTTTTTTGCAAAGGTTGACTACAGATTTACTGTACAGTGGCAAAAGATCAATAGAAGATACACCTTTATGTAGAACTCCAGCTAAAACACTGTTGTGTGAATTTGACCTGGATTTCCACTTATGCCTATCATTATTATTATAATACCAAAGCCCACTCTGGGCAGCTAAGAAAAAATATCCCTTGAAGTGAAAATGCATCTGCACTGCAAGGATAAATTCCTCGTTTAGGTAGGGGATCAAATAAATAAATAAATAAAAGAAGAAGATTTACTCTCTCAATCCTGCACTCCTCCAATACTTAGATCAGTTCCTGCGGCCTCTTCTCTCCCATGCTCAAGGATCCTGACATCATCAAGACCAAAGCAAAGTTCATAAGCCTGTGTTCTGTCAGAATCGGTGACACGTCAGACTAGGTAACAGAATAGACGTTTCGTCAGCTGCGCATGCGTCCAACGCTACCAGGTTTGCTAATCTGAAGGGTCGCCAATTCTGACGGACCTGCAATGGACATGATGACACCAAGGGACAGTCCACCACCAGAACGTAGGGGAGCGTAATCTACCAATAGAGTGGAGGATTAAGTAAAAGTGTTTCTTTTCTTCTCTTGACAAAACAAACAATGAACACTTGCAGTGCACAGCCCCATTGCAAAGGAACATTTTAACACTGAACTCCAGCTTTTCATACACTTTGCATAATTCATTTGGGGCAAGCTGGCCCAAGTTTACTGTCCCCTCACTAATATGTGAGAGCGCTTGATGTGTGGTATAAACTGTACGTAGCTGAGGCTAAATATATTGATTTTAATAATAGTATCAATGGCAAGTGCTGACAAAAATTGAAAGTGGTGTGGTTCACCAATTCAAGTTCAATAGTGTGGACATGAAGTGCAAACTGGACAAAATGGTGGCAACCATGGGCATAGCAAACAACACGCATGTAAAAAAGCAATGGTAACAAGTATAGTCCGGACGCCAGGTGTTAAATGGCACTATCCGTCATTTCCCACGGCATAACGCTTTATGTGTATAATGAAGGAAAATTGCTTGTGTAAAAATGACAGAGGTGCCAAACCCCTGAAGGCTTGAGCTGGTGGCGTATAGCATACAACTAATCCCCTGATGACACTATCCCAGGGTGAATCAGACAGTCAAGTGGGTATGAATGATATAGCGCCTATCCAGGTGTTCAGTATTAGGGATGATCGAACTTTTGAAAAGTTCGGTTCGACCAGAACACCCGAACTTCCCGAAAGTTCGGTTCGGATTTCAGAACCCCATTGAAATCAATGGGACCCGAACTTCTGGAATCAAAAAACACAATTTTTAAGCCCTAAAACCCAATAAATGCCCCTAAAAAGTGCCTAGGGTTCTAAGTCATGCCCCAGGGACTATTAATCACACAAAAAAAAGTTCTTAAAAATTGTCGTTTTTGATAGAGAGCCAATTATTGAAAAAATTAAAAAAAAAAAAAAAAAAAAGAGATTTCTTTGGATTTAGTGTCTGGGGGGTCTAAAAGGTGTATCTGTGAAGTTTCAGCTCTGTAGCATGTCCAGAACCAGAATTACAGCATACCAAACCTTCAAAAATGACTTTTTTGCTTAACCGCACCTTTCTTTTGCTCCTAATCAACGGCTCAGCCAATGTGTATGATGGGGACATAATGCAGTGCACTGGGAACAAGATTAGATTTTTTTTTTGGAAAAAGGTGCTGTCTCTTTAAATGTGCATATAATTAACGGGTGTATTTCCACAATGGGGCTATTATTACCAAATGTTTCAAGAAGTCCAAAGATGTATGTAATTGCACTTTATTTCATGTAAAATGGTGTTTGGTGCACTTTAACTTGAATTCTCACAAGAAACAGACATATATGCACGGATACATTGAGGGTTAGGGTTAGGGGTAGGGGCCACAATGTAGTGCACAGTGAACAAGATTAGAGATGTTTTGGATGAATACTGTTGTCTCTTGACTTTGAATAGAAGTAAAGGATGCTTAAAAATTGGGCATTTGGTGGTGCGGACGATGCCTTGACACCATATCCCTATGAAAGTGCTGGTAATGAAGGCAATAATTGCCTTTGTAAGGAAAAAAATTACAATGATATGCATCTGTGTGACAGGTGCGCAAAAATTGTTGTTTGGGTGTTGGCGGAGCCATACCACTGTAAGCCCAAAGAGCTGGTGTTGAAGAAGGCGTAAAAATTATGAAGGTGTGCACATGTGGAACAGGTGCGCAAACATGGTAGTTTTGGTGTTGGCGGAGCCTCCCCACCATAACCCCAAAGAGCTGGCTTTGAAGGAGGCCCAAAAATTGTAAAGGTGTGCACCTGTGGAACAGGTTCGCAAACATGATAGTTTTTGTTTAGCATAGCCTCCCCACCTTAACCCCAAAGAGCTGGTGTTGAAGGAGGCCCAAAAATTGTAAAGGTGTGCACCTGTGGAACAGGTGCGCAAACATTGTAGTTTTTGTTTTAGCATAGCCTCCCCACCTTAACCCCAAAGAGCTGGTGTTGAAGGAGGCCCAAAAATTGTAAAGGCGTGCACCTGTGGAACAGGTGCGCAAACATTGTAGTTTTTGTTTTAGCATAGCCTCCCCACCTTAACCCCAAAGAGCTGGTGTTGAAGGAGGCCCAAAAATTGTAAAGGCGTGCCCCTGTGGAACAGGTGCGCAAACATTGTAGTTTTTGTTTTAGCATAGCCTCCCCACCTTAACCCCAAAGAGCTGGTGTTGAAGGAGGCCCAAAAATTGTAAAGGTGTGCACCTGTGGAACAGGTGCGCAAACATTGTAGTTTTTGTTTTAGCATAGCCTCCCCACCTTAACCCCAAAGAGCTGGTGTTGAAGGAGGCCCAAAAATTGTAAAGGTGTGCACCTGTGGAACAGGTGCACAAACATTGTAGTTTTTGTTTTAGCATACCCTTCCCACCTTAACCCCAAAGAGCTGGTGTTGAAGGAGGCCCAAAAATTGTAAAGGTGTGCCCCTGTGGAACAGGTGCGCAAACATTGTAGTTTTTGTTTTAGCATAGCCTCCCCACCTTAACCCCAAAGAGCTGGTGTTGAAGGAGGCCCAAAAATTGTAAAGGCGTGCCCCTGTGGAACAGGTGCGCAAACATTGTAGTTTTTGTTTTAGCATAGCCTCCCCACCTTAACCCCAAAGAGCTGGTGTTGAAGGAGGCCCAAAAATTGTAAAGGTGTGCACCTGTGGAACAGGTGTGCAAACATTGTAGTTTTTGTTTTAGCATAGCCTCCCCACCTTAACCCCAAAGAGCTGGTGTTGAAGGAGGCCCAAAAATTGTAAAGGTGTGCACCTGTGGAACAGGTGCGCAAACATTGTAGTTTTTGTTTAGCATAGCCTCCCCACCTTAACCCCAAAGAGCTGGTGTTGAAGGAGGCCCAAAAATTGTAAAGGTGTGCACCTGTGGAACAGGTGCGCAAACATTGTAGTTTTTGTTTTAGCATAGCCTCCCCACCTTAACCCCAAAGAGCTGGTGTTGAAGGAGGCCCAAAAATTGTAAAGGCGTGCCCCTGTGGAACAGGTGCGCAAACATTGTAGTTTTTGTTTTAGCATAGCCTCCCCACCTTAACCCCAAAGAGCTGGTGTTGAAGGAGGCCCAAAAATTGTAAAGGTGTGCACCTGTGGAACAGGTGCACAAACATTGTAGTTTTTGTTATAACCAAAATGAGGTTCTGTGAACGTAAAGAGAATGAGAGAAGGGTTTGAGGGTGGCACTATGGTCCAGGCTTAAACTGAGGCTCAACTGCCACATCACAACGATAGCCTAGTCTACAAGGTCTGCATCAGGTGCATCAAAGCTTGATATCCACGACTGATTCATCTTAATGAATGTCAAACGGTCGACTGAGTCGGTGGAGAGTCTCGTTCGATGGTCTGTGACGAATCCTCCTGCTGCGCTGAATGCCCGTTCCGATAGGACACTGGAAGCAGGGCAGGCCAACAACTCCATGGCATACTGGGCCAGTTCTGGCCAGTGGTCTAATCTTAAGACCCAGTATGCCAGTGGATCGGATTCGTCACATGAAAAGCCCTCTGTGTCACTTTGTGCCCTCACGTAATCGTCCACCATGTGATGCAGACGCTGTCGATGCAATGTGGCAGCTGAGAGGCCTGGGCGGTGAGGACTAAAAAAAGACCGAAAGGCATCCGTCAACCGCACGCCTTCTCCAACGCTCCTCTCGTGACCACCAGTAGAATCCGTGGTAGGTTGTCCCCGCCCCTGCACCCTACGGGAGTCGGGGAACATGTTCACCAGATTCCTCTTGAGACTGTCCTCAAGGGATTTGATCCTGTGAACTCTCTGGGTGGATGGGAAAAGCTCCGAGACTTTACACTTGTACCGGGGGTCAAGTAGGGTGGCCAACCAATAGTGGTTAGTCTCTTTAATGGCCTTGATTCTGGGGTCCTTTCGCAGGCTCTGAAGCATGATGTTTCCCATGCGTCGCAAATTAGCGAAGGCCTGAGAAGCTGAATCCTCGGGGTCACTCATAACGACATTATCTTCAACGGGCTCCTCCTCCTCCCAGCCACGTACTACTCCAAAGTGTCCCGAGGGAGTCAAACTAGGCCTTGCAGATTGCCGCATGTCTTCCTCCTCCTCCTCCTCAAACCCTGCAAAAGTTCCCGCAGAATCGTCCTCCTCCTCCTCCTCCACCCCTGGATCCTGCTCGGGCCTCTGGGAGCTAGGCATAATGGGGTCAGGATTCTCAGGATAAAGGGGGCCTTGAGAGGCAAGGAAGTCCTCCTCTTCCTCCTGCTGCTCTGCCTCCAGTGCCCTGTCCATAATGCCACGCAGAGTGTGCTCCAACAAAAACAGTACCGGTAGGGTGTCACTGATGCATGCGCTGTCCCGGCTGACCATCCTTGTGGCCTCCTCAAATGGAGAGAGGACAGCGCATGCATCCTTAATCAAAAGCCACTGCCGTGGTGAAAAGAAGCCCAGGCGCGCAGAGCCAGTGCTGGTGCCGTACTCGCATAGGTATTCATTGAGGGCCCTCTGCTGCGTGTACAGGCGCTGCAGCATAGCCAAGGTGGAGTTCCAGCGGGTGGGCATATCACAGATGAGGCGGTGTACCGGCAGGTGAAACTCGCGCTGCACTTCGGCCAAACGTGCAGTGGCACTGTACGACCGCCTGAAGTGACTGCACACCCTTCTTGCCATCCTTAGCACATCCTGCATTCCCGGGTACGAGTTCAAAAACCGCTGTACCACAAGATTCATGACATGCGCCAGGCATGGCACATGGGTTAACTTTCCCTGACGAAGGGCGGCCAGGAGGTTTGACCCATTATCAGTAACCACCATCCCTGGCTGCAGCTGGCGTGGTGTCAACCACCTCTGGGCCTGTGCCTGCAGAGCCCCAAGAATCTGAGGGGCAGTGTGCTGCCTGTCCCCTAGACACACAAGCTGCAGCACTGCGTGACACCTTTTGGCCTGAGACATAGAATAGCCCTTTGAACGTTTACGTGGTACCTCATCATATTCAAAGGACCATTCTGCAGAGGAGGGCATGGAGGAGGTAGAGGAGGAGGAGCAGGAGGGGGTAGAAGTGATCGATCTACCCGGATCAGCGACACCACCAGCTGTTTGCAGACGTGGGGGCAACACTGGCTGCAGCACCGAGCCCTGGCTACAATCCCTTCCGCTGGCAAGCAGTGTCACCCAGTGAGCAGTGACAGAAATGTACCGTCCCTGCCCATGTTTGCTTGACCAAGTGTCAGCCGTCAAGTGTATCTTATGGCTGACTGACTTGGCCAGGGACGACACTACATTGCCTTCCACATGTTGGTATAGGGATGGCAGGGCCTTACGGAAAAAGTAATGCCGACTTGGCACCTACCACTGTGGAACTGCACATTTTGCGAAGTCACAGAAGGGAGCAGACTCTACCAGGTTAAATGGTAATAGTTGCAGAGCCAGTAGTTTAGCCAAACTACTGTTTAGACGCTGGGCATGTGGGTGGCGGGGAGTATACATTTTTTTTCGTTCCAGCATGTGTGGAATCGAAATTTGGCGTCTAGATGTTACAGCTGGTGGTGTGCTGGAGGTAGATGCGACACTGCCTGCTATATCATCATCCCTGCCAGTGGAGGCTGCCAACAGGTGACGAGTGACTATAGCAGGGCCAGGAACAGACTGATGTGCAGGTGGAGCAGATGGAGCATGAGGAGGAGCGCGAGGAGAACTAGGAGGCCGACTGACCGATCTTTGGCCCTTTTGTGGGTTCTTTAAATGCTCCTGCCAACGGGCCGAGTGGTGGGTTGTCAAATGCCTGTTTAGGCAGCTTGTACCCAGGTGGTTGACATTTTTGCCACGTTTTATACCCTTCTTACAAATCTTGCAGATCGCAACTGTTTTATCTGCATGGGATGTCTCAAAAAAGGCCCAGCAAGATGAGGTGTGTATAGTGGCCCGGGAGACAACAGGTGCGGCCTTAGATGGAGTAGGCCGTCTGCTCTCCCCTCTTGTTTGCTCTGCCTCCTCCTCAACCTCAGACCCAACATCTGATTCCATCAAAGACTGAGCATCAGGCCTGGCCTGGGAGACAACAGGTGCGGCCTTAGATGGAGCGGGCCGTCTGCTCTCCCCTCTTGCTTGCTCTGCCTCCTCCTCAACCTCAGACCCAACATCTGACTCCATCAAAGACTGAGCATCAGGCCTGGCCCGGGAGACAACAGGTGCGGCCTTAGATGGAGCGGGCCGTCTGCTCTCCCCTCTTGTTTGCTCTGCCTCCTCCTCAAACTCAGACCCAACATCTGACTCCATCAAAGACTGAGCATCAGGCCTGGCCCGGGAGACAACAGGTGGGCCTTAGATGGAGCGGCCCGTCTGCTCTCCCCTCTTGTTTGCTCTGCCTCGTCCTCAAACTCAGACCCAACATCAGACTCCATAAAGGACTGAGCATCAGGCTGGAGTAGATGGCCGACACTGTGGTCAAACAGCTCAGCTGACTCCTCTGCCATGTCTGAAGTTGGGTCTAAGGGAGGACATGAGGTGGACATGGACTCATCTGTATTTGTTCTGACAACTGCAGAAGACTGACCACTTTTCTCTGCCTGGGTCACTGTAGTTGCAGATGATGCCGATGATGAGGGTTTGGTCATATAGTCCACCACCTCCTGTACATACTGTGGACGTATAGCTTGGCCACTGCCGGAGAACAATCCAAATGGTGGCCTGGCTGAGGACTGACCACCACGTCCACCCCGGCCTCTAGACACCCTAGAAGCTGTGCCCCTTTCCGCAGCAGGGCCACGTATGCCTTTTCTTGGTCTACCAGGCATATTTCTCACTAATGCGTTGGCAACTGTGTGCGGTGAAAAACGCACACTGCTATGCGACCCACAGTTGTCGCTGGATACAGCACAGCAGATGTGTCACGCACAGTAGCAAAGCCTTTTGCACAGTGGACCTAACGCTTTGAACAACAGGCGTTAGGTTTCACTGATGCGTTGGCAACTGTGTGCGGTGAAAAACGCACACTGCTATGCGACCCACAGTTGTCGCTGGATACAGCACAGCAGATGTGTCACGCACAGTTGCAAAGGCTTTTGCACAGTGGACCTAACGCTTTGAACAACAGGCGTTAGGTTGTCACTGATGCGTTGGCAACTGTGTGCAGTGAAAAACGCACACTGCTATGCGACCCACAGTTGTCGCTGGATACAGCACAGCAGTTGCGTGTCACGCACAGTAGCAAAGCCTTTTGCACAGTGGACCTAACGCTTTGAACAACAGGCGTTAGGTTGTCACTGATGCGTTGGCAACTGTGTGTGGTGAAAAACGCACACTGCTATGCGACCCACAGTTGTCGCTGGATACAGCACAGCAGATGTGTCACGCCCAGTTGCAAAGGCTTTTGCACAGTGGACCTAACGCTTTGAACAACAGGCGTTAGGTTGTCACTGATGCGTTGGCAACTGTGTGCAGTGAAAAACGCACACTGCTATGCGACCCACAGTTGTCGCTGGATACAGCACAGCAGTTGCGTGTCACGCACAGTAGCAAAGCCTTTTGCACAGTGGACCTAACGCTTTGAACAACAGGCGTTAGGTTGTCACTGATGCGTTGGCAACTGTGTGCAGTGAAAACGCACACTGCTATGCGACCCACAGTTGTCGCTGGATACAGCACAGCAGTTGCGTGTCACGCACAGTTGCAAAGGCTTTTGTACAGTGCACCTAACGCTTTGAACAACAGGCGTTAAGTTGTCACTGTATTTTGCTGCCTAGCAAGCACGTACACCTGCTGTGATACAGCAGCACTGTGCCACGTGCTCACTAAACAGAACCCTCACACTTTCCCTACAGAAACTCAATTTTCAAATCTAACTAATGTAGTACAAAGTTCCCTAACTACACTAGATATCCCTTTCCACTAAATAGAAAGCTCCATACAGCAGAAGACTGACACTGTCCCTTAAGTTTTTTTTTTTTTTTTTGTAACTCTAAGAACCAGCACAATCGCTGTATCTATCTACACTGGCTGTAAGCTAAATACAATTCTGCTATATGGAGCTTTAGAACCACTCGATATATAGGAAATGTAGTGTAGCAAGCAGGAGTCAGACAGAACTGCTTCAACTCTCTTCAACAGGATCTGGATAACTGTGCTAGGGGTTAGGCGGGGCCATCTTATATAGTGTGGGGCGTATTCACTCCTGATTGGCCTCTGGTCCCCGTAGTCACTCCAATCACGTTCCTAGGAGACTCCTGCCCCCTCATTGGCTTTTGCAGACGTTTCTGGGCCAATCACGGGCTTTTAAAGCCCAGTTCCTGTCCCAGTGCATTTTGGGCGGTTCTGGTGGCCGAATACCGAACTTTTGCCGCAAAAAGTTCGGTATTCGGCCGAATATCGAACATCCAATGTTCGGGTCGAACCGATGGTCGACCCGAACCGTTCGATCATCCTTATTCAGTATATGAGGGCGGTAAATTGTAAACCCATTTAGGTATACCAAGAAACATTATCTTCAAGTTCTCCTCTGTATAAGGTGATGTCACCAACCTGCCCAAAGCGTGTAGTCAATAACAGAATGATGAATGCTGAGGTATAGTGTATAGGTGAAAGGTTGACTTTCTGATTCACCCTGGGATAGTGTCATCAGGGGATAGTTGTATGCTATACGCCACCAGCTCGAGCCTTCAGGGATTTGGCACCTCTGTCATTTTTACACAAGCAATTTTCCTTCATTATACACATACTTTACATTCCCCAAATCTTGGTATAAGGGGAGAGTAGCCCAAATATCACTGAAAAGATGCTCCAGCACTGCTGCAGTGTCTTCTTGTGAGATCTGGAGCACTCCGCTTTCATTCAGTCTATGGCCAGCCTTACAGGTCTTGCTTATAGGTTTACAGTTTCCACTCTACCTTCCTGAAACACTTAAACACCTAACCAGTTGGGGAGATTTTCCCTCACTTTCTGTCACTGACACCTATACAAGAAATAAGAAATGGGATTAAAGAGGTTGTAAACCCCCCTTAATTACTTTTTCCTATGGCCCCTTTCACACATTCCGCTCCGTCGGTGGACTCCATTTTTCTCAACGGGGGATCGATCCACCGATCCCCCGCTGAGCAGGCGGATGGCAGCTCTGTCTCTGTGCTGTGTGCAGAGACAGAGCTGTCAGGTCCCCGCTGTTCTCTATGGGGGAATCGGATGAGAACGGACCGCTTGTCCATTCCCAGCCGATCCAATCCACCAGACGGATGGAAAATAGGGTTTCCATCCATCTGGATTTGACGGACAGGATCAGATCAGATGTCAGCTGACATGTCTCTGCTGACATCCGATGCCCCATAGAGAAGCATGGGGCATCTGTTCAGATCTGCCTGAAAAACTGACAGGTGGATCTGAACGGTCCGCAAGTGTGTGAGGGGCCTTTAGATAAGTCTATAATAAGGCTTACCTATAGGTACTGTAAATATCTCCTAAACTGGCACCGTTTAGGAGATATTTACATTGCATGCAGCCAACATCATTGGCGCATACGCTCTGAAGGAACAGCCACCCGTTCGTGCCTTCAGAGCCCTGTGCCGTCAACATCGGAGTGATGTCATCGCGCCTCCGGCAAATCAGATGGCTGGACGACGTGAACCAGGAAGGACAACCATACATGTCTGCAGTGTTACTGGTGAGCGGGCGGCACTTCTGGGGCTTCGTTCTATGGTAAGTATTTCATGCGATGCATACTAGCTCATTATTCCTTTGTGTTTCGGATTTTAAATATTTTTTTTTTTCCTGAGGTTTGCAACCTCTTTAACACTAGGACAATAATGGCACAGATGGCAAAAAAAAATAGGGGTTAATTCACTGAAGACAAATAGTCTGCACTATAAATGCAGTTGCTCTAGATCTAAATAGAACATGCCAGAGAAAAAAAAGACTACCGTTAGTTCCCCCAGTAACGGTGTTTCTTTGAACCTTCCAGGACGGCAAACATATGAGAGATGAGAGGCTCCACCCAACAGGAAACACAACCAGAACACAGCTGTTAAAAGGTCCCTCCCTTCCCCTTGTCCCTCAGTAGTTGAGAAGAAATTACTCACTGATACACAAGGGATCTATAAGCACATAGGCACTTACCAGCTGCCATTTACCTTACCTTACTCACCCTTTTAACAGGGCGGGAAGTAGGCCTGCCGTCCTGGAAGGTTCGAAGAAACACCGTTATCGGGGAACTAACGGTAGGTTTTTCTCTCTGCACCTTCCAGGACAGCAAACATATGAGAGGATAATAAAGAAATCACACAGGCCTACCTTATGGTGGGACCACTGCCTGCAGTATCTTTCAGCCAAAGGCTACGTCTTGCTGAGACAACACCTCCACACGGTAATGCTTCAGAAAAGTGTCATGGCTGGACCAGGTGGCACTGTGAATCTGTTCCCAGGAAGCTCACGCTTTTTCGGGCCATGACGTTGCCAGTGCCATTTGAGTGTGCCTTCAGCTTTGCTGGAGCCAGAACACCTGCAACCTCATAAGAGATGGTAATGGCTTGCTTAATCTACCCAGAGACTGAAGGTTTTGAGGCCTGCAGTCCTTTCCTTGGTTTAGAGTAGAGCACCAAAAAGCGATTAGAACTCCAATACTCCTTGGTCCTCTCTAAACAAGTGAGGAGACATCTCCTCACATCTAAACAATTAAATTTAATTTCCTTTTCATTCTTAGGATTATCACAAAAGGATGGCAATACGATCTCCTGCTTCCTGTGGAAGGAAGAAGCTACCTTAGGCAGATATAGAGGATCTGGCTTAAGGATAATCCTATCTGGAAAGATCAACATTAATGGTTCTTTTATTGAAAGACTTTGCAAGTCCCCTACTCTCCGGGCTGTTGTGACAGCTAAGAGGAAAGCTAATTTTAGGGACCAGAACTTAAGGGGAACCTCTTCTAGAGGTTCAAAAGGGCTTCTAGATAACCCCTCTAGAACCCTAGTCAGGTCCCAAGGAGGGAACCTATCTCTGATGACAGGGGTAGCTCTATGCCTGGCTAACAAAAATCTTTTAACTAAGGGTTCTTTTGCAAGTCTTGCATCCAGAAAAAAGACTGAGAGAGCTGCAATCTGTACCCTAAGGGTGTTAACCGCCACACCCTTATTCACCCCATCTTGTAAGAACTCCAAGATTATGGGAATAGAGGCAGAAGAAAATCTTTTCTGTTTAAAGTTTTGAAAAAAATTTGTACCTAGCGTGAAGTAAATTTTTCTTATTACTGGCTTCCTGCTCAGAAGGAGTGTGTCTATGACTATCTGAGCAGCCCTTAATTTTAAGGATATTGCACTCACTAACCAGACCTTCAACTGGAAGAATCCCAGTCTGAAGTGGCTGACCAGTTCCTGCAACAGCAGGTCTGGGAGGTTCCCTTGGGAAACAGGAATTAGAGGGGGAAAGGCATAAGCTGGTCTGCGCTGCTACGTCTGGTCCAGAGCATCCAGACCCAACACTCCTCTTTCTTGTGAGAGGAATCTCTCCCTGTTCCCCTCCTCGGTGACCACCGCAAATCCCAGGAACACCTGGTGCTCCTGTATTGGAACAAACTGATAGGAATTCCTGAGATCTGGAGTAGTCACCAACACCAGGGAATAAAAACCTTGGTATGATTTATCTTTTGGCATAGGGACTACCTTTGATACCTCCTTTCGAGGATGAGCCAAAGTCACTTCTGATGAGAACAGAGGTGCCACCTTTACTTTGACGTCACTTAAAGCGGAGTTCCACCCTGGATTTTTTTTTTTTTTTTAATACCCCCGGGACAGTCAGGGCTAGTGCATTCCACAATGGCTAGCCTCTGATCTGTCCCGGGTTGCACTTACCAGTTAGGACAAATACTTACCTTGCAAACGTCTTGTCCAGCGCTGCCATCTCAGATGTGGGCAGCTTGAAGCCAGCGAGATCCCCTTCGGCGTTTTCTTCCGCCTTCTTTGGTCCCACGATGCTCTGCGCCGGCCCCGACGTCACTTCCGGGTCGCGCGCGCCATCCCTCTACAGCTTCTGGGCATGCCGCGCGCGACCCAGAACTGACGTCGGGGCCGGTGCAGGCGCAATGATTCCTGGGAGCTATGACGTTCAGCTCCCAGGAATCATTGCAGAGCCAGGAAGTGACGACGGGCCGCGGCCGAGGAAGGAGGAAGAAGGAAGTAAGGTAAGTATTTTTTCTTCGCTACGAGGTAAGTTAAAAAAAAAAAAATATGCGATTATCCATTTCTTTTTCAGGTGACTCGGAGCGAGAAGATGGAGGTAAGTATAAAAATAGGGTGGAACTCCACTTTAATCTCTTTGGAACTTGGTCCTGGAGAGGGGAAACGCAAATTAGCTCTTTGCCAACCTCTACCAGCGCCCCCTTTCTTATACGGCTCCTTTCTGGCACCCTGTGGGGTCTGCCCCTGGGGGCCACTAAAAAAATCTCCTATAATTGTCCTTTTTTTGGTTTAGTAGGACATGTTTTGCCTTTCTCAGAGGACCTGGACAGCATATCATCCAGGCCTGAGCCAAACAGTAAAGACCCTTCAAAAGGCAAACCACAAAGCTTTACCTTTGAAGTGAAGTCACCTTAACAAGCTTTAACCCAGATCGGCCTCCTGGCTGAATTAACCAGAGCTGCGGTCCTAGCTGAGGCAATCACAGCTTCCACTGCTGCATCTGCCAAAAAGGGGACAGCCTTCCTTATACCTGACAGGGAATCTATCAGATCCTGGGACCCACTTTCTTGTGAAATGTGTTTTGAAAGCTTCCCTATCCAGAAGTCTGTATTCCTAGCAACACAAGATACTGCCAGAGCTGGACCCATAGTAGATGAGTAAGCATCCCAGGCTTTCTTCAGTAATGCTTCAGACTTATGATCCATAGCATCTTTAATGTTCCCTGTATTTTCAAAGGAAAGATCAGACTTCTTGGTTGCTTGGGACAGGGAGGCGTCCAATCTTGGAGTTTTTAGGAATTTTTTAACCTCTTCATTAAAAGGGAACTTCCTTTTCCATGTTTTTGGTCTAATCAGACCCTTCTCAGGAAATTGCCACTCTTGGAGGATTAAATCCTCCAAAGACTTGTGAACAGCAAACACCTTGGATGGGCTTTTACCTAATCCTTTGTACATCCTATCCTGTACCGAGGCTTCCCTAGGGGGCTCTGGAATTCCTTCTGTAGTATAAACAGCTTGAACGAGTCCTTCCAAATCCTCTAGAGCAAATAGATTTTTGTTTAACCTGGGCTCTTTTCCCTCTTACTATCAGGGTCCAACTCCCCCTCTGAGCTAGGTTGAGACCTAGCCTGACTTCCTACCTCCCCCGATCTTCCTCTTCCTTCCTTGGGCAGGAGTAAGACCTTGTGACACAGGTAAAAAGACAGATGGCCCAGCCCTGGACAAGACACTCTCTTGAGGGGAAGGGGCCATTGTCACCTGAGGGGGAGGCACAGAGGTAAGGAAAGTTTGAAGAGTAGAAAGCATTTCCTCCTGCATAGATTTAAGGAAATCCATCATTAATACAGAGGCCTCTTCACCTGCCAGTTTGTTAATACAGGTGTAACAAAAAGTCTTTGTATAAGATCTAGACAATCGATCCCCGCAATTACCACATCTCTTAGATGAGCTAGTGCAAGCGTGGTATGACAGAGGCCTCCTGAGTCCCAGCTGGGACTTCTGCAAGAGAAGAGAAGATTATTGCAGGAAGAGTGATCTGTTGGTAATTTGAAACATAGGCTACAGGTTCCTAAGAGGAAGCATGGGGGTCACCAGGGCCTAAGGCAAACATCGGTATCAACCCCCCCCCCCCACCCCAGACAAGAAAATGGCCCTACTGGGATCCGGCCTGCTTTTAGTAGTAGCAACCCAGAGCAACTTTCCCTCTTCCATTAGGCGAGTAGCGGCAGGTTTTGTTTCTTTGGCAACTTTCCCATTCTTTATGGCCGAAGAGTCTGCCATCTCATCGCCAAGCGGTGTCAGCGTCTCCTCCAAGTACTCTTCGTCTTCTGTGTTGCTCTGCGCATGCTCCTCCTCCGAGAACGGAAGTTCCAGTTTTCAAAGCGAGGCTTGAGGCACGCTGCAGCGGGCTTTTTAAAATCCAAAGATGCTGAAATGTCCTGGAAAACTGGAGGAGACCCCTGCAGGGAATCGGGCCCAGGCTTGGAGGAACCATTCAGAGAAATGACTTCCTGGTGCTCGGGGCGACCTGTAAGAAGCCTATGGAGGTGGCAGGTAGGGAGCAGCCTTCACTGGCCCAACCATACCTGGCTTACAGGGGGACCTTCCAACACACACTGTTTCAGGTCAGAGAAAAAAAACAAATGTTTCGCTGAAAAAAAAACAAATGTTTCACTGAGTGAAACACAACCAATACTGAGGGACAAGGGGAAGGGTGGGGCCATTTAACAGCTGTGTTCTGGTTGTGTTTCCTGTTGGGTGGAGCCTTTCTCATAGGATTGGATGATAGCAGAGCTCTCAATCATTTCAGAGCTTCCCCTTAGAGCTAGCACAACTGCGTTTGCAGTACACCATTTGCCTTTAGTAAATAAACCCCATTTTCTGAAGTTTTAACTCTTCCTCACTCCCAAAAACTTTCTTTCTTGCTTGGGCACCTATATGGGCTCTTGCACACAGCTGCCTGGAAACAGTTTTGTTTCTATTGATCTACAGTAAATGCAGCTTTGTCATCATTTAAATAATGACTTGCAACTCTTTTTTTTTTAGTGTATACTCGCAAATACACTCTAATGCCACAGATGCCGCTTGTGTGCAAACTCACAACAAATACGCGCAAGTGATCTATACAGCCCATCTTTTTGTTTAGTAATGCAAGTGTAGCGCTATTTTCAGGCATTGGGCCTGATGTGGGCCTGCCATGGTCACCGGTAACACCTTCAGCCCATTTAAGCTGATTACCCAAGTGTGAGTTTTGAGTCAGAGAACAGACCAGCATCTTTGGCTTGTTTTGTTTTATTTTATAAGGGGATGGGAGAAGGGAAAGAGTGGGATACTCCTCTGGCTCAACTAGGTAAAAATTGGGACACTTGAAAAAAATGCCTTTCAACGCTTGATGCCAGCTAAACGCCGACCAACGCTTGAAAAACACTGTCTTGCTGTACTGTACTGAAGACTGACTTCTGACACTCTGGTTAGCTCAAAAGTCCTGAACATTGCTTCCTCCAGTCCTTCCTGACTGAGGTAGCCTCTGTAAACTGCTTCTGTTGCAATTCTCAACACTGTACACATCAGGGCCCAAACACTGGCACCCCCTTTGCAAGCTAGCTAGCTAGCCTCTTGACAGGAGGAGAGACGTACTCTCGCTGCTGAGACTCTTCTTCCCACCAAAGACACTGCATCATGTGCTCCCCTCAAACTTATACCCACTCCCAGAATGCTGTGCGGCAGAATCTGCCTTTCTGGGGTAGACACAGGCCTGAGTGTGCCATTGGCTGTATTTCCTCCACTGCCCAATGAGAGCCCTCAAAATCAGGTGTGCACTGCGCAACGCCATCTGTGGCAAGGTCCACCTAACTACGGATATGTGGACCAGTAAGCAGGGACCTTATATCTCCCTAACAGCACACTGGGTAAATGCAGTGGCGGCTGGGCCTGAGGCGGATAGCAGTTTGGCGCATGTCCTTCCACCATGAGGATTGCAGGGCGCTTCAGTTTGTCTCCTGTTCCTAACTCCTCCTACTCCGCTTCCTCATCCTCTACCGCCTCCTCTTCCGGTCAGCGTAATACCTTCACCACCAACTTCAGCACAGCCAGGGGTAAACGACAGCAGGCAGTTTTAAAACTTGCCTGTTTGGGGGAAAAACCCCACACCGTGCAGGAGTTGTGGAGGGGCATTGAACAGCAGACCGATGAGTGGTTGGTGCCAGTGAGCCTCAAGCCCAGCCTGGTGGTGTGCGATAATGGACAAAATCTCGAATCAGCTCTGGGCCTAGCCGGTTTGACACACATCCCTTGCCTGGCGCATGTGCTGAATTTGGTGGTGCAGAGGTTCCGTAGAAATTACCCTGATATGTCAGAGCTGCTGCAGAAAGTGCGGGCCGTTTGTGCGCACTTTCAGCGTTCTCACCCTGCTGCTGCTCGCCTGTCATCGCTGCAGCGTAACTTCGGCCTTCCCGCTCACCGCCTCATATGTGACGTGACCACAAGGTGGAACTCCACCTTGTACATGCTGGCAAGACTGTGCTAGCAGCAACAGGCCATAGTGAAGTTTCAGCTGCAGCACGCATGCATGAGTGGCTCTATGGAACAGCACCACTTCACCACCAATAACTGGGCCACCATGCGAGACCTGTGTGTCTTGTTTCGCTGTTTCGAGTACTTCACCAACATAGCCAGTGCCGATGACGCTGTTCTCAGCTTGGCTATCCCACTTCTATGCCTTCTTGAAAAAACACTTCGGGCGATGATGGAAGATAGGTGGCACAGGATGAGGAGGAGGAGGAGGAGGATGAAGAGGTATCATTTCCAAGGCTTTCAGGGCAGTCATTCGCAAGTGGCTCCGAGGGTGGGTTCCTGCACCCACAAACGCCAGGGACACAATTGTCCAGCAGGGGCACAGTTCTGGAGGATGACAAGGATGAGGAGGAGGAGATGGAGGAGGATATGGAACCATGTTCACAGCAGGGTGGCACCCAGACCAGCTCATGGCCATCACTGGTGCGTGGCTGGGGGGATACGGAGGACACAGAGGATACACCTCCCACAGAGGACAGCTTTTTGTTGCCTCTGGGCAGCCTGGCACACATGAGCGATTACATGCTACAGTGTCTCCGCAACGACCGCTGAGTTTCCCACATTGTAACTTGTGCTGATTACTGGGTGGCCACCCTGCTGGATCCCCATTACAAGGACAACGTACCGTCCTTAATTCCCTCACTGGAGCGTGATCATAAGATGCGCGAGTACAAGCGCACGCTGGTAGACGCGCTGCTGGTGGCATTCCCACCTGACAGTGGGGGCACAGTGGAAGCACAAGGCCAAGGCAGAGGAGGAGGAAGAGGTCGCCAACGCAGCCAGGGCACAGCCAGCACCTCAGAAGGCAAGGTTAGCATTAATCGAAATGTGGAAAAGCTTTGTCAGCACGCCACAACAAGCAGCAGCACCACAAGCTGATATGGAATGTCTTTTTTTCAAGTTCAGCAGGACCCGCCGAACCCGGACATCCAGGTGTTCGATCAACTCTATATATGAGTATATACTGTATATATTTGTTTATTCATGTATTTACGTCAGTATTTAATATATTTACATTCATTTTCCAATATAACACTAATTTTAAGTTTAAATGCTTTAAAGGGCGTTCTTGTCAAACCAATCTGTTAACATTCTACGAGGAGGTGAGCTGGGAGCTAGATGGGGGAGACCAGTGGATGTGGTGTACCTTGATTTTGCTAAGGCGTTTGATACAGTTCCACTTAATTTATAAAAAAAGGTCTGCAGGCATAGATCACAAGGTTTGCTCTTGGATACAGAACTGGTTAAAGGGGCGTGTCCAAAGGGTGGTAATAAATAACGCATACTCAGACTGGTCTGGGGTGGTAAGTGGGGTCCCCCAAGGCTCAGTCCTAGGACCAATCTTGTTCAATTTATTCATAAATAGCATTGAGGATGGCATCATTAGCTCAATATCAGTTTTTGCAGATGACACAAAATTAAGCAGGGCAATAACTTCACATCGTGAGGCAGGAATCTTACAGAATGACCTGAACAAAATCTCAGAGTGGTCAAATACATGGCAAATGAGGTTTAATGTGGAGAAGTGTAAGGTATTGCACTTGGAGACTAAAAACATAAAAACACAATACACTTTAGGGGGGAAACTCTGGGGGAATCAAAAATGGAGAAAGATCTTGGGGTCTTAGTAGAAGATAGACTTAGCAATAGCATGCAATGTTAAGCTGCAGCTGCCAAAGCCGGCAGAATATTAGCATGCATAAGGAAGGGGATGTATTCCAGAGATAAAACTAAAATCCTACTACTTTATAAATACAGACCGCATCTGGAGTATTTTATCCAGTTCTGGTCGCCAGTCCTCAGAAGGTATGTGTTGGAGCTGGAGAGAGTCCAGAGAAGGGCAACTAAACTGATTAGGGGATTGGAGGACCTTAATTATGAAGAGCGCTTACAAGCACTTGATTTATTCTCCCTGGAGAGGAGGCACATGAGAGGGGACATGATAGCGATTTATAAATACCTCAATGGGGATCTCAACATAGAAAAAAGCTATTCAGTCGTAAGGAATGCATGAGGACACGAGGCCATACAATTAGAGGAGAATCGTTTTAACCTCAGGCTACGCAGTGGGTTATTTACAGTAAGGGCTACAAGACTGTGGAATTCTCTACCACAAATGGTAGTAACTGCGGGGAGTATGGCTACTTTTAAAAGACTCTTGAATGTACATCTCAAGGATCAAAACATTCAGGGGTATGTAAAATTATTACGGCCACACACACCTTACAAGATGAACTGAATGGACTATTGTCTTTATTCAACCTCAACTACTATGTAACTATATAACATTGGTAATATATACATCATTTTTTTTATTTTTATCTGTGGAATTTCATTATTAATACCAAAATTTCTACTTGATTGCCCTTTGTATGTTATCTCTGATAGTTTTTGTAGTGTTTTTACACCTTTCTTGAATAAGTGTATGTGTTGACTCCACAAAATGCATTGATTATGTATTTTATCATTATCTGATCAATAAATATTCATCCTCTTATAAGAACACTCTAAAGTCCTCTATTTGATTACAGGTACCTCCACTAATCATATCTCTCTGGGTCGAATGTTTTCATCTGAAAAAGAGAAATCATCAGGTTATCAATGTACGTTGTTTTTTTTTTTTTTAAATCACAAAATAATTTTTTTTGTACAAAAGTTAAAAAGTACAAACAACCGGATTAAAAATCTCCGGAAATATAAACATAGGAGTAGTAAGTATACATTTCAGACATTGCACCAAAATGTGCAGTATCTATGCAGCAAAACTAGGTATACATTCTTCACATTCAGTATAAGTATATTCAATATTACAGATATCAAGAAAACCAGAACAAAAAACACAAAAACAAAATAAAACCAACTTATGAAGTGTGCTTTATCCTCCAATTAAACGTTGCAAATATATGTTATAAATATCCTACCTAGTGCAATGTTTATTTGCCACTAATATCCTACATCCCTCCTACATCCTATTTAGGCCTGAAAGGCATGCAGCCAGTATTCCCACAACCCACTTTCCTACATCTGGAGCAGTCTATCAAGAACCAATTGAGGTGGAGCCACAATGGGGGTTTCTAGACACTCCTGCCAGATTTCGGTAAAATTGGCGGATGCATTCCTGTGCTGATATACAGTCTTTTCTCTAACCAATATAGTGATAACTTGTTGTATCCATTGGTGAGATGTAGGGGTCTGAGGACAGAGCCAGTATTGTGCTATCATCTTTCTGGTAATCTGTTTGTCTGTAAAAAGTAATCTGGTTAAGGCTGTATATGTAGCAGGGGAATATAGTTCTTCCTCCAATTCCCCCTTCAGGCAAGTGACCGGGTTCAGTTGGAGCTGTATTTGATAAATACTGTTAAAAATCCTGACCTCTTTCCACCAGTATCGTACTAGTTTAGGACACTTCCATAACATGTGAATTAGAGTACCTTGATGTAATTGGCATTTTGAACACAAGGGGGAGTCCCTCCTATCCCACTTTTATAGCTGAACAGGAGTTCTGTAAGCACGATGAAGGATAAATAAGTGCGCTGAAACCAATACCAATGGACCAGCTTCCAGGAATTGTACCCATCTATTCCCATCTATAGGACCAATATCTGACTCCCATTTCTCCCTACAGGGTGGCAAGTCTGGGGCCTGTATATGGGTTAATAAGCAAGCATATATATAGGAGATAATTCAATTTTTGGTAAAAGTAGAGAAAACAGAGGTGAGAAAATGAGACTCAGCTAAACCCATGACTGAGCTTCTACCCTGCACTCTCATAGCATGCTGTAATTGTAAATACATGTAATAACAGTTATTTATTGAGGGGAACTCCGGTCACAATTGGTCAAAAGACCTCATTTCTGACCCAACAAATAACTGCGAGATATATTTAACTCCAGCTCACTGAGGCTGGATGGAGAGTGTTTGTGAACAGCAGTTTTCAGTTCTTTCACAGATTCTCGATTGGATTCAGGTCTGGACTTTGAATTGGCCATTCTAACACCTGGATATGTTTATTTGTGAACCATTCCATTGTAGATTTTGCTTTATGTTTTGGATCATTGTCTTGTTGGAAGACAAATCTCCTTCCCAGTCTCCGGTCTTTTGCAGACTCCATCAGGTTTTCTTCCAGAATGGTCTTGTATTTGGCTCCATCCATCTTCCCATCAATTTTAACCATCTTCCCTGTCCCTGCTGAAGAAAAGCAGGCCCAAACCATGATGCTGCCACCACCATGTTTGACAGTGGTGTGTTCATGGTGATGAGCTGTGTTGTTTTTACGCCAGACCTGGTCGCCTCACAGGTCGCCGTAGGTCGCCTGCCATACAGAAGCTATGGACCCGTTCTAAGTCGCTCCGACTTAGAAAAAGGGTCCGGAGCTTCTTTGGGGCGACCCGGAGCGACCTGCATAGAATTCAATGTTATGAAGTCCGTGCCGGCCGATCCGAGGTCGCGGGGCGAGCAGCGCGCCGTGACCTGTGAGGTCGCCCGGCAAAGTCGGGTCGCTGCAATGTGAACGGGGCCTAAATGTCCAACGTATTTACTTATTTATAAGTAGTACTTATACTCAGTCATCAGACATCATATTATTTATATTACTCCTGGAAAAAAAAAAAAGAGAGACCTGGGTGGAAAAGGATCCACAACTCCAAAATTCTCACCCTCTAGAATCCTTCTCCTCTCTCCCAAGAACTCCTCGGGCAGCAAGGGGAATTGATAATTCAGAGAGTTATACCTAATCCCAGGGTGTCTCTTCCAAAGTCCCATTAATTATCCAATTGACTCCAAAAAAAAAGGGAGAGAGAAGGGGGAGAAGAAAAAAAAAATATTCCATCAATTGAATGGTGGCATATCTTCTCACAATCCGGGCTTTAGTTTAATTTTAATTTCTCTCATTTCTAGAGGTTCTTGGCCTTTCCTGGTCATTTTGTCTCAGAAATTGGGGTAAGGTTGCCAACCAATTGGGAATGTGAATTTCTTCTGAACTCAAGAAATCAAATAAACCTGGGAGATCTGCTGTAGAGCACAGGGTACAAAAAAAGAGTATTCTTGCGAAATGTGACCGCTAACGGGTAACCCCAGCGGCAAGTATAACCCAATTGTTTGGCTCGCTCTAAAACTGGGCGTAGCATGACCCTCCGAACCAGCGTGGCTCTGGAGAGATCTGGTACTATTTTAATATTAGCCCCATTATGCTCAATTGTTCCATTTTAGACCATGCTTTCCTAAGTATCTCCTCCTTTTGTGAGAAATAATGAATTCGACATATGACGTCCCGGGGTCTTTTAGGGTCTGACATTTTAGGACCTGGGGCTCTATGAACTCTATCTAATATCACAGGGGTAGTAAGACTTGAGCCCATTATTTTAGAGAAAATATCTCTCACCTCCTCTTGGAGATAATCTCTTTCCACCAATTCAGGTAATCCCTTCAGTCTAAGATTATTCCGGCGGCTCCGGTCTTCTATATCTTCCATATGCAGCTGCAGAGAAGACAACATTTCTATGGAATCTTCTTTATGTTTTTCTAAATTTGTCACTCTGCAGGATTGCGCTGATACTATTTTTTCTCCTGTGGTCACCTTGTCTGCTAAAATAAAATATATGGGGGTGACCAGCGCTATGGACTGATCACAGAGCCTCTTGTAGATAGGAAGCAGCCACCAACCAACCCCTAAGAAATAGGGGTCAAAGTAGTGTAAGGGATAGGTAAAAGTTGGAGTCGGCGCTACCTAATATAAAATAATGGTATATCCAAACCTTGGGGTAATAAACACTTTTAAAACCGTGTGTAGAATAAAGTGCCAGTGCAAGGTGCATATAAAATAACGCTTACCATGTGAATAAAATATCAATTAAATTGGTTAAAAAGAGATATCACAAAGTGCTTAAAAAGATATTTAATGTGAAGTGACAGGATGGTGTATAAAATATTTGTTTTGAGATAAAAAATAGCCAGGTAACAATCCCATATAAAAAGCTGTGCTCAAACGGTGAAGGTGAGTATGGTGGACTCGAAGTGCTCGTGGATCAACTTTCCACTAGAGGTCGCACTCACCCTTAAAAAGATAGCCAATAGTGTTTTTTAGAATGTTCATGGGGGATTTTTTTCAGTCCGAAGCTCCCAGGTCTGGTTCCTAGAAATCCTTACAGATAGGCGGGTCCCATCTAGGTGCTTAAACACTTGTCTGCTAAAGCCCCGTACACACGTACCGATCGTCGGCCGAACGATCGGCCGTCTTTTGTCCAGGGCTGTCGTGTCTGTTGAAAACTGCAAAAGACTGCACACAAATTTTGTCAGCCAACAGCAGCCGACTGTAGAAGTGATGTCATGTGATGGTTAACTTTCCTTGTGTTTTTTCTTTTCTGAGCATGCCCAGTCTTGCAAATCTGCTGTCTGTCGGCCGAAATCTGTACTGACTGGCGAACAATCGGCCGTTCTGGTGTTGGCCAACAAAAATTTTAATGCTTGCACGACAGATTCTGTTCGGCCGAAAATGCGCTGTCGGCTGTCGGAAGCATCATACTAACAAGCCTACAATCGGCCAATCGGTCGTCGGCCGAATATTTACGGCCGACAATCGGTACGTGTGTACGGGGCATAAGGCCCCTATCTCCTTGTGGACAACTTGCATTTCTCTCTGATGAGATTCCTCCAATCTCAATATCAAACTTTCAATTTCCGCTTTAGTGGGTAATGCCTGGAGTAAAGCTCTAATGTCTGTATCCATGCCCGTATTCACTACCGCACTTCCCTCTAAAGGTTTAGTATGAACCTCCGCTCTCACCGTAGATTCCAGCGAAGCCACCGACAGTCCTGTGTCTGCCTTCTCGGCTCCTCCCGCCTCCGTGTGAGTCGGCATCCCGGTCTCCGTCTGGCTGGTCTGTGTATGGGTGAAGTAATGTTTTATTTCCTCCGCCGGTTTCGCTGTTTGGGTGCGGGATCGGGTACGGGTCTGTCTGGTTACACCGCGGGTTTTAGGCTTCTTTCCTGCTGAAATGCCTTATGGCATAGCTGAATCCGTCCAGGTCAAGGAGGGAGCAGCTGGGAGCTCATGCAGAGCACGTCCTCACTCCGCCATGTCTCAACCACGCCCTGTCCCAATCCAAGCTTCCAGTTTTTATTACCAAATTTAATTGAACAAGCTGAGATTAGAAGCAGATTGGTTTCTATGTAGAAATGTGACTAATTTTGCACTCTCTAGATTTAGTAAATAAACCGCTAAATGAGAGGGTAGCCTATAATCTTTAAAAAATTGGTTTGCAAAAGAATATTGCAAGCTGTCTGTGTAAAAACCACCTAAAACTATATGTCGGTAGTCATTTGTGGCACTAGATCAGGTGTATGACGACCACTGGGGAGGGAATTTTGAATAGGTACCAGCGCTTTTTGTAACTTTAAATACTTCGAATTATTTTTTAACAATAAATGCCATTGATAAGGAATGCCAAGATATTATATACTATTATATACAGTAGTCCAGTGTGAACAGGATACTTTTCTTGGGCCTTTACCATTTCATTTTGTTATCATATGTAGAATATCTTTCTATCTAAACAATGGATACCTAACACTGCAAAAAAGGAAAAAGGAAAAAAAATATATATATGAACACAAACATATATATATATATATATATATATATATATATATATATATATATATATATACAGTCAGGTCCATAAATATTGGGACATCTACACAATTCTAATATTTTTGGCTCTATACACCACCACAATGGATTTGAAAAGAAACAAACAAGATGTGCTTTAACTGCAGACTTTCAGCTTCAATTTGAGGGTATTTACAAAATCAGGTGAAAGGTGTAGGAATTACAACAGTTTGTATATGTGCCTCCCACTTTTTAAGGGACAAAAGGCTGCTCAGCTGTTCCATGGCCAGGTGTGTGTTATTCCCTCATTATCCAATTTACAAGGAGCAGATAAAAGGTCCAGAGTTCATTTCAAGTGTGCTATTTGCATTCGCAATCTGTTGCTGTCAGCTCTCAATATGACATCCAAAGAGCTGTCACTATCAGTGCAGCAAGAAAATAAAAACCTCTGCGCTACCAGTAGGTAAATGAGGGAGAAGATAAAGAACGGAAATATTGAGAGAAGAATGGAGCACCAAAAATCTGCAGCCAATTCAGTACTGTCCCCACATACTATAGATAATATTAGGTAAAAGGAATCAGCGCAAATAAATTGATAAAGTCACGAGTCTGTGACGCAACACGTCGGGAAAAGCCGTGGTGACGTCACTTCCGGTCTACGGCCGAGACCGGAAGTATCGGAGCGGACCGCATCGGCGGCATCCTGTATCTTTATACAATGCTTTCCTTGTTCATTTGAAACTGTAAGTGCATTTCTGTATATTTATATTGAAACCTGATCATACATACTGCACCATGAGAGTCTTCCCCTGTTTTTCCCTGGTGAATTGAGTATCTCTGGAGCATCGCTATTATCACCATCCACTTTCCAGGGGATATGATTAGAAAAGGCATCTGATCCATTTGTGGGATATACTGCGAGGAGTAACTGGTGACTATCGAGATTCCGCTGACCGATGTGAGAGGAGTTCAGAGGGGTTATTGAATATACCCAAAACGCTCATTTGAGTGTTAATGGAGGTGAGCGGCCATTACACTTAGTTGTGGATTTGTAGCTCACGAAATAATCGCACTGGTCAGTCACCGGAAGGGTCCTGTGTTACCCCACCACCATTGAACTGTTTTTATTGCCATCCTTGGCGTTCTTGTTGCACTTGCCACACTTTTTTGGGACTTTATTATCTTCTCTGCGTTTTTTATATTCTATATGAATTTTAAAATTTATACTTGGCATCATACCCATTCGATTTTGAGCACTGTTATGCACTGTCACTTTGCTGCATTAGTAGTTTATTTTCCATTTACTCATCGTGTTTTGGTACTGTTCAGCACATATTTATATATTTTATTTCACTAGTCTACCATTAATAATGGGTCTAGGTGACTAGCCCCTCCTGGGAGACCCATTATTAATGGTATAGAATCCCTGAGCTCCAGGTTGGGGCAATATATAGACTTCTACCTCCAACCCTTGGTCACCCATACCAAAGCATTTATTAAAGATACAAAACATGTCATCCAGATCTTACAGGAGCTTAATATATCCAAGGACTGCATTATAGCTACGGCTGACGTCAGCTCCCTCTATACAATAATTGGACATGAAGCTGCCATGGAAGCCATGGCATGGTCTTTAACAGACACGGATCTAGATATGGAACATGTAAGATTTATTTTAAAGAGTCTAAAATTTTGTTTGGCTCACAATTATCTTTGGTACAATGGTGACTATTTTTTTACAAATTAAGGGCATGGCTATGGGGGCAAGGTTTGCCCCCAGTGTAGCCAATCTTTTTATGGCTCAGTGGGAGGAGGAAGTGGTTTTATTCAATTGACCTAAGGAATTGATTTTTTATAAGAGATTCATAGATGACCTATTGATAATATGGAAAGGCAGTGATGAATCTTTTTATACTTTTAAAAATAAAATGAATTTTAATAATAGGGGTATCGAATTAACATGGACCGAAAGTAAAGAGAGATTACATTTTTTAGATTTGGAGCTGTTCATTAAAGATGGTCGGATAAACACTAGAAATTATTTTAAACTGACCAATAGAAACGCTTACTTACCTATGGACAGCTGTTACCATAAGAACTGGTTATTTAATATACCTAAGGGACAGCTGATCAGGGTTAAAAGAAACTGCTCCAACCAAGAAGACTTTATCTCTCAATCTGACATATTGGTTGACCGGTTCCGTGCAAAGGGATATGATATGAATAAAGTAACATCTGATCTAGCATATGTGTCAGGAAAGGAATTGCCATTCAGCAACAATAGAACGCTGGAGGCAGATCAGGTGTGTCACCACGCCCATCTCCCCAGCCCTGGCCCTATATAAAGCACTCTCTGGCTGTGCTTCAGTGCTGGTTTATCATCAGCTCTAGTACCTGTGTCCTGTTTGTTTATCTGCGTTCCTGCTTTTGACCCGGCTTGCTCCTTGACCCATCTGCACTTCTCCTTGTTTGACCTCGGCTTGCCTGACGACTCTTTGCCTGAACCATACCTCTGCTGGATATTCTGTGTACCTACATTGGCCTGGATTCCACGGATTCTCTCCTTGTCTTACCCCTCTGTACCTCCATTTCCTCGGACTGATTCACTGTGTATGACCTTCGGCCTGGCATTAACCTTGTCTCTTTTCTCTGAGCATCTATAGATCTCCTGGAAGCGGTCCTAATCACCATCCATCCATCCATCCGGGATCCATCCACATCCAGTGCTCCTTGGGACGTGTCATCTCCTGTTTCACCACCAGGGGTGATCCGCACCGAGCTGCAAGGGAAGCCCTCTCAGCACTTCGGCCTCCACCAAGGTAACTGACAATATGTATCAGCGCTGGATAGGGATACTCTTTTGGCAAATAAGAGACAATCTGAGCCTAGAGCAAATGAATTTAGATTAATCCTGGATTTTAATATGCAACATAAACAGGTTGAAAAAATTATTAAAAAACACTGGGGGTCTTGAGACAAGACAAATTTCTCAGACACCATCTCCCTGAGAAACCAGGTTTTATATACAGAAGGGCACCCATTTTAAAAGATAGGCTAGCACCTGGGGTCATAAATCCCCCAAGACCTCAGAAGAACACTGTATTTCAGTTCCTCTCAGGGTTCCACACTTGTGGGAAATGTGGTCCTTGTCACCATGCTAGAAATAATCGTTAAAAAAAGAAAAAAATTTACATCTAATAGCACTGGTAGAGAATATCAAATTAAAGACTTGATCCCTTGCTCCATGATAGGAGTCATGTATGTGCTGGAATGCGGATGTGGGCTCCAGTATGTGGGTCGTACCTCGAGACCCCTGAATGTACGGATAGCCGAACATATCAAAAACATCAAGAAACCTCAAGAAAGGTGAACTTTCATATAATGTTTCCAGGCATTTCAGGGAGGTACACGATAGAAAACCCAATTCTCTCCAATTTTGGGGTATTGAACAAGTCCACAAACATTGGAGAGGGGGTAACTACATCCGCCAGCTGAGCAAAAGAGAGTCCTTCTGGGTGTATGAAGCTAAGGTTTTGTCACCCAGAGGACTCAATATAGATTTTGACTTAAACTGTTTTATCAGTGATCGTTGATAAAATTTTTTTTTTTTTAATTTGTTAGGTCTTTAACCATCTCGGGATTTATATAATACCTTTTTCTACTTTTATTGGTATGATAAAATATATTTTTTAATATTTTGTAACATTTTCTGATTTTTATCAATTGATTTTACACATATTTTTAAACAATGGATTTTTATGATAATATCTCAGGGCGTATATAGGTGTATGTAAAATATGAACAAAAGACAAAGGACAAACGAAAACACAAACAAACATAATTACAAGACAGTTGGGACTTTAAATGAGACAACGTCCATCCGCGGCTAATTGTCTCCATCCCTAATGTATATATATATATATATATATATATATATATATATTGAGGGGAGGGGAGTAAGATGGGTAACTGGAAAAGTTTTTTTTTTTTTGTTGTTTATGATTGATACCCCACATGCTTTGTCACGGTACATCTATTCTGTTCCCCCTTGGGAAATAGTTTGCTAGTATCTTTTCCCCTCTATTTTTTATGGACTCCTATTTTTCATCATCTTGATTAATTTTATTCACACTAGCACAGATTCATCTCCATATTTTTTATATTTCTATATTTTATATCTTGTCACTGGAGCACCAGTGAACACTCATATATTAACCTACATTTTTACCTCTTTAGAAATCACTTGAGATTGGCGTCTGTGACATCACAACTTAACTTTTTTGACTATCCACATACACCCTGGAATGTTTTCCTGGCATGCACGTCTGCCGTGGTATGGGCCCCTACAGCTCCCGGAATAGACTCCCTGGCCCTTGGATTACTGTGCCATATTATCCTTTTAGACTGACCTTATGTTGAATACAATTTGAGATGCATCTGCTCCTGATGAGTGGGTTTCCCCAAGAAACGCGTTGAGCCTACTATAGATGTGTCCCCCTTGATATTTTATATTTTTTATTCGGACCTTACACAGTATATCGTTAATGACCTCTATCTCAATGTATATTTCACCCATTATGTATGATGTTTTTCATCACTTCTTTGACTGTATATCACATGTATGTAACTTTATGCACCATGCACGTTCTGTTCATGTCAATTCATGAGATGTATCCATGCTATACATTAAATCTTTTATCCTATGCCAGATGACTTTATTTGTCTATCATGCCCACCGACTCCACACACCTCACACAAAGTCCCGCCCTTTTCCCCCCTTCCCATCTAATCGGCTTTCTAATAACTCCTACCAATGTTATATTATTGATATATTTATGTAATGTCTCGGCTGTGTGTTGCCTGAGGTACACAGCTTCACATCAAGTAATAACCAAATCTCAATAAAGGAAGCGCTGGTTTCTTTGATGCAGTCTTTACTGAGGTATAATCCATACATGTGCCTTTACATATGAATAAGCAGATATGTGGTGGACATGAGAGTGGATATGATAGTGAAAGTGTGGTAAAACTGTAAAACAAACATATAAAGGACAGGTATAAGTATGGCTATTCAACATCATACATTATACATAATTATGCAGAAGATAGGGACTAACTAACATGTGCTTACTACATACTGGAACACATTATCTATACAAAGATCTACCATCCCTCTATGCAGGCTGAACTAACAAATCCTTTACTTACAGGCTTTTGGTGTTCATCAGACTTGCAATAGCTTAGCTTGAGAGGTCCTATGTCTGTTCCCTTTGGAGTCTCACGCTGTAATGGATAGACAAGTTTAGACTTGCCCATATCAGAAGGGAGAAGACCCGCCCCTAGGCTACAGGAAAATGGAGGGTCTTAAAGGGACAGACACTGCTGAGTGCCGAGCACATGAAATATAGTGCGAAGGCAGCACACTCCCCACCTGGCATACTTTTTGTTATGCCACTAACCATTGGACAGAAGTAAAACGACTTCAGAAATTGGCCTAGCATACACCTTGGGAGTGCCCTGTCTAACGACTCTAACTTCAACTTTTCTAACTTTAGCATCACTACTAGGATCAGTTCCCACAATGAGTCCAATAGGCCACTCGTTCCTGTGGGCCTGAGTGTCTTTTAGTAAGACAACATCTCCAATTTGTAAGTTGGGCTTGTCATCTTGCCATTTCTTGCGTGACTGCAGTGTCACCAGGTATTCTTGTCTCCACCTCTTCCAGAAAATGTCTGCAAGACTTTGAACTTGTCTCCATTGCTTGGTGTACAAGTCCTTGAGGTCAAAGTCTCCTGTGGGAGCTGTCACTGGTTGCATCTTCTGAGTCAGCAACATTGCAGGTGTCAAGACTGCCGGCATCTCCGGATCTGTGGACACTGGAACCAAAGGTCTGGCGTTCATAATGGCCATGACTTCAGCCATTAGTGTAGTCAAAGCTTCATGTGTGAGGCGAGTGGATCCAACCTTCAGGAGCATAGCATCCAGAATGCGACGTGCTACTCCTATCATCCTCTCCCAAGCTCCTCCCATATGCGATGCGTGAGGAGGATTAAAAGTCCAAGTGCATCCTTGGTCTTGCAGATAGGAACCTGTTTTAGAGTCTGTAGAGATGATCTTCAATTCCTTGCAGGCCCCAATAAAGTTTGTACCACGGTCTGAACGAATCAATTTCGCTGGTCCTCGGATAGAGAAAAATCTTCTCAAGGCGTTGATGAAACTTGAAGTGGATAAAGATTCAATCACTTCAATGTGAACTGCTCTGGTACTCAGGCAAGAGAACAAAACAGCCCAACGCTTACTTTTAGCACTGCTTCCTCTGGTCTTGCAAGAAGAGATGTTCCAAGGGCCAAAAACGTCTAGACCTACATGGGTGAACGGAGGATCTGAAGCAAGTCTGTCTGCAGGTAAGTTTGACATCTTCTGAACCTCAAGTTTCCCTCTAATCTTCTTGCAGATCACGCATTTGCTGATCACACTGGAGACTAGTCTCTTACCTCCTATGATCCACAATCCTGCTAACCGTGCTGCTCCTTCAGTGAAGTGTCGTCCTTGATGTGCGACTTGCTCATGATAGTGTCTCACCAGAAGAAGAGCGATGTGATGATTCTTAGGTATGATGAAGGGATGTCTCTCTTGGATAGTCATATCCACTGCCGACAGGCGACCTCCAATTCTTAACACTCCGTCTTCGTCGAGGATAGGGTTCAACTTCTTGAGGGAGCTGTGTCGAGAAATCTCTTCCTTTTTCAGAACGCTTTGGATTTCTTCTTTAAAAACTTCCTGCTGGACGCATCTGATGATCGTTACCTTGGCTTGTTCAAGGTGGTCTTTGCTACGCTGATCAGTATTGGTAGCTCTGCAGGAGTATCTGGCTAGACAGATAAGTTTTCCGATTGCACGGGTCAGCGACTTCCAGCTGGAAAACCTTTCAAATCTATGGGCGCCCAGACTGTCTCTTGTAATTAAAGTCTTGCAAACTGCAACTTGAGGTCTTACCTCTTTGTCTTGATCTGGTTCTATGAGCTGAAAAGTCTCTACCTGAGTAGTCTCTTTGGTTTCTGGCTTACCAAGAAAGGAAGGACCTACGAACCAGTTAGTTTGCTTGAGTACAGCAGCTGACATCAGTCTTGTCCCGTGATCAGCTGGGTTCTTGTCCGTGCTGATGTGATGCCACTGTTCTGGACTTGTAGACTTTCTGATACGTGTCACTCTGTTGGCCACGTATGTATAAAATCTTCTTGAAGCGTTGTAAATATATCCTAACACAATCTTGCTGTCTGTATAAAAGTTCACTGCATGGATCTCAATGTTCAGTTCTGTCATAATCATGTCTGCCATCTCGACAGCTAAGACAGCAGCACAAAGTTCTAGACGTGGGACAGTATGAGCGGGTCTCGGAGCCAGTTTAGATTTTCCCATGATGAACCCGACATGGCTTTGTCCCTCAGTGTCTATTACCCTAAGGTAGGTTACAGCTGCGATAGCCATAGTGGAAGCGTCAGAGAATACGCATATTTCTCTTCTCTTTGTAGCAGATAAGGAAACAGGTACGTATGGTCTTGGGATGCTGAGTTGTTCAAGCTCTAACAATGAGTCTTTCCACAACTTCCACCGCATTTCCTTCTCTTCAGGTAGAAGTACGTCCCAGTCACTTTGTTCTTGCTCAATAGTGAACTGTCTTAAAAGAGCTTTGCCTTGCATAATGATAGGCGCTACAAATCCCAGGGGGTCATAAAGACTGTTGACTGTAGATAGGACACCTCTTTTTGTAAATGGCTTCTCTTCTCTGGCGACCTTGAAGGTGAAACTGTCAGTCTTCAGGTCCCAACTAAGCCCAAGACTTCTTTGCAAGGGTGGTGATTTTGTTCCTAGATCCAGGTCTTTGAGGTCTTTAGCACGGTCTTCCGTTGGAAATGCTTCCATAACTCTGCTGCTGTTGGAGGCTATCTTATTCAATCTTATGTTGGATTCTGCCAACATTTCTCTTGTACTTTTCAAGACCTTAATAGCTTCTTCGTTGCTGGAGAAAGAAGCAAGTCCATCATCTACGTAAAAGTTCTTCATGACGAACTGTTTGGCTTCTTGACCATGTCCTTCATCTTGCTGTGCTGCTCGTCTCAAGTTGTAGATAGCTACAGCTGGAGAAGGGCTGTTTCCAAACACATGTACCTTCATCCTGTACTCTGTGATGTCTTTGTTAAAGTCGTTGTCTGCATACCACAGGAACCTTAAGTAGTCTCTGTGATCTTCTCGAACAAGGAAACAGTAGAACATCTGTTGTACGTCTGCTGTTACTGCTATGAGTTCTTTTCTGAACCTGATGAGTACTCCCAGGAGTGTATTGTTCAGGTCAGGTCCGCTGAGAAGGACATCATTTAGTGAGATGCCTTCGTGCTTCGCACTAGAGTCAAATACTACACGTATCTGACCTGGTTTCTGAGGATGGTACACCCCAAATATTGGTAAGTACCAGTGTTCTTGGTTTTCCTGTAGTGGTGGTGCCCTTGCTGCTTGCTCGTTGTCAAAGATCTTTTGCATGAAGGCTTGGAAGTGTTTCTTCATACTTGGCTTTCTTTGTAGAGTGTGTTGCAACGACGTGAAGCGTTTTTCAGCTTGTACCCTGTTGTCAGGAAGGCGATGGTGTGGTGAACGGAATGGTAGAGGGGCTACCCAGCTGCCTGACTTGTCTCTGAAGACTTCTCTGTCCATGATCTCAAGGAAGAGTGTATCTTCCACCGAGGGTGCTGGCTTGTCGTCGTCTTGTGTTCTTTCAAACACTTTGCAGCCCAGTTCATCTGTATCTCCAGTTGAGGCTAAGTCTTCCATGCACCTCTGGATACTCCGCTGATGTGTTGGGTTACCTAATCTCTCTTTAATGTGTAGACTGTTGGTACATGGGTAAAGACAAGATGTACGACCATTCTGTAACAGATGTGTTCTGTAAACATTTACCTTTGCTGGTCTGTGCAGTCCGTCTAGACATACCTCTCCAACGATGACCCATCCGAGATCAAGGCATTGTGCAAATGGTGCGTTGTGTGGCCCATTGTACTGTTCTCTGACTTTGTGCACTCTGAGGATATCTCTCCCAAGTAGAAGGGTGATTGCAGCATCTGGATCTAGTGCTGGTATCTGGTCGGCTATTCTCACTAGATGAGGGTGATGACGAGCAACTTCAGGTGTGGGGATCTCTGACTTGTCGTCTGGTATCTCATCACATTCTATGAGGGTAGGAAGAGTCACCTTTGTCTTTCCATCTAATGACTCGATGATGTAGTTGTTTGCTCTTCTCCCTGTCGTCTCTACGACTCCAGAACAAGTCTTCAAGGTGTATGGAGTTGGACTTCCTTTGTCACTGAAGAGGTCAAAGAACTCTGTTTTTGCTAGAGATCTGTTACTCTGTTCATCCAAGACTGTGTACATCTTGATTGCCTTTTCTCTGAAACCTGCAGGATACACCTTGACTAAGCATATCTTGGAGCATGATCTAGGACGGCCCTGTTCTGTACAGATCTCTGTGCACTTGGAGGATACTGCTGGCGTTGTACTCTCGCCTTGCTCCCCACCATGATCTTCTTGAGTTGCTGGAACTTCTTGCTTCCATGGTGGTGGTCCTGGGTGCAGTGTTGACAGGTGTCTGTCACTGTTGCACTCAGTGCATTGTATGGTTTTTGTACAGTCTTTTGCAAGATGTTGAATTGAAGCACAACATCTGAAACAAATGCGATTGTCTTTAATGTAAGCTTTGCGCTCTTCTAATGTCTTACTTCTGAAACTGCGACATTTTCTTAGTGGGTGAGGCTTGTTGTGGATTGGACATATTTTGTCTGGCTCCTCCACTTTCTTACTTGTGTAGTCTTTCTGATTGGCTGCAGATTCAGTAGGGACTTCTGTCTTCCGTACAGAAACTGTTGCTCTGCGTTCTTTGTAAAGCGCTGGAGGTTTTTGTTCTACCTTTGGGAAGGTTGCCGTTCTCTTGTTCAGGAAAGCAAAGCTTGGATCATTGCGTGTTTCTGCTTGGTCTACGATGAATTCAGCAAGGAAAGCAAACGGTGGAAATGCAACTCGACGATCTTTCTTGTATCTTGATGCTTGAGTGACCCACCTTTCTTGCAAGTTGTAAGGAAGTTTCTCGATTATGGGATCAATTCCACGTGCTGTATCCAAGTATGAGAGACCTGGCAGATATCCACTAGACTTAGCGGCTTCTATTTCTAAGAGTAGGTCCCCCAAACCTCTCAGCTTCTGATTGTCCTTGTTTGTTATTCTTGGATAGTTTTCTATCCTCTTCAGAAGCGCATCCTCGATCACTTCAGGTGATCCATAGCATTGTTCTAGTCTCTGCCACACCATAGCAAGTCCTGCTGCTGCATCATGAACATGTACTGACCTGATTCTTTGGGCTTGCTCAGTGGATTCTGGTCCTAGCCATTTGACGAACTGGTCAAGCATTTCTCTGTCTGTCAGATCTAAGTCTTGGGTACCGCTCAGGAAAGAGGACTTCCAGGCCCAGTAGTTTTCTGGACGGTCATCAAATTTCATGAGACCAGCGCTCACGATCTCACGGCGCATCAGGAATCTTGCAACTTCTGTAGCTCTTGCTGCGTCTGGTGAATACTTCCTGGGTGTAAACTCAGGGTATGGCTGCGGCTGGTAAGGCTTATTAGATGCTTGACTAAGTCCATTTTGGTTAGGTTGCTGTTCTCGTCTGTTGTAAATCTTTCTGCTATAATCCAGGCTTGTATTCGCTTGAGGAGGGATTACATCAGCATCTGCTTGCACTCTTGGAGGGTTGGCAGATTGGTCTCTGAGCATGCGACCACTTGACTCCTCATGCTGAGGTTCTGATTCAGTCTTGCGGTGTGGCGTAGTATCAAAGTTGCTTGTTGCTGGTGGAGTCAATGATGACCTAGGTATGTCATTGGACTGCTGGTCAGTGTACATGGTTGCTTGTGACTGTACGTACTCACGGGTGCGTTGGATTGCGCTGTGGGTTGACGTCTGGGTTTCTATGCCAGCGAACTGAGATTCGGCAGCCCTTGCAAGAACTTCTGCCTCTGCTAAGGCTGCTGCAGCGTTTTTCTGCTGTTTGAGTAAGTGTAAAGATGCTTGCACTTCTGCTTTTTTCCTAAGTGCCTCAGATTCACTTTTTGCTTGCTCTCTCATCAATTCAGCTTCCTGTTCTGCATAAGAAGCCATTGCACAGGCTGCTTCTGCTTTTGCTCTTGCCTTGGTTGCTTTGACGCTAACTGATGACAGACTGGTGATGCTTGAATGTCTAGAACTAGTTATGCTTGAATGTCTAGAACTAGTGATGCTTGAATGTCTAGAACTAGTGCGTTTAGATCTTGCTGCACCGGCGCTAGCTGGAGTCAGATCTGCTTGACTGGATGTTCCGGACAGTGTTGTGCATCTAGACCTAGTTCTTGGCAAGCTGCATGTGTCTTCCTCTTTACAGGAGCATTGAGGGTTAACTGACAGAGTGTTGTTCTCTGTGTCCTGCTTCTCCATTTTGCTAGCAGTGTGAGATGCTGCTGATTAGTGTTGAGCGAACACGGATTGTATTATTCGTGTTCGTACCGAATAATTGGATTTTTGTTACCCGAACACGAACACGGACACTTTACTGTATATTCGGGTAAAAATCCGTGTTCGGTCGTTTTATTTCCGGGTTTTGCATGCTTTGGCGCTCTTTTCATGGCGGGCTTTCAACAGCCAATCAACAATCGTTTAACTGGTGTGCCTTAAGCCATCCCAGCCATGCCTGAAAATGTCTCAGTAGCTGTGATTGGCCGTCTGAAGCATGTGACCAAGTCTTTATAAGTTCGAGGCAGCCGCAGCGGCGTCATTATGCTGCTTAGATCAGGGACAGAGCACACATCAACGTGCTGGCTGCTGATTAGGGAAAGATAGGCAGGAAAAAAACATTTGTGTCCGGATAGAATTGAGGGACAGGTCGGAGTGTTTAGGCAGGGCGAGTTGTAGGCATTTTAGGGATAGAGTCTGCTGAATTATAGGGTCAGTGTCTTCTGCAAACTACAATCGATATTGCTGTGTGGGGGGTGGGGTCTGCACTCAATCCTGATCTACGATCTCTTCTCAATCCTGTTAGGGAGAGGCTGCTGCTGAATTTTAGGGTCAGAGTGTTCTACAAACTACAATCGATATTGCTGTGTGGGGTGGGGTCTGCACTTAGTTCTCCTGATCTACGATCTCTTCTCAATCCTGTAAAGCCCCGTACACACACGCAGATCGTCTTCATACAAACGTCGGCGGACGAAAGATCTGCCGATTGTATGCGTGTTAGTATGGTGCCTCCGACAGCTGTCTGCACACAATCCGCGGACAAGAGTCTTTCTTGCAAACATGAAAATTTTTGTCTGCGGACACCAGAACGGACAATTGTTTGCCTGTCAGTACAGAAATCAGCCGACAGACCGCAGATTTGCAAGACTGGGCATGCTCAGAAAATAAAAAACACAGGGAAAGTTAACCATTACATGACATCACTTCTGCAGTCAGCTGAAGTCTGCGGACAAAATTCTTGTGCTGTCCTTGTGCTGTCTTTGCACTTTTCAACAGACACCGACATCCCGGGGAGAAAAGACGAACATTTGTATGACGACGATCTGCGTGTGTGTATGGGGCTTTAGGGACAGAGTCTGCTGAATTTTAGGGAAACTGTGTTCTACAAACTACAATCGATATTGCTGTGTGGTGTGGGATAGGAGATAGGCAGGTGTCAGTGATCCACATCCATTTTTCTGTGTGTGGGCTGCAGTGAACACAATCTTTTTGGGGTGCAGTGAACACAATCCTTTTGGAGTGCAGTGAACAAAACCTTTGTGGGGTGCAGTGAACAAAACCTTTGTGGGGGTACAGTGAACACAATCTTTGTGGGGTGCAGTGAAGACAATCCTTGTGGGGTGCAGTGAAGACAATCCTTGTGGGGTGCAGTGAACAAAATCTTTGGGGGGTACAGTGAACACAATCTTTGTGGGGTGCAGAGAAGACAATCCTTGTGGGGTGCAGTGAACAAAATCTTTGGGGGGGTACAGTGAACACAATCTTTGTGGGGTGCAGTGAACAAAACCTTTGTGGGGTGCAGTGAACACAATCTCTGTGGGGTGCAGTGAACACAATCTTTGTGGGGTGCAGTGAAGACAATCCTTGTGGGGTGCAGTGAAGACAATCCTTGTGGGGTGCAGTGAACAAAATCTTTGGGGGGTACAGTGAACACAATCTTTGTGGGGTGCAGAGAAGACAATCCTTGTGGGGTGCAGTGAACAAAATCTTTGGGGGGGGTACAGTGAACACAATCTTTGTGGGGTGCAGTGAACAAAACCTTTGTGGGGTGCAGTGAACACAATCTCTGTGGGGTGCAGTGAACACAATCTTTGTGGGGTGCAGTGAAGACAATCCTTGTGGGGTGCAGTGAAGACAATCCTTGTGGGGTGCAGTGAACAAAATCTTTGGGGGGTACAGTGAACACAATCTTTGTGGGGTGCAGTGAACAAAACCTTTGTGGGGTACAGTGAACACAATCTTTGTGGGGTGCAGTGAACAAAACCTTTGTGGGGTACAGTGAACACAATCTTTGTGGGGTGCAGTGAAGACAATCCTTTTGGAGTGCAGTGAACACAATCTTTGTGGGGTGCAGTGAACAAAACCTTTGTGGGGTACAGTGAACACAATCTTTGTGGGGTGCAGTGAACACAATCTTTGTGGGGTGCAGTGAACAAAACCTTTGTGGGGTGCAGTGAACACAACCTTTGTGGGGTACAGTGAACACAATCTTTGTGGGGTGCAGTGAACAAAACCTTTGTGGGGTACAGTGAACACAATCTTTGTGGGGTACAGTGAACACAATCTTTGTGGGGTGCAGTGAACAAAACCTTTGTGGGGTACAGTGAACACAATCTTTGTGGGGTGCAGTGAACACAATCTTTGTGGGGTGCAGTGAACAAAACCTTTGTGGGGTGCAGTGAACAAAACCTTTGTGGGGTACAGTGAACACAATCTTTGTGGGGTACAGTGAACACAATCTTTGTGGGGTGCAGTGAACAAAACCTTTGTGGGGTACAGTGAACACAATCTTTGTGTGGTGCAGTGAACAAAACCTTTGTGGGGTACAGTGAACACAATCTTTGTGGGGTGCAGTGAAGACAATCCTTTTGGAGTGCAGTGAACAAAATCTTTGTGGGGTACAGTGAACACAATCTTTGTGGGGTGCAGTGAACAAAATCTTTGTGGGGTACAGTGAACACAATCTTTGTGGGGTGCAGTGAAGACAATCCTTGTGGGGTGCAGTGAAGACAATCCTTGTGGGGTGCAGTGAACAAAACCTTTGTGGGGTACAGTGAACACAATCTTTGTGGGGTACAGTGAACACAATCTTTGTGGGGTGCAGTGAACAAAACCTTTGTGGGGTACAGTGAACACAATCTTTGTGGGGTGCAGTGAACAAAACCTTTATGGGGTACAGTGAACACAATCTTTGTGGGGTGCAGTGAACACAATCTTTGTGGGGTGCAGTGAACACAACCTTTGTGGGGTGCAGTGAACAAAACCTTTGTGGGGTACAGTGAACACAATCTTTGTGGGGTACAGTGAACACAATCTTTGTGGGGTGCAGTGAACAAAACCTTTGTGGGGTACAGTGAACACAATCTTTGTGGGGTGCAGTGAACACAATCTTTGTGGGGTGCAGTGAACAAAACCTTTGTGGGGTGCAGTGAACACAACCTTTGTGGGGTACAGTGAACACAATCTTTTTGGGGTGCAGTGAACAAAACCTTTGTGGGGTACAGTGAACACAATCTTTGTGGGGTACAGTGAACACAATCTTTGTGGGGTGCAGTGAACAAAACCTTTGTGGGGTACAGTGAACACAATCTTTGTGGGGTGCAGTGAACAAAACCTTTGTGGGGTACAGTGAAGACAATCTTTGTGGGGTGCAGTGAAGACAATCCTTTTGGAGTGCAGTGAACAAAATCTTTGTGGGGTATAGTGAACACAATCTTTGTGGGGTGCAGTGAACAAAATCTTTGTGGGGTACAGTGAACACAATCTTTGTGGGGTGCAGTGAAGACAATCCTTGTGGGGTGCAGTGAAGACAATCCTTGTGGGGTGCAGTGAACAAAATCTTTGGGGGGTACAGTGAACACAATCTTTGTGGGGTGCAGTGAACAAAACCTTTGTGGGGTGCAGTGAACACAACCTTTGTGGGGTACAGTGAACACAATCTTTGTGGGGTGCAGTGAACAAAACCTTTGTGGGGTACAGTGAACACAATCTTTGTGGGGTACAGTGAACACAATCTTTGTGGGGTGCAGTGAGCAAAACCTTTGTGGGGTACAGTGAACACAATCTTTGTGGGGTGCAGTGAACAAAACCTTTGTGGGGTACAGTGAACACAATCTTTGTGGGGTGCAGTGAAGACAATCCTTTTGGAGTGCAGTGAACAAAATCTTTGTGGGGTACAGTGAACACAATCTTTGTGGGGTGCAGTGAAGACAATCCTTTTGGAGTGCAGTGAACACAATCTTTGTGGGGTACAGTGAACACAATCTTTGTGGGGTGCAGTGAACAAAACCTTTGTGGGGTACAGTGAACACAATCTTTGTGGGGTGCAGTGAACACAATCTTTGTGGGGTGCAGTGAACAAAACCTTTGTGGGGTGCAGTGAACAAAACCTTTGTGGGGTGCAGTGAACACAACCTTTGTGGGGTACAGTGAACACAATCTTTGTGGGGTGCAGTGAACAAAACCTTTGTGGGGTACAGTGAACACAATCTTTGTGGGGTACAGTGAACACAACCTTTGTGGGGTACAGAGAAGACAATCCTTGTGGGGTGCAGTGAAGACAATCTCATACTTCTGAAGCTTTGAGGGTGCTGCCTGTTCTATACTCCTCCTCCTCCTCCTCATCCATCCTTTTAGGTGTACAAACAATAGTAATTGGGGCCTAGTGTGCTTCTGTACGTGTGAAAAACATACACTTTTTTTTTATCATATTTCCTATTCCGCTATTCAATAAAAACCTTTGGGGCTCAATTAAATTGCGGAATAGTCTGTGTCGGTACGTGTGAGATCCACCTTTCCAAGTTTTTGGGGTTCATCTCATACTTCTGAAGCTTTGAGGGTGCTGCCTGTTCTATACTCCTCCTCCTCCTCCTCCTCATCCATCCTTTTAGGTGTACAAACAATAGTAATTGGGGCCTAGTGTGCTTCTGTACGTGTGAAAAACATACACTTTTTTTTGATCATATTTCCTATTCCGCTATTCAATAAAAACCTTTGGGGCTCAATTAAATTGCGGAATAGTCTGTGTCGGTACGTGTGAGATCCACCTTTCCAAGTTTTTGGGGTTCATCTCATACTTCTGAAGCTTTGAGGGTGCTGCCTGTTCTATACTCCTCCTCCTCCTCCTCCTCATCCATCCTTTTAGGTGTACAAACAATAGTAATTGGGGCCTAGTGTGCTTCTGTACGTGTGAAAAACATACACTTTTTTTTGATCATATTTCCTATTCCGCTATTCAATAAAAACCTTTGGGGCTCAATTAAATTGCAGAATAGTCTGTGTCGGTACGTGTGAGATCCACCTTTCCAAGTTTTTGGGGTTCATCTCATACTTCTGAAGCTTTGAGGGTGCTGCCTGTTCTATACTCCTCCTCCTCCTCCTCCTCATCCATCCTTTTAGGTGTACAAACAATAGTAATTGGGGCCTAGTGTGCTTCTGTACGTGTGAAAAACATACACTTTTTTTTGATCATATTTCCTATTCCGCTATTCAATAAAAACCTTTGGGGCTCAATTAAATTGCGGAATAGTCTGTGTCGGTACGTGTGAGATCCACCTTTCCAAGTTTTTGGGGTTCATCTCATACTTCTGAAGATTTGAGGGTGCTGCCTGTTCCATACTCCTCTTCCTCATCCTCCCTTTAGGGTAGGAAAAAATTTAATCGGGCCTAGTCTGTGTTTGTACGTGTGAGATACACAGTTTTTTATCCTATTCCGCTATTCAATACACACCCTTTTGGTGTAAAAAACATTAAATTGCGGCATAGTTTGCATATTTGACTGTGAGATACACCCATGCGATACTGTTGTTCTTTTGTTCCGCTATTCAATAAAGACCTTTCTAGGGCAAGATCTTAAATTTCAGAAATATGAGGAGAGCGTCAAATAGGGGCCGTGGCCTGGGTCGTGGTGGTGCTGCTGCTAGAGCTCCTGTTGCAAGGAGAGGACGTGGTCGATCTGTGCCAGCTACACGCATAAGTGAAACACCTTCCTCAAGTGTGAGTAGGCGACAGAACCTGCATCAGTATTTGGTAGGGCATCATACGCCCCTAGAAGTGATGAGGCCAGAACAAGTGGAGGCGATAGTAGATTGGTTTGCTGCTGACAGTGCCTCCAGTTCCTTCACATTGTCTCCCACCCAGTCTACTGCAGAAAGGTCACAGTTGGCACCTGCAGCCGATGTCCAACCGTCTTTCACCTCACCCCCTTGCAAATCAGGCAAGCAGTCTGAGCCCCAAGCCATACAGCAGTCTCTTCTTCTTTTTGATGACTCTGTCAGCAGGGTTTCCCAGGGCCATCCACCTAGCCCTGCCCCAGAAGTGGAAGAGATTGAGTGCAGCGATGCCCAACCACTTATTTCTCAAGATGAGTACATGCAAGGATCATCGCAGCACGTCTCCGATGATGACGAAACGCAGGTGCCAACTGCTGCGGCGTTCAGCATTGTGGAGACCGACAAGGAGGGCAGGGGTGAAGACTGGGTGGAAGATGATGTGGAGGACGATGAGGTCCTCGACCCCACATGGAATGAACGTCATGCAGGTGACCTGAGTAGTTTGGAGGAAGAGGCGGTGGTCGCACAGAGCCACCAGCACAGCAGAAGAGGGAGCAGGGTGCAGAAGCAGAGCGGCCGTGCCCTAGACACTACGCCCGCTACTGCCCAACGCAGCAAGGGAACGAGCGCACCAAAGTCAGCTCAAAGGAGTTCTCTAGCGTGGAAGTTCTTTAGAAAATGTGCTGATGACAGGACACGAGTGGTTTGCACCCTGTGCAATCAGAGCTTGAAGCGAGGCATAAACCTTCTCAACCTGAGCACAACCTGCATGATCAGGCATCTAAGTGCAAAGCACGAGCTGCAGTGGAGTACACACCTTCAAAACCAAGAAACGTCTCTGGCTCATCCTGCTTCCTCTTCTGCTGCAGTCTCGGCCGCTCCAGCCACATCTGTAGTGATACCGGCACCTGCCACCCCGCAAACAGACGATCTGTCAGCAACACCACCACCTGGGTCACCAACAACCATCTCCACAATGTCCCGTGGAAGCGTTCAGATTTCCATCTCCCAAACACTTGAGAGGAAGAGGAAGTACCCCCCTACCCACCCGCGATCCCTGGCCCTGAATGCCAGCATTTCAAAATGCTTGGCCTTTGAAATGCTGTCATTCCGTCTGGTGGAGACGCACAGTTTTAAAAACCTTATGTCGGTGGCTGTCCCACAGTACGTCGTGCCCAGCCGCCACTACTTTTCCAGGCAAGCCACCCCTTCCCTACACAACCAAGTGGGGGAAAAAATCAGGTGTGCACTGCGCAACGCCATCTGTGCCAAGGTCCACCTAACTACCGATACGTGGACCAGTAAGCACGGTCAGGGGCGTTATATCTCCCTAACGGCACACTGGGTAAATGCAGTGGCGGATGGGCCTGAGGCGGATAGCAATTTGGCGCATGTCCTTCCACCACCGAGGATTGCAGGGCGCTTCAGTTTGCCTCCTGTTCCTAACTCCTCCTACTCCGCTTCCTCATCCTCTACCGCCTCCTCATCCGGACAGCGTAACACCTTCACCACCAACTTCAGCACGGCCAGGGGTAAACGACAGCAGGCAGTTTTACAACTTGCCTGTTTGGGGGACAAACCACACACCGCGCAGGAGTTGTGGAGGAGCATGGAACAGCAAACAAATGAGTGGTTGCTGCCAGCGAGCCTCAAGCCCGGCCTGGTGGTGTGCGATAACGGGAGAAATCTCATAGCAGCTCTGGGCCTAGCCGGTTTGACGCACATCCCTTGCCTGGCGCATGTGCTGAATTTGGTGGTGCAGAGGTTCCTTAAAAACTACCCCGATATGTCAGAGCTGCTGCAGAAAGTGCGGGCCGTTTGTGCGCACTTTCGGCGTTCTCACCCTGCTGCTGCTCGCCTGGCAGCGCTGCAGCGTAACTTCGGCCTTCCCGCTCACCGCCTCATATGTGACGTGCCCACAAGGTGGAACTCCACCTTGCACATGCTGGAAAGACTGTGCGAGCAGCAGCAGGCCATAGTGGAGTTTCAGCTGCAGCACGCACGCGTGAGTCGCTCTGCGGAACAGCACCACTTCACCACCAATAACTGGGCCTCCATGTGAGACCTGTGTGCCTTGTTGCGCTGTTTTGAGTACTCCACCAACATGGCCAGTGGCAATGACGCCGTTCTCAGCTTAACTATCCCACTTCTATGCCTCCTTGAAAAAACAATTCGGGCGATGATGGAAGAGGATGTGGCACAGGATGAGGAGGAGGAGGAGGAGGATGAAGAGGTAACATTTCAAAGGCTTTCAGGGCAGTCATTCGCAAGGGGCTCCGAGGGTGGGTTCCTGCACACACAAACGCCAGGGACACAATTGTCCAGCAGGGGCACAGTTCTGGAGGATGAGGAGGATGAGGAGGAGGAGGAGCTGGAGGAGGAGATGGAACCATGTTCACAGCAGGGTGGCACCCAGGCCAGCTCATGGCCATCACTGGTGCGTGGCTGGGGGGATACAGAGGACACGGACGATACACCTCCCACAGAGGACAGCCTTTCGTCGCCTCTGGGCAGCCTGGCACACATGAGCGATTACATGCTGCAGTGTCTCCACAACGACCGCCGAGTTGCCCACATTCTAACTTGTGCTGATTACTGGGTGGCCACGCTGCTGGATCCCCGTTACAAGGACAATGTACCGTCCTTAATTCACTCACTGGAGCGCGATCGCAAGATGCGCGAGTACAAGCGCACGCTGGTAGACGCGATGCTGCTGGCATTCCCATCTGACAGCGGGGCCACAGTGGAAGCACAAGGCAGAGGAGGAGGAGGAGGAGGTCGCCAACTCAACCAGGGCACCGCCAGCACCTCAGAAGGCAGGGTTAGCATGGCCGAAATGTGGAAAAGCTTTGTCAGCACGCCACAACAAACAGCAGCACCAGCAGCTCAGATGGAACGTCTTAGCAGGAGGCAGCATTTTACCAACATGGTGGAGCAGTATGTGTGCACACGCCTACATGTAGTGAATGAGGGGTCTGCCCCCTTCAACTTCTGGGTCTCCAAATTGGGCACATGGCCTGAGCTTGCCCTTTACGCCTTGGAGGTGCTGGCGTGCCCTGCAGCCAGTGTATTATCTGAACGGGTATTTAGCACGGCTGGGGGTGTTATAACAGACAAGCGCAGCCGCCTGTCCAGAGACAATGTGGACAAGCTCACGTTCATTAAAATGAACCAGGCATGGATCCCACGGGACTTTTCCGTACCTTGTGCAGAATAGCAATGGATACCGACCTTACCCAGCCATTGTTCCATTTTTGCTCTTTCTCACTCTTTTGGGGTGTACCCTCATTTAAAATTTGTGAAAAGAAGCAGTGTTGGCTACCTCGTCCTCCTCCTCAGGGCCAGATTAACGTAGGGGCTATTGGAGCTGCAGCTCCATGCAGGCCCCTACCTTTTTATATAGGCCCCGGGTTGGCCATATTCACTGTGACCGCTCTTCTGTCACTTGTAAACACAAAAGTCTGGCTTCTATGCTCGCTTCCCCAGGCAGCACCCTCAGAACCTCCCCACACAGCGCGAAGGCCGGACAAGGAGGGACAGTTGCCGATGCATGGATGTGTTTATGGGCTTCAGAGACAGCATCCCATGTTGAATTAGGCATGCATGGCTGCACCCTTCCTCCTCTGGGTGCATGCCAAGGCACGGCCCTTACGGCCCTTCAAAATCCTCAGCACCAAGACCATGATGCTCTTAATCCGGCCCTGGTCCTCCTCCACCGCCGCTTCCACCTACACCGCCCATAGGTGTGCGCAGCCTATTGCATTAGGGTGTGCACCCCAAAGTTGAAATACACATGCATGTGTTTGCCTACATGTACATGGCCCCGATACATTACTCTCCCTGCTGGCAAAGAGAAATAGAGCAGAGCAGGTGCGAGGGAGATCTTTCCCATCTCCTCACTGGCAAACAGAGCGATAATGCTATGTGCCCTAGGTGATTAGGGTGTGCCCAGGTACACCAGGCACACCCTGTGCGCACGCCTATGACACCGCCACATCCACCACCACCTCAACCTCCCTCCTACTCCTTATGGGCCTCGTCCTTCAGAGATGAAGAACATTGTTTTATTTTTCTGTTTTTTTTTTGTTGTTTTAAGTTATTTCCCTATCCACATTTGTTTGCAGAGCACTTGCCATGCTCTTAACTACGTTTTGCTGCCATTTTCAGCACTCTAGCCCTTTCCATTGGTGTTTTAGAGCCATTTTAGTGCCTTAAAGTTCGGGTCCCCATTGACTTCAATGGGGTTCGGTGTCCGGGAAAAGTTTGGTAAAAGTCCGGGACACGGACCCGGACTTTTTTTTAAAGTTCGGCCGAACCCGTCGAACACGGACATCTAGGTGTCCGCTCAACCCTACTGCTGATAATGATGATGACTGGAACACACAGCCTTGTGAAATTAGTTTCACTTTCGTTTTGTTCCCACACAGCCTGGATTTATGAGTCCTTTTACTGCTGTGGACGATTCAAAGCTGCTTAACTGCGTCTGATAACGTTTTAAAGCCTTTTTACTGTAATGTCTCGGCTGTGTGTTGCCTGAGGTACACAGCTTCACATCAAGTAATAACCAAATCTCAATAAAGGAAGCGCTGGTTTCTTTGATGCAGCCTTTACTGAGGTATAATCCATACATGTGCCTTTACATATGAATAAGCAGATATGTGGTGGACATGAGAGTGGATATGATAGTGAAAGTGTGGTAAAACTGTAAAACAAACATATAAAGGACAGGTATAAGTATGGCTATTCAACATCATACATTATACATAATCATGCAGAAGATAGGGACTAACTAACATGTGCTTACTACATACTGGAACACATTATCTATACAAAGATCTACCATCCCTCTATGCAGGCTGAACTAACAAATCCTTTACTTACAGGCTTTTGGTGTTCATCAGACTTGCAATAGCTTAGCTTGAGAGGTCCTATGTCTGTTCCCTTTGGAGTCTCACGCTGTAATGGATAGACAAGTTTAGACTTGCCCATATCAGAAGGGAGAAGACCCGCCCCTAGGCTACAGGAAAATGGAGGGTCTTAAAGGGACAGACACTGCTGAGTGCCGAGCACATGAAATATAGTGCGAAGGCAGCACAATTTATTTATCATTACCCATTATACCCCATAGGTGTATGTGTAGAGTGGCTGCATACATATGGCATAGGTGGACTTATTGAGACTTTTTGTTTTTAATTTTTAAAATATTTTTAATATCTTATATATTGTTTTAATATGTACCTTTAAGATATATACGATATGAGTTTTGAGTATGTATTAAATATAGGCTGTAATTTCAAATTATGTTTATTTATGTTTTTAGTGATCTGTATTTACATATCTGTGAAGGACTCAGGGAAAAGGCGGGCGTAGGTACGCAGTCTCCGAGTTGGTTTACCTATATAGACAGGATTGGCTGCATTAGATTACTTTTTTCGCCCATTTATGCATATGCATAGCATGACACTGTAGATCGAGTTCCCCTATCTCTGGTTCCGGTGTCCTGAGGCTGTGTAATTATGCAGGGCGGACTATACGAGCCATATCCAATCGGAATGAACCCTTACAAGGGGAGGCACCTTTATAATGAAGGGCAGCTCAAGCAGTCTCCACCCCTACTGAAGAAGTCGAAGGCTATTGGTTAGCTCTGACGTAACGTGTATAGGGGGCGGAGCCTGCGTACCTGACGTTGTACTTTCCCTTTGTCCCAGCTGCATGTGTATCTGTCTGCATTGTGTGCACCGCTGAGTGCCGCTAAATGTGAGTACCTTTTACTATATCCAATAACGACATTGGTATTCAGACGGAGAGCACTATATATGTCCCCTTTATTTTATATATACACCGATTTCTGAGTTTGATTGGAGTTCATCCATCCCCACCTGAGTGATCTATGTTGGGCTGTCCGAGAGAGCTAGGAGAGGATAATCCCCAGGCTGCTACAGCTGATATATGCGATCTCTGACCCTTTATGGGTCTGTGGCTGAGGTGAGAGACCAATCTAGCCGGTGGTGGGATATATGCACAGCGGTGTTTGTGAAGAAATTTTTTATGATTTTCTTACCACCTTGGTTTTTTTACTACCTTGTTAGAAGTTTCTTCTTTTCACATTTATTTGGACACTTATGGACTTTATTCTAGACTCTTTTGATATTTATTACACCATCAATATCACCTGTTTATATATTGATTAAGTATTTCTGGCGCAGAACTTTTATAGGTATTTGTATCACCACAAGATGTAAACCATCGGTGAGCCTCAAAAACAGGAAGGCCAGATTAGAGTTTGCCAAACAACATCTAAAAAGCCTTCACAGTTCTGGAACAACATCCTATGGACAGATGAGACTAAGATCAACTTGTACCAGAGTGATGGAAAGAGAAGAGTATGGAGAAGTAAAGGAACTGCTCATGATCCAAAGCATACCACCTCATCAGTGAAGCATGGTGGTGGTAGTGTCATGGCGTGGGCATGTATGGCTGCCAATGGAAATGGTTCTCTTGTTTTTTTTGATGATGTGACTGCTGACAAAAGCAGCAGGATGAATTCTGAAGTGTTTCGGGCAATATTATCTGCTCATATTCAGCCAAATGCTTCAGAACTCATTGGACAGCGCCTCACAGTGCAGATGGACAATGACCCGAAGCATACTGCGAAAGCAACCAAAGAGTTTTTTAAGGTAAAGAAGTGGAATGTTATGCAATGGTCAAGTCAATCACCTGACCTGAATCTGATGGAGCATGCATTTCACTTGATGAAGACAAAAACTGAAGGGAAAATGCCCCAAGAACAAGCAGGAACAGAAGACAGTTGCAGTAGAGGCCTGGCAGAGCATCACCAGGGATGAAAACCAGCGTCTGGTGATGTCTATGCATTCCAGACTTCAGGCTGTAATTGACTGCAAAGGATTTGCAACCAAGCATTAAAAAGTGAAAGTTTGATTTATGATTGTTAATCTGTCCCATTATTTTTGATCCCTTAAAAAGTGGGAGGCACATATACAAACTGTTGTAATTCCTACACCGTTCACCTGATTTGGATGTAAATACCCTTAAATTAAAGCCGAAAGTCATCTTGTTTGTTTCATTTCAAATCCATTGTGGTGGTGTATAGAGCCAAAAAGATTAGAATTGTGTCGATGTCCCAATATTTATGGACCTGACTGTATATACATATACACACACAGCAGGTAAAATAAGTATTGAACACGTCAAATGAAAAGCAAATCCCTTTTCACTTTTAATGATTATGTGCAGATGCACATAATTGGATAATTGAAGTGAATATTCACACAATTTTATGAAATAATTTCTCTACTCCTTTAATAAATCACCCTTTATGCCTATAATCTTTCAATTCCATTTAAAGCAGACATATATTTTCTTTAAAAAACATATAGAAACAAGAATGGAAGAGTTTGCAAAAAGTCACAATGGGCTAATAGATTCATGCGATTAGACAGGAGAATAAATCTGATGAATAAAAATAAACTTTCTGATTCTTATCTTTTCCAGGAGGCACCTTAGAACCCCTGTAAGTGGTATTGAAAATTGCATTATTAAATGTTGAAAGATTCAGCAGCCTAGCTATAAAAATAATCTCTAGAAAGTGACATAATAAGTATGATATATTATTCATCCAAGTGACTCACTTTTATTCCATCAAGAATCCCCCCTAACACACAAAAATTTACATTTATATAGAGCAAATAAAAAAGAGAAATCATGATTACAATTAAACATACTATTTATTTTCAATGGACAACAAATACTCTTTTCATTTCGTATGATTCATCATATTAGTTTGTACAATGCAATAATGCCACCTACATAATTATCAACCTGTCTGCAGTAAACTGATACATCATTAAAAGCTGTCTAAAATATGTTACCTTGTGGTGAATTTACTATTACTAGTGCCAGACTGGACTTCCTTGCTTTACATAACAGGTCTTCACAAACGATATGATGTTCTGCCAACAAAGTATTGAATGAGATGATTGGGCTGATTTACTTTACCCCTTTCTCTGACAGAGACAGTTTTTCATTTTTTTGGAGGGTGTGGTTTAACTATTGAGTGAGGAGCTCTGGTGGTAGGCCTTTGGCATCACCCACCATTTACTGCAGAATATTTTCCTTTTAAAACTACAATCCTTGATGAGCTGGCTCTGCTACCTGAGGCTTAAGACTTGGTGCTGCAGCAGGAGCACGCTTCCCTTACTCCACCAACGTTGCTGCACAGTCAAAGTGATCCTGCTGGGGAAACCCACAGCCTGTCCCAAGCCCCACCCACCTCGGCCACCTCACGGGATCCCCCTAGGACAACAATCGTCTCTGCAAGCCAGCCTGGAACTCCACACAGCGCACCCTCTGCAGCCATAGCTTCACAGGCTGGCATGCATTCCCCAGATAGCAGATAGTCAGACTAGTTACAGTGTACTACCTGGATCTCCTGCTGGTGGCACTGTGGTTTTCTGGGCAAAAATGTGTACTCCCAGTGTCCATCATTAGGTGTCTCACAGCATCCAGGAGCTTCTAGTAATACGTTTCCTCCTAATGCTGGGTGGGTATTTAGGTTCTCCACGTTTGGTGCCTCTTGCTTCAGCGTTTTACTGCTGACAAATCATGTTGCCAGTATTCCTGATCTTGCTCCTACCCTGTGCTCTGTATCCAGTATTCTGCTGCCATGTTCCTGCTATCCAATTCGCATAAGTATGAACCCAGCCTTACAGTTAAAGAGGGACTTCACACCACCATATCCAGAGGTTGGGAGAGCCCAATTATTTATAGAACTTGTAAAAATGGAATATAAATTACCGTGGAAGATGATGGAAAGGGGAATAAAAGAAAATACAATTTGAAGAAGAACTGAAAGTTATCAAAGAACTAGTTGTCAAAACTGTTGTCATATAGTACTATTATGCCTCGTTTCCACTGAGCTGTACGGTACCGTTCGGTACAGTTCAGTACGGTTCGGAACGGTACACCTTGATCAGGCTTGCGTTTCCACTGCCAACAGTACTTCAGCTGAACAGTACCTCAACAGTATTGCTCCACCCTGTTGGTATGGTACTAATGTGCTTGGTACCCCAACGAAAGGGTCCCAAAAAAGTGGTACGGTATGATTTGGAATTAGGGTACCATTCACAGCTTTTGACAATGGAAACAGCAAAAATTGCGTACCGAACCAAACTGTACCTATCAGTGGAAACGAGGCATTAGATACACATCAAGACCTTAGGATGTGACAGACCCTATTGTGACAAGAAACTTTATGGGTCATTCTTAAATTTGGGGCACTCTATAGCAACATCAAACACTATTTAGGAAAATCAAAAAACACTTGTGAATATTTCTGAAAACCAAGAGGAAAAGGTTTTCAAGGACATACTGTATTGACTTTTTGGAATTATCATGTTTTATATTAGAACACTACTATTTCTGGTTCAGTGTAAATATCTACAACAATTGGTTTGCACAGCAATAGATACAACCTAATCTAAAAACATTAAACCACAGAGCAACCACAATACCACTATATATACACTATAAGTACAACATCAAATGTGCAAAACACCATACCTGTAACTATTCCTAGTCCATCAGTTGGACAAAGTGCTTTTGTGCACCAACTAATTAAATGTACATCCACAAAGTGATCATTTAAATAATGTTTAAAATACAAAAACATATAAACTTATATTGGAAAAATTGGTCCAATATTCTAAACAGGCAAGTGTCCAGTGAAAGTCCATACAAATGCTATTAACTTTTATGTGCAAAATTAAATCCTATATTATAAACAAGCAAGTGGCCAGTGAAAGTCCTTATATATCATCAGTACAAAAAAGCAGACATGTTCTCAGCTGTTCTTGTCTGCCCTTCCGTATGTGTTTGGCGCATCCACTGCCTGCCGGATGCGAACAAATGTAGCCAAGCACAGATGAATATCCGCTCAATTAACTACATATCCACTTCCTGTTGAGTGTACTTCTCTGGTTACTTCCTGTAATTACAAACTCATGTACAACACCACTTTGTTCATAGTATGATGTTCTTGCCTATTTAATCGATATACACCGCACCTAAAAAAAACGTCCCAATGTTGTTATCTACAACTTATATTATTTGTTCTATGGACCTTAAATCCTATATATCCCTGCAAATTTGACTATAAAGATTAATACTAAAAGTGTTACCTATTTAAATTCCTAATCAATTAGTAATATATGGTAAATATTTTATTACATAAAATACAAAAAAACAATGGAAAACAAAATCTAAAATAAAACAAAAAAGAAATAAAAATAAATGTAAATAATAAATACATGCAAATAATAAATGTAAATAATAAAAAAATAATAAAAAATATTAAAATAAAAATAAACTAAAATGAAAAAAAAAATGAAAATAAAGTAAAAAAAAATATATATATATATATATATATATATATATATATATATATATATATATATATATGAAATTAAAATTTAATACACTAACAAATCAAAAAAAATATATAATTCTGTATTTGCTAATAATAACTATGCAGTAATACATTTCCTAATTTGTATAGATTTATTACCTAGGAATATACTCAATTTATGTCTACTAAAAACAAAAACCACCCAGACCCATCTTTCCCCAATGTTTAGTTAGAACTCTACCATTTGGATAGGAAACAGTTGAGGTCTAATTCAATATTCAGCCCTTTGGGCTCACCGTATTTAATAAATATATCCATTTAGTTTTTTTCATTCTAGGATATGTCACCTCCCCTCCAGCTAGGTATACTCTTATCTATTCCACAAAATTTCAACAATGTGGGATCCCGATTGTGGGCCAATATAAAGTGGTTAGATAGACTATGGTGTTTGAACCCCTTTTTAATATTGGTGACATGCTCACGTAATCTACATTAGGGACTATATTTAACCACTTAAGCCCCAGAAGATTTTACCCCCTTCTTGACCAGGGTTTTTTTTGCGATTTTTTACTGCGTGAATTTGACGGACAATTGCACGGTTGTGCGACGCTGTACCTAAACGAATTTCACGTCCTTTTTTTCCCACAAACAGAGCTTTCTTTTGGTGGTATTTGATCACCTGTGCGATTTTTTGATCATGCGCTATAAACAAAAAAAGAGCGTAATTTTTGCAAAAATAACAATATTTTTCACTTTTTTTTATATGAAATTCCCCCCCAAAAAAATGTAAAAATCAAAATTTTTTAACATTTTCGGCCAAATTGTTTTACGCTACATATGTTTGGTAAAAAAAATCGCAAAAAGCGTATTTTGATTGGCTTGCGCAAAAGTTATCGCGTTTACTAACAAAGGGAAAGATTTTTGTCATTTTTGGTGTTCTTTTTTTTAACGAGTAATGGCGGCGAGCTGCGATTTTTTTGCGGTACTGCGACATTGCGGCGGACAGATCGGACCCTTGACTGACATTTTTGACACTTTTGGGGGTACCAGTGACATTACTGCAGTAATCAGTGCTATATATATGCACTGTTACTGCAAAAATGACACTGGCAGGGAAGGGGTTAACTGTATTGGACAGGGAGGGGTTAAGTGTGTCCTAGGGGCATGATTCTAACTGTAGGGGGACAGGTCTCCTAGTGTAAAAACAAAGATCAATGGTTCTACATAGTAGAACCGTCTGATCTTCATTTTTACACAGGGGAGAATGACAGGCGGCTTGTTTACATAAGCCGCTCTGTCTTTCTCCCGCTGTACCGGCGATTTTAGTGTGACCGGCGGACATCGGGTCCGCCGGTCACACGCCCGCACTCCTCTGTGAACGAGCCGAGGCAGGTGCGCGCCTCAGCGGGTGCGCGCTCGCCCGCTATTGGCTCTAAAAGGAGTGACAGGCGAGCGACGTAGACCTACGTCACTCTGCCTGGCCGGGGCTGACTGCCGCAGTAAATATACTGTGAGCAGTCGGCAACCGGTTAAGATAAACAAATTTATATCTTGTGAAAGTACCCATGTTACCTAATTGTCTGAATGTCCATGCAAGCTCCAATATTTATAGAGTACCACAAGAAAGCTTGGTGACTGACTTCCCTTATGGGGAACCTACAGTAGGTTAAAAGTGTGTCCTGCCTGGTGAACATCTAGAGGAGTAAATGACCTTCCAACAATGAATACTGCCTTCCAAGGCTGGAAGAACACTTGAATGCTTAATCCTCATTCTTGAATATGGGGATCATCAGTTAAGAATATCTTAGAAGAAATACCTTAACTCAGTGTTTCTCAACTCAGGGCACACTAACAGGCCAGATTTGAGGTATTACATAGGGGAGATGCAGACTAGAATACTGCAATCACTGAGCAGCAAATGATATCACCTGTGATGTATTTCAGTTTTCTTGCAAACCTTTGCCTGTTAGTGTGCCCTGACCGGAGTTGAGAAACACTGCCTTAACTAATGGAAAATCTAGTGTGTCTCACACACTCAAGACTGTCTAATGTAGGAAGAAGGTCAAATGGTCTGTTGAAGTGAGAGTTTCTAAACCATTTTAAAAAAGGAAAGTCTAGATAATATCTAATGGAGGTATGTTTAGAAGAACTGACCCATTTAAGAATATGTTGTCATTTTAGAAAATGTCCATTCCAGGAAGGCATATTAAGGATTCAAGCTAGAGGCACTGTGCATTAAGGGGAGTCCTCCCAGGATGAAGACAAATAGCCGTCCCCTTCCTGGTCTGCGAATAGTATTCAGGAATCTTGATCTGAAAAGACCCCCTTGGAGCCTTTCCCAGATTCTAGACTCCCTAACTTAGAAGGCAAGGAATGAGAAACAATACAAGAAAAGAGATCAATGGCAAACAGGAATATCCCAAACAATCTCAGAAAAAAACGGAAAGAGTTCAATGGAGAAAAGTGTGCTACGCATATAGAAAAAGGTGAGAACTTGAGCCAAGGACCCAAGATTACTAGTGCTAAATTGTTTGCAAATTGTAGCTAGACAAGTTTTTCAGATGATAAGGTCCTCAGAATTACACGAGACAGAGAGAATACAGGAAACCTGATGTCTTCAGAACAGGTTTTCTGACAATTCCACAATGAAGGTGTCAAGAAAATGCACTACTGTGAATATGAGGTCCCAGAACTGATGAAGTACACAGAAGGGTCTGGTCCTTGTTAGGGAAGGGACCCATAGGGGCTAATCCCAGTTAATATAGTAGATAAATGGGTAAATTAGGGGAGGAAAAAGACTGGGGAAAGTCAACCAACTGTAGGTGAAAATAACTCCTCTGTGGGGAATGCAAGCTCCTACTTGAGTAAAAAGGAGGGGTCTCAGAGTGCGTGGAATCCAAACAAACCTGGGAAGATGCAAACTAGTGGATGGTAGGTAGTAATGAAAAGTGTGCACATGCACAACAGTGAAGTAGTTCCTTGTGCTTCAGCCCTACTCGTCTTACTATTTAAGTGAGTCTTCAGATCACACCAAAGTCTGTGCCATGGCTCTGGACCAGGATAGTACTCTATGGCTAACTAACAGTACACAAAGGTCTGGAAAGCACTACAATACAGAACCCAATGCCCTAGGGTAACATTCCTGCCTAACCCCCCAATCTTTCAGTCCAACAGTGACTGGATATGGCCTTCTAAAACTGGAGCTGAAGATACACTAAGCTAGATGCAGTGTCAGCTTTAAAGAGACTATCTCAAGCAGTGGTTTTTAGGTCTTGACTGCAGTCACCAAAGAAAAAAAAATAACTCCACTTCTTCTATGGCTATACATGAGCTGGCTTAAGGGTTTGTTTGCCAGTGTCCCACAGTTGTCACTGTTTAAAATTTCCTAAATTTGTGTGTCCTTTGATGGGCAATAAAAAAAGGGTTTACATGGGGGGGGGGGGGGTGTTATAATACTCATTGTTTATGAAAACAAAGAAAGGTCAAAACAAATCTCATTGATCCTATCTACAATAATAAAAAAAACAGGCATAAATATACAGCTACTCAACAACTTCTCAGCGTATCACAGCTTAAAATAGTAAAATCATCCTTGATGGCCTAGGGATCCCTGGCCATAGAGATGCAGCACCGATTTTCTCTTTGAAATCTTTGCAATCTGATGGACTCCATTTGCATTCATGCTGCTCTACTTTGTTCCTACAAATGGATAATACTGTTTACTGTTGTTAATGCATTTTTATACATCCTCAGGCCTTTTGGCCTATATATTCACACCTTTTCTTTCCTCAACTAAACTATTTGGGGAAAAAAAAGAAAACAAATTTACTTGGCAGGAGGGAGGGGCCAGGAGCACCAGCGGGGTACCCGAGAAAAGGAGGATTCGGGCTGCTCTGTTCAAAACCATTGCACAGGATAGGTAAGTATAACATGTTTGTTATTTAAAAAAAAAAAACTTGACTTTAATATCACTTTAAAATAAGTAATTTTAAAATGAGAAAAACATATATCCCATATTATAAAAAATAAACCCAAAAGATCTTAACCCACAAGAGTTTGAAGATTTATATATTGTCTATAATAGCAAATTTTATATTTTGTATTTACTCTCAAATAATTTAAGTGAATTTGCTAATATCTATCAACCATACATCTTTTTTTTTTTTTTTGACCAACCTTGCTTGATAGACTAAAGCCAGTCATAGGTAGATGGAAATTTGTCGGGTTTAGCAGGGATCGGCTGAATTTCTATCCATCTATGGCTTCTCTAAAATGGGAATGCTGGAAAAATACTACTCGATCAGAACATGCTGCAGCACTGATCAGTGTATTCAATCTTGAAGACTATTGAATAGGAATCCAGGACTCTTGATTACAGGAACTAATACAGTACATTTCCTATGGGGCAATAGATTATCATACAGGTTTAGTGTAAAGGAATGTAGAATCTCCGAAAATCAGAAAGGGTTCAGCCCCTGACTATACATCGTGAAATGTATTATTATTTGTAGATGGGACAATTCTGCATGTACATACAGGCAAAGCAAAACATGTGAAATTTGCCTGATAATTGTAAAACTCTTATCTAGAAAAGTCCACAATGTGAAAGCATGAAGAAGCAGTCAATAGGTGGCAGGCAATAAGCAGTTTTCAAAGTAAAACAAATGATTGAAACGCATTGCTATGCAGTATAAACAGTAAAAAATACCAATGAAGGCATGACCCACAAACATCCCATTACATCCCATTGCAAACTTCTGCAAACTGGAAGGGATGTTTCAGTGCAAAAAGAAATCATGTAAGATGTGTTCTTATGTACAACATCGCCAAAAAACATTTACAGACCTCAATACATAAAGAGTATTCCATCTCTAGATTTTTCACATGCAGCACTGAATTTGTGATTTTTGGACTTGTCTGTGCAGGCTTTTTTTTACGTGGGCTGTACTATACATACTGTGAGAGCCAGGTTTGGGACCACCAGAGATTGATCGAGAATGGCGATATGGACCATAAAGTTCTTAGACACTTCACTCTCCACCATGGTCGGTCTACCAATGGACTCCGTGTCTGGGCAATAGAGCATATTCCAGGTGGCATCCCTTTTGCTGAAAGGTTCCAGAGACTTTGCACAAAACCCTTGCACCCAAAGGGCTTAATGAAGAACTTGAAATTCACACCAGTCTTTTTTTCAGTGTGGCCTAATTAGTGAATCCATCTCCATTTATGGATATACATGGTGTCACAGTGTTACAACTTACATATAAAAGAAAATAAAGAAACCCCCCACACCTTTTTCAGGTTTATTTATTCATCATAAAATGAAATACAATACAGATAATAAAATAGTACATTTACTGTTTAGATATTGAGTATTCTGCATTTGTCTATATAGTTTTTTTAAGGCTTGTCATAATTTTTTTGACATTCAGAAGACTGTCTCCAGGGTCTAGCTAATTAGTTCACATAAAAGCACTGTGTTTGTTACAATGTATGATTCTTTTTTTTTCTTTTTTTTGGGGGGGGGGAGGGGGGTTGTTGACAGCTAGGGATGAAGGAATGTATTCCTCTCAAAAGTGATAGACAATCAAGAAAGCAGATCTTCAAGTGAACATTAGGTAATTTGTAAAATGTATTGTTGTTATTTATGGTGTGATTGCACCCTGAGCTGGCTAGCGGAAATCACAATTTATTTTGATCATTTTATTATTTTATTTTTTATTTCATGCTTTTTTTTTTTTACTTTATTTTTCACCATTCTCTCATTTTAACCTATTTCTATATACACTCATTTAGCACTTTTCATTTTTTGCCATTTGAGCCTATCTTTATATTGCTAAAAACAGCAGCCTTTTTAAACAAAAGTTTAATAGGTTTTGCAGCTGTTTATACATTTTCACTCATTTGATGGTTTAAATAGCTTTGTTTTTGACATTGACAAAGGGGTGGGTCCCTGAAACATGTTCATCAGCCCATTCTATCAATTGACTTTGGTTTCTTCCAACAGTCCAGAAGGAAACTTTACACGCTAACAGTGGTCTGTACCCCTGGAGGTCTGGTATTCCATCTCCTGGCCCAGCGGTCCTTCAGCTCACACTGCTGTTGAGTGGATCGCCTACTCTCCTTGCTGTCCTGAGTCCCTGTGAGTGCTACTCCAGTGCTCTCATAGTTTTCAGCTTCGTTCATTGGCATTGGGCTCAGTGCACATGCTGACAGCTTTTTGATCCACAGTGCAGCATAACGCCATTCAGCTCTGCGGTCCCTGGTTTGTGCCTGCTGTTCACATCTGAAGTGCTTCCCAAAAACTGTTATGTAAGTCTTCCAGTGATGTTTTAATAAACTGTAAAAACAATTTTGATCTGCGTCCTGGCTATTTATGTGCACATTTAAGGATTAGTATGCTGCAATATTTAATACATTTTACTTTTGGGTTTAACTACGCTTTAAGCCTCACTATTGGCATTGAGGCTGCCAATCACAGTAGGATCATCATTAGAATCACATTCACTATTTCAATAGCTTTAATTCTGTAATACAAAGGACTATAAAAAAAAAACCTCAAGCATGTTATGCCCTTTAGTTCAGTATGAAATGCCCATGCAAAAAAAAATTAATAATAATATTAATTTTACTATTAATAAACACAGATCTCATTTTAACATGACCCATAGATAAATGCTTAGAATTTGAAACATCTTTAAAAACATCTTAAAATATACATATCATGTCTGATAATGATAAACCGTGTAGGTTATAATTCTAGGAAGATCAAAATGTTCTCATCCAAAGTAAACAGATTGCCTGAACACTAAAAGTAAAACTTTATTTAGAGAAGCATATCATCAACATTTATATGCCTTAAAGGGCTTATTTTTCAGGTTTCAAACAATACTTAAAATCAGCATCAACATAGCCTCTGGAATAACAACTGACAATCCTTATGTCTGCTGGCTTGACAGTAATATGAAATGAACTGACTTGCTCTCATCACAAATATGGGATTCATTTCAGCCTTTTCAACTCATACTTATAAACAACTCTTACAATTGCCTTTGGAGCCTATACATGGCTTGCATCCTATAGAATTTTGCACATTTTCTAAATATTGGAGTTTATGCACACGTTCTATTAAGTCATCTGGCAAAAACTCCAGGAAGTAAGGAAAAATCTGCAAGAAGGAATAGCAATAAAAAAGTGCACTGTGGTTCTAATTTTCCCTAGCTATACTAGAAAGGCATTATATGTGTTGCTGTTGAAGATTTTTCCTTACTTCTTATGTGGTGAAACCATTACCACTGGGGTATAAGGTGAAATCTGGGATAGCAGTAAAACCCTGACATGGGTCCTAATCTTTCCCCACTTTATCCAGAGGCAAAACGAAATGGTTGCACTGCAATCTAGTTCTGGAGCAAACCTTTCCCTAGTTAGTCCATCAAAATGTCAGTATTTTACCCTATCATAATTGACTGAGGTTGGTGGTGTGTTACCTTATGTACTCCAAGATAAATCAAAATTGTAGGTTTGAAAAACCAGTTTACCAGTGGCAAAAAAGTGCACAAATGTGCAATGGTACAAGACAACCCAATAATAAATGTGTTTGATTTATAAATGGAAGCTAGCATACTTGTACCTCTGGCACAATATTGCATACCAAATATTTGTAACACTGGAAAAGGAAAAGAGCACAGGTCAAAAGGGTGGGACCTTACATATGCCTTTGAGAACAAATGACACAGTATATGTAGATTTAAAATATATGTATTAAAGTTTATACAGATAAAAAATGCCTAAGGGCATAAAAAACTCCCAATTTATACCATACAGTATAGAGTACATATCATGAAGACATAAAGGTATGTGTTCAATGTTAGCTTAGTCTGGCCAATGCGTTTTGTGGGACTCCGGCTTCCTCAGGACCACTCAAGCATATACAGTGTAAAACACTGAAAATGAGAAAACATTTTTTTACATGCATAAAGAGACATCAAATAATAAATAGAATGTCCATATAATGACACATATCATATCTAAAAAGGAAAACAATTTCATATAAGTTTTAATCATATGGTATGCCATGGTTCTATCCTATATTTTATACGTAGACCCTTATCTACTGGGAAATATCCTTATTATAAATCCTTATTGGTCGGCTCTATCTCTAGGGACCTGGATACAAGGTTATTGCTGTCTTAGAATTGTTGGAACCTAACTCCTTAGAGCAACATTTTCTCTCCCCCCCCCCTCCCCCTTTCACAAAATGGGAAAATAATTTATTATAATTTGTATTTTTGCACTTTCTGATTCCTGGTCTAGGCCCAGCCCCACTGCTTCCTAGGATTGCTATGGTACCGCTATCCCAATTTTTTTTTTTAACATCTGAAGTTAACTCCCACACCCACAGGTGCTGGACCTTGGAAGATGGCAAAGTGGAAGAGAGATGAGGAAGGGCTTGATGAGGCTTTACTATGTGTTATGACAGTTTGATTAGTAGGAACCCAAAAAAATGGTAAGTAATATTTGGTGGTTGCCTGCACAACTAAATGTTAAGCTTTTCTCCTGACACACATACTGTAAATTGGCTTTTTCAAGCTCTTCAGCTCTTTACATTTGTATGGTAATGCAACAGCTGTAGCATTATCTGTATCTGAAAAAAAAAAATTCACATCTGTCTTTTACCTGGTAAAGTGCCTCCTAAATAGCTTTCAGCTCTTGTGAAATTAGGCCCAGCTGACAGCAGGAATAGGGACTGATATGAGGCCTAGTAAAGACCTGTCATGTCTTAAGGATATGAGAGGGGAGGATGAGGCATAAGAAGAGTGGGCAATGATAGAATCATGTTTTAAATATATTCTTTATTGAAAAATTAGAAAGATTTTGTACAGAATTTGGAGGGAAGGGAGGATGGTGATCGCTAAGGGGAAAAAACACAGCCGATGGGAAAAATGGGGAGCAATGTGACATCAAAAAACAAATGTCACTAAGTGACAGTCAGTGTAAAGTTCAAGGTAAAGTTCAAAGTATGTTTCAAATGACAAAGACTTTGATGCTGGTGCAAATATTATTAGATGCACTTAGAAGGTCTGTAGCCAGCTCACAGAGTATGAAGCAGCTCTGTATTACATAGACGGGGGAGAGAGAAAGCAGCGCCAATCAGTGCAGCATGTAGGTAACAAGCAATTTATTAGAATAAAAACACTCACATTAGTGATGTAAGGTACAGGCATGGAAACATGTATGGCATGCTGTGGTAATTGAATCCTGGTGGCAAGCAGAGATCCTGTGTCTCCCTGTGTTCCGGCCATGCCAGTGGAGTCCGCGGCTCCAGGTTCGGGGAGGTGAGCTATCCTCACCGGTCAACTCGAGTGACAGCGGTGGGGCCTGTTCTGGCTGGCGCATGTTCGGAGCATGCATGCTCCTTCATCAGGCCTCCCGGGAGGCCATTGCAATTGTGGCTTTATGGAATGGCCCCGGGGGTGGATAACATTATGAAGTGGCATTTTAACCAATAACATTTACCATTTAACATCTGTGGAGCTATAGATAAAAGAATATTCTAATAAAATCATTGCTTTAATGAAGAAAAAATATGTATGGAGAATATATAAAATATGTATAAAAAAATATATAAAAAATAAATAAAAATATATATAGGATATATATAAAAATATATATAAAAAAAATATAATAAAACTCAGATTGGATGAGAAAGTTTAAGAGAATTTAAGAGATACAAATTATGAGTGGATTAAGTAATTATGTTTGAAAAGGATATGTAGGACAGGCTATATAAAGGATATATAATATGTAAAGAGTTAGACCGTATCATGGGAGGAATATGTATTTATATGTGTGTAGTTATATAAAGTGTATATAGCAAAAAGCATGTGATGAAATTATGTTATAATGAAATATGTTTACTTTATGAGCTGATAGGAGAGGGGGGGAGATAGGGGAGGGGGAAGTGGAAAGGGGGAAGAGAAAGTAGTGTATTATGTACATAGGGCTTTGGGGGCGGATGGGCATGCAAGAGCAATGCATGAGCAGGGGCCCACACCGTAATGCGGTTCAAAAGATGGTCTGGACTTCTAGTTCTTCATTGAGGCCCCCAGGTGTCATACAATCAAGAGTGTAAATCCAGTAGGTTTCTCTTTCCCAGAGACATTTTAAAACACTCTGCTCAGGGAAAACTTTGAGGTATGGACTCAATGACCCAGACTATGAGTGCTGTTGCTGATTGTTGGTGGAATTCCTTGAAGTGTCTCGGTACTGCCACTCCGCGTCTGTGCTGTGGGGAGGATGAGGCATGAGAAGAGTGGGCAATGATTTTGAATTTCTCTGAATCTAGTAAAATTTTAAGAAACCTCTGCGCTAGATAGAATCATTTTTTAAATATATATATATTTTTTATTGAAAAAGTAGAAAGACTTTGTACAGAATTTCCATACAGTAAGGTACGTGATAGAATAAACAGCATTATCCAAACTAAAAGAGCAAAATAGTCAATATAGACAGCTCAGAAAAAAATAAAGGTATCAATGAGATAGAACAACAGGAAAAACCTGAGAGCTATACATAGGTAAAAAGCAGCACATAATCTGACAATAGTCTGTGTACTGTAAGTCTCAAAGTAATGAGATAGAAAGCAGTAGCCTGTGAAATACAGCTATGGACCATAGACCAGAGGCTGTTGTTACACAGTATAAACCAACCACAAAAAAAAAGAGTTTTTTAAAAAATGAAAACAGTAAGAGAAGGGAAAGAGAAGAGAAAAAGAAAAAGTAGTATGGAGGTAGAAGGGGGAATAAGGGGAAGACAGAAAAAGAACACTGGGGCAGGTGTTGTAGCAAGCACCAGGTAGTTCAGGAAGGGCCTTCAAAACAGTATCAAGGTTTCCCAAACCTATTTACAAATAGGGAGCATGTTATTAATTATTTATGATCTTCAGGGCCACTATGAGTTTAATCTTTTGAATACAGGAATGGAACTCAAGGCTTTGAGGCTATTGAGATGGGAAGTTCAACATCTTGTAGCCTGTAAACACATGTAGAATTAGTCTTTTGGAAAACTGGGTGGCAGAAGACCAAGCAAGAACATGGCCGGTTCAAGCTGAACAGTTATTTAGAGAAGAGCATGTAAAAAGGCTTGTACTTCCAGCCAAATGGGATGAATCATGGGACAAGTCCAATATATATGAAAAAAAAAAGAAAAAAATGTTCCTTATAAATGGCAGATCTACTTATGTTATCTCAGTTGTTGCCCCTATTCCCCTGGTGTAAACTCTATTCAAAATCTGCTCCCATGTCACCATGCAAGTGTGTTTACTGAAGGTATCAGAGCCAGGCATCATTAAAATGTTATATATTTCAGAAACCAGACCTCTGTGAGTTGAACCAGTAATGCAAAGCTTTTTTGAGAGATGAAGAATACGTTAAAGTAGGAGAAATGTGAAATGTTTAATGAGCTTTGGAGGGCAAGTTGTATCTGTCTTTTAAAAAATTAAAAGAAAATAATGTTTCGGTGTGTGTGTCTATGAGGTTACTAACATGGAACAAGCATTTACGTTTACAAGGGGAAACCATGCAGTGTGTAAGGCTTAAGGCAAGTAGGGGTTGTGAAGGAAGGATGTTAGCAGCAAAGCTGAAGAAGCTAGATGAAACTTGCAGGCAATCCAAACTCCTCTAGTGAACCTCACCGTATGTAGGAGGTCCAAGTCCTGTAGTGCAACTGAAGGTCCACATCAGAGATCTATTGTGTATCAGGGCTAACCATAGACATTTGATCTCTGCCCAGTTGTTGTATGAGTACAGTGTGGACCAGGACAACACTGGTAAAAGCTTGGTAACATAGTAATATTTAACAATAGGAAAGCCTAGTCCCCCTTGGGATTTAAGAGCTAGCAGGACAGTTCTCACTACTGTGTGTCACTTCTTGCACCTGTGAACTGGAGTAAATGTTGTTAGGATTTCTAAAGATGTGACATGGGCACTATAATTGGGAATGCTTGAAGCAAATAGTAAAGTTGTTTTTATAAAAATTATTATATCAAAGAAAGAGATTTTACCCAATCAGGAGATATAGAACAGAGATCATTGGTGTAAAAGCTGTCTAAGATCACGAAAAAGACAAGGATATATAGCTGCATAAAGCGAAGCGACATGCAGAGCATAAGGAGTCTGGAGATTTTTAAGTGAGGTTATCTATAGGGCTTCTAACTTAGAGTGGACTTTATAGCCAGAGAGAGCCCCAAACTTCAGCAAAAGAGGCCTGTAAGGTTGAGAAGAGTAATGAGAGGTTGTGTGAGAGGGCTATGTTGCCTGTAAAGTGGTGCATCTGTACGATGTATAGAGCGATCGCCGCTGCTCTGCCCCGATTGTCGGGGAATCCAGTTTGGAGATCCGCCCGCCTGTGTAAACAGAGCGGGCGGATCTCCTAAGTGACAGGGAGTGACAGATCGCAGGGTTCAGCATAGCTGAACATCCGATCTGTCCCTGGCTCACTCAGTCACCTCCCCCCCCACACGTTAGTAAGCACCAGGCATACATTAACCCCTCCCTCTCCAATAAAATTAACCCATTCCCTGCCAGTGTAATTTTTACAGTAACAGTGCATATTTATAGCACTGATTACTGCAGTAATGTCACTGGTACCCCCAAAAGTGTCAAAAATGTCAGTCAAGGGTCCGATCTGTCCGCCGCAATGTCGCAGTCCCGCAAAAAAAATCGCAGATCGCCACCATTCTTTGTTAAAAAAAAACCACCAAAAATGACAGAAATCTTTCCCTTAGTTAGTAAACGCAATAACTTTTGCGCAAACCAATCAAAATACGCTTATTGTGATTTTTTTTACCAAACATAGGTAGCAGAAAAAAAAATTGGCCAAAATTTAAAAAAAAAATTGGTTTTTAAATCTTTTTTGGGGAGAATTTCATATAAAAAAAATGTTAAAAATATTGTTATTTTTTCAAAATAAACGCTCTTTTTTTGTTTATAGCGCAAAAAGTAAAAATCGCACAGGTGATCAAACACCACCAAAAGAAAGCGCTGTTTGTGGGAAAAAAAGGACGTAAATTTCGTTTGGGTATGGCGTCGCATGACCGCGCAATTGTCAGTTAAATTCGCAGAGAGCCGAATCGCAAAAAGTGGCCCAGACGTAAGACAACAAAATGCTCTAGTGGTAAAGTGGTTAATGATCCTTAAAACACAAGGCTCTAAACTCACTAAATACCACATCATAGAAGGTGGGGATGTGATTGCCTTTGACCCAGTGGGGATCAAATATGAAGGTGGGTTTAAAAGTGGAATTTATCATTCCATTAGAATGGGAACCTATGGGGTGATAAACCAATGTGTTTCCAACAATGTCTGTATGATCTTCACTAATATGGCCTTCAGAATATAACTCCTCTAAAATGTTTAAAATGGGACAGTCTTTTTCATAGGAGAGAGATTGTGTCTGTGCCTTGGTGTGATTGTCTGTTTCATCTTTTAAGTCATAGTATCTTTAACGGTAAGGTTCAGTGTAAATTTATTTAAATCAACAAACAATTCGAATAGATTGGGGGAATTGGGGGGGGGGGACCCTTTCTTAATAAATCTAATTTAGACTCTGAAAACATGATGCTAGAGAGATTGTATATTTTAATTGTGTTGGGGGGGGGGCATTATCTTCTCCCTTTTTTTTTTGTGTGTCTTTGCTCCTTCTCTCTTTTTTCAGTGTTGTTGCTGTTTGTGCTTTTCCCAGTCTTGTCCTTTTTGGTTGAGTAGGTGGGTATCTTGGCCTATACAGCCTCCTGTTCTAAAAAAACATCCTCCTGTGCTAGATGTTGGTTGGTGTATGACTGAGATGCATTCAAAGGTCCCATAATGGAACCAAAATCATTAGGAGTGTTATATTGTAACGGGGGGCGACCAATGGCATCTTGGGCCATAGTGCTCTATTTTGTGGAGGACCAATGTGAGGGGTTGAGAGGGACTCCATCTGGTAATTTGTTTTGTGAAGTGGATGAATGTGCGTTGGTATTTGTGTGAGATGCCTTAGTTGATTGCACTGACTTGGGAGTGTATTACCATTACTGTATGCATTCTTCTCATTTCTGAATTTGGAAGAGTATTGATGATTCGCAGCTTTCTGGTTAGGATTTTTGTGAGACTGGCCTGTGGTAAATGTCATCCTATGGGAATGTGGTGGGTAGTGTTTCTGTGTACCCGAATCGTTTCACTTAGAATGTTGTCCTTTTCTTGGTTTTGTTGTGGGTGCATGAGGGCCCCCTTTCTCACCTGACCCCTTGGAGGGGTGGTGTGGTGTAGTGTGGTCCCCACTCTAGATATTCTTCCTCCAACTGAACTCTCTGCCTTGCAAATTGTCTAATCTGTCTCTTTCAAACTTAGCAGACTTTTTGCTGATCACTTCATATTCAAATGCCATCATCTGCTCACTGACATTTCTATCCCAGTCATTGAATTCCCTAATATCAGTGTCAGAAGCCTTCACTTCCTTGTTGCATCACAGAAGAGGGTGTGATAGGATGTGTTCACCACTCTGGACCATGCCTTCCTCATTACAATACCACTTTCCACCCACTTCCTATACAATTCGATTGTACAATTTCATGTAGACCTCCCATCAGCTATGTAATGCAAGGACCTGTCTGATTTGATAATAATTGAATGGATTGTTCAGGTGTGTCTGCCTATTCCATAGTTCTAGTAATTCTAAAGGCGACTGTACAATCAAATTACATAGTGTATGGCCATCTTTATACAAGTGTATAGGAAGTAGTGGATGTAGACACTCAGTTATCAGGCCCTGTTTACATCTCCATGTAGCCGAACTCACATTCCGGCATGCGTTTGTTTTGAGTGTTTTCACTTATCACGTACAGGGCAGCACTTTCACTTGAATAGTCTATCCTACAAGCAACAATCACCCCAGAGAAGCTCCAGAACCTTTTTTTAGAGTGGAGCATGGTGCATCACTGCAGTTTTTGGTGCCCTTGCTGCACTTAGGAAGCCTTTAAAATGTAATGACAACACAAGCTTGATGCACATTTGCAGCATTTCTGAAACATATGGCAAAGCCTGCATTTTCTGTGCAGTTTTTCATGTGTCCAGAAACACAAAGATGTGAGTGGATCCTCATTTTAAATGCACCAATTTCACATTCAGGCCCCATTGACACCTAGAGTAGTGGGAGCGCATGTTTTTTGTCAAGTTTTTCTAGTGATACACATAGGACAGCCCGTTATTTCAATGGGCTGTGCTACACATGGCAAAGTAGCTAATGGGACATTTTTGCACGTTTTTTTCACCTGTTTTTTCATGAAGCAAAATGTGTGTTTGCTTCTGTAAAAAATGGGGGGAAGATAACTGCGCTAACTAATCAATACAAGCAGCAACTTAAATTGTGACAAACAACTAAACAAATATGGAAAAGGTAAGTTGCGCTAATTAATGAAAATGACAGATATAAACAAAAATTAAGAATGGATGTCAAATTATAAATGAATGTCCACATAAACTGTCTAAAATTAGAATGTCCAAATGTCAGGAGTTATTCAGAAATCCGGAATTGTCGAATGGCAACTGAACCACCAGATATGTAGTCTCCTTACCAGATAAAGGAAGGAAAATCGCTCTAAAAGCACCAGATGGAATGTGTCCAGCAGTCTCTAGTTCAACAAACTTATATGGTTCCTCAGGGTAGTGTGTCAAATACATGTGAAGAAAAAATAAACTTCCATAGCATAATATTGTTTGATTGTATTATACCCAAACTGTGAACCACCACCAAACAGACAATGGGTAAAGTGAGGAGACAGATCACCACACCAGTATCAATCCTGCTGACCAGATGGTAAATAATAAACAGCAAAAGGACAGCCAATTAACCACCAGGAAAGTGAGAAGACCATCACCGATAACACTGCCGCTTACCAGATGTTGATAATGTGCAAGTCAAACAGTCACAAAGGGGTTACATGCAAAGTGTAGCTTCACATAAACAGCCAAACCGAAATGAGGTATAGCCCCCACCACCGAAAATACTGCCGCTTACCAGACTCAAATGGTTGTCAGGCCAAACAGTCTCAAAAGTCTTCAAAGTTGTCCCGATATCAGACCATTAGCTCCGAGTTCAAACAGACCAAAAAAGGGGAACAGAAAGCGCTCGATAGTGTAAAACCAATGGATTTAATAGATTAAAAAGAAAGAGCAACTTACACACATAAAATTAGAGAGCGTGGATAGATTACGAGCCGCCGGCCGGACGGCTCCTCCGCCCGTCCTCAGACGCAGATGGGTGGGGATGTTGTATCTATCTTCACACAATGTTAGTTTGATCATTACAGTGTTTTTAACGTTACTATATTAAAGTCGAGTTACACTAGGGTGGCTTTTCTCTCTCTTCTTTTGTGTTTTGTCTAGATGTGTTCCTGCCACCCAGAGGGTGCATGGAGAGCAGCAGCACCCTGTGACTTGTCTTATTATCACCAAAAGCCAGCTGGAGGGCTATACTTAACTGTTGATCAGTGCACCTGATAGCTTTTTCTGTTGTGTGTATTTTGTGTTCCATGGGCCGCATGTGGCCCCAGGGAGTTTAGCACGCAGCCTGAGCCCGTCTGTAGAAATGCTGGGGAAGCCAGGCAAATGCACACATGGGGAATTGCTGGGGGTGCTGTGAAAACATAATTGATGGGTGAAAGTGTGCTAATGTGGTCAGCTGATAAACTCCTTCCTGTGTCTTAAGCCCCGTACACACGTACCGAATATCAGCCGAACGATCGGCCGTCTTTTGTCCGGTGCTGTCCTGTCGGCTGAAAAGTGCTAAAGACTGCACACGAATTTTGTCGGCCAACAACAGCCGACTGCAGAAGTGATGTCATGTGATGGTTAACTTTCCGTGTGTTTTTTCTTTTCTGAGCATGCCCAGTCTTGCTAATCTGCTGTTTGTCGGCCAAATTCTGTACTGACTGGCGAACAATCGGCCATTCTGGTGACAGCCAACAAAAATTTTAAAGTCTGCACGCCAGATTCTATTCGGCCGAAAATTCACTGTCGGTTGTCGGAAGCATCATACTAACAAGCCGACAATCGGCCGATCGTTTGGCGGCCGAATATTTACGGCCGACAATCGCTACGCGTGTACGGGGCTTTACTGGTTCCTCTGTCTCTGTATACCAGGGAGTCCTGGAAGCATTCTAAGAAATATAGTAAGGGCCAAGGTAAGGCCTCTGAATATGATGCTAGGCGTACCTAGACATGCCTAAACTCCTACTTTGATAATATGTTTGACATATCTTTGCTCAAAAGCATTTATCTCTCCAATAACCAATTCTTTGAGTAGTTTTTGCAAAGTCCCTAAATTTGACCTGTGGAGGGCTTTTCAGAGTATTATTGATTGCCATATTGATGCCACTCAGCATCTGATATCAATATAAAAATAAGATGTATACACTTCACTTGTGTTGTACTCAAATGCAGATATCTATCATTTTTAATTTATTGGTTTTGTTTCTTCTACAACTTTTCATATTTACTAACACTCACTTGGGTGGGCTGTATTTGATTCTCCAAAGACTACTTAATATCTACAAGCTTTGGAATCCTTTGTGCAGGGCAATATCATTCTAGAAGGTGAGGGTTTAGTATCCTTTACAGACCTTTGTCAGTTGAAACTTAAGCTGATCTCCATGAAATGATTACAGTTTTTTTCTCCTGTTCACAAATCTCAATGTAGGATTGATTATGTTTTTGTCTCTCAGTCAGTATTAGAAACATTTCCTATTTCCAGTATTAAAACCAAAATATGGTCAGATCATTCTCCCATATTTTGCCATTTCTACGTGTTTGAGCTTCCTCATAGAGCTAAATCCTGGAGGCTAAACAATAATTTTCTTTTTGACATGGTTTGTGCCGCAGACATTAGGCAGGCTGTTTGTTAACTTTCAGCAGTACTATGAGCAAGATGATACCTTTCCTACAGTTAAATGGGAAGCACTTAAATGTGTTCTGTGAGGAATCTTCCTTTCTCATGGCATTAGACTTAAAAAAACAATATTGCAACAATTAATCTCTCTTTTACATAAGAACTTTGAGCTTGATTTTTTTTTTTACACAGGCAAATCAAAATAGAATTAGCTAGTTCCAGATCTCAGTTTCTACATCTTTTATTCCAAAAATCCCTTTATGCTTGTGATAGGTTTCTTAAAAATCGCCTATAAATACAGCAATAAAGGTGGATCTCTGTTGGCTAGGACCCTACACTACTGTAATGCCTCTACAAATATTCTCTCACTCTTCTCCTCAGAAAGGCCTGGTTGACACCAACCTTGAAATACTTCAAACTTCTCCTTGTACAACATTCACAATTCTTCGGCCAACACTCCTGTTCTCTCACAGGTGCTGATGGTGACCTTATTTTTTATGCTGGCCATACACTATACGAAAAATCATTCAAAGAATCTGTCATTTGGACAGTTAGTTTGGTTTTCGGCCTGTTAATGGGCACAAATCGGTATTCGTTAGTGATGTTTTTGTGGCAAAAAAACGAAGGACAAGTTTGGAAAACTTCTGCTCAACGAACGATGAATTGCAAGGTTAATGCGTTTATCGTCTGTAAAAAAGGAATGGTTGCTACTGCGCATGCGTGAATAACATTAACCCAGAAGATAAATATTTGTGTCAAAGAATGGTCATGGGAAAAGGTCACGCCAGATAGTACACACTAGCAACTATATAACCTGTAACATCGTCATTCGTGATATACCTATCTTGTAAAAAAAATAAAAATAGCCCAGATAACTAACCAAACTGCAATATTCTAACTTTATTGCAAAGTGTTTTTTATTGAAAAAGTCTTTACTAACTTTTTTGTGCATCATTTTTGGTTTTTTTTTTTTCAAGCCTCAAAAAATATTAAACATTATTGTCACAGTTTACAAAACATTATACATCCATCAAACACTGCTTTTTAATTATCTTTCATGGGTGGCAAAACTGTGCTTTATTGGCAAGCATTATAAGCAGTCTGGAGATGTTGGCCTGCAGAATAAACCTGGTTTGAGCTTATCTTTAAAGTGTGTGATGGCAGTCACCCCTACTATAGTGCAATGAGTGCATGTCCACATATATGTTTTTTCGGTGCATGGAAACACTGGTACCATATGTGTCCATGCATATTTGACTTGCTGGGCCTGCACAAAACTATAGTAGAGGTGACTGGCTGCACAAACTTTAAAGACAGCTTTGCTCAATTTAGGTTTTTCCTAGGCAGGCCTGCAGCATAATTATTATTTCCACAATAAAGTGCTTGTCCTCAACGTTAGAAATAATTTAACTATGAAGTTCTTGTTCAAATTCTTGTAAACAATGACCACATGAACTGAACTGGAATTATACAAAAAGTGAAGAAAAAAAACATTGAAAATTCTAATTTTACATGTGTCAACTATAACCATAAATCTTTGTTGGACAGAGGTCAAGTGATCATTGCATTTCTCTAACTCAGATGAGCACTTCAAAAGATCAGCTACCAATCTTTGTTCAGTGAAGGAATTTAATCCCTGTTCCTCAGACAGACGACGTGCTGTTAAAGATAGAAAAAACAATCAGGAAATATATATTTTAAATGTAGTTTATGTTGAAGTGTATGTGTAGTGGCTTACCTGTGCTGCTTGTGATCTTATCAGAGGAATGTTGTGCCTGATCTGCTCAATATCTGATGTACTTTGGCATGGTTCAACATCATTATCAGAACCTTCAGTTGTAGCTGGAGCAGTGTCATCAACCAGAATGACATCCATTCCTGTTGTCACAGTTCAGGTATCTGTGTTTAAAGAAAAATATAAAAACATGAAACATTGGCCTTTAAAAAATTAAAGCACACAATATGGGTAGAGGCATGAAAAATATACCCTTTTGAAATGTGGAGAACAAATGCAAGTTTCCCCATAAAAAATACAAAATGTTTCTGCTGTACAGTACAGTATTATTGCACATAATAATGGAACCACAAAAGCATGCATGCCGAATAATAAGGTTTGCAATGATGAAGAAATTGCAGAGAAGAATAGATAGATTGCATGCATAGCTGGGAGAAAGCAGAAATGGCAGAAATTTGTTTAAAATACTTTTTTTTTTTTCATTCTGTGTATTTTCTGAAACTCTTCTTCCTCACTATGCTTCAAGTCAGACCATCTCTTGCACAGCAGGTCCTTTTATTCGCTCCACACTACACTTCTTGGCAAGCACATTGACAACCTTCTCCATGATGGTGTCTTTTCTTGCATTAGGCCTGGGATAGTTGCAGAACCTTCCATCATAATCGTTTTTCTCAAGAATCTTCACCATAGTTTTCATCCCATCCAGGGACATAGGTGTTGTCTTTTTTCCCCCTGTGTCAGCTTTTTAGTTTTGGAATGGCATGCTCCTTTGCTTCAGCCAACATTCTGATGCTAAGATGACACCGGATGAAGAAGAGGGGCGGAGCTTGAAAAAGTCCCATAGAGCACCACAGTATACGCAGACCCCTGTATGGAGAACGTTGTCACAAATGATTAAACTGACCAATCCACTAAGATTCATAACAACTGAAGGTAAGCAGACCAGTACAATAGTTCTAGGGTATTCATAGTTTTGTGGAGTTTGTCAACTGTACAATGATGCTTGGTTTCTTATTTTAGGAGAAATGGTGGACAAATTTGTTTTGCCATTCTACTGCTTCACGCTCCAGAACATATTGCATATAATCCAGGGGATTCTGGCAGGCTAGTTGACTAGAGAGACGTGGTGGGGCACAGCCTAGGTTCAAAAGACCTTCAGTATCATTACGTCACTCACCAGGCATGACATCCCCAGACACATGATCTTCCCGGTCAACCATGGATTGTGGTATGTAGGTAGAGGTAAGAAATTATGCAACACACAGCAACAATGAATTATAGTGTCAATTTTTGCAGGGGCTACATTTATTGCTGTATGGAAGAAATTAAAACGGTTAACCATAATACCAAACGCATTTTCTACAGCTCGTCTGGCACGATATAACCTGTAATTAAGATTGTTTAATAATTTGTAAGGTTTTTAAGGGAGAATGGTTTCAACACATGTTTAGATAATGCAAATGCATCATCTGCAACAAATATGAAGTTTTGTCCTTCCACAGTGTCCTCTTTTGGTTGAAGATTCAGAAGTCCATTTTTAAACGCAGATAAAATGCGGTTTTCTCAATTATTTACCCATCGGAATTTCGGCCATTTTTGCCAATGTCCACAAAGATAAACTCATACTTTTCATTCACGATTGCCATTAAGACAATGCTAAAGTAGCCTTTGCAATTAAAATAGAAGAAGCCTGATTTTGCAGGGGGCGTTATGCGAACATGCTTCCCGTCTATGGCACCACCACAGTTGGGGAAATTCCAGTAGTCATTAAACTGTTTAGCTGTTGCTTTCCATTCCTCCACAGATGCTGGTAGCTGTGAAAGTAAAAATATATGTTTAGTACATTTGTTTTCTTAATTATATACAAATTTCTTTTTTCTGTTTATTACACAGGATCTATTTGGCAATGAATCAAAAAATGTCACATCGCCACCAGAAAGCAGGAGCAAAGAGAGAAAAACAATGCAAGAGTCTACAAGCAACTTTCTAGTACAAGCATCAGCAGCGTTAAATCAGAAGAGGGATAAATGTGATGATGTGGGTGCCTTAAATTCCAAGAAATGACATCGGATGTCAGAAGACCAAAAACAATTACTGGAACTATTACTTTTTCAGCTTCTTAATAAAGGCTTAAGAGGGGAGCCCACCACAAATACACACTTAGCGGAGCACAAAACCACACACAACCATTCATCTCAACAACCTCAACAAATGCATCAGTGGCATATACCATTCACACAACAGAATCGTTCACAAAACAAATGGGGACATGATTATCAGTACACATCTTTGTGAGTTACAGAAATTTGGTTTAAAACATTTTATGTTTGTCAGTTTGACATGTTATGAACTAGTTTATATTATCTCACATGTTTACAGCTTAAAAATTCAAAGGTTACCAAAGAAAGCTCTGTTATCCCGTTTTTGACTGTTAAAAGTAAAAGCATGGTGTCATAACTTAAAAAATTTGTCTTGCATGATTTTTATAAGAGCTTCACAGGTCTCAGGTATAATGCGGCCTAGTGACTGGGCAGAGATTGCAGTGGTGAACTTGAGGTCTTCAAAACTTCATCCAGTTGCCAGAAAAACAAAGTGTTGCTACCAGTCTCTGCTCTGCTGTGATGCTTGATCTTAAGACTGTGTCCTTTTTGGTTATGAGGGGTGACACATGACTCAGGAGCAGCTAAAAGGCCTCATCAAGCATTCTCAGATAGTTCTGATAATCATCAGGATTGTTTTCCTTGAGCTCTTGAACCAATCTCATATGCGAGAAGTTATCATGGTTCTTCAGCCAGTCTTTACTCCATAACCTTCGCCTTTTTCTTCTGGGCTCCTCTGCTTGCTGTATAACCATCACTCCAAGCATTGCTATGGCAATGATCCTCCAATCCACATCCATATTGAAGGTGGTGCTGATGTAGGTGATGCTAAGGAGACGCAGGAAAGATGCTCACTACGCACAAGGTTCGTTCTGACGAACGCACGTTGCTTTTCCGGGTGTATACGGAAACCACAGGAAGCCAAGGTGCAAAGGTGAATTACATTTTGTCACTTTTTTTAAGATGCAAAAACCACACAACAAAATGATTAATTGATGTTCATAAATGGTTTATTGTTTAAAATTGCTTTCACAAACGCATTTTCATTTTTCTAAAGCACGTTCGAATGATTTTTCGTATAGTGTATGGCCAGCATAAAACACAGATAAAGTGGGATTCGCTGGATAGCAGGAAGCTAGAGACAATACCAACAAAATGGTCAATTTGATTTAAATATTTCATCCTGCCTTCTCTCGGTCAATACTGAGAAGGCTTTTGATCATTAAAGTTAGCATTTTTTTCTTCCATTCTTTTAGACAGTTCAGTGCACAAATGAAAACAAATGGATCTCTATCGGCTCCATTTATATTTAATGGAACAAGACTTGGTTGCCCACTGTCACCTATCCTTTATGTGATCACCATTGAACATTTAGCAGTAGCTATTCCTAATAGCTCTTCAATACAAGGCATTATAATAAAAGGTAGAGAATATAAATTGGCTTTTGATGTCATTTTATACATCACCTGTCCCAGGATTAGTATTCCTTCCATTCCATGAGAGTTCAGTTTATTTGGTCAGTTTAGTAATTTTAAAAATCAATTTGACCAATTCAGAGATGCCTAATATCCCATTACCTCAGTCTGAAGTCTCAAATCTGGCAACATCTTTTCCTTTTAAGTAGCAATCTGTTGCAGTGAAGTAGCTGAGCATTAAAATCCCTACTGACCTTTCAACTTTCTAAAGTTTATATTACATACCATTATTATGTAAAACAAAAACCGACCTAAAATCCTGGGATTCTCTGTCTCTGTCCTGGTTTGAACATATAATGAAATTAAAATGGACATTCTCCCAAAATTTCTATACCTTTTCCAAACTCTCCCTATTGGCCTACCTAAATACATACAGTGGGTACGGAAAGTATTCAGACCCCCTTAAATTTTTCACTCTTTGTTATATTGCAGCCATTTGCTAAAATCATTTAAGTTTATTCTTCTTCCTCATGAATGTACACATAGCACCCCATACTGACAGAAAAACACAGAATTGTTGACATTGTTGCAGATTTATTAAAAAAGAAAAACTGAAATATCACATGGTCCTAAGTATTCAGACCCTTTGCTCAGTATTTAGTAGAAGCCCCCTTTTGATCTAATACAGCCAGGAGTCTTTTTGGGAAAGATGCAACAAGTCTTTCACACCTGGATTTGGGGATCCTCTGCCATTCCTCCTTGCAGATCCTCTCCAGTTCTGTCAGGTTGGATGGTAAACGTTGGTGGACAGCCATTTCTAGTAGTGTTGAGCGAACACGGACTGTATTATTCGTGTTCGTACCGAATAATTGGATTTTTTTTACCCGAACACGGACACGGACACTTTACTGTATGTTCGGGTAAAAATCCGTGTTCGGTCGTTTTATTTCCGGGTTTTGCATGCTTTGGCGCTCTTTTCATGGCGGGCTTTCAACAGCCAATCAACAATCGTTTAACTGGTGTGCCTTAAGCCATCCCAGCCATGCCTGCAAATGTCTTAGTAGCTGTGATTGGCCGTCTGAAGCATGTGACCAAGTCTTTATAAGTTCGAGGCAGCCGCCGCAGCAGCGTCATTCTGCTGCTTAGCTAAGGGACAGAGCACACATCAATGTGCTGGCTGCTGATTAGGGAAAGATAGGCAGGAAAAAACCATTTGTGTCCGGATAGAATTGAGGGACAGGTCGGAGTGTTTAGGCAGGGCGAGTTGTAGGCATTTTAGGGATAGAGTCTGCTGAATTATAGGGTCAGTGTCTTCTACAAACTACAATCGATATTGCTGTGTGGGGGGTGGGGTGAATCTGCACTCAATCCTGATCTACGATCTCTTCTCAATCCTGTTAGGGACAGAGTCTGCTGAATCTTAGGGAAACTGTGTTCTACAAACTACAATCGATATTGCTGTGTGGTGTGGGATTGGAGATAGGCAGGTGTCAGTGATCCACATCCATTTTTCTGTGTGTGAGCTGCAGTGAACACAATCTTTTTGGGCTGCAGTGAACACAATCTTTTTGGGCTGCAGTGAACACAATCTTTTTGGGCTGCAGTGAACACAATCTTTTTGGGGTGCAGTGAACAAAATCTTTTTGGGGTGCAGTGAACACAATCCTTTTTGGTGTGCAGTGAACACAATCTTTGTGGGGTGCAGTGAACAAAATCCTTTGTGGGGTGCAGTGAACACAATCTTTTTGGGGTGCAGTGAACAAAATCCTTTTTGGGGTGCAGTGAACAACATCCTTTTTGGGGTGCAGTGAACACAATCTTTTTGGGGTGCAGTGAACAAAATCCTTTGTGGGGTGCAGTGAACACAATCTTTTTGGGGTGCAGTGAACACAATCTTTTTGGGGTGGAGTGAACAACATCCTTTTTGGGGTGCAGTGAACAACATCCTTTTTGGGGTGCAGTGAACAAAATCCTTTTTGGGGTGCAGTGAACAAAATCATTTTTGGGGTGCAGTGAACACAATCTTTTTGGGGTGCAGTGAACACAATCTTTGTGGGGTGGAGTGAACAACATCCTTTTTGGGGTGCAGTGAACAACATCCTTTTTGGGGTGCAGTGAACACAATCTTTTTGGGGTGCAGTGAACACAATCTTTGTGGGGTACAGTGAACAGAATCTTTGTGGGGTGCAGTGAACACAATCTTTGGGGGGTACAGTGAACACAATCTTTTTGGGGTGCAGTGAACACAATCTTTGTGGGGTGCAGTGAACACAATCTTTTTGGGGTGGAGTGAACAAAATCATTTTTGGGGTGCAGTGAACAACATCCTTTTTGGGGTGCAGTGATCAAAATCCTTTTTGGGGTGCAGTGAACACAATCTTTTTGGGGTGCAGTGAACAAAATTCTTTGTGGGGTGCAGTGAACAGAATCTTGGTGGGGTGCAGTGAACACAATCTTTGGGGGGGTACAGTGAACACAATCTTTTTGGGGTGCAGTGAACACAATCTTTGTGGGGTACAGTGAACAGAATCTTTGTGGGGTGCAGTGAACACAATCTTTGGGGGGTACAGTGAACACAATCTTTTTGGGGTGCAGTGAACACAATCTTTGGGGGGTACAGTGAACACAATCTTTTTGGGGTGCAGTGAACACAATCTTTGTGGGGTGCAGTGAACACAATCTTTGGGGGGGTACAGTGAACACAATCTTTTTGGGGTGCAGTGAACAACATCCTTTTAGGGTGCAGTGAACACAATCTTTGTGGGGTGCAGTGAACAACATCCTTTTAGGGTGCAGTGAACACAATCTTTGTGGGGTACAGTGAACAGAATCTTTGTGGGGTGCAGTGAACACAATCTTTGGGGGGTACAGTGAACACAATCTTTGTGAGGTGCAGTGAACACAATCTTTGTGGGGTGCAGTGAACACAATCATTGTGGGGTGCAGTGAACTCAATCTTTGTGGGGTACAGTGAACACAATCTCATACTTCTGAAGATTTGAGGGTGCTGCCTGTTCCATACTCCCCCTACTCCTCATCTAGCCTTTTAGGGGTACAAACAATAGTAATTGGGGCCTAGTGTGGTTGTGTACGTGTGATATACATACACTTTTTTTGGATCATATTTTCTATTCCGCTATTTAATCAAAAACCTTTGGGGATCAGTTAAATTGGGGGATAGTCTGTGTTGGTACGTGTGAGAGAGATCCACCTTTCCAAGTTGTTGGGGTTCATCTCATACTTCTGAAGGTTTGAGGGTGCTGCCTGTTCCATACTCCCCCTACTCCTAGCCTTTTAGGGGTACAAACAATAGTAATTGGGGCCTAGTGTGGTTGTGTACGTGTGATATACATACACTTTTTTTGGATCATATTTTCTATTCCGCTATTTAATCAAAAACCTTTGGGGATCAGTTAAATTGGGGGATAGTCTGTGTTGGTACGTGTGAGAGAGATCCACCTTTCCAAGTTGTTGGGGTTCATCTCATACTTCTGAAGGTTTGAGGGTGCTGCCTGTTCCATACTCCCCCTACTCCTAGCCTTTTAGGGGTACAAACAATAGTAATTGGGGCCTAGTGTGGTTGTGTACGTGTGATATACATACACTTTTTTTGGATCATATTTTCTATTCCGCTATTTAATCAAAAACCTTTGGGGATCAGTTAAATTGGGGGATAGTCTGTGTTGGTACGTGTGAGAGAGATCCACCTTTCCAAGTTGTTGGGGTTCATCTCATACTTCTGAAGGTTTGAGGGTGCTGCCTGTTCCATACCCCCCCCTACTCCTCATCTAGCCTTTTAGGGGTACAAACAATAGTAATTGGGGCCTAGTGTGGTTGTGTACGTGTGATATACATACACTTTTTTTGGATCATATTTTCTATTCCGCTATTTAATCAAAAACCTTTGGGGATCAGTTAAATTGGGGGATAGTCTGTGTTGGTACGTGTGAGAGAGATCCACCTTTCCAAGTTGTTGGGGTTCATCTCATACTTCTGAAGGTTTGAGGGTGCTGCCTGTTCCATACCCCCCCTACTCCTCATCTAGCCTTTTAGGGGTACAAACAATAGTAATTGGGGCCTAGTGTGGTTGTGTACGTGTGATATACATACACTTTTTTTGGATCATATTTTCTATTCCGCTATTTAATCAAAAACCTTTGGGGATCAGTTAAATTGGGGGATAGTCTGTGTTGGTACGTGTGAGAGAGATCCACCTTTCCAAGTTGTTGGGGTTCATCTCATACTTCTGAAGGTTTGAGGGTGCTGCCTGTTCCATACTCCCCCTACTCCTAGCCTTTTAGGGGTACAAACAATAGTAATTGGGGCCTAGTGTGGTTGTGTACGTGTGATATACATACACTTTTTTTGGATCATATTTTCTATTCCGCTATTTAATCAAAAACCTTTGGGGATCAGTTAAATTGGGGGATAGTCTGTGTTGGTACGTGTGAGAGAGATCCACCTTTCCAAGTTGTTGGGGTTCATCTCATACTTCTGAAGGTTTGAGGGTGCTGCCTGTTCCATACTCCCCCTACTCCTAGCCTTTTAGGGGTACAAACAATAGTAATTGGGGCCTAGTGTGGTTGTGTACGTGTGATATACATACACTTTTTTTGGATCATATTTTCTATTCCGCTATTTAATCAAAAACCTTTGGGGATCAGTTAAATTGGGGGATAGTCTGTGTTGGTACGTGTGAGAGAGATCCACCTTTCCAAGTTGTTGGGGTTCATCTCATACTTCTGAAGGTTTGAGGGTGCTGCCTGTTCCATACTCCCCCTACTCCTAGCCTTTTAGGGGTACAAACAATAGTAATTGGGGCCTAGTGTGGTTGTGTACGTGTGATATACATACACTTTTTTTGGATCATATTTTCTATTCCGCTATTTAATCAAAAACCTTTGGGGATCAGTTAAATTGGGGGATAGTCTGTGTTGGTACGTGTGAGAGAGATCCACCTTTCCAAGTTGTTGGGGTTCATCTCATACTTCTGAAGGTTTGAGGGTGCTGCCTGTTCCATACTCCCCCTACTCCTCATCTAGCCTTTTAGGGGTACAAACAATAGTAATTGGGGCCCAGTGTGGTTGTGTACGTGTGATATACATACACTTTTTTTGGATCATATTTTCTATTCCGCTATTTAATCAAAAACCTTTGGGGATCAGTTAAATTGGGGGATAGTCTGTGTTGGTACGTGTGAGAGAGATCCACCTTTCCAAGTTGTTGGGGTTCATCTCATACTTCTGAAGGTTTGAGGGTGCTGCCTGTTCCATACTCCCCCTACTCCTCATCTAGCCTTTTAGGGGTACAAACAATAGTAATTGGGGCCCAGTGTGGTTGTGTACGTGTGATATACATACACTTTTTTTGGATCATATTTTCTATTCCGCTATTTAATCAAAAACCTTTGGGGATCAGTTAAATTGGGGGATAGTCTGTGTTGGTACGTGTGAGAGAGATCCACCTTTCCAAGTTTTTGGGGTTCATCTCATACTACTGAAGATTTGAGGGTGCTGCCTGTTCCATACTCCTCCTCCTACTGCTCAACCATCCTTTTAGGGGTACAAACAATAGTAGTTGGGGCCTAGTGTGGTGGTGTACGTGCGAGATACATACACTTTCTTTTTGATCATATTTTCTATTCCGCTATTCAATTAAAACCTTTGGGGATCAATTCAATTGCGAGATAGTCTGTGTCGGTACGTGTGAGATCCACCTTTCCAAGTTGTTGGGGTTCATCTCATACTTCTGAAGATTTGAGGGTGCTGCCTGTTCCATACTCCTGCTCCTACTGCTCAACCATCCTTTTAGGGGTACAAACAATAGTAATTGGGGCCTAGTGTGGTTGTGTACGTGCGAGATACATACACTTTTTTTGATCATATTTCCTATTCCGCTATTCAATAAAAACCTTTGAGGATCAATTGAATTGCGGGATAGTCTGTGTCGGTACGTGTGAGATCCACCTTTCCAAGTTTTTGGGGTTCATCTCATACTTCTGAAGATTTGAGGGTGCTGCCTGTTCCATACTCCTCCTCCTACTCCTCATCCATCCTTTTAGGGGTACAAACAATAGTAATTGGGGCCTAGTGTGGTTGTGTACGTGCGAGATACATACACTTTTTTTGATCATATTTCCTATTCCGCTATTCAATAAAAACCTTTGAGGATCAATTGAATTGCGGGATAGTCTGTGTCGGTACGTGTGAGATCCACCTTTCCAAGTTTTTGGGGTTCATCTCATACTTCTGAAGATTTGAGGGTGCTGCCTGTTCCATACTCCTCCTCCTACTCCTCATCCATCCTTTTAGGGGTACAAACAATAGTAATTGGGGCCTAGTGTGGTTGTGTACGTGCGAGATACATACACTTTTTTTGATCATATTTCCTATTCCGCTATTCAATAAAAACCTTTGAGGATCAATTGAATTGCGGGATAGTCTGTGTCGGTACGTGTGAGATCCACCTTTCCAAGTTTTTGGGGTTCATCTCATACTTCTGAAGATTTGAGGGTGCTGCCTGTTCCATACTCCTCCTACTCCTCATCCATCCTTTTAGGGGTACAAACAATAGTAATTGGGGCCTAGTGTGGTTGTGTACGTGCGAGATACATACACTTTTTTTGATCATATTTCCTATTCCGCTATTCAATAAAAACCTTTGAGGATCAATTGAATTGCGGGATAGTCTGTGTCGGTACGTGTGAGATCCACCTTTCCAAGTTTTTGGGGTTCATCTCATACTTCTGAAGATTTGAGGGTGCTGTCTGTTCCATACTCCTCCTACTCCTCATCCATCCTTTTAGGGGTAGAAACAATAGTAATTGGGGCCTAGTGTGGTTTTGTACGTGCGAGATACATACACTTTTTTGGATCATATTTCCTATTCCGCTATTCAATAAAAACCTTTCTAGGGCAAGATCTTAAATTACAGAAATATGAGGAGACCGTCAAATAAGGGCCGTGGCCTGGGTCGTGGTGCTGCTGGTAGAGCTCCTGTTGCAAGGAGAGGACGTGGTCGATCTGTGCCAGCTACACGCACAAGTGAAACACCTTCCTCAAGTGTGAGTAGGCGACAGAACCTGCATCAGTATTTGGTAGGGCATCAAACGCCCCTAGAAGTGATGAGGCCAGAACAAGTTGAGGCGATAGTAGATTGGTTTGCTGCTGACAGTGCCTCCAGTTCCTTCACATTGTCTCCCACCCAGTCTACTGCAGAAAGGTCAGAGTTGGCACCTGCAGCCAATGTCCAACCGTCTTTCACCTCACCCCCTTGCAAATCAGGCCAGCAGTCTGAGCCCCAAGCCATACAGCAGTCTCTTATTCTTTTTGAGGACTCTGTCAGCAGGGTTTCCCAGGGCCATCCACCTAGCCCTGCCCCAGAAGTGGAAGAGATTGAGTGCAGCGATGCCCAACCACTTATTTCTCAAGATGAGTACATGCAAGGATCATCGCAGCACGTCTCCGATGATGACGAAACGCAGGTGCCAACTGCTGCGGCGTTCAGCATTGTGGAGACCGACAAGGAGGGCAGGGGTGAAGACTGGGTGGAAGATGATGTGGAGGACGATGAGGTCCTCGACCCCACATGGAATGAACGTCATGCAGGTGACCTGAGTAGTTTGGAGGAAGAGGCGGTGGTCGCACAGAGCCACCAGCACAGCAGAAGAGGGAGCAGGGTGCAGAAGCGGAGCGGCCGTGCCCTAGACACTACGCCCGCTACTGCCCAACGCAGCAAGGGAACGAGCGCACCAAAGTCAGCTCAAAGGAGTTCTCTAGCGTGGAAGTTCTTTAGAAAATGTGCTGATGACAGGACACGAGTGGTTTGCACCCTGTGCAATCAGAGCTTGAAGCGAGGCATAAACCTTCTCAACCTGAGCACAACCTGCATGATCAGGCATCTAAGTGCAAAGCACGAGCTGCAGTGGAGTACACACCTTCAAAACCAAGAAACGTCTCTGGCTCATCCTGCTTCCTCTTCTGCTGCAGTCTCGGCCGCTCCAGCCACATCTGTAGTGATACCGGCACCTGCCACCCCGCAAACAGACGATCTGTCAGCAACACCACCACCTGGGTCACCAACAACCATCTCCACAATGTCCCGTGGAAGCGTTCAGCTTTCCATCTCCCAAACACTTGAGAGGAAGAGGAAGTACCCCCCTACCCACCCGCGATCCCTGGCCCTGAATGCCAGCATTTCAAAATTATTGGCCTTTGAAATGCTGTCATTCCGTCTGGTGGAGACGCACAGTTTTAAAAACCTTATGTCGGTGGCTGTCCCACAGTACGTCGTGCCCAGCCGCCACTACTTTTCCAGGCAAGCCATCCCTTCCCTGCACAACCAAGTGGGGGAAAATATCAGGTGTGCACTGCGCAACGCCATCTGTGCCAAGGTCCACCTAACTACGGATACGTGGACCAGTAAGCACGGTCAGGGGCGTTATATCTCCCTAACGGCACACTGGGTAAATGCAGTGGCGGATGGGCCTGAGGCGGATAGCAATTTGGCGCATGTCCTTCCACCACCGAGGATTGCAGGGCGCTTCAGTTTGCCTCCTGTTCCTAACTCCTCCTACTCCGCTTCCTCATCCTCTACCGCCTCCTCATCCGGACAGCGTAACACCTTCACCACCAACTTCAGCACGGCCAGGGGTAAACGACAGCAGGCAGTTTTACAACTTGCCTGTTTGGGGGACAAACCACACACCGCGCAGGAGTTGTGGAGGAGCATGGAACAGCAGACAAATGAGTGGTTGCTGCCAGCGAGCCTCAAGCCCGGCCTGGTGGTGTGCGATAACGGGCGAAATCTCATAGCAGCTCTGGGCCTAGCCGGTTTGACGCACATCCCTTGCCTGGCGCATGTGCTGAATTTGGTGGTGCAGAGGTTCCTTAAAAACTACCCCGATATGTCAGAGCTGCTGCAGAAAGTGCGGGCCGTTTGTGCGCACTTTCGGCGTTCTCACCCTGCTGCTGCTCGCCTGGCAGCGCTGCAGCGTAACTTCGGCCTTCCCGCTCACCGCCTCATATGTGACGTGCCCACAAGGTGGAACTCCACCTTGCACATGCTGGAAAGACTGTGCGAGCAGCAGCAGGCCATAGTGGAGTTTCAGCTGCAGCACGCACGCGTGAGTCGCTCTGCGGAACAGCACCACTTCACCACCAATAACTGGGCCTCCATGCGAGACCTGTGTGCCTTGTTGCGCTGTTTTGAGTACTCCACCAACATGGCCAGTGGCAATGACGCCGTTCTCAGCTTAACTATCCCACTTCTATGCCTCCTTGAAAAAACAATTCGGGCGATGATGGAAGAGGATGTGGCAAAGGATGAGGAGGAGGAGGAGGATGAAGAGGTAACATTTCCAAGGCTTTCAGGGCAGTCATTCGCAAGGGGCTCCGAGGGTGGGTTCCTGCACACGCAAACGCCAGGGACACAATTGTCCAGCAGGGGCACAGTTCTGGAGGATGAGGAGGATGAGGAGGAGGAGGAGCTGGAGGAGGAGATGGAACCATGTTCATAGCAGGGTGGCACCCAGGCCAGCTCATGGCCATCACTGGTGCGTGGCTGGGGGGATACAGAGGACACGGACGATACACCTCCCACAGAGGACAGCCTTTCGTTGCCTCTGGGCAGCCTGGCACACATGAGCGATTACATGCTGCAGTGTCTCCACAACGACCGCCGAGTTGCCCACATTCTAACTTGTGCTGATTACTGGGTGGCCACGCTGCTGGATCCCCGTTACAAGGACAACGTACCGTCCTTAATTCACTCACTGGAGCGCGATCGCAAGATGCGCGAGTACAAGCGCACGCTGGTAGACGCCATGCTGCTGGCATTCCCATCTGACAGCGGGGCCACAGTGGAAGCACAAGGCAGAGGAGGAGGAGGAGGAGGTCGCCAACGCAACCAGGGCACCGCCAGCACCTCAGAAGGCAGGGTTAGCATGGCCGAAATGTGGAAAAGCTTTGTCAGCACGCCACAACAAACAGCAGCACCAGCAGCTCAGATGGAACGTCTTAGCAGGAGGCAGCATTTTACCAACATGGTGGAGCAGTATGTGTGCACACGCCTACATGTAGTGAATGACGGGTCTGCCCCCTTCAACTTCTGGGTCTCCAAATTGGGCACATGGCCTGAGCTTGCCCTTTACGCCTTGGAGGTGCTGGCGTGCCCTGCAGCCAGTGTATTATCTGAACGGGTATTTAGCACGGCTGGGGGCGTTATAACAGACAAGCGCAGCCGCCTGTCCAGAGACAATGTGGACAAGCTCACGTTCATTAAAATGAACCAGGCATGGATCCCACGGGACTTTTCCGTACCTTATGCAGAATAGCAATGGATACCGACCTTACCCACCCATTGTTCCATTTTTGCTCTTTCTCACTCTTTTGGGGTGTACCCTCATTTAAAATTTTTGAAAAGAAGCAGTGTTGGCTACCTCGTCCTCCTCCTCAGGGCCAGATTAATGTAGGGGCTATTGGAGCTGCAGCTCCAGGCCCCTACCTTTTATATAGGCCCCGGGTTGGCCATATTCACTGTTACCGCTCTTCTGTCACTTGTAAACACAGAAGTCTGGCTTCTATGCTCGCTTCCCCAGGCAGCACCCTCAGAACCTCCCCACACAGCGTGAAGGCCGGACAAGGAGGGACAGTTGGCGATGCATGGATGTGTTTATGGGCTTCAGAGACAGCATCCCATGTTGAATTAGGCATGCATGGCTGCACCCTTCCTCCTCTGGGTGCATGGCAAGGCACGGCCCTTAAGGCCCTTCAAAATCCTCAGCACCAAGCCCATGATGCTGTTAATCCGGCCCTGGTCCTCCTCCACCGCCGCTTCCACCTACACCGCCCATAGGTGTGCGCAGCCTATTGCATTAAGGTGTGCACCCCAAAGTTGAAATACACATGCATGTGTTTGCCAGCAGGGAGAGTAATGTATCGGGGCCATGTACCTGTAGGCAAGGAGAAATAGAGCAGAGCAGGTCCCAGGGAGATCTTTCCCATCTCCTCACTGGCAATGCTATGTGCCCTAGGTGATTAGGGTGTGCCCAGGCACACCCAGCACACCCTGTGCGCACGCCTATGTCACCGCCACATCCACCACCACCTCAACCTCCCTCCTACTCCATATGGGCCTCGTCCTTCAGAGATGAAGAAGAACATTGTTTTATTTTTCTGTTTTTTTTTGTTGTTTTAAGTTATTTCCCTATCCACATTTGTTTGCAGAGCACTTGCCATGCTCTTAATTACGTTTTGCTGCCATTTGCAGCACTCTAGCCCTTTCCTTTGGTGTTTTAGAGCCATTTTAGTGCCTTAAAGTTCGGGTCCCCATTGACTTCAATGGGGTTCGGTGTCCGGGAAAAGTTCGGTAAAAGTCCGGGACACGGACCCGGACTTTTTTTTAAAGTTCGGCCGAACCCGTCGAACACGGACATCTAGGTGTCCGCTCAACCCTAATTTCTAGGTCTCTCCAGAGATGCTCAATTGGGTTTAAGTCAGGGCTCTGGCTGGGCCATTCAAGAACAGTCACGGAGTTGTTGTGAAGCCACTCCTTCGTTATTTTAGCTGTGTGCTTAGGGTCATTGTCTTGTTGGAAGGTAAACCTTCGGCCCAGTCTGAGGTCCAGAGCACTCTGGAGAAGGTTTTTGTCCAGGATATCCCTGTACTTGGCCGCATTCATCTTTCCCTCGATTGCAACCAGCCGTCCTGTCCCTGCAGCTGAAAAACACCCCCACAGCATGATGCTGCCACTACCATGCTTCACTGTTGGGACTGTATTGGACAGGTGATGAGCAGTGCCTGGTTTTCTCCACACATACCGCTTACAATTAAGGCCAAAAAGTTCTATTTTGGTCTCATCAGACCAGAGTATCTTATTTCTCACCATCTTGGAGTCCTTCAGGTGTTTTTTAGCAAACTCCATGCGGGCTTTCATGTGTCTTACACTGAGGAGAGGCTTCGGTCGGGCCACTCTGCCATAAAGCCCCGACTGGTGGAGGGCTGCAGTGATGGTTGACTTTCTACAACTTTCTCCCATCTCCTGACTGCATCTCTGGAGCTCGGCCACAGTGATCTTTGGGTTCTTCTTTACCTCTCTCACCAAGGCTCTTCTCCCCCGATAGCTCAGTTTGGCCGGACGGCCAGCTCTAGGAAGGGTTCTGGTTGACCCAAACGTCTTCCATTTGAGGATTATGGAGGCCACTGTGCTCTTAGGAACCTTAAGTGCAGCAGAAATCTTTTTGTAACCTTGGCCAGATCTGTGCCTTGCCACAATTCTGTCTCTGAGCTCTTCAGGCAGTTCCTTTGACCTCATGATTCTCATTTGCTCTGACATGCATTGTGATCTGGATAGTCTTATATAGACAGGTGTGTGGCTTTCCTAATCAAGTCCAATCAGTATAATCAAACACAGCTGGACTCAAATGAAGGTGTAGAACCATCTCAAGGATGATCAGAAGAAATGGAAAGCACCTGAGTTAAATATATGAGTGTCACAGCAAAGGGTCTGAATACTTAGGACCATGTGATATTTCAGTTTTTCTTTTTTAATAAATCTGAAACAATGTCAACAATTCTGTGTTTTTCTGTCAGTATGGGGTGCTATGTGTACATTCATGAGGAAGAAGAATGAACTTAAATGATTTTAGCAAATGGCTGCAATATAACAAAGAGTGAAAAATTTAAGGGGGTCTGAATACTTTCCGTACCCACTGTAGGTCATTCCATCTGTTTTACCTTCATCTATATTTTCACTAGGCAAGCAGCACTATGATATTCTAATTAAATGTACACATATTTATTACGCAATTTTAATATATTTTCATATATTTTTGACAGACATCTTTTGCTGCTGTTACATGCACTATCATCACCTTATTATCTCAGCCCACACTCTCCATGTGTGTGGCGTGTTTGGCCTTGTCCGCCTGCCCTGTGTGCCCTCAGCTTCCGTGGGAGATACCCGGGGCCATGCTTTATTTCCAATGCCAGTGACTACCTGAATTGTAATGCAAGTTTTGGGAATTTGGGGACTTTGTTTCCCCCCCCCCCCCTTCCAGTCTTCATTTATCATCACTGTTGCTATTTCCTATCAGACATCTACTCCTGACGAAGTGCCATATTTGGTCTACGAAACACGTTGAGTCCATTGATGTTGCGATTATATCATACTATTCTATTAATATTGGGATTTTGAGTCTACTGTTGTTGCGATTATATCAATTATTTTACTATTTCTGTAAAGTTGACATGTTGGTTTTTTATGAACACTGGATCTGGGGATTATTTACCAGTTTTTTTATTACCCTGTTTATTTAACATTTTGTATGGTATGCTTTCTTATTTGTATGTATAAATAAATGTGTTGCAAAATTTCCTGCTAGCCTTGTCTTGTCTCTCTTCAAAAGTCCCAAACCTCTTTTTCATTAACATAGACTTATATAACAATTTGTTTTGAAATTTTCTAAACCTTGACTTAGTCATAAACTACTTTGCAGGAAAAAAAGACTGCCCAACTTTAAGAAACACTTCCCCCTGTATTCTTGATTGATTCCATTAGCAAGCTAATAAACAATGTGTTCAGTTGGAAATAGACTCCTCTTCTTTGCATCCTAGAGTGGTGCTTTGGGTCCCTACACATGATCTTGGAAACCACAGCACATGGCTCGTCCTGGTTTTCACTGTTCTTCATTGCTGGCATTAAAATATACAATCTCTCTCCCTTTGTTCTATACCCAACCCACTTACACCAATATTAGAAAACCCGGCTTTTCCAATTCATCTTCACTCACTTTCATAGGTTGGGAAAAAAATCCTTCTGGGCCATATCTTAACTAATGATTTCGTATTCTCCTTTTACCAAGTTCAAGCTTGTCATGTGAATTCTGAAATAAAAAAAAAAAAAAAACAAGGCTCTAAACCATCTCAACTGCTGATGGCTGAAAATGTCCCAACAGGTCCTGCTGCTATGAGATCCTACATGAGGATAGAAGCTAAAAATAAAGGACACATGAACACAGCCCAAGGATTTTGCAGATAATGTCAGAAATAATAACAAAGTCTGTACTTAAAACAACATATAGCCTCAATCGTCCATTATGGGATCGATCCAGAGCCACCCATGACTTAGTGAGAGTTGTGCTATGATGGTGGCAACACTATAATTAAAGTCAATGTCCAATCCTAAAATCAAAATAAGTGCTTTTATAAAAAAAAAAAAAAGTCCTTAAAAAAGAATAAAATTTTTCACTACAATCACTAGTAACCACTTGACGACTGCCTGCCGCAGATCTACCGCTCTACGTCTCTACGTTTATAGCTCTACATCGCTCCAATTGCCTCCTGAAACCGGCGATCTTCCCCCGCTGACTGTTTACATCAGCCGTCCGTCCTTTTCCCTGAGATGATCACAGAGACCATGTGATCCTGCTATATAGGATTGCATGTCTCTATGGTAATCTCACAAGCCCAACCCCCCCACAGTTAGAATCACTCCCCTAGGGTCACATTTAACCCCTTGATCACCAACACTGTCAACCCCTTTCCTGCCAATGGAATTATTGGAGTAACAGTGCATGTTTTTAGCACTGATTACTGTAGTAATGTCCCTGGTACACCCAAAAGTGTCAAAAATGTCAGTTAGGGGTCCGATTTGTCTGCCGCAATGTCGCAGTCCTGCAAAAAAATCGCAGATCACTGCCATTACTAGTAAAAAAAAACAATAAAAATTACATAAATCTTTCCCGTAGTTAGTAGACGCAATAACTTTTGTGCAAACCAATGAAAATACGCTTATTGCAATTTTTTTTTTACTAAAAATATGTAGCAGAAAACAAATTGGCCTAAAATGTTAAAAAATTTTGATTTTTACATTTTTTTTTTGGGAATGTTATATAGCAGAATGTGAAAACAATTTTTTTTTTTTTTTTTCAAAATTGTCGCTCTTTTTTTGTTTATAGCGCAAAAAATCAAAATCGCACAGGTGATCAAATGCCACCAAAAGAAAGCTCTATTTGTGGGGAAAAATAATGTCAATCTTATTTGGGTACATCATCGCACGATCGCGCAATTGCAAAATAGGGCAGGAAAATCTTCCAGTCTTAAAGTGGTTAAGGTGCGTACTGTGGTATCTGCAATGTGCAATGAGGAACCAACATGATAAGTACTCTGTTGTAATGAGCAGGGAATGCACAGATGTATCACACAGCTGTCGGATATGAAAAATCCACAACTGCAGAGAAGGATTGATGTGAGCACATGTAAGCCGACAAGGACACTCAAGCTGGAAGTGTGTCACTGTTAGACAGGAGGTCTTCAGACGGCCATGTTTTTTGGGGTCCTCAGCAACAGCAAGTACTAATAGACATGCACGGTCTCCAAGATGAAATGTTTTGAGGCACTGTCTTGCCATTATGTTTTACATTACCCACAAAGTCCTTTCGCTATGTTCATATGTCCTTTATCATGCAAATTCTAAAGGCATTTGGCTATCATATATTCAAATACAGAGATATTAATAATCTATCCCTCACAAAACTGGCATACACCATTTTCTTAGGCCTTTTAAGTAGTCTATAATATAGTCTATGGTCATTACTGAGTGCCCCACTGGCCTCCCTTCCTATATAGATAAATAGGCTTCTGAGCTTGGACATACTCTAACTGATAGAGTCCAAACTGGGGAGACCGCTCCAGGTGAGACAGGAATCAGGTGCCGGTCGGATCCGTGATCCAAAGCCACATGAAGAAAAAAGGAATGACCGTACTTCCGATAAAGATCAAAAATTGGAGTGTGTTTATTCCACATCAAGCAATCGTCAAAATATAATACATACACGCTGTGAGTCCAGGACAAAACGGTAGACGCGTTTCACTACTAGATGTGTCGCTTACTCATTACCCAGAGTAAGCGACACATCTAGTCGTGAAACGCGTCTACCGTTTTGTCCTGCACTCACAGCGTGTATGTATTATATTTTGCCGATTGCTTGATGTGGAATAAACACACTCCAATTTTTGATACTCTAACTGATGGCAAACTTTCCCAAATTGTGCTCCATGATGGAAAGGGTAAACTGGGACCAAACCCTAGGAACACTGTCCACGGAAGAAAAATGGGATTGCTTTAGCAACATATTAAACAAATGCATCTCGCAGTGCATTCCTATGGGAAATAAATTTAGAAGAGACAAAGCCAAACCTGTTAAAAAACGTATTAAGGGAAAAAAATGGCCTTCAAGAAATATAAATCAGAGGGCACAGTATCGGCTTTCCAGCAATACAAGGAGGCAAATAAGAAAAGTAAGTATGAAATCAAAATGGCTAAAATCAACTTTGAGAGACAAATAGCCGAGGATAGTAAAAACAACCCAAAGAAACTCTTTAAATATATCAACAGCAAAAAACGAGGGCAGAGCATATTGCACACATAATTAACGATGATGGGAGGATGGTTACAGAGGACACTAAAAAGGCAACCGTGCTGAACGCTTTTTTTTCTCGTCAGTCTTTACTCAGGAAAAGGAGGGGTACACTGACCATGACTGTATGGCTAGTAGTTATACACAGGACTTGCTGGTATGGCTAACAGAGGGTGAAATTAGGGAAAGGCTGGATAAAATTAACACAAATAAATCACCAGGCCTGGATTGGGGTACATCCGAGAGTACTCAAAGAACTCTATCTAGACCACTGTTCCTGATCTTTGCTGACAGTATTATGACAGGAAATGTACCAGGGAATTGGAGGAAAGCTAATGTGATACCGATATTCAAAAAAGGGAAGAGCCATGTCCCGGGAAATTAGAGGCCTGTCAGTCTGACATCGATAGTATGTAAACTTCTGCAGGGGATGATAAGGGACTATATCGTAGAGTTTGCTAAAGACAACAACATCATCAGCAGTAACCAGCACGGGTTTACAAATGGGTGTTCTTGTCAAACCAAACTCTTAACATTCTACGAGGAGGTGAGCTGTGAGCTAGATAGGGGGAGACCAGTGGATGTGGTATACCTGGATTTCGCTAAGGCATTTGATACAGTTCCCCATAAGCGCTTAATTTATAAAATAAGGTCTGCAGGCATCAACCGCAAGGTCTGCTCTTGGATACAGAACTGGCTAAAAGGGCATGTCCAAAGGGTGGTAATAAATAGCGCATACTCAGACTGGTCTGAGGTGGTAATTGGGGTCCCCCAAGGCTCAGTCCTGGGACCAACCTTGTTCAATTTATTCATAAACAGCATTGAGGACGGGATCAGTAGCTCTATATCAGTTTTTGCAGACGACACAAAATTGGGCAGGGCAATAACTGCACAGCATGAAGCAGATATCCTACAGAATGGCCTGGACAAAATAACGGAGTGGGCAATGACATGGCAAATGAGGTTTAATGTGGAGAAGTGTAAGGTTTTGCACTTGGGGACTAAAAGCATAAAAGCCCAATACACTTTATGGGGGGAACCGTTGGGGGAATCAAAAATGGAGAAAGATCTGGGAGTCCTGGTAGAGGATAGACTAAGCAATAGCATGCAATGTCAAGCGGTAGCTGCCAAAGCCGGAAAAATATTAGCATGTATAAAGAAAGGGATGTATTCCAGAGATAAAACTATAATCCTACCACTTTATAAAACTCTGGTCCGACCACATCTGGAGTATTCTGTCCAGTTCTGGTCACCGGTCCTCAGGAGGGATGTGTTGGAGCTGGAGAAAGTCCAGAGAAGAGCAACTAAACTAATTAGGGGATTAGAGGACCTTAATTATGAAGAGCGTCTGCAATTGCTTGATTTATTTCCCTGAAGAAGAGACGTCTGAGAGGGGACATGATAGCAATTTATAAATATCTCAATGGTGATCTCGGCATAGAAAAAAAGCTATTCAGTCGGAAGGATTGCATGAGGACTAGAGGTCATACAATGCGATTAGAGGAGAAGCATTCTTTACTGTTAGGGCTACAAGATTGTGGAATTCTCTACCACAAGACGTGGTTTCTGTGGGAAGTATTGTGGCTTTCAAAAGACTCTTAGACGTACATCTCAAGAATCAAAACATTCTGGGGTATGCAAGATGATTACGGCCACATACACCTACACAGGTTGAACTAGATGGACTATTGTCTTTATTCAACCTCACCTACTATGTAATTATAATGTGAAATGTAGAAGAATATTTAGAAATACATATTATTATAAATGTCTTGCACTACTCAAGAACGTAATTTTAAAATATCACATTGGTACCTTACACCTTCCCATCCCATTTGGAGATGTATTGGTGATGTCATTCTGCTCCCAGCACTTATCTTCATATTTGGTAGAAATGTGCCCCCAGTAACAATTTTTTGGAATTCTATAGAATTCATTCATTACATTATAGAACAGTATTCCCCAGGAATCTGTTCCTAATATCCCTAAAATTACACTTCTCATATTGTTCATTCAATCATTTTTTTTTTTAAATCAGCAATAAAGTTTATTGAACAGAACACGAAACATTACCAGAGTATCCATGTCACAAAAAATGAGACAATCTACATCTAGGTATATGTCACTTTAGTGTAAAAATGTACAAAACAGACAACAGTGTTACAGAGCATAGCAAAAGTACAACCTTGGCCCATTTATCATAAATCAATGTGGGAATCAAGTAATAATAATGTCCATACATTTAAACAAGGAACCTGGGGGTTTTTGTATACTACGGATAGAGATATGCCTTAAGAATGGAGCTTTAACAATCATTGTAAAAAACAGGTACAGACAGCCATCCATCCCATATTCTATCAAATTTTGCAGTGCAACCCTTATGTTGGTAAATTATTAGTGAGCAAGTCTTGTGGGGTCAGGAATTGAAAACTTGTCCAGCACATCCAAATCACTTTATGGGCCTGAAAGAGGGCTCTGGAGACAGCCTCCCTGACAAGGGTGTCTGGAACCACAAAATCCAAGATAAGAATTTTACAAGACACATGGTCTAAAAATACATTTAATTGATAAGCCTGAATAATTGTATGAAGGACGGTGTTCTAGTATCTATGTAGCTTGTGACAAATCCATAGCCTATAAATCAGGTCCCCATGGCATCTATGACATAGAAGGTCCACCAATAAGCCCATTTACTTTGTGAGCAGAAACACGCTGTTTCCATAGCTTCCTCCCATTATTCTCTTTTCAATTCCCCCACATCCAGCTCCCATTGTATTTTAGCCTTACAGGAAAATGTGTCCAAGTATAGCCCCAGCAGCTTTGAGTAGCAATTAGAATTAAAGCCCTTAGTGGAAGCAAATTGCTTCATAATGGAAAACACCTGAGTGGGAGAGAGACAAAAATCAGAGGAAAAATGCTAAGCTTTAACAGCGTGCCATAGCTGCAAGCAATAGAAATGTATCTGCTGAAGGAGCCCAAATTTTTCAAAGTGGGTAATAATGTATTCTTGCCAATTGAGGGCCCACTGAAGCCCAGCTAGTTCTTGATGTGTGGGATTGTTCCATAGGGTACTGAAGCTAGCATACCCAACAACCCCCTGCAGCTGTTTAGCCTTTTGCCACACCTTATACATCGGCCTATATGTGGAAAAAAACAAGAGAAGGAGAGGGGGGAGGAGGAAAAGGGAAAAAGGAGGAGAAAAGGGGAGGAAGAGGGGGAGGAAGAGGAAAGGGGAGGGGAGAGGTGAAAGAGGAGAGAGAGTGAGGGGAGAGGGGAAAGGGAGTGAAGAGGAGAGAAGGGAAGAATGGGAAGGGGTAGCAGCAGGAAAGTGAAAAATCAGTTTCACAATATTACTCAACCGTTTGGAATATACTGTTTAGTTTTAGTAGTTTTCCCCAACAATACTTGTGTTTTTTTGGCATTTATATTATCCCTTAGTACCGAGTCCACTGGTTTCTAATTTATAATAACTTGGATTAGGGTCTCGCTTCTTTAATAATATGACTGCAGGTCACTTCTCACACACTAACTGGCCGCCGTTTGGTATTCAAACTATGGACACCAACAAAATGGTAACTGTTCCATCATTTTCCTTAGGATATATAAAGCTCACACTGACTGCCAATCTTGATCTTCTGATGAAGTCACATGTCTTTGTGACATTAGTAGGGTGTGTCAGAGGCAGTCACGGACCAGAAGTAATCTAGGAGGCTATTTTATCCCAGTTTCTTACACTTTTTGTGTCTTTTTAAAAGCTTGTACACTGTAAGTGCAACTTTATTGAATAAAACCAATACATATTTAAATACTACACTATGGGGGGCTTTATATATTCTCTCAACAAAAAAAAGTCCCCAGCGCTAAACTCTATGGCACCCATTCCGGATAGTGCTGTCTCTCCTGACTGCTTTTCTATATGCTCTCGCCTAACATGTTTACGATCGCATGAGGGAGGCCGGGTCTTAAAAGGACCAGTACCTAAATATACTACAGTAGTGGTATCTCTGGCGACATCTGGAGAGTCCTGAGTGGACAAGAGGGCTGGAAATCATCTTATATCAACAAATTGCTGGATGATGACTAATTGGTGAGAGTTTGGTGAGCATTGAGGTGGCATGTGTAGATTTATTTAGAAGCCCTTAAAAATACCAAGGTAGTGGGGGTATGAGCAATAAAGAAATATTCTATTAATAAAGAACATTCAATTTTATTTATTATTGTCACACACCCACATTTAAAGACACATATGTATTAACACAATTTGACTTTATTATTGATGTATTAATGTAGTGGTGTTTCACAGGTTATAATGGTAACACGCACTGTTTAGTGTGTACTATTTTATTTTATTTATACATTGGTCTGCAGCGCAGCACTTTTATTCATTATATTACTCCCCTGCAGGATCTTTGCATACAGAATCTGCATTGGATTGGGCTCCCTCTCCACTTTTCCTCCTGATGCCGAGGGTACCCTCAGGGGATGCCTAAAGAAAATAAATAACAAACATTTACATATGAAATTTAAAAAAATATTATTCAGATGAGAACACACTAACACAGTATTTATGTGCTTTTTCATTCAGTTATTACAGTTTTTAGATACATTTTCAAAAGACTGGTGAATGTCTTAGAATAACAAGCGAAGTAACATCATTATAACTAAACTATAACTAAACTAAACATTGTTTCCTAAATATGCTATTCCACTTATTTTTCTTAGTGTCAGTAAATGAACAAAGCTATTGTACATTGCAATTTGTGGCCCATGAAACCTCTACAGAAAAGAGACTAATGTGTTTTAGCCAACATTTTCCATTTTTCCATTTGCCAAATGTATTTTTACTTAGGTGCATTAATGCTACTCACAATGTTCGAAATAAGCTTAAAATCTCCATAGGCTACACTTTACGTTTTTTTTTACAGGTTAGAGTTCAAAGTTTTAAAGGAGATCGAGTGCTATAATTATTGCTCTCACTCTAACGTTTGGAGCGATACCTCACATGTGTGGTGCAAACACTGTATCTACTTGCTTCTAATGTCCTTTTTTTTTTCTTGTGTTAAAATGGTGCTGCAGCATTTACTACTTCAGGAGATTATGGACTGAATCGTGTAGGTGCACCACAGGATCTCTGACCTGAAACAAATGTTTGGGAGTGAGCTTTCATCTGCTTGTGCCCTTTGCCCCCCTTCTCTCTTTTTTTTGGTCTTTTTTGTTTGGTTTAATAATTTGATTTATATTTTATAATGTAAATAAAGCTTTTCAAAACTGACACGTGTTTCCTTTTAGTTCTTTACAATGTTTTATTTATGTAATATAGAAATGTGTATTTATTGAAAGAGTAAAGGGTGTTGTCTTGTTCTTGCTTAGAATTTAGATATTAGTCTAATTGTCCAATTTCACTTAACCAACTGCATGACTAGCGCATGTCCAGTGTGCTAGGTGAATTTGAATTTTTCTTTGTGAATAAGGTGAAGCTAGGCAGACTAAAAGCATCCAAACTAATGCCAGTCAAAATCATGTTTGCAAAATTCTTGCACATGCTTGAGGCTTCTGAATGTAAAAAAATGGCTATATTTGCTGAGTTCATTTTAACAATGCATTTGACAAGTGATCATGCTTTGCTATCTTCCCTGGTAAGCATCTTTTAATGAATTGCCTTTTTGTTCTTGTTCACCCCAGTGTCAATACTGCAACCATAGCAGCCAACTAAGCTCTTGTACAGTTGTGTTCAAAATTATTCAACTCCCCAATGCTGTAAAGGGTTTAGGGAATTTAGTGTACATTTGTAATTGTATTCAGAATTAAATCCTACAAAGACATTTTAAAGAACCACATGCAACTAAAATGACATCAATTGGTTTTGTAATACAGTAGTAAATGTTTCTTTTGTGAATTCTTCATTGACACAATTATTCAACCCCTTAAAGACTACCACTCTGAAGAACAGAGGTTCATTGAAGTGTTTTCAATCAGTCTTGAAATAAAATCCAAAGATTAGCCACTTGTATGCATTGATCCATATATTCCTCTTCCAGGTCACCAAGATCACAAAACCAGGGGGGGGGGGTTGGGTTACCTGGGTAAGAAAGGTGGATTTCTATTGAGAAGGGACTGAACATCAGTATCATTCTATTTTTGGACAACAAAGCATACGTAACTTGTCTCCATGGTCCCTTTCTTTTTCAACATTTGAGGAATCGAGGAACCCTTGAAATAACTTTCCAGCCACAGGGAACATCTGTTATTAATATACTATATTTACAGAGCATGATAGCTAAAAAGATCATTGTTGTTACTAATTTGAGAGTCAGAAATTGCTCATTGCTAAAGAAATCCAGAGTAGCCTCTGGAGCGACTCTAAAGTTCCATGGAACCCTGTTTTAGAAACCCCAGTTTAAAGCCAATGTTTAAATATAAAGTCGAGGGGTCATTGACAGCATTCCAACACTACAAGGAATGTAATAAGCAGTGTAAGAACACAATCAGGGTGACACATAGTGGAGGAGAGCATTAAAAAAATCCCAAGAAATTTTAAAAATACATTAACAGTAAAAAAGGGAGGTCAGAGCATTTTGGCCCCATAAAGGATCATGAAAGGGAAGTTGGTTACAAATGACAAGGCAGCTGTACTAAATGCTTTTTTCACCTCAGTTTTTACACAGAAAAAGGAGGGGTATAGAAATCAAGACTGTATCATTACTAACGCACCACAGAATGTACCCTCATGGCTAAAAGAAGTCAGTGTTAAAAGGTTAACACAAAAAAATCACCAGGAATGAATCGCTTAAACCCAAGAGTCCTTAACCACTTTACGAACGCCAGCTGCAGTTATACAGCGGCAGACAGCCACTCCTGCGCAAACCGTCGTCGGCCACGCGCAAGGAGTTAGGGACCGCCCCCGCGCTCCCGCTCCCGCCCCTGCTCATCAGCGAGGAAGCCGATGCACGGGGCAAGCGGCTCCGATTGCCGCCTGACACCCGTGATTATTCCCTGCTGAGAGAGAAGGGCGGGCAGCTGTTGTAAACATAGCTGACCATTCTTCTCCCTGAAATGATCATTCTATATAGGATCACAGGTCTCTATGGTCATTTCACAAGCCACACCACCATAGTTAGGATCACTCCCCTAGGCTCACATTTAACCCCTTGATCACCCACAATGTTAACCCCTTCCCTGCCAGTGTCATTAATACAGTAACAGTGCATATTTTTAGCACTGATTACCGTAGTAATGTCCCTGATCCCCCCAAAAGTATCAAAACTGTCAACCAGGGGTTCAATCTGCTGTCCGCCGCATTGTCGCAGTCCCACAAAAAATCGCAGATCACCGCCATTACTAGTAAAAAAAAAAAACAATAAAAATTACATAAATCTTTCCCGTAGTTATAAAAAAAATATGCTTATTGCAATTTTTTTACTAAAAATATGTAGTAGAAAACAAATTGGCCTAAAATGTTAAAAAATTTTGATTTTTAATTTTTTTTTTTGTGAATGTTATATAGCAGAATGTGAAAAAATATTGATTTTTTTCAGAATTGTCGCTCTTTTTTTGTTTATAACACAAAAAATAAAAATCACACAGGTGATCAAATACCACCAAAAGAAAGCTCTATTTGTGGGTAAAAAGGGACATCAATTTTATTTAGGTACAGTTTCGCACGACCGAGCAATTTTCTGTTAAAGTAACGCAGTGCCAAATCGCAAAATATGGCCTGGTCATTAGGGGGCAAATTCTTCTGGTCCAGAAGTGGTTAAAGAACTCAAACAGGTTATAGCCAGACCATTTTTCCAGAAAATTATGGACAGCTAACTGACAGGAATGGTATCAGCTGACTGGCAAAAAGCCCATATGGTACCAATATTTAAAAGAGGGCAGAGATATATTCCTGGAAACTACAGACCTCTCAGTCTAACATAGATAGTATGTAAACTATTGCAAGGCATAAGGGACTATATCCAAGAATTTGCTGATAAAAACAGTATCGTTAGTAGAAATTAGCATGGGTTTGCAAAAGGTTGTTTTTGCCAAGCCAATCTGTTAACATTGAGCTGTCATCTAAATAAAGGTAGGCCTGTGGATGTGGTGTATCTGGATTTTGCAAAAGCATTTGATGCAGTCCCCCATAAACACTTGATTTAAAAATTGAGGTCTGTAGGCATTGACCATAGGGGATGTTCTTGGATAGAAAACTGGTTCCAGGGATTCCAAAGGGTGGTGATAAATAGCGAGTAATTAGACTGGTCTGGAGTGGTAAGTGGGGTACCCCAGGGATCTTTCCTGTGACCAACGCCAAAGACCTTAAAAAAATGCCCAAAAAAATGCCTGCAGTAACACACCTGGGCGTTTTTTTTGGCGCAGGCATTTTTTTTGGGCATTTTTTTGGGGTCTTTGGAGGCAGGCATGACATCTGAACTTCTGTATAGGGGTATATATACACACACATGCATGTATATATACACCTACACACATATAGGTGTGAAAATAGCAGAACACTATGCTTGCGCTAATGAAATCCCTATCAGGGTGACCGCTATAGAGAAAAGATCGTTTCTCTTTTGTCACTTACAGAGCAGCGATATGGCTTCTCGCCGGTCAGCCTGCTTTTTGCTGCAGGCGTTTATAGGGCTTTTTTGAGGACATGTTTGGAGTCAGGCATGACATCACAACTTCTGTATAGGGGCATATATACACACACATGTCTGTATATATACACCTACACATACATAGGTGTGAAAATAGCAGAACACTATGCTTGCGCTAATGAAATAATTAACAGGCATATGTCTCCGCTCCTATCACACCTATATAAGTGTGCGTGTATATATACCCCTATACAGAAGTTCAGATGTTTTACCTGCCTCCAAAGACCCAAGAAAAATGCCCAAAAAAACCCCCTGCAATACACACAATAACACACCTGGGCGTTTTTTTTTTTTGGTGCAGGCATTTTTTTGGGTATTTTGTTGGGGTCTTTGGAGGCATGCAAAACATCTGAACTTCTGTATAGGGGTATATATACACACACACTTATATGTATATATACACATACACATATATAGGTGTGATAGGAGCGGAGACATATGCCTGTTAATTATTTCATTAGCGCAAGCATAGTGTTCTGCTATTTTCACACCTATGTATGTGTAGGTGTATATATACAGACATGTGTGTGTATATATGCCCCTATACAGAAGTTGTGATGTCATGCCTGACTCCAAACATGTCCTCAAAAAAGCCCTATAAACGCCTGCAGCAAAAAGCAGGCTGACCGGCGAGAAGCCATATCGCTGCTCTGTAAGTGACAAAAGAGAAACGATCTTTTCTCTATAGCGGTCACCCTGATATGGAAGGGTTTTGTCACCCTGCCATAGCAGTCAGAGTCAGTTAACCCTACACTACACTACGGTCACCCTGGCGCTTAACACTTTCCCTACAGAAACTAGATTATTAAAGCTAACTAAAGTGGAAAATAGCACCCTAACTACACTAAATATCCCTTTCCTCACACTAAAAATTGCTAAATGACACTTTGAAGCAAAAGTAACAGAACTTCTTCCACTCTCTTCCATGTCCCTGTATTACAATGCTAGGAATTCGGCGGGGGCTATCTTATATACTGGGGGGCGTATTCACTAATAATTGGCCTCTGGACCCCCTAGTCACTCCAATCACATTCCTAGCATTCTCCTGCCCCCTCGATTGGCTTTTACTGATGGTTTTGGTCCAATCACGGGCTTTTAAAGCCCATTTCCTGTCCCATTGCATTTTGGTCGGTTCTGGTTGCCGAATTCCGAACTTTTTCAGCAAAAAGTTCGGAATTCAGCCGAACCTCGAACAGCCAATGTTCGGGTCGAACCGATGGTCAACCCGAATCGTTCGATCATCCCTAGTGCTCAACTGGCCTAATTGCTGAAGCATTTCTGGGAAAAGGACTTGAGTCTCCCTGTCTTGAATTGCGGACAATGCCTGTGCCCTTTCTAGCTTGATTTGGCTTTTATGGTGGCTTTTTTTTTATCAAAGAGATAAAAAGTACAGTGAGGTTGCAGTCTAGTGCTTTTTATATGACCTATGCTGATTAGGTAATTAGTTAGGGTCTGAAGGGGACTGTCATGGATGGTTGAGATTGTGGAATCTCCAAACTGCCTGTATTGTTGACAGCAGAATGCTTTGAAGCCAAAGGATATTCAAATATTGACTTTATTTAGATTTTTTTTTCCATTTGCTCACTTTGCATTTAAAAAAAAAAAAATGCACAAGTGAAATATATATAGTATATTTGAAAGCATTCATACTTCACATTATTTCTTCAAACCTGCCGAAAACTTTTGCACAGTATTCTACATTCTTTTTCTTTTATAACTTAGAACACTTCACATATTCTGAATAAACCTTTTTATTAATACAAAGAGGATTAACGTGTCAAAAATCAAACGGTCAATTTTCCTAGTGAATGAATAATTTTAGCATTTGTGTCCAGATCATCATACAGTGCACTCATAAGGATCCCTTCACTTCTTTCAATTTTGTTATGTTGTAACCTAATACTACAGTTGTTTAAAATCTATCTTTTTCTCATTAATCTACAGTTTGTACCCCATAATGACAAAGTGGAAATAGAATTTTAGAGATGTTTGGAAATGTAGGAAAAAGGAAAACTGAAATATTACACTGGCATAAGTATTCAGACCCTTTGCATCAACACTTGTAATTTAGCTCAGGTGATTCCCATTTTTCTTGATCACCGCTGAGATATTTCTACACCTTGATTGGAAACCTATCGTGGTAAATTAAATTGATTGGACATGAATTGGAAAGGTACACACCTATCTATAAAAGACCTCCCAGCTCGCAATGCATACTTTTTTAGAGCAAAAGCCTTCAGGCCAAAGGAACTGTCTGCAGAGCTCATAAACAGGATTATTGCAAGGCATAGATTTTGGGAACAAGAGCACAGTGGCCTCCCTTATTGTCAAATGTAAGAAGTTCTGCACAACCAGGTCTCTTCTAAGAGCTTTTTGCAAAACTGAGCAATCGGAGGAAAAGGGCCTTAGTAAAACAAGTGACCAAGAACCCAATGGTTACTGAGCTCCAGAGAGCTCTCCTGTGTGGAGATGGGTTAATGTTCCAGAAGGACAATCATCACTGCAGGCCTCCACCGATCTGGCCTTTTTGGCCGAGAAAGTAGACAGAAGCCTATTCTCAGTGCAAAACCCATGAAAGTCCTCTCGGATTTTTCTAAAAAGCACCTGAAGAACTCTTAGACTGTGATGAACTAGATTCCCTGGTCCATTGAAACTAATATTGAGCTGTTTGGCCTCAATTGTAAATGTTATGTCTGGAGGAAACCGGGCATTGCTCATATTCTGCCCAATACCATCCCAACAGTAAAACATGGGGGGGGGAGGGGCAGCATCATGCTGTGGGGGTGTTTTTCAGTAGCAGGGACTGGGAGACTAGTCAGGCTTGATAGAAAACTGAAATAAGCAAAGTAAAGAGATATCCTCAATGAAAACCTGTTCTACAGCGCTCAGGACCTCAGATTAGGCCAAGGGTCAAAGGTCCATCATGACAACTATGCTCTGCACACAGCCAAGAGAACAAAAGAGTGGCTTTGGGACAACTCTGAATGTCCTAGAGTGGCCCAGCTAGAGCCCTGACTTGAACCCTATTAAACATCTCAGAAGAGACCTGGAAATTGTTGTCCACAGACAGTCTTCATGCTACCTGACAGAGCTAGAGAGAATTTACAAAGAATTAAAGCAGAAAACCCCCAAATCCCTGTGTGCAAAGCTTGTCACGTCATACCAAAAAAGACTTGAGATTGTAATGGCTGCCAAAGGAGCTTCAACAAAGTACCAAGCATAGAGTCTGAGTATAGGGTCTGATTACTTAGGTACATGTAATATTCCAGTTTTTTCTTTTTCACCTCTTAAGTATATATACTGTGGATGGAAAATGAGGAAAAAGGTTTGGGACTTTAAATGAGGTGCGTGAGAACAACTGGCCCTTAGTAAATATACACATGCATTTGAAAATCTGTGTTAACTAAACCCCTGTTTTTAACCACTTCCCGCCCACCCTATAGGCAAATTACGGCAGGAAGGTGGTTGCATTATCCTGACCGGACGTCATATGATGGCGGCAGGATAATGCGCTCTGCGCTCCCCCCTGGGGGGCTAGCAGAGCGGCGATCGGTGCTGCGGTGTGTCACTGATTACCATCATTAATAGTATAAAAAGAAATTTTAAAAAATTCAGTATACTGTATATACCATAGTTTGTAGATTCTATAACTTTCGCACAGATCAATTGTTTTTATACACTAATTGGGATTAGCAGAATAAATTTTAGCATACATTTATGAAGAAATTTGATTTTTAAATTTTTTTTTTTTGGCTTTTTTTGTTTTCAAAATTTTCAGTCTTTTTTTTGTTATAATAAATAATACAAAACCTAGGTGTGATTACATACCACCAAAAGAAATCTATTTTTGTGTAAAAAGTTATATAAATGTAATTTGCGTACAGTGTTGCATGACTGCACAATTGCCAGTTAAAATAGTGCAGTGCTGAATAGTAAAAAAAAGCTCTGGTCATGAAGGGAGTCTTTAATAAATTCACAGACATTTCTAAAATTCTGTTTTCATTTTTTCATTATGGAGTACTGAGTGTAGATCAATGAGAAAAAAAAAAAACATTTTTTAACAACTGTAGTACATAACAAAATTGACAATATGCTTTATAACCTAGGACCTTTCAATTTCGTTTTTCTAAAATAACTCACGTTGTGCCACTTTCTGGACTACCTACAGCCTAAGCACTGTCTTCCCTCTTTTTATCCCATATTGTAAAACCTCACGTGATACCTACCAACATCATGTCTGATAATTTTTTCCATTTCATTTCCTGATTTTGGCGAGATTTATGTAAAAAGTCGGGGGTATCAGTGTCCCTCTTCACCTCTCATCACCCACAAACTGATGGTCAAACTGAACGTATAACCCAGACTCTCAAGACCTACCTTCAGCACTATGTTAATTCATTAAAGTCTAATTGGTCTGAATATTTGCCTGTGTGTTGCTATGGATATTTGTTGGGTTATTTTATAGCATAGTTAGATTTTTAAGACCATGTACTGTTTTAAGACGCTAAGGCTTCTTAAGGAAGTCTAAGGAAACCTGCATACAATTCACACATGTGAACCCGGCTTTAAGGTACTGAGCATCCAGAGGTGGAGCAGGCAACAGATGACCAGGCCAGATGGGATGAGGCAGACCTGAAGAGGAGATGAGAACCAGAGGAAAATGCAGATGATTTCCTGATGGTGGCTGAATTTGAGTGGTAGTTCATCTGAGCATTTCCTTATGACCAGGAGGAGGACAAGGGACTTCCATCATCTGGAAGCTGAAAGCAATTTTGCAGCTTTCCAGGGAGAAAGGCTTGATCGCACAGAACATGAGGGGGTTGAAAGGGGGTCTGCTAGCCTGTGTATGACTCTGCCTGTTCCTGACCACACTTCTGAATTCTGACTTTGTACATTGCTGTCAAGACTTGTTGCTAAACAGCCTGCCTGACCACGCTAATGCCTCAACCCCTAGTCAGAACTCCTCTCTGGACTAATCCTTTCAACAGGTACCTACGTTAATTTACTTAATTCTTAGTACTAGGGAGGAGATCACTGTTTGGTCAGAAGGTGTTTAGGACTGTTTAGGGTGTCCAGTGTAAACAAGCATGACAACTAGAGATGTCGCGAACCTAAAATTTGCCGTTCGCGAACGGCGAACCTCCGCAAATGTTCACGACGGGCGAACCGCCATAGACTTCAATAGGCAGGCGAATTTTAAAACCCACAGGGACTCTTTCTGGCCACAATAGTAATGGAAAAGTTGTTTCAAGGGGACTAACACCTGGACTGTGGCATGCCGGAGGGGGATCCATGGCAAAACTCACATGGAAATTTACGTAGTTGACGCAGAGTCGGGTTTTAATCCATAAAGGGCATAAATCACCTAACATTCCTAAATTGTTTGGAATAACGTGCTTTAAAACATCCAGTGTGTGTATACGATTAGGTATGATGTTGTATCAATCAGGTAGTGTAAGGGCTCTTTCACACGGTCCGCCTCCGTAGGCGGATCCGTGCTACTCAGCGGGGATCGATCCGCGATCCCCGCTGAGCCGGCGGATGACAGTTCCGTCTCCGCTTGCAGTGCGGAGAGGGAGGTGTCACAGCCCCCGCTGCTCTCTATGGGGAATTGGATGAGAGCGGACCGTCTGTACGCTCTCATCCGATCCCATCCGATCCGATCCCCAGGACGGATGGAAAATAGGGTTTCCATCCGTCCGGATTTCACGGACAGGATCGGATGCGGATGGCAGCGGGTGTCAACGGACATGTCACCGCTGACATCCGCTGCTCCATAGGGCTGAATGGGGCATCCGATCAGATCCGCCTAAAAAACTGACAGGCGGATCTGATCGGACCGCCTGTGTGATAGAGCCCTAAGGGTTACGCCCGCTTCACAGTGACGGACCAAACTCTGATAGACCAAACTCCCCGTTTAACGCACCGCAAACAACCACAAACAGTCCATTTGCAGTGGGTACAGTACAGTCTGTGGACCTGACACTCACTGGCAGGCAACTATAAAAAATATATAATTTTTTAATTTGCAAGGTGCTGTGCCACCGTATATATGAGTGGTGGGCACTGCAGTGGGCACAGTACACTCTGTGGACCTGACACTCACTGACAGGCCAGGCAACTGCAATTATAAAAAATATATTTTTTTTAATTTGCAAGGTGCTGTGCCACCGTATATATGAGTGGTGGGCACTGCAGTGGGCACAGTACACTCTGTGGACCTGACACTCACTGGCAGCCGGCAGGCAACTGCAATTATGACAGTGGAAAAAAAAAATATTTTTTAAACTGCAAGGTACTGTGCCACCCGATATGAGTGTGGTGTGCACACAGTACAGTCTGTGGTGGGTCTGTGGCCTCTCACACACGGCGGGCAGGCAACTGCACAATAGATATATATATTAAAAAAAAAAAATTTTATGAAATACCAGCCCTAAAAAGGGCTTTTTGGGATGCTGTCAGGATGCTGTCCTTACAGCAGGAGTGGACCGAGAACACTATCTAACAACTGTCCCTATTAACAGCAGCAGCAGCACTCTCCCTGCTCTCACTAACACACTGCTTCAGAATGATCTAAGATGGATGCTGCCCTTGCTTTTTTATAGGAGGTGGGAGGGTGTGGGAGGGAGGGTATGCTGATTGGCTGGAATGTGTCTGCTGACTGTGAGGTATAGGGTCAAAGTTTGCCTCAATGATGAAGTATAGGGGGCGGAGCGAACATCGCATATGTTCGCCCACAGCGGCGGACGCGAACAAGCGATGTTCGCCGGGAACTGTTCACCGAATAGTTCGGGACATCTCTAATGACAACTTCCAGTTTTCAATGATTGCTAAGGAAGCCAACCACTGACGTCACTTGGCCCATTCACTTACATGGTTAGGAATCTGCAATTTTTTTTTTTCATTCTTGCTGTAGAAAATGCTACAGCAAAAATAACTCAGATTTAAATTGCTGGCAAATAAAACTTCATTGCTAGCTTATTTGCTTAAAAAAAAAAAAAAAAAAAACAGCACGCAGACCTGTTAGAACCCTCAAGGTCTGCTATGTATTATTGGAAACCTTTGGGGTTTGTGTCCTGTTTTTTTGTAAACTAAGAAGAAGGAGGGAGACGACATTTTCTGGCAATGTAAAACTCCTTTTTCCTTTGTAAATAATGGTGCTGAAAATGACTGTTCCTGGTCACATGGATTTTTTTTTTTTTTGCATTGGTACACATTCTTCAGGGCAGTGCCTCCTCCATGCCATGTTATTTTTTAACATCCTATTGCCTATTAGTTTAAAAAATTGGCATTTTTTATTCCAGAGAGTCATTTCCCATTTCAATGGAGTTCAGGTTTGGCATCTGCTACTTTTCTATATTGCTCATGCTTGAATGAATAGGCTGTCCTCTACACACCCAGCAGAGATTTGCAGGCGCTTGCATTAGTGTGAACCAAGCCTAAATGGTGCTTTTGACACTCTCTCTGAAGTAATATGTTACTTTTGGCTCACTGTCACTGATGATGTCTATTTCCTCTCATTCATAGGGGGATTATTAAAAAAAAAAAAAAAAAACAGGGAAGCACAGGAAGCGGTACCATGCTGCCCCAAGAGGAGGGGACATCAAAAAGTCATTGCATGTGTCAATTTTTATTCCTTCAACACAGAACACAATATTTCTGCTCCTCAATGTGCTGCCACACAGGTTTAACTCATGACGAAACCTTCCCACTGTCAAATTTCTTTCCAACGAGTATTCTTTCTCCTGATTGGAGCAAAAAGTAGAAATCTTAAGAGACAGCAGCTATTGCTAAGGTCTGCTTACAGCAGAATGTCTGGTAAAGGAACCCCTAACTACCTTTTTTTATTTCATTTCTTTTTTTTTTAAACACAGGACAAACTTACTTAACTGTATAGTTAGGGAAATGAAATAATTGGAGTAAAATTCTGTATATGAAATTCTCCTTGGTCATCTTGGTTATATTTTACATATCATTCAAGGAAATAAAATGTATTTTGTTATTCCTTCTAGCCATGGGTCTTGTCCCTTTATTATCAGACCTGAAATGGTCTTGTAAATCTAAGCTGTAGCAATTTTTAAATATGCTCTCCTTTGTGTTCAGCTAGGGATTTTATTCAGTATTATATCTTGTATTTAAGTGTGCATTACATTGTGCTAATTAGAGATTCAGTTCTAGTAAAGATTTAATGGTGTGATACAGAGAATGAACTTTCTAAAATTTAACATTTTATTTCTGTTTAATAGTGCCTGATCAATGTTGTAAGAAGTGGGGTAATGCACAGTTAATGATGTATAGTTTGGTAATAGGAGTTTGATACACTATTAAGTGTAAGCTATTCATATTTTCCCCATAACAAATAAATGAGTAGCAATATAAAGGTCCTAGCAATGTAACATTTGTGTTCATATACATGTAAGCCCTAAGTCACTATGCTAATAAAAAAAAATGAAATGTTGGTAAGGTCCTAAATAAGGCTGTTGATCTACCCTCAACTCAAGACTAGGAAATGTAGGCTTCATGCATACAAGCAACCTGTATTGGATTTGTGTTGAGCTAGACATCAGATTGGTTCAGTCAGTAAAATACATTTATTGAAACAATCACAGGAAATACAATGAAATAAATGGATCTACAGAATAACCTAATAAACCTTACACTTTATAATAAACAGTATGTAAAAAAATATCTGCTAGTATATCAGTTTATGGCCTAGATTTATTAAAATGTTGTAGTTTTGAGTCAGCGGTGAGAGACCAGGCAGCCATTGTTTGCCTTGGAATGCCATTTATCTACTATAGAGCAAGTGTTCATTCAAGTAGCCTATTGGTTAAATTTCCATTTTTTAAAACTGTTGGCTCAGTCAGTAAAATACATTTATTGAAAAAATTACAGGAAATACAATGAAATAAAAATGGATCTACAGAATAACCTAATAAACCTTACACTTTATAATAAACAGTATGTAAAAAATATCTGCTAGTAGATCAGTTTCTGGCCTAGATTTATTAAACCTTTGTAGTTTTGAGTCAGCGGTGAGAGACCAGGCAGCCATTGTTTGCCCCCGTAAAAAAAATTAAAGAAACAGTGTAAAAAAGAAATTTTAGATAAAATAAATAATATTATTAAAAAAGTACACCCACCCCTTGTGCTTATGCACAATGGCAAATGCACACTTAGGTCATGCATGCATATGTTAATGGTGTTCGCACAACACTTGTGGGGTATCAACGCAAATATTATAATGAAAGCAATAATTCTAGCACCACACCTCCTGTGTAACTCTAAACTGGTAATCTGTAATGGCTTTTAAAGCGTCACCTACGGAGATTTTTGGTACTGTCGTTTTGCGCCATTCCATGGGCATATGCAATTTTAATTCATGATATGTTTGGTATCTATTTACTCTGCCTGACATCATCTTTTATATTTTTTGATTTTGTTTGAAATACCGCTGTGCAAAAATCAAGTGACATAAAAAATGCAACATCCACCATTTTTATCTCCAGGGCCTCTGCTCAAAAAAAACATTTAATGTTTTGGGGATTTTAAGTAGTTTTCTAGCAAAAAAAATATGAATTTTGCATGTAGGAGTGAAGTGTCAGAATAGGCTTGGGAGGCAAGTGGTTAAACAAAAAATAGTTACAACTAAAGCCTGTATAGCTTAGTACAAACTAGCAGGTGGAAAAACAGTTTGATGGCATAGTTTGTGAGCTCCTTTTTATTGCAGTACTGCAGTGCACTGCATTATCCTAAAAGGTAAAAAAAAGTCAAAGCAGAGTACATAAAACAGTTTATACCACTACCCCACATTCCCTGCACCCCCATCCCCATCCCCATATACCAAGTTCTTTAAACAAAATACTGAAGACTGAATACTGAAATACTGAAATTTGTCAGTTGTAGAACAGCAAATAGAATAGGTCAAAACTAAGAGATGAAGCAGGTGTTTTCCAAAATTAAAAAAATAAATTTCATTATTAAGTAGAATCAGTAAAAAGGGCCCACGCTGCATAGATGACTAGATTAACCTTTGATATAACAGTGGCCTGGATCCTTGAGACACTGCCAGCACATGGATTTGGATGGCTGCTCTCCTTCTGGCAAGGTACCCGTGTGGCCTGGCATAGTTCAGGAGGGAGATATTCTCACTGCCCCTCCCCTTACTGACCCGCCATGATGCATCACTTTATAAGAGTCTAGAATATTTTTTTTTCCAAAAAAAGGGTCTAGAATATTTATTAGGGGGGACCCCACACCACTTTCTTCCATGGGGTTCCCCATAAAAATCATACAGACCCCTATTTAAAAATTGGCAAAGTAATTAATCAAAATCCAGGACCCTAGAAAAAATATTTTAATAAAAATAAATCACATCACCTAGTGATGTAGATCCAACAAGAATCACGATAGTGATCCCTGATGACCCTGTGACAGAAACACGATGACCCACATTGACAATCCTTTAATCTAGCAGCATATGACAGCTCCCCAGCCTGCAGCTGAATGTCAACCAACTGGCTGAGAATGTTGGCTGACATAATTTACTAAATATTCTCATGCCCATATTTGGTCAAAAACCTCACCTGGAATCCTCCGTCTGCTTTGTTTACAGACAGAAGCAGGCAGGGTATTGGAACTATTGTGGCAGATTTACCCTGTAACAAACATTTGAATTTTGTCTGCTGAGGTCCTGCTTTGGAAACACTGCACAGGAGCATCAGAATAGGCTGAAAACTTTTAAGCACAATACAGGATTTTCCTTGCAACACACATTATAAATGGTGGCACCCTTACAGTGCTGGAGCAAGAGAATAGGCTAAGAGAGGTTGCATAAGTTGGTAATGGTGGCAGACATCTTTTTGGGGAGGGGAGAGATGACAATTAAAAATTTTGTCAGTAACAGTTTTTTTATAGTCCCTGGTATTCCAAGACTGGTTCAGTCAATTTTGTCAAATGTATACATTAACCTCTTAGTAATAAAACCTTCCGCTGCAGTGAAGATCCTCTTGGACAGCAAAATGGCTTCAGGCTCAGGTCATTTTAAGGGTCAGAGGATCCAAGACACATTAGTCATCATCATTTGGAATTCTGCCACCATGAGGAAATGCTGGAGGTTCCCCCCAGTCCTCTGCAAGCATCCCCTTACTTCCATTTGGCCTCTCCCTCAGAACTTTCCTCCTTTACAATTGGTGGCATCCATGAATGGTCTATCCCATCTTATTACATCATTAACTCCCTGCTTATCCCTGGATTCACCTTTGAAGTAAGCCCCAGCTGCTGGAGCATCATTGCCTCTTGCTACCCCATGCCTAATGCCTCCTCTCTCTATAATCAAACCACATTGTCTAAAAAGAGGAATGGGTGCACAAGAGCAAGATCCTAAGGCAAGCTAGTGATCATGTGATCAAATATCTCTGCCTACTCCCCATAGGCATCCCCGACAGGTTTGTTATGAAATGGCAGGATTAGCAGAAGCGGAGAAAGATAAAGAAGAGGGTGCATTAGAAGCAGTTGCAGACAATTGGCTACCCTGCACTAGGGTGAAGGAAGAGAAAGGATTTCCAGCTTCTCCACTATCTTCTGCACTTGCTGAGGATGTACAGTACAGAATGGTCACTCTGTCTAGAAAAAATAGACGTGCCCTGCCTCTAGCTGGTTTGGCCTGGTCATCACTTTGTCCTGAGAGAATGCATGCCCCAACCTTGGCGTGCAGAGCATTTACCTCTCACTTTAGGTCTGCCTGCCTTTTAGTGAAGGTGATTTCCTAAATCCAATAAAAGCAATGGAAATGGGGTGGATAATTGTGTGGTGCTTTGGTGTACACTACTTTAATGAAAGGTATATGGTGATATGCTGCAAACAAGGGTGTCTTTGCCTTTGTCAGCAACAAGTCTAGCACCCTGATATAAAGAAAACCCCTAGCAACAAAAATAAAATAAACCTACCTCCTTAAATAAAAATCTGTTTTCAACCTAGCAGAAAATACAAAAACATCAATAAATGTGAAAGTTAAAAAAAAATTATATAAAAAAAGATTGCAAGGGGGGACCCAACAGTAAAACATCTACAACAGTTGCTGTTGAAAAACACAAAGGTTGGGTCTCTGAACTGAGAGCACAGTTCACAAGAATATGTAGTCCGCCACACTGCAATCCGCAGTAATTTAGCACAATATAACTTAGGCCAGCCAGTGCATTATAGTTGCAAAGAATTCAGTACAGCTAATTTTTTGCAAATTCAGTCAGCAAACCATGCAAAGTTTCCAAACCTCATCCCTAATAAACAGGTTGACATATATTTGTATACTAAAATACTAATATGGAGAATGAACTAAAATAGTATTACACTTTTTCATTATAGATGTGATGACTTTATTCAGCATTTTTTTATTATGCACAAAAGTTAATTGAATTATATATATATATATATATATATATATCATTTTTTTTGTTGATTTTGTTTGTATTTATAATTTATTGCTTCTAATAATTGTTTATTGTTCAATAATTTGGATTAGGAGGTTTTGCTCCTTAGCTGTTTTTTTGCATTCTAGCTGTAAACATAAAATGCATGTTTATTCTTTGTTTAGTTTTCAATTGTTATTTTTATATTTTGTGATCTAGAAAAAGTTTGCATTTATTATATTGTCATTGCAAATTGATGGTGTGAGACAGTTACTGGGCCCAGGAACAATCCAGCCAGCATTCTTGTGTTTGTAAGATAGTTCCCCAATTGCCGGATAACCCAGTGCTAGTGTGACAGACATTTATGATATGCTTAGCAGTTACTGATGACACTGATATAGAAGGATAGTACGAAAAAGAGTCTTTTTGAAGGACCCATTTAAACTTTGCACAACAAAGGTGCATTTTGGTATGTTGGCATAATGGAAAAGTGTAAATAGGCCCTAAACTAACCTTCTCCCCTTGATATACCAAGCATATGGGCTAGTGCTCCAAAGCAAATCCCTGTTCTATAGGAATAAAATTCATGTCTACAGTGGGTGCTTCAAAAGTATAATCACAATTTTTTAAAAAATAAAGAAACTTTTTAAAGCACCAGATTATCTTTAAAAGCTTACTTTGTTTTAAAAAGAGTAAAAAGGACAAAAAATGTGTTTTTGTTTAATTGTTTCTAAAGCTGCATCTGTTGTTTTAAAAGAATCACAATAAACTTAAATATTTATGGGCTTAAAACACTTTCATTCAAAGCTCATATTGTGAAAAAGGTACTCTTAAGTGTTTAGATTAGAAAGGATGTTAACATTGTACTGAAGAATATTTTAGAATCAATCACACGTATTAGAATCAAATTGACATAATTAGATCAACAAAAATCTAATTTCCGTAACATTTACTTTCAGTAATTTCATTGCAAAGCTTTTAGTGATATTGCAATTACTTAGCAATTCTGGGCATATGTTTTCTCTAAAAGTATTCCACAGAGTTGATCAAGAATGCCCCCACCTCTAGGAAAAAAAATAGTGATAAGAAAAGCGGACAAAATTTATTTTTTCAAAGTATTTCATCATTGTGGCTGTGCTTTTATAACTAGTTCACAGAATGTATACATTATTAAAAAAAATCAAAAGTACATCATAGGAAGTGTATAGAAACATGCTGTATAAACTTGATATTTGTGATTCGTATGTAGTTTTGTTTCAAAATAAATTTCTACATTTCAATATTGTAAAGAACTTTGTAGGAGCTTTTTACAACAAAGGTGTTCTACTTCAATGTACCAGAATGTCAATTGCTATCACGTGAACAAAGGATGGGTGCTGATATATGCAGAATGTCTAAAAACATCCCAACCAGGCAATATAATGCAGACTCATATGGAAAGTAAATATTACCAGGTTTTTTTTTTTCAAAGAATATTTTGTATTTTATTTTTACACTGGCCAACTAAACATGAGACAGCATTTTTTTCTTTTCATTTAATCATAGAAATTAGAAACCTATCAACAGTCAGACTTACAGTGCCTTGCAAAAGTATTCACCACCCTTGTCATTTTTCGTGTTTTGTTGCCTCATAACCTGGAATTAGGGGTGAGCTTTGAGTTTGAGTCGAGGCTAAGTTCGACTCGAACATCGGTCGTTTGATCGTTCGTCGAATGACGAACAAATGTGCTTCCTCGCGGGAAATTCAAGTCTCCCATAATGCACTGCACACGCGTCATGTGATTTGCCAAAGCATGCACCCTGACCTCAAGCTTTGGCCAATCAAATGATCTCTGTCATGATTGGACTAAAGGCAGGCTGCCTTTAGCCAATCATAGCTGAGGGGCCAAGTACACGCCCCACACTACATAAAGGCTGCTTGCGAAGCTGCAGCGTGTAGTGTCATTGTGCGGGGAGATGAGACAGGGAAAGGCACGCGATTCAGGCAGGGAGAGAGTAGTTTTTTTTGGAGTCAGACAGTGCAGAGAGTGTAGGGAGGGCCAGGTTCCTGTGTGAGGTAGGGAGAGAATAATTTCTGTACATCATATCAGACAGTATAGCGCCAGTGATTGAGTAGTAGTGTAGGGAGGGCCAGGTTCCTGTGTGAGGTAGGGAGAGCTTTCCTTCTTTACATCAGATACCAGTCAGAGTATTGTTCATCGGTCAGTTTCTGCAACATTCTATAATATTCACAGACCTCTAGGAATAAGAGATCACTTCAGATATCAACCAGAGTAATCATTGCTCAGTTCTGGAACAGTCAATAGGCATCACAGACCTCTAGGGATAAGAGATCACTTCAGGCATCAGCCAGAGTAATCATTGCTCAGTTGTAGAACATTCTATAGGCACCACAGACCTCTGGGAATAAGAGATCACTTCAGATATCAGCCAGAGTAATCCTTGCTCAGTTCTGGAACATTCTATAGGCATCACAGACCTTTAGGAATAAGGGATCACTTCAGATATCAGCCAGAGTAATCATTGCTCAGTTCTGGAACATTCTATAGGCATCAGGGACCTCTAGCAATAAGAGCTCACTTCAGATATCAGCCAGAATAATAATTTCTCAGTTCTGGAACATTCTATAGGCATCACTGACCTCTAGGAATAAGAGATTACTTCAGATATCAGCCAGAGTAATCATTTCTCAGTTCTGGAACATTATATAGGCATCACAGACCTCTAGGAATAAGAGATCACTTCAGATATCAGCCGGAGTAATCATTGCTCAGTTCTGGAACATTCTATAGGCATCACAGACCTAACGGAATAGAGATCACTTCAGATATCAGCCAGAGTAACCATTGCTCAGTTGTGGAACATTCTAAAAGCATCACAGATCATCCATCTATAGGATTATAGATTACATCAAAAATCAGTGAGAGTATTGATAATCGGTCACTTGCGTACATCTTTAACCACCACAGCTCATCTATAGGGCTATCAATTACATCATATCAGGTCATTGAGTTTCTATTGGTCAGTTGAGTATACCCTATATTGATCTGTATCAACATCATGACTGAAAGGCCGACAAGGAGAGGCCGATGCTCACAGGCCACGAAAAGAGGGCAAGCAGCCTCTGTGTTAATTTTGAAAAGTGGTGGTCACAGTCGACATAGTGCATCCTCTGCAGGCGTGGCACGCCCGTCCTTTATTTCCGGTGCTGCCCGTGCTATTCAGCCACAACATGTGGAAGAGTTGGTGGAGTGGATCAATAAGCTGTCCTCATCCTCCTCTTCCTCTGACACCCACCCTCCCAGTAGTTTGCCTTCCACCACAGCTGCCAAAGTGGCCCCTCTCACAGGCTCCTTCTCCACAGCTACTCCTTCAGTCGCCCCACCATCATGCACGGAGGAGTCACCTGAACTATTCGATCATAGTGTTAGTGACATGCTCCTGGATCATGCGCAGCAATTTGAAAGCTGTGATGTTGTTTCCCAGGTTGATGAAGGGAATCACGTGAGCCTAGAGAGAGGGGGTGACAATGACGGACAAGTGGCCAGAAGTCACGTTGCCACAGCTGAAGCATATTGCCAAGTTTGCTCCAGTAAGGAGGAGGGAGGGGATGATGAGGTCACTGAATGTACTTGGGTGCCTGACAAGATAGAGGAGGAGGAGGAGGAGGGGGAGGATGAGGAGGATGCCCAACTCCAACGAGGCAGGATATGCTCCATGGGCATAGAAAAGCTATTGTATCACAGCACAGAGCTCCCTAGGTGCTGCAAAATCCCTGCGGACTCCAAAAAGTTCATTAGTGTGGGCTTTTATTAGCACCTGTCTACTGACCGCAGCGTTGCTGTTTGCAGCATCTGTCTTAAGCAGATCAAGCACGGCCAGAACACCAGCCGCTTGGGCACCACATGCTTGACAAGGCATATGACGACCTACCATGCAGTCCGTTGGCAAAAGCACCTGAAAGAGGCACCAGATCAAAACAAGCATATATCACCTTGCTCCTCATCTGAAATCTCTAACCCTACTATACCTCATGCCTTCTCAAATACCAGCATTGAGAGGGATGAGCAATGAGTGGCACAGAGACTTGCACCCAATCTGCTAGCAGTACACCACCACTTGATTTGAGCAACAGGCAATTTTCACTACCCCAGTTGCTGAACCGTAGAAAGAAATACTGTCCCAGCCATCCAAATGCTCAGCGACTTAATGCTAGCTTGGCCAAATTGCTAGCATTACAGTTGTTGCCTTTTCAGCTGGTAGACTCGGCTCCTCTTCGCAAATTTGTGATATGTGCTGTACCACAGTGGCAGGTCCCAAAAAGCATTACTTTTCGCGTAAGGCCATTCCGGCTCCCTACTGTCATGTGGAAGGTAGTGTTTTGGCCTCGTTGGACAAAGCGGTCAGCAGGAAGGTGCACATTACTGCTGACTCTTGGTCCAGCAGGCATGGACAGGGATGTTACATTTCTTTCACGGCACACTGGGTAACTCTGCTGGCAGCTGGGAAGGATGCAGGACAGGGTTTGGTGCTGGAGCTTGTTTTGCCACCACACCTCCAAAAAGCTGGTGCTGGTTCTGCCACATCTGGCTACTCCACCACATCCTCCTCCTCCTCTTCCTCCATGTCCTCTTCTGTGCAATTCTCCTCTGCAGCAGCAGTGCTCCCTAAGCGTTCAAGGGGCTACGCAAGCAGTCAGGCTTAAAGATTCCATGCTGTGTTTCAGTTGGTCTGTCTAGGGGATAGGAGTCACACCGGTGCAGAGATTCTGTCAGCTCTGTAAGGGCAGGCTCAGAGATGGTTGAAGCCATGACAGCTTGAGCCAGGAATGGTTGTATGCGATAATGGCACCAACCTTCTCTCCGGCCTCCGACAGGGACATTTGACACATGTTCCATGCTTGGCACATGTTCTGAATCTGGTGGTGCAGCATTTCTTAAGCAGATATCCGGGCTTCCGAGATCTCCTGAGGCAGGCCAGGAAAGTCTGTGGCCATTTCCGCCATTCGTTCAATGCCAGTGCTCGCTTATCTGATATTCAACGGGAATTCCACCTGCCCACCAACCGCCTCATTTGTGACATGCCCATCAGGTGGAACTCAAAATTGGCAATGCTGCAGTGGCTGCACAGGCAGCAGAGGGCCATCAATCAGTACCTGTGTGAGTATGGCACAAGGACAGGGTCAGGGGAGCTTGGCTTTTTTTCGCTACGTCAGTGGCTTTTGATTAAGGATGCATGCATCGTCCTGTCACCATTTGAGGAGGCCACTCGGATGGTGAGCCGGAACGATGCATGCATCAGTGACATTATCCCTCTAGTCTACCTGCTGGAACACACCCTGTGTGGAATCATGGACAGGGCACTTGAGGAAGAACAGCGGCAGGAAGAGGAGGACTTCCTTTCCTCACATAGCCCTCTTTATGCGGATATCATTCCTGTAGGGCCACAAAACACACAAGAGGAAGAGGAGGAGGAGGATGAGGATTTTGGCAGCATGGATGTAGAGGAAGAGGATAGCATACAGCAGTCTTCAAGGGATGGTTTTGATTTCCCAGGAACCAGGAGTTGTACGTGGTTGGGGAGAGGTTGCTCCTGCTGACAATGTCATCCTTAGTGACCCAGAGGACTCAGAACCTCATGTTTCCTCCAACTTACGTTGCATGGGCTCCCTGATTCTGAAAAGCCTGCGAAAGGACCCAAGAATTTGTGCTATCAAGGAGAGGGATAATTACTGGTTGGCAACCCTTTTTGATCCATGTTACAAGGGTAACGTTTCAGAGCTCATCCTGCCTTTGCAGAGGGAGCAGAGGATGAAACATCTTGAGGAGGCCTTGAAAAAAAAATTTTGTACCAATCTTCCAGACACTAGGAGATCAACATTCTCCGGACCTGTTTCTGAGGCATCGTTCAGCCAAAGGAGGAGTGGTGGAGAAGGTGGCCGGCTGACCAATGCCTTTAAACAGTTCTTTTGACCTCAGCAGCACCCAGGGCTGTTAGCTTTAAGCAACCATCGCCAACATCTCCATCATATGGTGCATGATTATCTAGGCAAAAGAGCAGACTTGGAGATCTTTCCAGCTGTGCATCCACTGGCTTTCTGGGTCTTGAGGATGGACCACTGACCAGAACTTGCTCAATATGCAATGGAGCTACTGGCCTGTCCTGCTTCCAGCGTGCTTTCCGAATGTACGTTCAGTGCTGCTGGAGGTTTTGTGACCGACAAAAGAGTGTGTCTGTCCACAGATTCTGATGACCAGCTGACTTTTATAAAAATGAATCAGTCCTGGATCAACAAGAGCTATCAGGCCCCTGATGCTGATGTAAATGATGTAACTGATTGAATTTGCTAGGGGTCTGCTATTCCTTGAAGACAGCATATGCTGCCTATCCTATTCCTCTACCTTTATTCTATTAGCTTCCAACAATGTTTTTGGTTTAGGTCACTACCTACCCGCAAGGCCCAAGGTGCATACAATTTAAATGTTGTATGTCATTTTTAACAGCAGGCCCTGTCCCTGTGCCCTGCTAACTGTGAGGGTTTACGGTGTTCCGGTACCACCAACACCAAAGGCCCAATTTTTGGCACTTGTATAGCACATGCAAATTAAAATTTGCATGGAATTCTTACCAGCAGGTCCCGTTCCTGTACCCAGCAAGAGTAACTGTGAGGCCTTGGTTACGGTGTTCAGGCACCACCTTCCGCAAAGGCCCAATTTTTGGCACTTGTATAGCACATGCAATTTCGAATTCGCATGGAATTCTTACCAGCAGGTCCTGTTCCTGGACCCAACACGAGTAACTGCGAGGCCTTGGTTACGGTGTTCAGGCACCACCTTCCGCAAAGGCCCAATTTTTGGCACTTGTATAACACATGTGATTTAAAATTTTCATGAAATTCTTACCAGCAGGTCCCGTTCCTGCATCCAGCAAGAGTAACTGCGAGGCCTTGGTTACGGTGTTGAGGCACCAGCAACACCAAAGGCCCAATTTTTGGCACCTGTATGACAAGTAGATGCAATTTCAAATTTGTATGGATTTTTTAGCAGCAGGGCCTGTTCCTGCACCCAGCAAGAGTAACTGCGAGGGGTTACGGTGTTCAGGCACCATCAACAACCAAGGCCCAATTTTTCTGCACCCGTATGACAAGTACATGTGATTTGAAATTTGTATGTACAAAGTATATTTAAGCCTCATTAAAATCAGTAAATCAGTGCTCCTTTAAAAACAATAGTTTTTAAATACTTTTTTTTCATTGCTACATGTTCCCCAGGTCAGGACCCGGACCCCCATATACTTTTTTGGCAACAACTTGCATTTAAGCCTTTAAAATAAGGCTGTTTGAGTTTGCCACATCTTACCACTGAGATTTTTGCCCATTCCTTCTTGAAAAACTGCTCCAGTTCCTTCAAGTTGGATGGTTTGCGCTTGTGAACAGCAATTTTAAGTCTGACCACAGATTTTGGATTGAGGTTTGTACTTTGACGAGGCCATTCCAACACATTTACATGTTTCCCCTTAAACCACTCTTTCCCTCAACTCTGACCAGTTTCCCAGTCCCAGCTACTGTTCTTTGGGTGATGTGATGTGTTGGGTTTGCGCCAGACATAGCATTTTCTTTGATGGCCGAAAAGTTCAATTTTAGTCTCATCAGACCAGAGCACCTTCCTCCATACATTTTGGGAGTCTCCCACATGCCTTTTCGCAAACTCAAAACACATCATTTTGTTTTTTGCTGAAAGTAATGGCTTTTTTCTGGCCACTCGGCCATAAAGCCCAACTCTATGGAGCGTATGGCTTATTGTTGTCCTATGTACAGATACTCCAGTCTCTACTGTGGAACTCTGCAGCTCCTCCAGGGTTACCTTAGGTTTCTGTGCTGCCTCTCTGATTAATGCCCTGCTTGCCCGGTCCGTGAGTTTTGGTGGGTGGCCGTCTCTTGGCAGGTTTGCTGTTGTGCCATGTTCTTTCCATTTGGTTATGATATATTTAATGGTGCTCCTGGGGATCATCAAAGATTTGGATATTTTTATAACCTAACCCTGACTTGTACTTCTCAACGACATTGTACCTTACTTGTTTGGAGAGTTCCTTGATCTTTATGGCAGTATTTGGTTAGTGGTGCCTCTTACTTAGGTGTTGCAGCCTCTGGGGCCTTTCAAAAAAGGTGTGTATATGTAATGACAGATCATGTGACACTTAGATTGCACACAGGTGGACATCATTTCACTGACTATGTGACTTTGGTTGCACTATGTGACTATTGGTTGCACCAGAGCTTTTTATGGACTCTAAGGGGGGTGAATACATACGTGCATGCCAATTTTTTGTTTTCTATTTCTAAAAAATAGGTTTATGTATATATTTTTTTTTATTTCACTTCACCAATTTAGACTATTGTGTTCTGCATCCCTCACATAAAATTCAGCTTAACAAAACATTGAATTTAAGGCTGTAATGTAACAAAATAGGTAAAGTCAAGGGAGTGACTACTTTTGCAAGGCACTGTAAATAAGGGTGTCCCTTGTACATAGAACACTCATATTGTACCCAATTATGCCAGACTACTGTTTTACAAAATTATTAATAAGCGCATGATAAAATGAGAGTGTTGCTGTATTCCACTATCCCAAATATTTATTTGGCAATTATTCATATAGAAAATTCTCTTAAAATTGTAGATAGTAAAGGGTTCCATTTCAGTCAAAAAAAATCTCATTGTAAAAAACAGTTGTGCATTTATTACAAAGATACTTCATAAACTCTACCACAATTTCACAATTTTTTTTATATCTTAATGTTCAGAAAAGCCATACTCTTATTTCAATTGATCTTGTACAAGCTACAAACCCATATAGGAGAGAGGCAGGTAAGCTATACTTTGTACTCTTAACCTTAGTTCACACTATGAACCATATATGAATGTGGTGTGGTTCCTGTGCGATTCACATGCGAATCAGTGTGGTGTGATTTGAGCCCATTCATTTTGAATGGGCTCAAATCACAGCAAAATCATTCATGCAGCAATTTTAGGAAGGCACTGCAACCGGATTAAATGGTCCTTTAGTACCATGCAATCTGGTGCAGACAATCACCCTGAATTTGCAACCTGCATTTGGGGGTGTCTTCAAGATTCCACTGTCAACAGCAGCAGATTGCAAGTGCAGTGTGATTTGAATGTGATGCGGGAAACACGCATGGATCACAGGTCTCCCGCACTGCATTCTAGTGTGAACGGAGGCTAAATGTTTCGTAAACAGTCTACTTTTTCAGCAGTTTGCCTTTGAAGATATGATTGCTGTGTGGCTTTTCTTTTATTTACACAGATTATAAGAGGTTGTTTCATAAAGAACTATATAAACAAAGTTACTAATACAATAATTTTCATCCATGTAATAAATGTATGTTTATTATATCTCACTACTCACATTTTAGATTGTGTAACAAATACGTAGGTCTAGAACATCCTTCCGCTGTAACTGCACAAGTATGTTCCACAGGTATAATATTTTTTACCACATAATACAGACCTGTTAATCCTTTCTTGTGGCCTTAGCTAGTTTTAAAAACATAGCCTATGACATTCGGCCCTCCTAGCATTTGAGTTTTACCAGTATGTTTGATATTTTTAGAAAATGTCCTTCATTTATTTTCATTTATCATGCATAATTGATAGACAGAAAATGTGAGCATGGGACAGCATACAGTAAATAATTGCCATTATTTAATTTACCCTGGTGGGTGGGGCAAAATGCATCAGAGGGGCGTGGTTAGTGGAGTAGTGCTGGCTAAGGTTGCCTAACAGCTTACACTGGTCTGGTCCGGAGAGCAGCGTCCTGGATGCTGCATATTGTTACTGCACAAGAATAGTGTCTGCTTATCTTTCAGTGGAACCTGTCAGTAGGGTAGAGAATAAAAGCAACTCTTTATATTGAGGACAAAGAAAATGCAAAACATTTAACAAAGGTTAACACTTTTTGTTTTTTGTAATTTTCAATCAGCTGCTGCACCTGCAAGGCTCTAATGAGGAAACTTGCAGGGTCTGCAGTCCTTTAGACACATTTTCCTTTGAGAGTATCCCACCAAAATTGACATTTTGTTTAAGGGATGCTTAAAATCTGATTTGTATCTCAATGCTGACTTCTTGGCCAATCAGGCAAACAGGAAATACATCTGTGATAAGGGGGGGGGGGGGGTTCTGTGTACAGAACACCTCCAGGTAGCCATTTTTTACAGTAAATTACAATGCTGCAGATTGAAAAGGAAAGGTATTTTTTTTCTTTTTTAGGAAAGGTAATTTTTAAAACCATTTAATTACAATATGGCTTGTGTAGCAATTTTAAATGCAGTACATTTTTTTATTTGCTACTTTTTTCCCACGAAAGTGGAGTTACCCTTTAGGTTTATCTAAGGTGACTCAGTGGGGTCATAAAGGGCTAATTGGAAATCAGAGACTACTGAGATGCTAGACATACTACAATAGTCATCTGATCTGTGTTCTACACAAGTACTATATAGCAAGCCAACACTAAATTTTGTAGGAGGATGATGCTCTTGGTCAGTTAGTTGACCAACCTAAGGTTTCATTCCCTTCATGACCAGACCATTTTTTGCTTTTCAGCACTATAATACTTTTGCGAGAGACCACTTGCCAGTCCGCTTCTAGAGGCCTGAGAGCTGGTGATGTGGGAGGATCAGCATGTTGTTGTGGTAGGATTTTCCATCTCCTCAGGGCCTGTATGCCCTCATCCAGTGATTTGATTAGCACTGTGGATCCACCATGAGTGACAGAGAGGGTTGCCGGGTATTTCCACTTGTGTGGTACATTGTGGTTCCGCAGGGCTTTCGTTATAGTGGCCAAGTTTCGCCGGGCTTGTAGCGTATGCCGGGAAAGATCCGGGAGTAATTGTAGGTTGCCGTACCCCTCAGGAAGAGTTGCGTTCTGCCTGGAGGCAAGCATAATCTGTTCTTTTACATGGTAGAAGTGTATCCTGAGTAGTACGTCCTTGGGAATATCTCCTGATAGGAACGATGGTTTAGGCAGTCTGTGTATCCTATCCACAACTAAATCAGAGGCAGATGCAGAAGTAACCAGAGCACGAAAAAGTGCGGTGACGTGTGCTAGTAGCTGTTTAGGAAGGACCGTCTCGGGAATCCCCCGGATTTTAATGTTGTTCCATCTGGAACGGTCTTCCAAATCCACCACTTTACCCTTTAGCCACTGAATCTCATCTGTTTGTGTATTAATTGTGGTAATGATTGAATTTATTGTGGTAGCATGTGTGTCCACCGTTCGTTCAACGTTATCCACTCGAGAGCCCAGGGATCCCATATCAGATCTGAGTTGCTGCATACATGATAGCATGTCTGCCTGCATGGTGGTGCATAGTGTGTACATCATGTCTCTCATGACCCCTTCGGAGATGGGATTGGGCCCAGAGGGGGAAAGATGCAAATGGGTCGGATACAGTTGTAACGCTGAGCGCTCCGGTCCCTGCTTCTGGACCGGAGCGCTCGCAGCGTTCGTTCCAGATCCACTCACCTGTGTCCGCTCCGGCTCCCTCCTCCACTCCCCGCTCACATGGTTCCCGGAGCGCGCGCCCCTGCACCATAGGGCGAGCGCGTGCAGGTCATTTGAAATTTAAGGGGCCTGTGCACCAGTAATTGGTGTCTGGTCCAAACCTCCCTTCCTGTTTCCTGTGACCTGTTTCCTGTTTCCTGTGACCTGTTTCCTGTGACCTGTTTCCTGTGACCTGTTTCCTGTTTCCTATATAAGTGACCTGCCCCTTCCAGCCATTGCCGGATCTTTGTTGCCTTAGTAAAAGCGTTATTTGTGTAATCCTTTGCCTGTTGCCGAACCCTTGCTAACGACTATCGCCTCTGAACCTGTGCTGCCTGCCCTGACCTTTGCTACGTCTGACTACGCCTCTGCCTGTCCCTTTTGTACTACGCCTATATCAGCAGTCGGTGAGGTTGAGCCGCTACCAGAGGACACGACCTGGTAGTTACCGCCGCAGCAAGCCCATCCCGCCTTGCGGCGGGCTCTGGTGAAAACCAGTAACTACTTAGAACCGATCCTCCGGTACGGTCCACGCCAATCCCTCACTGACACAGCGGATCCACTCCCTGCACCGCTCCTGCTACCAGTCCGGACCCTGACAGTAAGATCCGGCCATGGATCCCGCTGATGTGCCTCTGCCTAGTATCGCGGACCTTACCACAGTTGTGGCCCAGCAGTCGCAGCAGATCGCTCAGCAAGGTCAACAGCTGGCACAGTTGACCGCCATGCTGCAGCAGCTTCTTCCAGCACAGCAGCAGCCGCCTCCACCGCCTGCATCTGCTTCACCACCGCAGCCTGTGGCCACCGCCACTTCTAGAGTCCGTCTGTCCATGCCGGCCAAGTACGACGGTGATCCCAAGTTGTGCCGCGGATTCTTATCCCAATGCTCCCTTCACCTGGAGATGTCGGCTGACCTGTTCCCCTCGGAGCGAGCCAAGGTGGCATTTGTCGTTAGCCTGCTTTCGGGGAAGGCCCTGGCCTGGGCTACACCACTTTGGGACCGCAACGATCCTGCCACTGCCAGTGTCCAGAGTTTCTTTGTGGAATTCCGGAGTGTTTTTGAGGAGCCAGCCCGGGCTGCCTCAGCAGAGACTGCGTTATTGAACTTAATCTGTCGGAGACTATGCTATCCGTTTCCGCACCCTGGCTTCGGAACTCTCCTGGAATAACGAGGCGCTCTGTGCTACCTTTAAGAAAGGCTTGTCCAGCGCCATAAAGGACGTCCTGGCCGCACGAGAAGTCCCTACCAACCTGAGTGACCTTATCCATTTTGCCACCAGGATTGACCTGCGTTTTGCTGAGCGACGAGAGGAACTGCTACAGGAAAAGGGAAGTGCTCGTCCCAGACGCTTTCCTCGTCTGGCGCCTATCTTCCAGCCTCCACCGCAACCCTCTTCTGGGCCTCCCGCCGAGGAAGCCATGCAGGTGGATCGGTCTCGCCTGACCACGCAAGAAAGGAACCGCCGTAGAGATGAGAACCTCTGTTTGTACTGTGCCAGTACTGAGCACTTTCTAAAGGACTGTCCTCTCCGTCCACCGCGTCAGGGAAACGCTCGCACCTAGTCAACGTGGGAGAGGCGTTGCTAGGTGTGAATACCTCCTCTCCACGCATTACGGTACCCGTGCGGATTTCCGTGTCCGCCAAGATCTCCTTTGCTGCCTCTGCCTTTCTGGATTCCGGTTCAGCCGGTAACTTCATCGACGCCTTGCTGGTGAACAAGTTCCACATCCCTGTGGTTCGTTTACTGAAGCCCATCTTCATCTCCACAGTTAATGGAGAGAGACTCGACGGTATGGTGCAGTTCCGTACAGAACCCCTCCAGATGGACATCGGAGTCCTGCATTCTGAGCGATTGGAGTTTTTTGTGTTACCCCATTGCACCTCAGAACTCCTCTTGGGTCTGCCCTGGCTCCAGCGCCATTGTCCCGTTCTGGATTGGACCTCCGGAGAGGTTCGAAGCTGGGGTTCGGCTTGTTTCGGCAGATGTCTCAAGTCGGTACGAGTCAAGTCTGCACCTGTTATTTCTCCTCCTCCCGGTCTGCCTGAACCATATGCGGATTTTCCAGACGTTTTTTGCAAGAAACAGGCGGAGGTGTTGCCTCCACATAGGCCATATGACTGCCCCATTGACTTGCAACCTGGCATTACGCCACCTAGGGGAAGAATCTATCCTCTCTCCCCTCCAGAGACTCTAGCCATGTCAGAGTATATCCAGGAGAACCTGCAGAGAGGGTTTATCAGGAAATCCTCTTCTCCTGCCGGAGCAGGATTCTTCTTTGTTGCGAAGAAGGACGGTACCCTTAGGCCTTGCATAGACTTTCGGGTCTCAACAGCATTACTGTAAAGAACCGTTACCCTCTTCCCCTGATTACGGAACTCTTTGACCGGTTACAAGGCGCCAAGTACTTCACCAAGTTGGATCTCAGAGGGGCCTATAACCTTATTCGCATCCGAGAGGGTGACGAGTGGAAGACGGCTTTTAACACCCGAGACGGGCATTTTGAGTACTTAGTCATGCCTTTCGGGCTCTGTAACGCTCCAGCGGTCTTCCAGGAGTTCGTTAACGACATTTTCCGAGACCTGCTCTATGCCTGTGTCGTGGTCTATTTGGATGACATCCTCATCTTCTCTACTAACTTGGATCAACACCGTGCTCATGTCCGCTTAGTACTCTCCCGTCTCAGAAAGAACCGTCTCTACGCTAAATTTGAAAAGTGTTTGTTCGACCGTACCAGCCTTCCCTTCCTGGGCTACATCATTTCTGCCAAGGGACTACAAATGGATCCTGCCAAACTGTCTGCCATCCTGGACTGGCCTCGTCCCTCTGGCCTTAAGGCCATCCAGCGATTCCTCGGATTCGCAAACTATTATAGACAGTTCATCCCGCATTACTCCACCCTTGTGGCACCAATTGTAGCCCTAACCAAGAAGGGGGCTAACCCGAAATCTTGGCCGCCCCAGGCCGAGAAGGCCTTCAGCGCTCTTAAGTCTGCCTTTGCCACCGCCCCAGTTCTGTCCAGACCAGATCCTACTAAGCCGTTCTACCTGGAAGTAGACGCTTCCTCTGTTGGTGCTGGTGCTTTGCTCATGCAAAAGACTACGAGAGGCAAGTCGGTTACTTGCGGGTTTTTCTCTAAGACTTTCTCTCCCGCTGAAAGAAATTATTCTATTGGGGATAGAGAATTACTCGCCATCAAGCTGGCCTTGGAAGAGTGGCGGCATTTACTGGAAGGATCGGTACATCCCGTGAACATCTACACGGATCATAAAAATTTATCTTACCTCCAGTCTGCTCAGAGACTAAATCCCCGCCAAGCTCGCTGGTCTCTATTTTTTGCCAGATTTAACTTCCGGATCCACTTTCGTCCAGCGAGCAAGAACCTCAGGGCCGATGCCCTCTCTCGTTCGTCTGATGTCACAGGAGAGGAAGTCAAGCCACAGCACATTGTGCCCCCGGAATGTCTGGTCACCGTGGCACCTATAGACTTGCGTAACCTCCCTCCCGGAAAGACCTATGTTTCTCCCGTCTTCGCCTAAAGGTTCTTAAGTGGGGACATTCTTCTCTTCTCGCAGGACATCCTGGCGTCCGAAAGACTCTACAACTTATCTCCAGGAGATATTGGTGGCCATCCTTGGAGAAGGACATCTCTGAATTTGTACAGTCCTGCTCTGTATGTGCCAGAGACAAAACCCCTCGCCAAAGACCCGCCGGCTTTCTCCAGCCACTTCCCATACCAGAGACCCCCTGGTCCAATATCGCGATGGACTTTGTTACGGACCTACCACCATCTCACGGGAAAACGATAATTTGGGTCATCGTAGATCGCTTCTCGAAGATGGCGCACTTCATCCCGTTGCCAGCCTTACCATCCGCACCTCAGTTGGCCAAGCATTTCCTCCGACACATCTTCCGGTTACACGGCCTGCCTTCACATATTGTCTCTGATAGAGGAGTCCAGTTTGTGTCCAAGTTCTGGAGGGCTCTCTGTGGACGGCTTAAAATCAAGCTGGATTTCTCTTCTTCATACCACCCCCAAACCAATGGACAAGTAGAGCGGGTCAATCAAATCTTGGGCGACTACCTTCGCCACTTCGTTTCCTCCCGTCAAGACGATTGGGTCGACCTCCTCCCCGTGGGCAGAGTTCTCCTATAACCACAAAGAGTCTTCCGCCACCAACAAGTCTCCCTTCTTCGTGGTTTACGGTCGTCATCCTCTGCCTCCTCTGCCGTTATCCTTCTCCTCCGGTGTACCTGCAGTGGATGACCTGGTGCAAGACTTTTCTGCCATCTGGCGTGAGACGCGCCTGTCCCTCTTACAGGCCTCATCCCGCATGAAAATCCAAGCGGACAAGAAACGTCGGTCTCCTCCTGTCCTGGTTCCTGGGGACAGAGTTTGGCTCTCCTCCAAGTACGTCCGCTTCAGGGTTCCTAGTTACAAGCTTGGTCCTCGTTATTTGGGACCCTACAAGGTCAAGAAGAGGATCAATCCTGTGTGTTACCAACTCCATCTCCCTCCCTCCCTTAAAATTCCCAACTGTTTTCATGTCTCCCTCCTCAAGCCTGCGGTCTTTAATCGCTTTTCCCCCAAGAATCTTCCTCCCACGCCTGTATCCGGTACCTCGGATGTCTTCTCCGTTCAGGAGATATTGGCCTCTAAATTGGTCAGGGGGAGAAGATATTTTTTGGTGGACTGGGAGGGCTGCGGTCCTGAAGAGAGATCCTGGGAGCCAGAGGAGAATATCTTGGACCGTAACCTCATCCTCAGGTTTCTGGGTACCAAAAAGAGGGGGAGACCAAAGGGGGGGGGGGTACTGTAACGCTGAGCGCTCCGGTCCCTGCTTCTGGACCGGAGCGCTCGCAGCGTTCGTTCCAGATCCACTCACCTGTGCCCGCTCCGGCTCCCTCCTCCGCTCCCCGCTCACATGGTTCCCGGAGCGCGCACCCCTGCACCATAGGGCGAGCGCGCTCAGGTCATTTGAAATTTAAGGGGCCTGTGCACCAGTAATTGGTGTCTGGTCCAAACCTCCCTTCCTGTTTCCTGTGACCTGTTTCCTGTGACCTGTTTCCTGTTTCCTATATAAGTGACCTGCCCCTTCCAGCCATTGCCGGATCTTTGTTGCCTTGTTGCCTTAGTGAAAGCGTTATTTGTGTAATCCTTTGCCTGTTGCCGAACCCTTGCTAACGACTATCGCCTCTGAACCTGTGCTGCCTGCCCTGACCTTTGCTACGTCTGACTACGCCTCTGCCTGTCCCTTTTGTACTACGCCTATATCAGCAGTCGGTGAGGTTGAGCCGCTACCAGAGGACACGACCTGGTAGTTACCGCCGCAGCAAGCCCATCCCGCCTTGCGGCGGGCTCTGGTGAAAACCAGTAACTACTTAGAACCGATCCTCCGGTACGGTCCACGCCAATCCCTCACTGACACAGCGGATACACTCCCTGCACCGCTCCTGCTACCAGTCCGGACCCTGACAACAGTGGAGTGGGAGGCAGGGATGGCTTGTGCTGGAAGGCTGATGTCCATACCTGAGTGCACGTGCGACCTCTGCGGGGAGACCCTCCTCTGCCGCGTCTTAGCTGGGCTCCTGGATGAGGGAGATGGAGGCGAAGGAGAACCAGAGGATTGGCCACTATCAGGGTTGGCAATCACCCTGCGAGCATGAGGAGATTAATGCAGCGAAGAAAGTTTTTGCAGCAGTGCAGCGATGTGTCCTCCTCAAGTTTCTGGGCCGCCGCCATTTTGTTGGAGATATAAAGAAGCCGGACAGCTTATTCGCCTGCTCTGGTCCTTTCTTGCGGCGTGTCATGTTGGCGGCAGTGAGCGGGAGTTCGGGGAGTATCTTGTGGGATTCAGTGGGTCCCGATGCTCTTGTGATTGTAGCGTGTCCCTGGTGGCTAAGCGGAGCTGGATCAACATGCGTCCATCTTCCGCGCTGCGGCCACGCCCCTCCAGCACTGTAATACTTTAACTTGCCATTGCATGGTCATGCAATACTGTACGCAAATTAAATTTAAATATTTTTTTAACATAAATGGAGCTTTCTTTTGGTGGTATTTGATCACTACAGTTTTTATTTATATATTATTATTATTATTATAACAAAAGACCAAACAAAAAAAAAACAATATTTTCTACTTTTTGTCATAAATAATATAAAAAAAATCGAATTTCTTCATAAATGTAGGCCAAAATGTATTCTATTACATGTATTTGGTAAAAAGCAAAAAACAGTAGGTTTTTATGAATTGGTTTGTGTGAAAATTATAGCGTCTACAAACTATGGTATATATACTGGAATTTACGCAACACTGATTTTCTGACTGCCTATCCCTTGAGGCGCTAACATTTCAGGACATTACAAACAACCCCAAAATGACCCCATTCAGAAAAGTAGACTCTACAAGGTAATTGCTGAGAGACATGTTGAGTCCATGGAAGATTTTATTTTTGCCACAAGTTTCTGGAAAATGACAAAAAAAATATTATTTTTACACAAAGTTGTCACTTTAATGAAACATTTCTCACATATGCTATGGGTATACGATGGATTAAACCCCAAAACACATTCTGCTACTTCTCCAGAGTACAGGGATACCACATGTGGCAAAATAGGCAAAATAGATACCACAAGGTATTTTCTGAGAGGCATGGTGAGTCCATAGCTTTTATTATTTTTGCCACAAGTTTTTAATAAATGCCAAAAAAAAGTTTACACAAAGTTGTCACTTTAATTAGATATTTCTGTCGGGATTATTGGGGGTCATTAACTAATAGAATAAAAATTATTTTTAAAGCCATGTATATTCATATCTTATGATGTTGAACAGTACAGCATGGCTTCCATCTTGTTCAGGGTGAAACAAAGTTCATATATGTACTTGTTAAACAAAATGTCTCTTACAAGCTTACAAGACAGAATAGAATTTGAACAGAGGTCTTTGTATCTATGTAATCGTAAATAAGGTGATACATTGACATCTCTATCAGATAAGACTTAGTTGGCCTGACGCTATACCAGATGTTAAGGGGATGGTAGTGCCAGTCTGTCTATAAGTATTTAACAATGGACAATGGCTCAGTGTTCTTCATCAGACATTTAAAGATGAACTATATAAGTTTTTAAAGATACATTATTATGTGTGAGAAGATATTAGCCATAATTATGTCATTATATTATGTAAGGCATATACATATATATATATATATATATATATATATATATATATATTTAGGAATGTTATATCACATTTTGGGTTTATATTCTTACAGTAGTAATCTTACTTAGACTTAAGACTAGAGTTAAAAACTAATTACTTCATTTTAAGGTATGTGGTAGGAGTGTTTATATAAGAATTGCTTTAGAATAGACTAAGTAATAGATCTTCCAATTCTAGACGCTATGTCTGACAACATGTGGCATGGTCAAATAAGTAATGGACTTTCACTAGCCAGAGGCCAAAGATCATTAGATAAGAATATCTTATAATTAGTCTAAATACACTGAATTTAATAAACGGTACGATACTGCCCTCTGTAGACGAAATACCAAATGCGGTTTTGGGATAGTTGAGATATTCCCATATAGAAATATTATATTGTATTAAAAATAATTATTATTGAAATGGTTTACCAGATCCAACAATTGCCAGAGAATGATGGAGATACAGATGGACATTTATGTATGTACTGGGAGTATGGTCAAAGTTTTATATGTGTTTTACGATTACTCTTACATAAAGAGAAATCATCATTTAACTTTATTATCCAAGGTATAGGGTTAATTATTTAAAGAGGTGTGGCTCTGACCTCACCAGTTTAAGGTATAGAATATCCCGACCAATGGGGATAATGTTTCATCCCTCTGGGTTTAACTTATGGTAATTTTTATAGCCCTTTGTTCTTACCATATAAAAGACAACCCAGATGAGAGATCACATTACATTACACTACTGACAACACACCTTACACTTACATCACACACGCTACTACATCAATTTATAGACTCATCTAGACATACTTGGTCCATCATTCATCTAAAACTTGAAGGGAAGCCACCATCTTAAGAAAGGCATCCATCTTAGGAATCTGGTAACGACCATTTGAAGCTAGCGGCCATCTTAAGTGTGGTAAATATGCCTTGCTATGTTATTTGATTTTATTCAATATTGTTTATTTCCTTCCTTATATGTTTTATATTGCATATTTAAAGGGTAATAAGATTACAATCCCAGCCGTATGAACCATAGTAGATTTTTCTCTAGAAAGCTGATTTTTGTTTTTATACATTTTTATTAATATCAGATTTAGCGCATTATTGCGAATTTAGTCTTCCGTTTTGCATGGCTTATTCTCGCTCCATCTGCAGTGGAATGACTTTCGGCCGTGTGATTCGCAGACAATTGTGGTCTGTTTATATAGAACACATACCTATGGCTTATGCTTTACCTGGAGAAATGGTAATCTTACTTTCATTTTGCTTTCACTTTCAATTTCTGACATAATGAAGTACGGGCGCGAGATATTATTATTAAATATTCTTACATTTCTCACAAGTGCCATAAGTATATGTTGATTTACACCCCCAAAAAAACATTCTGCTTCTTTTACCAAATAAGGGGATAGCACACGTGAAAGACTTTTGTCTCTCTTTTTTTTTTTTTTTTTAGAAGATTTTATTTTTTGGGCACAAGTTTTTGAATAATGACAAAAAAGTTTTCTTTTTTTTACACAATAAGCCCCTTCAGGCTTTCAAAGGGTATATTTTGCGCATTTGACTTCCTGACTACCTATCACAGTTTTGGAGGCTCTAAAATGCCAGGATAATACAAAAAAAAAAAAAAACAAATTATGCTTTTTTGGAAAGGAGACACTTCAAGGTATTTGATAAGAGGCATGGTGAGTATTTTGCAGGTCTCATTTTTTTCCACAAGGTTTTGAAAAAGGCAGAAGGAAAATAAAAAATATATAATTATTTTCTTTTTTCATTTTCTTAAAACCTGTGGCAACAAATAACAGGTACTGCTGAATCTGGAGGCTGCCAATTAGGGTTTGCAAGCACCTCTGGAAGACCACTATGGGCCTGTGCTTGAGATCTTAGTGGCTGCCATTACATTATGCTACTAGGGCTAGCCACCTCACCAGCTTGTACTGCACTGCTGGTGCTTGCCATTTCACCATGAAATACTGTAGTGCTGGTGTCTAAAAGGCCAGGATGTACTCTGCCGCTAGTGCTTGCCAGGTCACCCAAAAGTAGTGCAGCACTAATACTTGTGCCCTGCTGCAAATGAGCATAATTATGTGTTTCTAGCACTTCAGCAACATGGGGTCAAGTACTCTTGGTTTTAGCAGGGACCTGTTCAACATCATCCAAGCTAGCTGTCAGGGGGCCACTTCTTTCTACAGGTTTATATTCTGAGCCTGATTCTGACAGGGAAGTGTCTCCCTTTGCTTGGCCAAGGTCAATTCAGGAGAAGCGATTCGTAGTTGGGGGGTCACAAGCTTGAGGCAGCAGAAAGAATAATGTGTGGAGCACAATATCCTGGTCAGAGTAACGAATATTCTGGCCAAGAGCCACAAAACTTTTCTCCTGCATTGACCTTGGCTTGTGACTCCGACACCGATCATCTGTCTGGCAGTTCAGACAATTCTACCTCTTAAGGACTGAGAAAAGGGCTTAGCTTGAAGGTTTGGCCATTGGACTCCACTCTCTACAGCCGATCACCAGGAGTCCTTGATAGGTCTTCTAATATCAAGCTGAGAGGACAGGAGGTACAGTTTGTCTAGTCATACAGGGAGTTCCTTTGCAAAGGGGCTGGGATTGAGCTGAGGGTCTGAGAGCTTTCCACCGCTACACCTTATATGTATCCCTATATCGGGACAAAATGCTTATGACCTGCTGGTAATACAGGGGTCATTGGAGTGATATTTGTCCTGTGGGTGAAGGGATTATCACCTGTTTTTCTAGTTCCTTCTCTCACTGACCACACTGAACTGTACCTGTTCAACAAGGGACTCATATTGGTGTTTAAGTCGGTCCAAATCTGTTTTAAAGAATGTTACATTTTATTTATTGTGCTGCACTGTGTGTTGTTTTAGATTTTTGATGGGGCCTAATGATGTACCCTTTTAGAAATAACTTGCCTCTCTCCTGAAATTGGCAGTCAGGAGGGTTGAAGTGAATAGGCATTCTTTCCCTCATATTCTAGCACACAGATCTCAGGCAACCAATAATGTCTAGTGTTTCTTGTCAGATATGCTGACAATCTACCGACAACTCAACAGGTTCTGTTTATAACATTATTTTGCTTTTCAGAGAAGTTGATACCGATAAAAATACCTGACTATTATTTTAGAAATCTGTATTAGGCTGTGCATGTTCCATTTTTACTTAACAACTAGGGTTTTCTTTGTAGGTCTATTACAAAGTAACTTTACTTATACTCTTTAAGAAAAAGCATCCATCAACCCAGTGCCGGGACAAGGTCATCCAGAGCCCAGGGCAAAGGTGCCAAACTGTGCCCCATCCCTCGAGCTTAGGGGATTCTACGCCCAACAGTCACTCGCTTGTCAAAATCACTGCAGCTGTCAATACTCCTGTCAGCCTTGTAACAGAAGGAAGGCACCCTCATCCCTACACTAAACTATTTCACCCAGGGCAGTCGCACTTCTTGCCCACCCCTTCTCCCAGCCCATCCGTTCAAGACTTATGGCTCAAACAGGCAAAGTTGAGTACTCCAAAGCACACATATGGCTTTTCCACCATTTTTTCAGGTTGGCAAAATAGTACTAGAGCATGCAAACATGTTAAATCACAATAAATCCCACTTTCAACACATTTTTTAGCTTTGAATAGACAGGGGATGAATAACATCTGACAGGTTGCCTGTCTGTGTTTGAGGAGATTTCCCCTCACTTGCTTTTTTAACTGTCATCTATTACCTGGACAGGAATGGAAATCTCACAAGCAGAGAACACAGACAGCAATAAGATTATGATAAAAGTTCTAACCTTTCCAACTTTTTTATTTATTTATTATTTTTTTTTTTAATTAATTTCTTCATTGGTCTTAGAAATCAGTACATGAATAAAAATACTTCAGTAGGGAATGTTATGTAGTAGAATACACAAGAGGTCACTATGACATAATACACAATACATAGTTTGGTATGTAAAGAGTATCACGCCATTGGTACAATTGTTAACCTGGGTCTAATGGTGGGAAACGTAGGGCCAGCAGAAAGAATTGTACCCCCTTACAGTGTGGTTTGTCAAGACAAGGAAGAAAGGAGTCTCTAGTAATAACATATTCACACAAAAACGCTGTATACAGTGGAAACATCTAAAACATTGTGATAACAAATTACAAAAGTATGTTCATATTTCCTGAGATGCTATAGGTTAACTTGTTTTAAAATTGTTTTTATTGTTGTCTCTTACCCTGTTAAATAGATTTTGCTTGCTCCCTTATGTCTGTGGCAACTATAAAATATCCAAAAAGTGAAATGACCAGAGACATGTATAGTAATAAAAAGTTAACACAGGTTCTAACTCTTCCACACTCTACCCAGAATGTCTGGAATTTGGCTTGAAAGTGTCTTCAGTTATGATATTGTGGTTTATTATTAGCTTGATTTATATAACAAAATAATCTCCATAATAAATATTCATTAGGATGAAACAATGGGGTTTATTTGCTAAAACTGGAGAGTGGAAAATCTGGTGCAGCTCTGCATTGAAACCAATCAGCTTCCAGACTTTATTTGTTCTGTCAAAGGTTAATTGAACAAGCTGAAGTTAGAAGCTGATTGGCTACCATGCACAGCTGCACCAGAGTTTTAGTAAAACAAACCCATTATGTTCATTTTTCTTGATGATTTTATAGGCCATTTGGTATTGAAAGTTTATAACTCATGTGGACACGAAGATAATTAGGATGATTGCACTCTATAATCAGATTAATATTTTACCTTTTTTTAATTCCACTACTACAAGCGTGGAAAGATTATAATTTATTTGATACAGGCATGCATGTTTATGTGTCTTTCAGGGGAAAAAAAAAATCTTTCAGCTGTCACACTGTTTGCTAACACTGAAAGGTCATTTAATGTCTACGGATAGATTTAGTGATGCTGCAGAAGTAACAGGTTTAAGCAGCTATTTAATTATATTTCCCTCAATAAAATTTCCTTTCTGGGTTACCGTTGCCACATTCTCAGCCTTGGAGAGAGGATCATTAATTGGCTGTGCAATGCTGAGAATAAAAATGGTGATTAACTAACAAAGCCCTTACATAAAAGCATAGAACACATTCCATATCACTGCAACCTATTCTGAGAAAATCTGACACCCCTATTGGGTATACATTTTACATGTAAAACAAAACATTTTAGCCAGCTTCATCACTCTGCCAATCCAGTGTGTTTCTTATATGATAAGGATAGTTCATAAAACTACAATGACTGCTATCACTCAATTTTTGTAAGGAGGCCAAAACAACCTAGTGAATAACAAATCCGTATTGAATTTAGGGGACATGAGTTATTACATTTCAGGACAAAAGCTTACTTCAGTAAACAGCAATATCAAAGTCAGGCACTTTGGATTTATGAAAGAGAGCTCAGAGTCCTTAACAGCTTTCTCCTGACAAGCCTTGGCTTTCCACCCTTGATGTTGAGATGTAGAAAGCAATAAATATGTGTTTATAGATACTTTTCAGGATGATTATTCAGCAAGCATCCTGTGAGTTTTGTAAGCTTCCAAGATGTGGTGTAAATCACATTTAAGAATATGTGTCAAATATTTTTACAGAAGTGAAAATAGGGACGCTTGTACTTAACATTAAAAAACTCAAGACACTACCTTTAAATTTCAGTGGGTGCATGTACAAGAATGTAAAACTATTACTAAGTATGTAAGCTTCATGTTGATAAAGGTGCCTCGTTACAGAGAAGTTATTAAATACTGTTGTATATCACATTTCATTATGCAATTCAACCAGCATAATCTACCTAAACCATAACTGTAGTTTTAGTATATTTGTCCTTTAAACATCTCCCCTCCCATCCCTATCAGTCACCCGAATAATTATCTGTGCCCACTCTTCCAAAAATGTGGATGTGCTAGTACCAGAGATGTATAGTAACTAAGTAGAACTACTTCACTACTGTACTTAAGTACCGAAAGGCGGTATCTGTACTTTCCTAGAGTAGAATTTTTTTCTCCTACTTCCACTTCTACTTCACTACATTTTTTCGATGATTTCAATACTTCTACTCCGATATTTTTTTTTTGTGCTGCATAGTTACTCGTTACTATTATAAAAATTACCACTGCCAGAACAGTAGATGGCAGGTTTCATGAAGCTCAAAACATGTGTATTATCAGCGCATACGAAAACAAATGCTACTGTATGTATAAATAAAATCTGCATTTGAAATAATATAAAACAATATGATGTTCAAACTTTTGACTTCTTTCTTTAATAACTACATAACACGGTACTTGTACTTTTACTTTTAGTACTTGAGTAGCAATTTTTTTTTCAAAACTACTGGTACTTTTACTTTCAGTACTTGAGTAGCAAAATTTTTTTAAAAAACTACTTGCAATACTTAAGTACAAAAAATGTTGAATACTTTAGTACTTCTACTCAAGTCACTTTTTGATTGAGCACTTCCACTTCTACTCAAGTCACTTTTTGATCGAGCACTTGTACTTTTACTCAAGTATGGGTTTCGAGTACTTTATACAACTCTGTGTGCTACCCAGTAGGCTAAACAAAGCTGCTCTTCTTCTTCAGTGAATGTGCATATTTATGTTTATCCATTAATTAATTCATTCATTAATATGTATTAAACCAGCTAATTACTGCTTCTATATTTCAGTGGACAAACTTCCTGGAGTGCTTGAGGAGTGCTCCTTAGGAACACAACATTAGCAGAAGAGAATGTAGAGAGAGTCATGTCCAGCTGCTTGCTTGGGGTCAAGTTTTGTTGAACTGGCTAAAAAAAAGGGAATAAAAACAGACAACTTGCTTTTGGATTTCTGGAAACAAAAAACTTCTGTGTATTTTTTTTCCTCTTCCCAATACCACCAATTCCACCACGGCTGCCATCAGAAAGCTTCAATCCCAGAACACCTATGATTACTCAAAATTTATGATAGCACATCTTCTCCCCTGCCTATCGGTCCATTAATCCAATCTACGACAACTTCCACGCTAGAAGTGAATGGGGCTACCTATTACGGCCGAGTACAGAATGTTCTCATTAGGGTGCCGGGCCGTAAGCCCTAAACAGCTAATTGACACAAATAAGGATTAACCGACATAAACCCTACACACAGACTAACCCTAGAAGACTAAGGACACCCGCTTTTCCATTCCCCCACATTCAGTGCTTTAGCACTATTTTGCTTATGACAAGTCCAACCTCTCAACTCTAGTTTCTGCATTTATACCTTAAACAGTTATGCAATTATAAGTTTACGATTTGGTCTCAAATGTTCAAATATAGACTCATTATATATATAGTCTTTTTGACTTACCTATTTAATGTTTTACACACCTGTACTGACTGTGTTTTTGTGCCAAATACTAATAAAATCTGATTTAATTAAGAAAAGAACAGTGTAGCCCCCCCCCCCCCCCCAGCCTAAGACACAGTTTGATCCCCTTTAGGGGTGTCTGGCAGGGGAGGTCAACACCATCAAAATAAGCGTTACATCTACTATTTGACTCTGATTTATACTCAATTTAATATAGTCGTCACCTATTATTTGTTACAAACACATCATCCTACTTGACATTGTAAATGTATGATGTGCATTCTACTTGTTTGCACTGTTTTATTTCTTGAAAATGTAATAAAGAAATTTTGAAGAAAAAAAAACCTTCTGTGTGAAGTCTAATAGTAAATAAAAAGGTGAGTTCAATAAGACAAGTTAGACTGCAGCCTTGTGTTAGTAAGACTTTGGAATATCCTGATGGCGTTCAACACTCAATTTGCTTTTTCTTTAAACTACCTATTTTTTTCTTTCTTTCAGGTTCCTTATATAGTGCCATTAATTATATGACATTATTCCCTTACAATCTAAAGTATTCATCCATATACATTCTAGGGTTAGTTTAGACAGGAGCCAATTAACCTACGAGCATGTCTTTGGAGTGTGGGAGGAAACTGAAGTACCCAGAGGAAACCCACGCAGACATAGGGAGGGCATGCAAATTCCAGGCAGGTAGTGCCGTGGTTGGGATTTGAACTGGCAACCCTAGTGCTACCTGGAGGAAGTGCTAACCACTTAGCCACGGTGCTGCCCAATACATTTATAAAAGTAATTAGTGCTCTATTACCTGAAGCAGTATTAAACCCAAAACTAAACATGTCATTTATTGAAAGCAATATTTATTGAATATTGAATACCAATCATTTATTTATTTATTGAATACAAATGGGCAGGCGGAGCCTGCAGTTGTGGGAGGGGAGGGGCCGGCCTATTTAACGTCAGGCCGCCCTCCTCACTGGGCTGACGTTTTCGGGTACCTGACCACGCCTATCCGACGCAGCCATTGACCATCATACCACCGTCAGCTACCCACAGGAGCCCCATAGGAAGCCGTGAGTATGCGGGGAATGTCCTGTGCCAGCCGCACGCTAATGGTCGGAACCACGCGGACACCCCTGCTTTCACCCCGCCCTACACCGCCTCCTTCGGGGGGGGGGGAGCGGCGGCACCCCCCCACCGTCACTAGGCTCCATCCGCTCGCCCCAGCCTCACTAATGCACCGAACCTCGTCCCTCCTCCATGGTCCCTCCTCCTCCGGCCGGAGGAGGGGAAAGAAGGAAAAAAAAAAAACAGTGTATGTTCATGCAGCAGCGCCGATCTCTGGGGGAGGGGGGGCGCGATCCGCACCTGGGACATACAGGCAGCTGGCCCCCCTCCTACCATCTCTGTTCACCTGCCTGGAGGGGGGGCATTTGTTCATTCAAATCCTCAGTCTTCATGAGCTTGGGGGGGGCCAGTTGCCACACTGCCACAGTTGTCACACTGCCACCCAGGCCAGACTTGGTACTGCGCCCTGCTGGCCTCTAAAGCCAGCCATCAGGCAGGGGAGCTGTCACTCAATTAGGTACCCATGCCTGATTCCATGGGGGGGGGGATCGGTTTTCCACACACATCAAACCGCAGGTGGAAGGGGGAGGGGGGGGGTTGGGGGTCGTCCAACCGCAGGTAAGAAGGGGGGGGGGGTCTCACAGGACTCACGCTCCCGCAAGCCTTGCCGCCCCCCGTCCTTTTCCGGTCTCCACGCCACGGGTCTTCGACCTTTGAGACCCACCTTCTTACGCATCCACGGTCACTCGTCCATCACTGCACTGACGCACAACTGGCTCACACCGCTGCCAGGTCACGACATCTCCTGGTTCATACCTCAGTCTGGTCACCCCCCTTAGTGGTAGGTCCAGGGGGGGCACCTACGCAGGCCGGCCCCCCCCTCGCACACTAGGGTTGGCGCTCGTAGGGCATTACTTCGTTTAAGTCAGTTCTCATGTCATCTCACATCCATAGCGTCAACCACGGTTTTGCTTACCCACAGGTAGTCTGCTTGAACATTACCAGACGTTCAACCAAGTTAAGACCCCTCAAGAGTCATCTAAGGTATGCTGTTCCGTTACCAAGAGTTTCCCCTCTTCGTTAACTGGCGCAAAGGGGGGGGGCAGGGGTGGGGGGTCAGGAGCTTAGGCAGGTCACTTCGTAGTTATCGCGAGACCAACACCCATCCTCACACGGAGGTACTTTCGCCCATCGGCCCAAATCATAGCTAGCGTCTCGCTATTTGGTCAGGGTAGTCAGGGCTTCACCTTCCCAGAGGCCTACACCCCGCCATCATTCATGGCACAGCTTAGGTCCAAATCATAGTTAGTGCCTCCACCAGCCCCTGGGGTTTAGCAGGGCCTCACGTCCCCCGTTTTCAAAAAAAAAAAAAAAAAGCGCCAGTTAACGCCCTGTCGTATGAGTTTTTCATCTCCTCTTTTCCCTTTCATGTCATCCCAGCATGTCTCGCGCATCAGACCAAGGAGACGACCTCTCCCTGCCTAGCACGCCAGCCAGGCCACCCACTCCGGTTTCCGTTCCCGTCACAGGAGGTAGCCAGGTTCCGTCAAGTCCTGGTTCCATGAGGACATGGACCATTCCTAAGATTGCCGCCGAGTTAAGACGGAGGGGGATACCATTTCTGGCCACAGCCAGGAAGGCGGAGTTGTACAGGATCTTGGTATCCAATACCGGCAACCCGCAACCAGGGACTGACGCACGGGACAGTGTCAAGGACGCTTTAGCCGAAATCCAGGCCACCATGGCGTCTGTTCTGGCTTCCGTTAGTAGCCTAAGTCAGAGGTTGGAAAAATTAGAAACCCCTGTACCGGCCTCCGCAGCTTCCCCAGGTTCCCTGCCCTCTCAGGTCTTTGGCTTGCCAGCCCCTCAGGGCACCTTCGCAGGTATGCCAACTCCTTCAGGCCCCATTCCTCACATCATTACACCAGCGCACATGGTCCCGCCCAACATCAGGAAAGACGTTCTGGAGGGGAAGGATGTGAATCTTATGTCGCTATTAATTGCCTCTCAAGACATAGTCGAGAGCAAGACTTACAATTATGGGGACCTGTCTGTGGTTCTGAAGGCCAAGGACCCCAGACTAAACAGGAAGCTGTCCATTCCCGAGTTTGTCTTGGCCTTCGGTCTGTTCAGGGACGTGGTCTGCTTTAACTTCCCTCATCGCAGAGAAGAGCTGGACTTGTATCTACACAAGTTGGTCGACCTGGGGCACAAGTACGGTGGCACCACCTTCTACGATTATCACCGCTCATTCTCAGCCAAGGCGGCGGCCACCTTTGCCCAGTTTAACATCAGGATAGATTGGGGCCAGCTGGACACCGAGTTGTTCTGTCGCCACTTTGCCGGGCTTGTGCCACCTGCATGCGCCACTTGTGCTTCAAACTCCCACTCCACCAACTTGTGTGCCGTTGAGCCCAGTTCTTCTGCCACCAGCGAGGTCACCCCGGGCCCCAGCAGGTCTGATCAGAAGTCCGCCAAAGACAAACTGGGGAGACCGATAGTGTTCTTGGGCAAGGCACAGGTATGCAACAACTTCAACGCGGGGGGCTGCAGCTTCAGTGCCTGTAGGTTGTTGCATATCTGCTCCACCTGCTTCCGGGCCCACGCCAAGTCCATGTGCCCCAGTCGCCTTTTTCCCAAGAGCTGACTGACCGAGGTACAGGTCGATTCCCTGGCCTTCCTTTTGAAATCCCATCCCTCTCCAGACCTAGTCGACTTTTTAGTTTCAGGTTTCAGGACAGGGTTCCACACTGGTCTGGTGGCACCCCCGTCAGGCACAATCGAGTGTAAAAACCTACAGTCAGCCTTGGCTGACCCGGCTGTAGTCGATACTCTTTTGAAAACAGAGGTAGACAAGGGTTTCATGTTAGGGCCTTTCTGTACCCCTCCTTTTTCCTGCTGGCGAACCAACCCATTGGGGGTAGCCACGGGGAAATACAATAATAAAAAACGATTGATCATAGACCTCTGGGCTCCTCATTCCATCGCCACGCCAAGCCTCAATTCTCTTATTCCCTCCGAAGAGTTTTCACTACAGTACACTACAGTGGATCACGCAATTCAGGCTATCCTGAAAGCCGGGAAAGCAGCTTGGCTTGGGAAGACGGACATTTCCAATGCTTTCAAGCTGCTGCCCATACACCCATCACTGTGGCATCTGCATGGTGCGAAATGGAGGGGGTTTTACTATTTTGCCATCCGCCTGACCTTCGGGGCCAAAAGCAGCCCCAAGATTTTTGATTTATTTGCTGAGGCTCTGTGCTGGCTCCTATTAAATGTCGGTTGCTGTCCAGTCATCATCCATTACTTAGATGATTTCCTGACAGTGGAGAGTCCCACAGCCACTCCGCTCAGCCTGGTAAAAACGGTGGCACTCTTTTCGGCCCTAGGGGTTCTGGTAGCCGAAGAGAAAACAATAGGTCCCTCCACCAAACTGACCTTCCTAGGCATTTGCCTAGATTCGGTCGCCATGCAGGCAAGCCTGCCCCCGGACAAAGTTCAGAGGATCAGGGCAGAGATCGAGGATTTCCTCGTTAAAGGTTCCGCATCCCGGAAAGACCTACTGTCTCTTCTAGGTTCCCTGAACTACGCCATGAGGATTATTCCCCAAGGCCGAGCTTTTGTCTCCAGGCTCCTCTGTCTGCTCCCTGGCCTCCCGCACGACGGGAGTACTGTCTCGTTGGACGGGCAGGCCAAGGCGGGCTTGACCATGTGGAGGCAGTTTCTGGCACATTGGAACGGGGTGAATATGTTCATCCCGCCTTTTACCGACCACTCCCCAGTCTTATGGACCGACGCGGCAGCACATTCAGGATTTGCAGCCATTTGCGGGGTCAATTGGTTCAGAGACTTTTGGCCACTGCCAGTCTACCGTCTTTTAACCGCACTTCCGCCCTTTTTGAAATTTATCCCATAGTGGCAGCAGCCCGGGTGTGGGGACACCGGTGGGGAGGTCAGACAGTAAAATGTTTCACGGACAACATGGTGGCCTGCGACATAATCAACAAGGGCCGTTCCTCATCCCTCACCATCATGAGCCTAGTTAGGAGACTAACTTGGCTCGCTGCCACCCTACAGTTCCACTTAATTTGCGAGCATGTGCCAGGTTCTCACAACTCAGCAGCTGACGCCCTTTCTCGTTGCAAATTGCAGGTCTTTTTCCAGTTGCACCCCACAGCCGTGAGTATCCCAGACATGCCACCTCGGTTTCAAGATCTCATCCTGGACTAGCCAAACTCATGGCCCATGGGAGCACGCTGGCTCAATCAGCACTCTCCGTCAACACTAGGCGCTCGTACAATCGGGCTCTGACCATCTTCTCCAGATTCATCACGGAGTACAGCATCTTGGATCCTTTTTCCTTAGACACCATGGTGGCGTTCACCTCCTTTTGCCACTTAAATCTGAAACTCGCCCACAGCACGGTCAAGCTTTATCTCGCAGGGGTGCAGTTTCATGTGATCAACACACACCCCAGTCACAGTGCTTTCATGTCTTCCAGGCCAATTAAAAACATCTTAAAAGGCATCCTTCGCTTGGAGGGCTGCAAGCCCGCGAGACGTCAACCGATCAACAGCTGCAGGTTTAGGGCCTTGTCTGACGTGTTGGACACACGGCCGTTTGAGGCAGGAACAAATCGTGTTATCAAGTTTGCCATATACCTGGCCTTCTATGGATTCTTGCGCCCCAGCGAGTTCACCGCGGGTAGGTTAGACGGGGCCTCCAACCCGCTGAGGGTGGCAGATTTGACCAAAGTAGGGGATCATTTCCTCCTGACACTACGTCACTCCAAAACCAACCAGGTGGGACCGCCGGTTGACGTTCCCCTGTACCCTACAGGAAATCAGTGGTGCCCGGTCCGGTTATTGGATCCTCTTCTCCCATCCGTGTCGGGTCGTAGCCCAGATGCCCCCCTTCTGAGTCTCCATGGCTTGCCACTCACCACCTCGAAGTTCATGCAATACGTGAGAACCCTGCTCTCAAAAATAGGTTGTGACCCTGCAGCTTTCTCGGGTCATTCCTTCCATATAGGGGCAGCTTCGGCAGCATCTAGCCACAACATACCAGTGCATATTATCAAAAGGATGGGCCGATGGAAGTCCTCTGCTTACAGCCGGTACATTCCCCAGCCGGAGAATGAACTCAGACTGGCTTTTAGAGATCTGGCCACATAGCACTACAGGTCTTGCTTTCCGTTTTGGGATATGTGTGTATTAAAGGTCGTTTTGGTTAAGTTATACCTTTTTGCCCTCTTTATTTACAGGCCTGCCCGAACCACAGTTTTGGCACGCCTCAACCGTACTTCTTTAAATGGTATTTCACTCAGTTATTCCCTGACCACAAATGGGCAGGCGGAGCCTGCAGTTGTGGGAAGGGAAGGGGCCGGCCTATTTAACGTCAGGCCGCCCTCCTCACTGGGCTGACGTTTTCGGGTACCCCTCCCTCCACTCCCCTTTTTTCAACAATTCCATCTTGGTGGGCCCTCTTTATTTACAGGCCTGCCCGAACCACGGTTTCGGCACGCCTCAACCGTACTTCTTTAAATGGTATTTCACTCAGTTATTCCCTGACCACAATTATTAGTTGTAGTGGCTGCATCCGTTTTCTTTTCTTTGGCATTCTTCCCTCTTTTTTCACCTGGTGACCTAGCCAGTAACACACCTCCTGCATTAGTGAGGCACAACTTTGAATGAAGCAGCCCAGGAGGCATAGCAAATAGCAAAATTGACAGTTTGGGGGGAGGGTAATGCTAAATGTGTTAGTAGATTTCAACACACGAAACAAACTGCAGCCAAACTCCAGCTCACACTTTATAATCAGCTATAGCAAACATTTTTTTTTTCCTTTTGAGCTAAAGGTTTTGAATGACTTAATAAAAGCTGATGATTTTACTCACCCCTGCCAGCGTTCAGTGGTTTGTCTCATCCATGTAAACTGATACATTCTGCTAGAGAGCTTGTGCTTTTGAAAAACAACAGACTTGGTGGCTAGATCACAAGAAGAAAATAGAAGAAATAAAACCTATAAAAAGGAAACAAATACAGCCATCACATCTAAGAATTAGTAATTTGCAATAGAATAGATCTTGCTTTGGGGTTTAATACCAATTAAACCACTGTATACAAAAGGACTGTGTGCCTAAGACTAAACTTACTATAAATCATTTACTAATGGCAAAAAAGCAGTTCACTTCTCACTTTTCACTTTCCCCATTTTCACTTTGAAAAGAATATCCAATCATAAAAAAATGTTGTTCATACATGTTTAGAACACAGAAGTCAACATATCTTCACTCTATTTACTAAGCTCTGGCAACCCCCCTTGCAAAGGGAATAGTCTATTTGCCTTTAATAAATCAACTCTACTGTTTACAGTGGGTGGACTCTAAACTGTAGTAGTGTAATTCTTGTAAACCTAGGAACAGTGTTATCACATGAAAATGCGTTAAATTGTCCCATATTGTGGTTGATTTACTAAAGACAAATATACTGTGCAGTGAAAGTGCAGTTGCTCTAGGGCTGAGGGCTCCGAAATGAGGGGGAGTACTGCTAATTTCTATCATCCAAGCTTGTGCAAGCAAAAATGCTGTTTTTTTTTTATTTCCCTTGCATGTGATTGAGTATTTTTTGCAAAGTGACGCCTTACCTCATTTACTAAGCTCTGGAGCAAGTGCACTTGCAGTGCACAGTATATTTGCCTTTAGAACATCCACCCAGTTGCCTCTTTCAGAAAGTTCAGTTCTTTTCTTCTACCAGATATGACCTTACTGACAAAATGTTTGCTGCTGAACATTTTGACATTTGTATGGTAAATACATTATCCCCATTTTCCAGATTTTCTATCTCTCTGTTACCTAAAATATAAATCATTTTCTTTTAGTTTTGAATAGAGTAGGGAAGAGTTAAAATCATGTCACTTATTTTTTGCTGTCATCTGTCCTATTGGTGATTGCGCGTTTTTGGGCTGCATTTGGGCTTACATTAAATAAGGAAAATCTGTGCACCTGTGCTTAGAGGACTGACTGCACTACAGCTTGCCCATTGGCGTTACACTACTTTTGGATATTTTTGAAAGCAGATTACTGCAGTTTGATATATTTTAACCACTTAAGCCCCAGCCCTATTTCAGACACTTTTTGTTTACAAGTTAAAACCAGTATTTTTTCCTAGAAAACTACTTAGAACCCCCAAACATTATATAAATTTAGAAAAATCACATTTCACTACATTTAAAAAATACTAAACAGTAAAGTTAGCTCATTTTTTTGTATATTGTGAAAGATGATGTGACGCCGAGTAAATAGATACCCAACATGTTACGGTTTAAAATTGCGCACCCCCCAATCCCCCCCCCCCCCCGTGGGATGGCAACAAACTACGGTCAATAGAGATCACAATAGGCGACGCTTAAAATTTATTTAACGGTTACCAGTTTAGAGTTATAGTGTAGCTCTTTTTTTTAAATTATTGCCCACACTCGGGTGATCACGGCAATACCTCACATGTGTGGTTTGAACAGCGATTTCATTCGCAGCTCAACTTCCGTATACGTTTGTTTTTGTGCGCGAGCTAACGGTGACGGGGGCGGCTACAATTTTTTTTTTCCTATTTATTTATTTTTTTTTAACTTTATTACAGTTTTAAAAAAAAAAAATCTGATCACTTTTATTGCTGTCACAAGCAATGTAAACATACCTTGTGACACCAATATGCAGTGACAGGTACTCTTTATGGAGGGATCGAGGGTCTAAAAGACCCTAGACCCCTCCACTACACTTCCATGTATGCAAAGCGCCAAAAACTGTGTTTTTGCATACAGACGTTTTTTAAATTTGCTGCCTTTTGCAGCACAGTAACCCGGAAGTGACGTCATGGACGCCGCCTCCGTGTTACGTCATCGGAGACACGATCGAAGCCATTTTCGGCTTTGATCGGGACTCCATCCAGCCGGAGGACGTTCCGGCTGGGTGCTCGGGGCTCCCGGTGGGATGGGAGCCCTGAGCAAAGTTACAGAAGGCGGCGGGAGGGGGGGGGGACGTCCCCTCCTGCTCACCCGGGTAACGATCAAGCGGCTCCCGAGCCGCATCGGTCATTACCGACGGAAAGCCGACCGTCGGCTCTAAACCACGGTACCAGGTGTCTCTAGCTAGAGGCATCATCCCGGTATACTACCGCAAAATCTGCCGATGTAGATCTACGTTACTATGCGGTAAGTGGTTAAATAATAAACTAACCTAGTTAATGGTGTAGCTACAAATACATGGTACTGCCTGACTCAACCCTTACCTAGCGGTACTCTTTTTTTTGTACACAGCGTGTCTTCACATCTTAGTAACAGCAGTGGACAAATGGAACAGAAGATCAGTGAAGATTATCATCCAGCAAATAAAGGATACAGTAAGAGAACTACAAGAAGCACAAGTATGTGAACACGTACTGAATGACTGCTATGAAAAGATAAATAGCGATTGCTAAAGTAAAAAAAATATACAAAGGCACAAAAAATAAATAAATAAATATGCATAACATTTAAGGGTAGAATCATGTATTATATATATTTATATACAGTACAGACCAAAAGTTTGGACACACCTTCTCATTCAAAGAGTTTTCTTTATTTTCATGACTATGAAAATTGTAGAGTCACACTTCAAGAGGTAGTCACCTGAAATGGTTTTCACTTCACAGGTGTGCCCTATCAAGTTTAATAAGTGTGATTTCTTGCCTTATAAATGGGGTTGGGACCATCAGTTGTGTTGTGCAGAAGTCAGGTGGATACACAGCTGATAGACCTACTGAATAGACTGAATTTGTATTATGGCAAGAAAAAAGCAGCTAAGTACAGGAAAATGAGCGGCTATCATTACTTTAAGAAATGAAGGTCAGTCAGTCCGAAAAATTGGGAAAACTTTGAAAGTGTCCCCAAGTGCAGTCACAAAAACCATCAAGCGCTACAGAGAAACTGGCTGACATGTGGACCGCCCCAGGAAAGGAAGACCAAGAGTCACCTCTGCTGCGGAGGATAAGTTCATCCGAGTCACCAGCCTCAGAAATCGCAGGTTAACAGCAGCTCAGATTAGAGACCAGGTCAATGGCACACGGAGTTCTAGCAGCAGACACATCTCTAGAACAACTGTTAAGAGGAGACTGTGTGACTCAGGCCTTCATGGTAGAATATCTGCTAGGAAACCACTGCTAAAGAAAGGCAACAAGCAGAAGAGACTTGTTTGGGCTAAAGAACACAAGGAATGGACATTAGACCAGTGGAAATCTGTGCTTTGGTCTGATGAGTCCAAATTTGAGATCTTTGGTTGCAACCATCGTGTCTTTGTGCGACGCAGATAAGGTGAACGGATGGACTCTACATGCCTGGTTCCCACCGTGACGCATGGAGGAGGAGGTGTGATGGTGTGGGAGTGCTTTGCTGGTGACACTGTTGGGGATTTATTCAAAATTGAAGGCATACTGAATCAGCATGGCTACCACAGCATCTTGCAGCGACATGCTATTCCATCCGGTTTGCGTTTAGTTGGACCATCATTTATTTTTCAACAGGACAATGACCCCAAACACACCTCCAGGCTGTGTAAGGTCTATTTGACCAAGAAGGAGAGTGATGGGGTGCTGCGCCAGATGACCTGGCCTCCACAGTCACCGGACCTGAACCCAATCAAGATGGTTTGGGGTGAGCTGGACCACAGAGTGAAGGCAAAAGGGCCAACAAGTGCTAAGCATCTCTGGGAACTCCTTCAAGACTGTTGGAAGACCATTTCAGGTGACTACCTCTTGAAGTGTGACTCTACAATTTTCATAGTCATGAAAATAAAGAAAACTCTTTGAATGAGAAGGTGTGTCCAAACTTTTGGTCTGTACTGCATATTATAAACCTAATATAATATTTTTATTATATAATTATATAACTATATATTATATTGGGAATTCCAGACCACCTCACCTGCGTTCTGAAAAACCTGTATGCAAATCAAGAAGCAACAGTTAAGCCCCGTACACACGTACCGAATGTTGGCCGAACGATCGGCCGTCTTTTGTCCGGTGCTGTCCTGTCAGCTGAAAAGTGCTAAAGACTGCACACGAATTTTGTCGGCCAACAACAGCCGACTGCAGAAGTGATGTCATGTGATGGTTAACTTTCCGTGTGTTTTTTCTTCTCTGAGCATGCCCAGTCTTGCTAATCTGCTGTTTGTCGGCCGAATTCTGTACTGACTGGCGAACAATCGGCCGTTCTGGTGACGGCCAACAAATATTTTAAAGTCTGCACGACAGATCCTGTTCAGCCGAAAATGCGCTGTCGGCTGTCGGAAGCATCATACTAACAAGCCTACAATCGGCTGATCGGTCAGCGGCTGAATATGTACGGCCGGCAATCGGTACGTGTGTACGAGGCTTTAGAACAGGACATGGAACAACTTAGAAAAAAGGTGCGTACCAGTAAATTGATATACACAAGCAGCGCTGTGCAATTATAAAACCAAAAACATATAGCTCTACGTATATAAAGCTCTCCTTATACATAAAATCATGCATAAATTTAGGTGTTAGAGTCCAGTATGATAAAAGTCCATCACCAAGACAAGCTTCCAATGGGGTTGTGAGAAGGGAACAGATACTGAATGGCAAATGCCGATAATATGCCTCCACCTCACCACGTGCTCATCCCAAAGGTTTTACTCTTCCCAGATTTCTCTGTATAATGAGCCCATAATTAGTGATGTTCTCCCATGAATCGTCCTCGGACTCAGCTCGCACTGGTAACACTCACAGCTGCGGTGACCTCAGAAATCCGTCATGTCTGATTCATGCATGCAGTCTTGTGTCTACCCCTCTGCATGCATGAATCAGACATGACGGATTTCTGAGGTCACCGCAGCTGTGAGTGTTACCAGTGCGAGCTGAGTCCGAGGACGATTCATGGGAGAACATCACTAATTATGGGCTCATTATACAGAGAAATCTGGGAAGAGTAAAACCTTTGGGATGAGCACGTGGTGAGGTGGAGGCATATTATCCGCATTTGCCATTCAGTATCTGTTCCCTTCTCACAACCCCATTGGAAGCTTGTCTTGGTGATGGACTTTTATCATACTGGACTCTAACACCTAAATTTATGCATGATTTTATGTATAAAGAGAGCTTTATATACGTAGAGCTATATGTTTTTAGTTTTATAATTGCACAGCGCTGCTTGTGTATATCAATTTACTGGTACGCACCTTTTTTCTATGTTTTATTCTTTTAGGCAGCTACTTTTAGTATTTTAATTGATGGTTTGGTCTATGTGCACATGAGATATTGCCGCATTCATTTATAAGTGCTGGGTGATTAAGTCATAAGTTTTTCTCTTACGTCCTCCGACAGTCGCCGCCCACTTCATATTCATCACCAATGGGGTTATGTCCTTTATTCCGTAGGAGTAGCTAGGCAATAGAATATGTTAGTACAAAGACTTTTAACATATCCCACCCCCAGGGGGTGGTCCCCTCAGTACATAACCCTCCACTTCCTGTATCCAACTCAGTTTCATTTGTCTAGCTGTCAGGAGTAGCTGGAAGTTTCTGTGCTGGGGCACCTTGTCTCAGCTCTCTTTCCTTTCTTTGGATTTTATTTCATTTTTTTCTCTCTTTCTTGTTAGCTGTTATTTTACCAGCGTTAGTTAGTTCTTCGGAAGAAGAGGATCATGCGGGCTGCGTCTCGGGCTGACCCCCCTGGTAGCAGGCTGTGGGTCAGTGGCTTCTCAGCCCGCCATCGAGCGTTCAGTCAGGTATCGCTCCTGAGTTCTCTGAACGACCCATCCCTGTTCCGTGCAGGGATGCTAGGTGAGGTGGCTACCTCACTGGACGCTGTGCGGTTTCTCACCCCACCTTCTGATGCGTCCTGGATGCGACTCTCCCTGCCTCATGTGCAGCGGTTTGTTCGCCTGTGCGGGTCCCCCACGCCATTTAAGAGGTAAGTGCATTTATGTGGGGACCTGTCTGTCTGGGGGGTGTCAGTCTGGGACTGTGTACCTTGCCCTGTGTTCACACTATTACGTTTTCCCTATCTCTCACATTGCATGCTGTGGGCTGCAGGAGGGGGGGCTGGCTGCACTCTGTGTCAGTTTTCTGTCTGTGTGAACGGCTGTGTGCTGTGGGGCTTGAGTTCTCATGCTTGGGGCACATTACAGCGCCGCTGCGGCGGTTTACCATGTTCCCTTTTTTGGGCAGATGGTGTGTTTTACTTCTCCCTCATGGGGTGTGGGAGCGGCGGTTTCGGCGCCAAACGGCGCCATTTTGGCTGCGATCGCTCCGGCCGCATGTTTTACATGCATGGCGGCCATTTTCTTGTAGCCTCCATAGGCTTTCATAGAGCGCCCTGTATGCCAGCATTTCCTTTCCTTCAGGAGCACCGCAGGCAGCAGCAGCAGCACCGATCTCTCCAGGTTCATTTCTTTTTATTCCCTGTATCCTGCCTTGGTATACTTGTCCCTGTGGGGGTCCCTTGTGTGGGATGCCTAGTGTGAGTGGGCTACGATCGCAGCGCTCTCTTAAAGGGGCGGTCACCCTTTTATTTTTGCTGCTACAAGGGCATGGATTCTCAGGAATACTAGTTTCCTGCCAATTTAGTGGGAAGCCAGGGGACTGCGGTTTCCCCCCCCCCCCCCGGGGGGGGGATTTGGCTGCGATTGTGGCTAGCCTTGCGACTCAGGTGCAAATGCTGGTGGTTGCTCAATCCTCTAAAAGGCCCAGAGTTTTCAATTTCCTCTGTTTCCGAGGGTGATGGTACTGGGGCTGCTGTGGCAGAGATCTCCTTATCGGGGTCTCGTTCCTCCCTGGACCTTATAGGGTCAGAAATGGAGGCTGAGGTAGAGGGGGTTGATAATTCTCCCCCTGGTTCGTCTGAAGAGCTTGCACTCATGGATGAATTGGTTGCTTCTATCAAGCAAACTCTGCGTTTGGAGGAGAAAACATGTCCTCCAGCTGCCTTGGCGGCTTATGGGACGCAGAAAAGGCGCAAATCATCGCAGATGTTTCCATGCACTGATGATTTTCAGCGCGCTGTGAAAGAACGATGGCGTAATATACGCAAACCTTTTGCTGTACCAAGTAGGTTTAAGCTGCGCTATCCTTTTACGCCCGCTACTGCTGGGCGTTGGTGTGTCCCACCTCCGGTGGACCATGCGTTAGCAGTTTTGAACAAGTCCACTGCGATTCCTGCTGAAGACACCCCGGTGTTCCGGGATGCCACGGACAAGAGGATGGAGTCCCTTGCCCGTCGTACCTATTCTATTATGGGTTCTATGTTGAAAGCTTTATTTGCTTCACTTATGGCGGCCCAGGCGGTCGCGAGCTGGACGCAGGTGCTTAGGCGTGTCCTGGTGGCTGATTCTGCCCCCCAGGCGACTTTGGATATGGTGGATCAAATCCACCAGGGTGTCATGTATTTGTGTGATGCGGACCTGGATATGGTTCCGTTGGCTGCACGTGTACACAGTGTGGCGGTGTTATCTCGCCGCCTGGTTTGGTTGAAGTGTTGGTCTGTGGATCAATCTTCACGTAAGACCTTGGCCAATCTGCCTTTTGATGGTTCTCGCCTTTTTGGCGAATCCCTGGATGCCCTAATTAAAGGGGTCACGGGGGGTAAGAGCACGCTCTTACCTCAATCCCACAAGACTGAGACGACTCCTGGGAAAAAAGAATGCTTTATTTCGGCCCCCTCAGGGGTCCTTTCGTGCCTTTCGGTCACACTTTGGGGCAAGCCGTCCAAGGGTCAAGGCTCCCGCAAGAAGTCGTGGGCAGGTAAGCAAAAGTCCGGCCAATCCGGTTCTGCGGCCCACAACAGTGCGGCCTGAAGGGGCGCCCTCACCCAATTCACAGGAAATCGTTCGATCTGGCTACTAGATCGAGTTTCTCTCTCGGCCGGAGAGCAGATTGTTTCCCTCCAGTCTTCTCTTATCCCCGGAGCGTTTGCGGGACCTGCATCTAGCGGTGCAGGACCTGAGGGCTCAGGGAGTGGTGGTCCCGGTGCCTCATCGGGACAGATTTCGAGGGTTCTATTCCAATCTGCTCACCGTGCCCAGGAAGGAGGGCTAGGTGCGTCCGATTCTGGACTTGAAGGCGCTGAACCGCTTTGTGCAGGTGCTCAAGTTCCGCATGGAATCCCTGCGGTCGGTGGTGGCTGCCCTGGTTCCGGGGGAGTTCATGGCTTCCATCGACTTGAAGGATGCGTATCTTCACATCCCGATTTTCGAGGGTCACCAGAGGTACCTTCGATTCGCCATAGCGGAAGATCATTACCAATTTGTGGCGTTGCCTTTTGGTCTCGCCTCGGATCCGAGGGTGTTCACCAAAGTGCTGGCACCGGTTCTGGCTTTGTTGAGGGCCCAGGGCATTTCGGTTCTGGGGTATCTGGACGATATTCTGGTTCGGTCTGCGACCAGCCAGAGTCTGGAGAAGGATCTGTCCGTCACGTTGCAGACTCTGCAGGAGTTTGGTTGGACGATCAATTTTCCAAAGTCGACATTGTGCCCATCGGTTCGGTTTTCTTACCCGGGTATGGTTCTGGACTCTGTCCAGGCGAAGGTCTTCCTGCCGGAAGAAAAACTCGCAGCTCTTCAGGTGGCAGTCAGGTCCCTCAGGGACGTTCCATCTTCGTCCATTCGGACGTGCATGCGGTGTCTGGGATTGATGGTCTCGGCTTTCGAGGCGATTCCCTTCGCCCAGTTTCACACACGGGATCTCCAAGCGGAGATATTGTCCAAGTGGGACGGGCGTCCGCAGTCTCTGGATCTCCAGATGTCATTGAGTTCTCAGACCAGAAGGGCTCTTCTGTGGTGGCTTCAATCCCCCTCAGTATCGGGGGGCAAGTCTTTTCGTCCCCTTTCGTGGACGGTGATCACCACGGACGCCAGCCTGTCGGGCTGGGGTGGTGTTCTGGGTGTTCTGTCCGCCCAGGGTGTTTGGTCGACGGAGGAATCCTCCCTTCCGATCAACGTTCTGGAACTGCGAGCGATACTCCTCTGTCTTCGTCGTTGGAACCCGGTTCGGGTGCAGACGGACAATGCCACGGCAGTGGCTTACATCAATCACCAAGGGGGCACCAGGAGTGCCCGGGCGGCTCGAGAAGTGGCCGCGATTCTGTCTTGGGCCGAGACGCATGTCCCGGCAATATCGGCAGTTCACATTCCGGGGGAGAAAATTTGGCAGGCGGATTATCTGAGCCGCCAGACCCTGGACCAGGGGGAATGGTCCCTTCACCCGGCTGTCTTCCAGGTGTTGTGCGCGAGGTGGGGTCTTCCGGAGGTAGACCTGTTCGCGTCTCGTCTGAACAACAAAGTACCACGGTTCATGGCAAGGACGCGCGATCCTCGGGCAGACGCGTCGGACGCGTTGGTTGCCCCGTGGCATCAGCACCAACTGATGTATGCGTTTCCACCGATTCTAGTGCTGTCCAGGTTCCTTCGCGGAACCGACCACGGTGATTCTTGTGGCACCGGACTGGCCTCGCCGATCCTGGTACGCAGACCTCGTATATCTGGCAATCGACGCCCCGTGGCGTCTGCCTCTTCGAGAAGATCTTCTGTCGCAAGAACCGATCTTCCATCCTGCTTTACAGTCGCTGGTCTTGACGGCCTGGCTGTTAAATCCGAGGTCCTGAAGAACAGGGGTCTTTCCCCTGAGTTCATTCACACCTTGATAAATGCGAGGAAGTCTTCCTCGGGGAAGGTTTATTACCGTACTTGGAAGGCGTATTTTGCCTGGTGCGAATCCAGGGGTTTCTCTCCTGACACTTATTCGGTGTCTAGGGTGTTGCCCTTCCTTCAGACGGGTGTTGACCAGCGTCTGGCGCTGGCCACGATCAAGGGTCAGGTGTCTGCTTTGGCCGTTCTTTTTCAACGGCCTGTGGCATCTGATTCTTTGGTTGGCACTTTTGTGCGGGGGGTACGTCATCTGATCCCTCCTAGGAGGGACCCTCTTCCCCCTTGGGACTTGAATCTAGTTCTATCAGTATTGCAGCGTGCTCCTTTTGAAAGGTTCAGGGAGATCTCGCTGTCTTTGTTATCCAAGAAGGTCGCCTTTTTGGTGGCTATCACCTCGACTCGTCGAGTGTCGGGGCTGGCAGCCTTGTCCTGCAAGTCTCCGTGTCTGGTTGTGAATTTGGACAGGGTGGTCTTGCGACCTAACCCTTCTTTTCTTCCAAAAAGGGTTTCGGACTTTCATCTCAATGTGGACATTGTCAAACCTTCGCTTTGCGTGAAGCCGAAGCTTCCGACGGAGGTGTTGCTTCACTCCTTGGATGTTGTCCGGGCGATTAGAGTCTATCTCAAATCGACTGAGTCTTCTCGCAAGTCGGATGCCTTGTTTGTCCTTCCGGGAGGTCCTCGGAAGGGCATGGTGGCGTCGGCTTCTACAATCGCCAAATGGCTCTGACGGACCATTGATCAGGCCTATGCTTTGAGGGGGAAAGTTCCCCCTGTACCTGTGAAGGCGCACTCTACCAGATCTCTGAGTACGTCTTGGGCCTGTCGTCATGGGGCCTCTGTGGCCCAGGTGTGTGAGGCGGCGACTTGTCGACTGTACACACTTTCACGATATTCTACAGAGTAGATGTTCAGGCATCGGCTGATGCTTCCTTTGGCCGCAAGGTTCTTAGTGCGGCAGTTTCCTAGAGCCCTTGTTACGGGTTCTTTGGCTTTTTGGGATTTTTGTTTTTTCCCTGGGTTTTCTTGCTCCTGTTGAGCGAGTGTTTTGTTCTTATGCCCAACTGGTTTCCTTCCTTTGGTAAGGTTCCTTTCTCTGATGGGGAGACGGCGTTGCCTTGGGCGCGGCTGAGTTCTTCCCACCCCTCATATTTACACTGCTTTGGGACATCCCCATTGGTGATGAATATGAAGTGGGCGGCGACTGTCGGAGGACGTAAGAGAAAACGGAATTTTTGTAAAATCTTACCTGTAAAATTCCTTTCTCTGAGTCCTCCGACAGTCGCCGCCCCCGCCCCTCTTTTGGGGTTTTGATGTAGCTATTCCACTGAAACTGAGTTGGATACAGGAAGTGGAGGGTTATGTACTGAGGGGACCACCCCCTGGGGGTGGGATATGTTAAAAGTCTTTGTACTAACATATTCTATTGCCTAGCTACTCCTACGGAATAAAGGACATAACCCCATTGGTGATGAATATGAAGTGGGCGGCGACTGTCGGAGGACTCAGAGAAAGGAATTTTACAGGTAAGATTTTACAAAAATTCCGTTTTTCTTAATACTTAGTCCTTCTTTCCACATGGAACAACTGACCGGTTTAAAGTTGAGAAAGGAGTGCCACTGTATGTATGTAAGGATGTATATTGTCACCCTACTTATTTACCTTATATGCAGAGTACATCATGTGAAATTCCAGGATCGATGGATCACAAGCTGTAATTAAGATCGCAGAGAGAAATATCAACAATCTGAGATATGCAGACGATACCAAACTAATGGCAGAAAGTGAAGATGAACTAAAGCATCTGTTAATGAAGGTGAAAGAGGAGAGCGCAAAAGCTGGCCTGAAATTAAACATTAAGAAATCTAAGATCATGGCAACCGGTCTCATTGCACCTTGGCAAATAGAAGGAGAAGAAATAGAAACAGTGACATATTTTATCTTCCTAGGCTCCGAGATCAGGGCAGACAGTGACTGTAGCCATGCAATTAAAAGACGCTTGCTTCTTGGGAGGAAAGCAATGGCAAACATAGACAACATTATAAAAAGCAGAGACATCTTCTTACCGACAAAATGCCGTATAGTCAAAGCTATGGTATTCCCAGTAGTGACCTATGGCTGTGAAAGTTGGACCATAAGGAAGGCTGAACGATGAAGAATTGATGCTTTTGAACTATGGTGTTGGAGAACACTCTTGAAAGTCCCTTGGACAGCAAGAAGATCAAACCAATCAATCCTGAAGGAAATCAACCCTGAATATTCACTGGAAGGGCAGATTCTGAAGCTGAAACTCAAATACTTTGGCCATCTAATGCGAAGAGAGGACTCATTGCAAAGGACCCTGATGCTGGGAAACATGGAAAGAAAAAGGATAAGATGACAGAAAAAAGAAAGATAGATAGCATCTTTAAAACAATAAACATGAAGTTAAGCAAGCTCCGGGAGGTCACAAAGAGACGGACTTAACTAAATGACTGAACCACAACAAAATATTACAAAGAGTAGTGAGGAAGACTTCCAGGTGTCAATTAATGAGCTGCATTTTATGATAAGTGTTTGCACAACAAAGTTAAAAAACATTTTGTAAATCTGACATTAACAGGATATTGGTATTACTTCATAGCTATGCAAAGCCTCTTAAATGTGTTACCCTACTTAACATGATCTTAATCTTGCATATCAGTTTGAATGAACCCTTTCAACACAACTACCGTTAGCTCCATCAACATAAGGTTTTCAGTCATCCCCATTCTAAGGGCTCCATTCCCGGGTGACAAACCTCCACAGCAATGCCCCTGACAGCATCTAATGCACAGCAAATAAAGCTCTACATCAGTTGAAGGCTGTACATCGCCTATGGATCACAGGAGTGCAGTTCGTTCAGCACTCCTGTGACCCGTTTTCAGCAGAGTGTGGGCTGAATCCGCTCTCTGCTGACTTCACAGAAGTCAGACCAGGCAACGTGTCATCACGATCATGAAGTCGAGATCCGCCAGGGGCCTGGACCGATACCCGGCTCAGCCTCTCAGCGAACCACTGAGAGCCTGAGCCAGCCGCTCCCCGCCCCTCCACAGTCCAGTGCTTCAGTGAACGAGGAAGGGGCAGAGCAGAGAGCTGCTGACTGACAGTCAGCAGTTCTCTGCTCTGGGGGGCTGTCAGAACCGGGCGATCAAAAGCCATATATCTCTTTTAAGTTCAAAAAAGTTAACTCCAAAAAAGTTGTTTGACACTTATAAGTGCAGCTTCATTAACTGAGGCATGGCTCTAATTACTCTTTATTAACCGCTGCCAAGGACAATGATGAAAATGTATGTTTACCACAGACAGAGACCTCAAAACAGGGATGAATGGCAAATTTATGTTAATAGTGGGAACAGTAGTTGTGGTGAAAGAGTTTATTTGATCAAGCAGATATGCAAATTTAAGATTCCTTTAAGAAACAAGAGACATTGATTAGCCGTATCTTCAGTTTGCTTGCTGTATATCCATTCAAGTGGCAATAAAGTTAATGCCTTTTCTATATTGCCTGCTGCTTTGGGGACGGTGAGCTCCATTTCACTACCCACTAGCCAAACTAATCGAGTACATCAAGGACAACTATTTTGGTGATGCAGCCATCCATGACATGTACACGTGCAAATTTCATCCTTTCTGCTAGGGATGAGATGAGCTAGGTTTAGTTTGAGCAAGATTTAGGAAACTTTAAAGAAGGAGCTTTAAACTTTAAACCATAGGAGCCTAATTTGTCAAATAAAAAAATTCCCTCTGGGCTAATATGCTAGGCATTTTAAAAATAGCATGTGGGTTGGGCATTGCCTGGGAGAGCATGTAATGGAAAAAAATATATCTTAAAAATTCCAGTTAGTTGGTAGCATTGATTTTTTTTATCAAATTGTTGCAACACAGACAGTGTGGATAAGGTGCTCTTCTTGGTTTTAATTTTGTGTGGGGCTCGCCCTTAATATTCATACCAGACCAGAAAAGTCTGGTATAGAATTTGGGGTTGGTTTTTGTGTGTGTGTTTTTGGGGGGGTCTCTTACAATTCCTACCAGACCTAAAAGGCCTTGTATGAATTATGGGGAAACCCTTTTAAACTATCCCCTGACTTTTTTGCCCTCATGGCCAGGTATTCTCTTAATTTATACCAGACCCCTTATCCTAGATGACAGTTTGCTATGATGGTAATGATGGAGCCCCAGAAAGAAAATGGGCATGGTGGTTCCCCAATGACTCATACCAGACCCATCCATCTGGTATGAATTTTAATATACCACCAAAAAAACGAGGTTCCCCCAAATATTATACATGACCCTTCTGGACTGATTTGGATTTTAACTCTACAATGTTACTCACTGAATGACAGCTCCCTGAGCTGTTATCAACAATACTGTTTAAAGAGAAGGGGAAAGGAAAATTGTGATATTATTATCCATATTGACCATATTTAGGCACCGATAAAACTTCTCCAATCCTTGCACATTTCCTATGTGGCCAGGGATGTAAGTGGTTGGTAAGGTTGTGGCGGATACAAGCACAACTTCCTGCTGCAGCTAGAAGCTGTCATGTTCGTTCACTCTGAACACCCTAAACTTTCATGTGGATGCATGGAATAACCTTCCTGCAGAAGTGGTAGCTGCAAATACAGTGAAGGAGTTTAAGCATGCATGGGATAGGCATAAGGCTATCCTTCATATAAGATAGGGCCAGGGACTATTCATAGGATTCAGATATATTGGGCAGACTAGATGGGCCAAATGGTTCTTATCTGCCGACACATTCTATGTTTCTATGTTTCATTCAGATGAAACCCAGAGCTCATCTCTACCCAAAATACATAGAAGACCAATAAGAGTCTGCTATGGATTTAACTGCTTCCAGACCGCCCACCGCAGATATACTGCGGCAGGCTGGCCTTCCCACGCAAACCGACAAAGGGCTACGTCGGTCTCACGCCTGCAGCTAGGGGGCAAGCGCACGCTTCTCGTGGCGGGCTCCCGCCCCCACTCAGCAGCGGGGGCTCCAATGCACGGGGTAGGCGGCTCCGATTGCCACCTGGCACCCGCGATCGCTCCCCGCTGAGAGAGACGAACGGTCAGCTGTTTTAAACACAGCTGACCATTCTTCTCTCTGGAATGATCACAGAGTGCCTGTGATCCTTCTATATAGGATCACAGGTCTCTATGGTCATTCCATAAGCCCCATACAGTTAGAAACACTCCCCTAGGCTCACATTTAACCCCTTGATCACCCACAGTGTTAATCCCTTCCCTGCCAGTGTCATTATTACAGTAACAGTGCATATTTTTAGCACTGATTTCTTTAGTAATGTCACTGGTCCCCCCAAAAGTGTCAACAAAGTCAGTTAGGGATCCGATCTGTCCGCCACAATGTCGCAATCCCGCTAAAAATTGCAGATCGCCGCCATTACTAGTAAAAAAACAAAAAAACAAACAAACAATAAAAATGACATAAATCTTATCCCATAGTTAGTATAACTTTTGCGCAAACCATTCAAAATACGCTTATTGCGATTACATTTTTTTTGGGGGGGGGGGATGTTATATAGCAGAAAGTGATTTTTTTTTTTTTTCAGAATCGTCGCTCTTTTTTTGTTTATAGCGCAAAAAATTAAAATTTACTCTGGAAGTAAAACAATTCTCATGCGCTCGAGTGGTGTATGATGGGGGGAAATGTTTCAAGTGGACTTAAGTAGGTATGGCTTAAGTTCTTGCTGCCCCCTCAGAATCAAGGGTATCCGAAACACACTAAAAAACAACAAGAAAAGGGGGCACCGACCTAGTGCATTACCATTTATTATTATTATTATTATTATTTATTGCGTTTATTAAAATTGTAAAGAGGATATATTATACTCACAAAACTGGTGTGGGTATCACACATATCAACATGATCAACACAAGATCTTCAAGGTAGCCAAGGCACAGTGTGGTGCTGGATAGCATGCAAGTGCAGCGTGTGGTCTAGCAGCACGTCTTGGCTCTGAGGAAGAGGGTTTCGCCCTCGAAACGCATCAGCCTAGCCCTAGCAGACTCATGTGGTTCACTGCACAGCACCGCGCAGTACCTTGGCTACCTTGGAGATCTTGTGTTGATCATGTTGATATGTGTCACTAGGTTGGTGCACCCTTCTCTTGTTGTTGTTTTCCTTACTTTATGTCTGGCTTTATGTAGTGCTAGCCCCTTGAATAAGGGGTAGGTGATGCTGGGGACACCCCCGACTACAACACCGCCAACAGTAGCCCCCCCTAGGTGTGGTGGTTGAGAGATGCTTTTACCTCGGTCATGTGTGATACCCAGACTCAGGGGGGGGGGGATCAGCCCTTTCTAGGGGAAGCACAAGGTGTCCCACGTACTGTGTACACATATTATTCCAACAAGGAACGGAAAACAGAAATATTTATATAAATGCTAAGGGGTGTTTCAGCTATCTGTTCTGTGTATTATTATATGTATATTCAAGCCAGAATGAGCGCCAAACAAATATTTTTCAGAGTCCAGTAGTATTTATTTGATTCCATAAGTTATCAAAAGGTCCCTTTTCTTTGGACTCAGAGGCACTCCCTCTAGCTGGATTATACATACATTTCTCAATATCTGTTGAAAATGTTTGCACTCTAGGTTACTTACTTCTGTCCTTGGCACGGTGCGTTACATATTACTAACCTCTGAGTTCTCTGTTACTTACAGTGCCTTGCGAAAGTATTCAGCCCCCTTGAAATTTGCGACATTTTGCCACATTTCAGGCTTCAAACATAAAGATATAAAACTGTAATTTTTTGTGAAGAATCAACAACAAGTGGGACACAATCATGAAGTGGAACAAAAGTTATTGGATATTTCAAACTTTGTTAACAAATAAAAAACTGAAAAATTGGGCGTGCAAAATTATTCAGCCCCTTTACTTTCAGTGCAGCAAACTCTTTCCAGAAGTTCAGTGAGGATCTCTGAATGATCCAATGTTGACCTAAATGACTAATGATGATAAATAGAATCCACCTGTGTGTAATCAAGTCTCCGTATAAATGCACCTGCACTGTGATAGTCTCAGAGGTCCATTTAAAGCGCAGAGAGCATCATGAAGAACAATGAATACACCAGGCAGGTCCGAGATACTGTTGTGGGGAAGTTTAAAGCCGTATTTTGGATACAAAAAGCTTTCCCAAGCTTTAAACATCCCAAGGAGCACTGTGCAAGTGATAATATTGAAATGGAAGCAGGATCAGACCACTGCAAATCTACGAAGACCTGGCCGTCCCTCTAAACTTTCAGCTCATACAAGGAGAAGACTGATCAGAGATGCAGCCAAGAGGCCCATGATCACTCTGGATGAAGTGCAGAGATCTACAGCTGAGGTGGGAGACTCTGTCCATAGGAGAACAATCAGTCGTATACTGCACAAATCTGGCCTTTATGGAAGAGTGGCAAGAAGAAAGCCATTTCTTAAAGATATCCATAAAAAGTGTCGTTTAAAGTTTGCCACAAGCCACCTGGGAGACACACCAAACATGTCTGGTCAGATGAAACCAAAATCAAACTTTTTGGCAACAATGCAAAACGTTATGTTTGGCGTAAAAGCAACACAGCTCATCACCCTGAACACACCATCCCCACTGTCAAACATGGTGGTGGCAGCATCATGGTTTGGGCCTGCTTTTCTTCAGCAGGGACAGGGAAGATGGTTAAAATTGATGGGAAGATGACATTTTTCAGTTTTTTATTTGTTAAAAAAGTTTGAAATATCCAATAAATTTCGTTCCACTTCATGATTGTGTCCCACTTGTTGTTGATTCTTCACAAAAAATTACAGTTTTATATCTTTATGTTTGAAGCCTGAAATGTGGCAAAAGGTCGAAAAGTTCAAGGGAACCGAATACTTTCGCAAAGCACTGTACATATTATTTCTGAACTCAGCGGTACATACCCCTGCACTCTGCATTATTTACCCCTGACTCCTGCACTCTGTGTTACATACTACTGACTCCTCCACTATTTTACACTTACTACCGACCCTTGCACTTTGCATTACATACTACAGACCCCTACATTCTGAATTATTCACTACTAATGCCTGCCTTCTGCATTACATTATATTGATAGCTGAATGCTCTGTTACTCATTCCTGACCCATGAACCCTTCATTATTTATTACTTATCTCTGCACTCTGCAATACTTACTAGTGACCCCTACAGTCTGCTTTACTTACTTATGGCCCCTGAACACTGTATTACATACTACTAACTTCTAACTTCTAATTTAGTGACACCTATTTTATTGGCAGTTTTAGGGTGTGTGGTGGACCATGTGTTTAGAGCACTACATTTTTCTTCTTGACACCTTCAAGGATCATAACTATGCATGCATGTCTTGAGTACACTCCACCCCCGCTCCTGCCCCATAGGACCCTACTCCCATACTTTTGAGAGCAATACAGACACTGATTCTTTTTTTTGTCAGATGTACTTTATGAGATGACTTCCATTACCTTCATTGATTTACTGGTGGATTTTTGCTTCTGGGTCTCCAAGCAGATCAGGATTGGAGAAGGGTTGCTCCCAGCTCCCAGTGGGACTATTCCCAGAGGTGTCTTACAGTATTCCCAGCTATAAGCAGGACAATTTTACAGGATGATACTAAAATCTCCAGCTATCATTTGGGTGGTATTCATGGTAGCAGAGGATTGTATTTGGAGGATTTCTCAGCATTCCCAGCCATCAGTGGGACTTTGTCACATGCCATATTCCAAGCTATCGGTGGGCCAATTTTACAAGGATCTGGTTTTACTGCAAGAGCTCCTTGTGCAACTGGCAGTCTAATCCCTTTATGCTATGACTGCTCTGATGCAGGCTAGTATTCTGAGGCAGCGTCTTCCATGCTGCTACTTTTATTGGATTTCAGTCCTTTTGTTGACCTCTTAAAGCCATGCCCTTTTTACCTTTTTCTGCAAAAATAAAAAATAGCTTACTGCCTTGAGCCATCAGTTGTTCCTGGCGGGGCCGTCTTTAAGGCAGGGCAAAAGGGGCAGCTGCCCTGGGCCCCATCATTGTTGTGGGGCCCAAAGCAGCTGCCTCATACTTGCCAACTATCCCTGTTTAAATTCCCTTAAAGTTTTAGTCCCATAGCTGCCCAGCTCTGCCCTAGTGCCATGTACAGATGACTCACCTGCAGACCCTGTTTTTACATGTAAATAACCTGCAATGATATGTAAATTGCATGGCATTAATATGTAAATAGCCTTGGACCAGCTGAATTGATATGTAAACAAAGGCAGCATTCATATGTATATCATGACTCCCTGAGGTCATATCCACCTTCACTTCTGTTGAATGCTGCCCACTGGGGAGGTAAAGGGGCATGCTTGAAAGTCCTGCCTACAACTGAGGTCATTAAGCCTACCATCAGCCTGTCTGCAAATTGGTGGGGGAACCTTTTTTCAAAACACCATGGTGGCACAGCACCCTGAATTTTGGTGGATGTGAATACGCACATCTCAGCAGATGCGTGAAGGTGTCATTAACAATTAATGCCACTGCTGTGTACCAGGCGAAGGGCAGCACATTTCTGTGGTGTCAGGAAAGCAATTTTGCATGTTTTCCTGGACACAAGAACTGTGAATGCAGGCTAAATGTCTCAGTTACATTGGTGGTCAGTGTAAATCTTCTCATTACATTGGGGCTTGGTGAAAAATCCTTTTATTCAAACTAGTGGTCAGTGTAAATGCCCCCCTTACTTTGGTTGTGAGAGTAACTTCTTCATTACATTGGTGATCAGTGTACATTTCCCTTTACAGTGGTGGTAAGTGTAAATCCCCTCCCCCCCCTAACATTGGTGGTCGGTGTAAACCCTCCATAACATTGGTGGTCGGTGTAAACCCCCCCTAACATTGGTGGTCAGTGTAGAAGTGTTAAGAACCTTACATTTGTGTTCAGTACAAATCTCTTCAACAATGGTTGTCAGTGTAAACTCCCCCTTACGTGGAGGTCATTTTATATTCCCCCTTACACTGGTGGTTGGTAAAAATGCTCCTATTACATTGGTGTCAGTGTAGAAATCCCTCTTTATGTTGGTGGGGGTGTAAAATCACGCGTTGCATTGTGGTCAGTGTAGAATCTCCTCTCACATTGGTGGTCAGTGTAGAATCCCCCACTATATACTTGCCAAAGATTTCCTGCTTTACTCTACATGATTCAGAATTTGCCACAGTGTACTGTCGCCTGACTAATCCCATCTCCCCACCACTGCCACTGATCCCATCTAACCCTCAGCATTGCCACTGATCACACCCCTTCCCCAGCAATGCCACTGATCTCAGGAGTCCTAGTATCCCAAGGAGTTTTCTATCTATTGATGGGTCCCCTCTCCTCCCCAGTCCATGGTGTGCATGCAAGCAACCAATCAGTGGGCAGTAATGATGTGCAGTAACCTCTAGCAACCAATCAGTGACCAGTATTATTGTACAGTAATCTCTAGAAACCTATCAACAAGCAGTAGTCATGTGCTGTAACCTCGAGCAAATAAACAGTGAGCCATAGTGTGTGCTGTAACCTCTAGCAGTCAGTCAGTGAGCAATAATGATACACTGTAACCTCTGGCAACCAATCGCAATTGCTACCTGATCTGATTAAGTAAACTGATTTTGAGTCTAGCTGCTGTTTATTGTATGTCTCAGAGAAGGTGGAGAGCCAAATTGCATGGGAGGCCCAAGAAAATGTTTGCCCAGGGTCCAATCAATATTAAAGATGGCCCTGGTTCCTGGTCCTGATCGTTATTGCTAAGAAACTGTATGGGAAGCACGCATCATGCACACCCTAAACTGAGCCTGTGGTTCTCGCCGCTTAGCAGACAATCCTGCTTTGCTTAAACAGCCAAGGATAAAGAATATGATGATGACCAACAGGTTGTTACACATTAAGCATTAAGCAAGTGGTTAAGACACTAAAGGAACTTACACTATGTAGGGTCATCTACTCTGGTAACGTCCATTTTGTCCTTACAGAACCAGTCAACTGGTTCAGAACATTCTCAGGACAATCACCGACATCAGACACTTCCTTAGAGGGAGATGCAAATGAGGATGATCTTTTTGCAGGTTTTGCCTACTTTTGTAAGGCTAAAAGTGACTAAAATGGAAGATCCTGCAGAGTTCTCTGCAAAGCAGTGCAAGCATTTTTAGCACCTCCAAAAGGGGTGTTACAATTTTTCCATGGTGACTAAATTTAAAGATCATTCTAAAACAGTGGAGTAAAATCAACCAAAAGCCACAGCAGGATGTCAAATTAGGCCCTTTAAAATATGGGGTGTCCAACATAGGGAATTATCTATTTGGTCAATGTAGACCTCATGAGATTTGGCAGACACATAGGGCCTGATTCATAGTACGGAGAATTGGCGTTTCGGCGGGATTTTGAGAACCGGCGAATTTTTAAGTCTGAAATTGGTATTCAAAGAACGGCGGGCGGAAAATAACGCCAACTGTGAGATTCATTAAGATCAACTAATGTCAGGACTGGACTTAAAAACAGTCTTATATATAAACACACACACATATATATGTATATATGTATATATATATTTATATATATATATATATATATATATATATATATATATATATATATATAGAGATAGATAGATAGATACCCAAAAATAATTATATGTATATATATATATATATATATATATATATATATATATGTTTTATTTATTAATTTGCCTATGTATATATATATATATATGAAAAGGAACACTAACACAGCTCCTCCCCGAAAATTAAACATTGTATATGTGTGAAATTAATATATTTTTGGGTTGATTAGATATAGAATGTAACAATAATATATGTTTTTTTGCATATGTGTATATATATATATATATATTTATATATATATGCAAAAAAACTATATATTATTGTTACTTCCTATATCTAACCAACCCCAAAAATATATTAATTTCACACATATACAATGTTTCATTTTTGGGGAGAAGCCGTATTAGTGTTGCTTGTCATATATAACAACATACAGTTGTAGGTAGTTCAGGGATTCGAACACCCAAATACACTGTTGCAAGGCAGCGGTGCTAACCACTTACCTACCTAAAGCTAATGACATTTTTTTCAAAGCATGTGTGATTTGTACTTTAAAAAAAAAAAAATTATATATATATATATATTCTATTTAGACCCAATTCAAGCTCAAATAATTTTTATTTATTAAAATTTTTTGATGGACTAATTGAATCAAACTATATTAATTTTTAGAGCCCATTCACATTAGGGCGACTTGTCAGGCGACTTGTCAGCCTGACAAGTCGCGGTATGTCGCGGTCCATTGAGTAGTACAGGACCCGTTCTAATAGGAGCGACACAAGTCACTCCGACTTAGAAAAAGGGTCCTGTACCACTTTGGGGCGACCTCGGAGCGACTTGCATAGACTTCCAGTATGTGAAGTCTCTGCAAGTCGCGGTGCACAGTGGTGCACGCGACTTCACAGGTCGCCCCCCAAAGTCGTGTCGCCTCAATGTGAATGGGCTCTTAAGGTGCCAGTGCATGTATGCTTGGTATAAAGATAAAAAGAAACAACAAAAAAAAAACCTCAGAGACCACAATTCCCAAATAATTAACCTAGTTTAGTGAAACTGTATAAAATCAACACATCTGAGGGCAGAAATGGGGGCATTAGCGGTAGGGTGTTCGGAGCCCCTATACCCAGGGTGGGTACGGGGAAAAATCAAGAGAGCAGCCTAAAAACATCAAAATTACGAGGCTTATATACCAATGCCAGAAGCCTGGCCAACAAGATGGGAGAGCTGGAGCTGCTGATGTTTGAGGAGGACTTAGATTTTGTGGGGATAACTGAGACTTGGTTTGACAGCTCTCATGACTGGATGGCGTCCATTCAGGGGTATTCCCTTTATCGCAGAGATAGAGAGGGTAAAAAAGGGGGAGGGGTATGTTTGTATATTAAGAACAGTATACAGGTAAATATGAGGGATGATATTAATAATGGAGCTATGGACGAGGCAGAATCCCTATGGGTAGAGCTTCAAAGGAAAGGCACGGTGGGGAAGGTAATATTGGGCGTATGCTATAGGCCCCCAAACCAGAGGGAGGAGGGTGAGGTGGACCTCATGTTACAGATAGGATTGGCAGCAAGGATGGGAAATGTCATTATAATGGGGGACTTTAATTATCCTGATATAGACTGGGCAGAAGGAACCGCGCATTCAGCCAAGGCTCGGCAGTTCCTAAATGTTTTGCAGGACAATTTCATGGGTCAGATGGTGAATGCACCGACAAGAAACAATGCGGTACTTGACCTACTGATTACCAACAATACAGACCTGCTCACGGATATAGAAATACGGGACAACTTAGGGAACAGTGACCATAGGTCAATTGGTTTCAGTATTAATTACAGTAATAGGAAACACAAGGGTAATATAAGGACACTGAATTTCAAAAGAGCCAATTTCCCTAAACTGCGCTCGCTGCTAGAAAATATCAATTGGGATAGAACCCTGGGAACAAAGAACACGGAGGAAAAATGGGAGTGCTTCAAGAGCATACTTAACAAGGGGGTGGACCAGTGCATTCCACAGGGAAATAAATTTAAAAGAGCAAAACTAAACCCTGGGTGGCTAAACTCCAACATTAAAATGTATATTAGAGCTAAAGAAAAGGCCTTCAAAAAATACAAGACTGAGGGGTCATTGGCAGCATTTAAGCATTACAAAGAGTGTAATAAGAAATGTAAAGATGAAATCAGGGCGGCTAAAATAGAACACGAGAGACATATAGCGGAGGAGAGTAAAAAGAACCCCAAGAAATTCTTTAAGTATATAAACAGTAAGAAAGCGAGGCCAGAACACATTGGCCCCATAAAAGATGATAAAGGAAAAATGGCCACTGAGGACAGAGAAAAGGCGGAAGTGTTAAATAATTTCTTTTCTTCAGTCTTCACAAAGGAATCGGGGGGCTACACGAACCCCGCTTGTAAGGCCGAACTAAATAATACACCTCAGGAAGTGCCGCCATGGCTAACAGAGGATAGACTTAGAGCTAAACTAGAGAAACTTAACATAAATAAATCCCCGGGACCGGATGGCTTGCACCCAAGGGTTCTAAATGAGCTCAGTCAGGTGATTGCCAGACCATTATTCTTGATCTTTAAGGATAGTTTACAGACGGGTATGGTGCCAGCTGATTGGAAAAAAGCCAACGTGGTACCAATATTTAAAAAGGGGCCGAGATATATCCCGGGTAACTATAGGCCGGTCAGCCTAACATCTGTAGTCTGCAAAATTTTGGAGGGGATGATAAGGGACCACATACAAGACTTTAGTAATGAAAACGGTATTATAAGTAGTAATCAGCATGGATTCATGAAAAATCGTTCATGCCAAACCAATCTATTAACCTTCTACGATGAAGTGAGCTGCCACTTAGATAAAGGTAAGCCTGTGGATGTGGTGTATCTGGACTTTGCAAAGGCCTTTGACACCGTTCCCCACAAACGCTTACTGTACAAACTAAGGAAGGTAGGTATGGACCATAAGGTGAGTACCTGGATAGAGAACTGGCTCCAGGGGAGAGTACAGAGGGTGGTGATTAATGGGGAGTACTCGGATTGGGCGGGTGTGGAAAGTGGGGTCCCCCAGGGTTCTGTCCTGGGACCAATCCTGTTTAATTTATTCATAAATGATCTAGAGGAGGGGATATCTAGTACAATCTCAGTATTTGCAGATGATACTAAATTAGGCATGCCAATATCTTCTATGCAGGATGTGGAAATCTTGCAAGCAGACCTGAACAAAATAACGGGGTGGGCAACTACATGGCAGATGAGATTTAATGTAGAAAAATGTAAAGTAATGCACTTGGGGGCCAGAAACCAGAAAGCAAGCTACTCACTAGGGGGGGAACCTCTGGGTGAGTCTAGGATGGAAAGGGACCTGGGGGTACTGGTAGACAACAGGCTTGGAAGTGGCATGCAATGCCAAGCCGCTGCAAGCAAAGCCAACAGAATACTGGGTTGTATAAAAAAGGGGATTCACTCCAGAAATAAAGAGATTATTCTTCCACTCTACAAGACTCTGGTCCGGCCACATCTGGAGTATGCTGTCCAGTTCTGGGCACCGGTCCTCAGGAAGGATGTGCTGGAACTGGAGAAAGTCCAGAGAAGGGCAACAAAAATAATTAGGGGAATGGAGGACATCGGCTATGAGGAAAGACTACATGCACTGAACTTGTTCTCTCTGGAGAAGAGACGCTTGAGGGGGGATATGATATCAATGTACAAATACTGTACTGGCGACCCTAGCATAAGGAACAAACTATTTAGAGTAAGGGAATACAATAAGACACGTGGCCACTCACTAAAACTAGAGGAAAGGCGGTTTAACCTTAAAGTGCGTAAGGGGTTCTTCACTGTAAGAGCGGTAAGGATGTGGAATTCTCTTCCGCAAGCAGTCGTATCAGCGGGGAGCATTGATAGTTTCAAAAAACTATTGGATGGACACCTTAAAGACCACAACATACAGGGGTATACAATGTACGGTTAAAAGCAAACACACACACATAGGTTGAACTGGATGGACTTGTGTCTTTTTTCAGCCTCACTAACTATGTAACTATGTAATTTTTAAAAATAATCCTGCATGCTGGAAATTATATATAGGTGTTTAAAACATTTATTTCTGTGAAAAATTAGTATTTTAAATATAAATTGATAGGCTAAGAAACTATCAGTGACATATATTATGAAATAAATGTAACAAAGTGATTATGTTTGTGTAAATTGTGTTTTGCAAAAATGTTGCAAATATGTATTGAGCTTGAGCTTGATTAAATAAACTGACCAAAATATCCAAGTGGTTAGCACAGCTGCCTTGCAACAATGTATTTGGGTGTTCAAATCCCTGAACTACCTACAACTGTCTGTTGTTATATATGACAAGCAACACCCCAAAAATAAAACATTGTATATGTGTGAAATTAATATATTTGTTGAGTGGGGAGCCATATTAGTTTTGCTTCCTATATAGAGCCACATTACACTCTGAAAAATAGCAGTGTTTGAGCTTGCAAATCTGAGAATTTGCAAATTCATTGAACATATGCAGTGCAACCCCAGAACTCAGAATTCAACAACCCAAAAAAAAAAAAAGATATATAGATATATATATATAAAAATTACTACATCAAGTCAACACACATAGGAAATGCTTTCAATAATCTCAGAATGAGCACAAAGTGGCTTTTTCATTTAGACTAATGGGCCATACACACTAAGATTTTCTGAAGATTTTTTCCTTTAGATTTACCAAAACCAGATAATATGAGGTCAAACCTATACACTTTCAATTTGTATGCAATCTGGCAGGCCCTTGCACTACATAGAAAAGGTAAATCTGAAGGAAAAAGTCTTCAGAAAATCTTATAGTGTGTATGGCCATACAATTTTCTGTCCAATTTTCTTGAAATTTACCTTCAAGTATGTAGTACAAAGGCCTGCCTAATTGGATACAAGTGAAAGTGTTGTTTAGCTTTGACATCACATTATGTGGTGTGTGGTTAATCTATCAGAAAATTGTACAACAAAAATTGAACATGTATGGCCATACACACTATAAGATTTTCCGAAGACTTTGTCCTTCAGATTTACCTTTTCTATGTAGTGCAAGGGCCTGCCAGATTGCATACAAATTGAAAGTGTTTAGGTTTGACCTCATATTATCTGGTTTTGGTAAATCTAAAGGAAAAAGTCTTCAGAAAATCTTAAGCCCCGTACACACGTGCTGATCGTCGGCCGAACGATCGGCTGTCTTTTGTCCAGGGCTGTCCTGTCTGTTGAAAACTGCAAAAGACTGCACACGAATTTTGTCAGCCAACAACAGATGACTGCAGAAGTGATGTCATGTGATGGTTAACTTTCCCTGTGTTTTTTCTTTTCTGAGCATGCCCAGTCATGCAAATCAGCCGATCGTCGGCCGAATTCTGTACTGACTGGCGAACAATCGGCCGTTCTGGTGTTGGCCAACAAAAATTTTAATGCCTGCACGGCAGATTCTGTTCGGCCGAAAATGCGCTGTCGGCTGTCGGAAGCATCATACTAACAAGCCTACAATCGGCCGATCGGTAGTCGGCCGAATATTTATGGCCGAAGATCGGTATGTGTGTACGAGGCATTATAGTGTGTATGGCCCATTAAGCTGGCCATACATGTTCAACTTTTGTTGTACAATTTTCTGGTAGATCTACCACAAACCACATAATGTGAGGTCAAAGCTAAAAAACACATTCACTTGTATCTAATTAGGCAGGCCTTTGTACTACATACTTGAAGGTAAATTTCAAGAAAATTGGACAGAAAATTGTAAGAAAATTGGAACATGTATGGCCAGCCTTAAGCCTCGTACACACGTACCGATTGTCGGCCGTAAATATTCGGCCGACGACCGATCGGCCAATTGTAGGCTTGTTAGTATGATGCTTCCGACAGCCGACAGCGCATTTTCGGCCGAACAGAATCTGTCGTGCAGGCATTAAAATTTTTGTTGGCCAACACCAGAACGGCCGATTGTTCGCCAGTCAGTACAGAATTCGGCTGACAAACAGCAGATGAGCAAGACTCAGAAAATGCTCAGAAAAGAAAAAACACACGGAAAGTTAACCATCACATGACATCACTTCTGCAGTCGTCTGTTGTTGGCCGGCAAAATTTGTGTGCAGTCTTTTGCAGTTTTCAACAGACAGGACAGCCCTGGACAAAAGACGGCCGATTGGTCGGCCGACGATCGGTACGTGTGTACGAGGCATTATGCCCCATACACACGTGCAGATTATCTGCAGTCTTTTGTCTGCAGACTTACCAAAACCATATAATATGAGGTCAAACCTAAACACTTTCAATTTGTATGCAATCCGGCAGGCCCTTGCACTACATAGAAAAGGTAAGTCTGCAGACAAAAGTCTGCAGATAATCTGCACGTGTGTATGGGGCATTAGTCTAAATGAAAAAGCCACTTTGTGCTCATGCTGAGATTATTGAAAGCATTTCTTATGTGTGTTGACTTGTAAGAAACTTGGATCATGGATGGCCAGCCAAACACTCATTCATTAGTGAACTGGTGATTTTGGTTTAGGAACCAACAGACCCAATTAATTACTGTGCTGGGCGTTTCCTATACTGGGTGGGTGTAGTTTAACCAAGGTTATATAAAGGGATGTATAAGATCATATAATTTGGCCTGTGGAAGGGCCACAGGTCTTTATGTCCGAATTTGCTTTTGGGGGTGGGGGTGGTTTGCTGCCATGTCTAAAGATCCATATTGCAGTAAGTGTATTCTGTTGGATGAATACTTTTCATGCTCTAACTGTTTGGTATAGTTTTTGCAAAGTGTGTCTTTATGTACTCTATACATGTTTTTTTTTATTTTCATGCCTCTGTGTAGCTGTATGTTCTACTGATTTGATGGTATTTAAATGAAAAGGCAGGCTCATGCAAACAATTAACATAAAAGTATGTTGGGTATGTTTTATGCTTAATACTAAGGTGTCTACAACTTATTTTGCTTGACTTTTGGATATTGTAAGCTCTATCTATCCATCATATGTTATCTTTGCACTGTAATTTGAATAAAAATTACTTGATTTTGGGGTTTTTTGGGGGGGGGGGGGCATTTCACATGCTTGCTTGAGTGATTACTGATGTTTTATACATGTTCAATAAAACTTATTCATTTGTACACAGCTCCTGGTTTTTTGTTTTCTTTTCTTCATATTTGTCTAGATGTAATTCAGATATCTTTTGTGTCTATTGAATGTAATCCATTTCTTGTATTTTTTGTGTGTGTGCAATGGCAGTACAGTATGAACATGGGTAGGGTTTCTTCCTTTACTCCAGCGAAGTGTGTGTGTGTGTGTGTGTGTGTGTGTGTGTGTGTGTGTGTGTGTGTGGGGGGGGGGTGTGTGTGGGGGGGGTGTGTGTGTGTGGGGGTGTGGCTAAATTGTAAGAAAAAATTAAGGAATAATACAAAATTTCCATTCAGCCGCTGTGGATGAATGTAACCAAAACATTTAATAAAAAAATCACTAAAAATGATTACTAAATAAAAGATTGCTACAGCTCTCACTCACCTTTTTAGTTGGCTTAGGTCAGTGATGATGAACCTTGGCAACACAGGTGTTTTGTAACATTTCCCATGATGCTCATCTACACTGCAGAGTACATGAGCATTTTGGGAAATGTAGGGCAAAAACATCTTGGGGGGGGGGGGGGGTTAAGGGTTACCATCACTGGCCTAGGTAAAACATTTCCAATACATTTTAGTTGTCTGTGTGCGCCATTTTTAAAATAAAGCAAAATCTCTTTACAATAAATTGCAAATGGCACATTGGCGTTCACCCTGGACCAGAAATGACACCAAATTGGCTTGCACACATTCCAGCAAGTGGTCACAATCAACTGGCTAATTATGGTGAGGGCCACTTTCAGCTGTGAAGAAATGGCATTCATATGCAAAGTAAGTGTGTGGGGGGGGGGGGGGGTCTGTGCTTGTAATCAGAGCATTGATTACCAGTGCAGACCCTTGGGGGATGCCACTAGAGCCACCAGGGATGCCCACCCATGCCACCATTGATGCCAATCAGTGCTCAGGGAACCTGTTAGTGCCCTCCTCATCAGTGCTGCCCATCATTACCATCTTTCAGTGCTGCCCACCAGTGCCAATCATTGCCCATCAGTGCCACCTATCAATGCCCATCAATGCTGCATATCAGTGCCACCTATCTGTCTATCAGTTCTGCATATTAGTGTCTCATCAGTGCCTGCCAGCGCAGCCTCATCAATGCTCGTCAGTGCAACAAAAAACATATTGATTTACCAAATTTTATTACATAAACAAAAACACATTATTTTAGGGGTCAAACATTTAGGTCTTCTTTTTGCCAATAGAAAAAAACCTTGCAGTGATCAAATACCACCAAAAGAAAGCACTATTTTTTTATGAAAATACTGTCATACATTTGTGTTAGGTACAGGGTTGTTTGACCGCGCAATTGTCATTCAAAATGCAACAGTATAAAAAGCTGAAAATTGGCCTGGGCAGGAAGTGGTGTAACTGCCCTGTAAGGAAGTGCTTAACTATTGAAACATGGGAATAAATATTCCAGGGGTAATCATGCTCAGCTCAATGGTTTAGTGGCTAGTGTTCTTGGCTATAAACACTGAGAGCATGAGTTCAAATCCCAAGTGTGCCATCACCTTCTTAAATTTTAGACAGCTATAAATAAATACTGAAACTTGGCAAATGCATAATTGCACCCTGCAGATATGCATGTTTGTTTCTTGAATATACATGGCCATTGACATGCAATTTTAGGTGATGTAGCCAATGTATTACTATGTGGCCAAAAAAAATTATGGCACACAGGGTGTTATCATGGTCTGGCCTTGAACTCATGACCTAGCAATCGTTGGCTGTGAGCTTAGCCCACTACACCAAAGTGCTGAATACAATCAGACATGCCTGAAAGTTTCAGATGAATAAAGAATGAAGACTGCTAATTAGACAGCTGTGTAGTCTGCTATTAGAAAATCTAAAGGTTAAAACACATAAGATACATAACTATACCTTAAAATTAAAATAAACCATATTAGATGACATTGCTGTGTAATAGTGATTCAGAATAGACAAATTTCCTTTTATGAAAAACACAAAGGGAATTTGGTTAACTCCAAACTCAAATTCAGCCTAAGTTAACTCCAAACCCGAATTCAGTCTAAGTTAACTCCAACTCCGAATTCATTAAAGCATCTAGTTGATGGTTTAACTCCAGCCACTTACCTAATTAGGATGCAATGAGTTTAGGCTGGAGTTATTTCTGGAGAAGTGAGCAGCTCTACTCCAAACTTATACTGAATTAGGCCCATAATGTTACTATTAGAAGATGTTGTGTCTCTCAAAAATGTGTTCAATAACCATGTTAATCTTGACTTTATAGGGTATATCTGTTTGCAACTGCAGGGTGTGCACCTGCCTTACCCCGTGCATCTCTTCCAATGCAGTGGAAGCCTGGACAGAGAATATTAATTTGCCCTTAGGAATAATTCAAACAATTGAGAGATCTTGTCTGATGTGTAAAAGCTGTAACTGCCCTCTTTTTTTTCTAAGGGCAAACTCCACTGATATAAACAAATGGCCACTGCCCCCACCTGTAACTGGCCTTTGCAGCAAAGAGCACATGGAAGGGTGACGCAGGTTAAACAAAGCCAAAGAAAAATCCTAGCTCAATTTACTGATTAGCCTACAACCAACTGAATTGTCCTGTCTAACAGTATGCTTTAAAAACAGCCCTGACCTGCAATTCTGCATGCTCAGATAAGGGTCCGGTATGGATTTGGGGGGGGACCTCACGCAGTTTCTTTTTTCAGATTTGTAAATCTAAAAGTGACTAAAATGGAAGATCCTGCTATCTGAAATAAAATGAAATGAACCAAAATAAAACTAAACTCGTTTTTCTGTTCTGCACATGTCTATAGGGTACCACCTCTTCTCCTCACACAACTCTAAAAACCAGTAGGAAAACTTTCCATGTGCAACACATCTAATAAGATAAAGGTAATCTTGTGAGTCTTGCACTGTCTAGAGGGTTTGTATATATATAGTACCCCTTATTGCTGCAGATACCGGTTCTGTAGACCATACAGTTTCAGATTCAAATAGATGGGGGAGGGGTATCGCGCTTCAGGGAGATGATAATAATTTAGCTAAATATACTCTATATCCAGTGCTCAATTAATTAGTGTATCAAATACATAAATCATTAAAATGTGTAGTGTATTAATAATCAACAAAAACCTTTTAAATATCTAAAACACGATACTTGTACATATAACTAAAAATCCATGTGATAAAGCATAAATACAAATAAAACAGTCTTCAATGTTGGTAATGAATATATTCAAAAAGGTGCTCCAAAATATATATAGGTGAGTGATAGTCTCTTAATATCCAGTGCTATTTTAAAGTGCTAAATTGTCCAAAACTTTCATCAAATGAGGTACAAATTCTTCTAAATCTAAGTGTTGGACCTCCACCATACACCATGTAAACAAGCAAGGTGATTTTCTGCTCCTATCACCCCTCTGGGTGTGCTAGCCGCTCACCTTCAATTATACAGTATTGCGCCTTTAATGTTGTAATCATTAAATCCTCCTCTCCTTACTTTCCTCGCTAAATCCTCTAGGAATGGTACTCAGCCTCAGTCTCGGGATCGGGGTATCCGTCCTCACAACGGGGTCCCAAATATCTCAAAGAAAAGTGCTCACATAGTGCAGTATTGCCATAGATTTAAAGATTTTATTAAAGTAAATAGACACACTTACAAACAAACGTGGTTTCTCCGCTTTACATATAATACAGGGAATCGCGGACCTACTTCCGCAAACAAATGTCACTTCCGGCACTGTCCCTACACGTGTCGTCATGTCCGCCCACGTGACTTCTTCAGGGGATCTCCTGTTTTATTTGTATTTATGGTTTATCACATGGATTTTTAGTTATATGCATTTTTAGTTATATGCACAAGTATCGTGTTTTAGATATTTAAAAGGTTTTATTGATTATTGATACACTGCACATTTTAATGATTTATTTATTTGATACACTAATTAATTGAGCACTGGATATAGAGTATTTTTAGCTAAATTATTATCATCCCCCTGAAGCGCGATACCCCTCCCCCATCTATTTACATCTAATAAGATGACAAATCCAACAAAGATAAAACAAGTATCTACTTACATTGACTAGTGCCCTCTCTGGTATCCAAAAAAATCAGCCACTTAGATGTTTAGCAAGCACCACTGCTGGATACGCACCCAATTGTGAAGCTAATGCCAGGTGCCAAAGAGTGAGGAAAAGAGAGCAGGAATAAGCCAGGTTCAAGTGCAGAACCGGGGAGTTATCCAAGCTGGGGTCGGATCCAGAGGTGGGTAGTCTGCCGATGCCGGGTGGTCTTCGTCTGCCAAAGCTGTGTCCTCAGCCGATGCCAGGTCGAGAGCCAGATCAGTCATCAGCCAAGTCAGGTCATACACGGAGGAACACAGAGAACAGAAAAATGCTAGAAGAGATGCACCTTGGAGCACAAAAACAAGGGCAAGGATTGCAACCCAAAAGGTGATGGATACAGTAAGGTGTGCAGCATCATCAATGTGCGATGCCCCGGCAGCAGAAAGTGATGTTGCAATTTAAGTCTAGAAGAGGCAGCAGTTTGCACATGTCCAAGATGGCTGCCAACAGGAGGGCAAGGTAAGACCTTGACACCTGACCTTTCATTACTGACTTGGCTTGTCTCTGGACTTTCCCTCTGATAAACCACTGGGTGTGAAGTTGGCTTTCCTAATCAGCTGTGCATAACCCAGGCTCTGGCTCCTGACCACGCATTTATCTCTTATCTTTTTTTTTTTTTTTTTATTGGTTTTTATGCAAATATAACAAAACAGTGCATGTAAGCAAAAATAGAGCACAAACACAAATGCTCAAAGTAATGAGAATACAGCACTGTGAGTAAACAGATCAATGTAAATTCATGAAAAATGTTCAAGGTCGAAATATCAGTACAAAAGGTAACGGCAAAATGTACCCATAGACTAGTGTGAGTTCAAATATAAGCTACGGGCACATGCGTCTCCCCCGAGGCACCCAAACAGGGGCACTTTTTGCCCCAAGGGGACACCCGCACCCAAGCCCCATCCACCACTTTTGATCATAGAAAAGGAAAATAGGAAAAGGAATTAGATTGCAGACGCCATAAAAGTTTCCCATAGATTCCACCGCTCTTTGAATTGTTTAAAGTTAGTGGGAGAGCAAGTTAGAATTTTCTCATATTCATAAGACTCTTTTACAATTTGAATTACCTCCTGACGGGATGGCAGTACGGTATCCTTTCATCTATGAGCTATTGTTAGCCTAGCGGCATATAAAATATGTTGAACAACCACTCTGCAAGAGGGTGGGAGCCAGTCTAGCCCAATACCAAGGAGGGCCTGTTCCACCTTTTATTTATTGAGAATACCAGTTATGTCAGCTATTAAACGGTGAATTGATGCCCAAAATCCCCTCAAGGACAAAAAAGACCACAAAACATGTGGTAGCGTGCCCACTTGGCCACACCATCTCCAACAGAGATTAGAATAGGCACAATTAAACTTTGCTAGGGTATATGGGGTCCTATACCAATGAAGGTGTATTTTTTGGGCCCCTTCTCGGAAGTTGGAGCATTTGGTAAGTGCATAATTCAGCCGAAAGGCCTTCAGCCATTGTGCCTCCGTAAAGCTTTGTTGCAAGTCCCGCTCCCAATTCAATTGGGAGGAGGACTTTACAAACAGTGATCTGTCATTTAGGGAGTTATAAAACAAACGCATACCTCGGCTTTTCGATGTATTCGTGAAGCAGAATGTATATATCAATCTCGGGAGGGCATTGTGTATTGTTGAGAGGATATGGGACACTCTTTTGTAATTCAAGTATTCCTTCCTGAAACTTGGGAAGGTCAGGCAAAGATCAGTGTAAGAAAGCAAATTGGAGTCTTTGTTTGGGTCAGAAATATGAACCAAGTCATACTGTGTCCAATGGTCTAGATGCAGGTCAGGGGAGAGAATGCTTAGAGTTGTTAAGGTAATTGGTAAGTAACAGGGATCGTCACCCACAGTCATGTTGGACAAAAAATACCTCCAAGCGAGCAGTGTGGCTAATATGGTAGGGTGCTGCTCATTTGCGTGCCTCATTTGAGAGCCGAGAGCCAACACCGCCCCAGTAAGTGAACCATGGGACAGTGAGGATTGCTTCAGGGACTGCCACAGGGACTCCTGAGATGTTGAGAACCATTGTTTTGATTGGGAAAGTATCACTGTCATATGGTAATCCTTCAAATCTGGAACCCCCATGCCCCCCACCAACACCTGCTTGGTAAGGATTCTATGTGAGGTTCTGGGTTTGCTATCTCTCCACAGATACGTGCTCAAAAGTTTCTGCAAGGATCTATAAAAGGTACCTGGGATCTGGATAGGGAGGGCTCTGAAGGTGTATACAATCTTGGGCAGTACTAACATTTTGAAGGCTGCGTTCCTGTCTGACCAGGAAAGGTAGAATTTCCGCAATCTAAGTAAGTTGTGAGACACCGAAGTGAGCAGAGGAGAAAAATGAAGTCTAAAAAGGTTAGATGGTGAGGACGTAAGTTTAATGCCTAAGTAGTCTATGGCTTCTAGTTGCCACTGGTAATGTACAAGTTGTTGAATCTGTATTTTTGTCTTTGGGTCGATGGCAACACTGAGTAGATTAGATTTCAGATCATTCACTTTATAGTAAGATATTAATTGAAATTCCTCCAAAACCTCCTGAATATGCCAAAGGGAAGACGCCGGGTCGGTGCAGGACAATATAACGTCATCCGCCAAAAGCGAGATGACATGGGACAATTTGCCTACTTTAATAGCCTTTATGCCAGAGTGTGATCTTATTTTCTCTGCCAGAGGTTCCATGAGCATGGCAAAGAAAAGTGGCGACAATGGGCACCCCTGACGTGTGCCATTAGTTATATGGAAACTCTTGGAGAAAAGACCTTCAGTAAAGACGCGTGCAGAGGGAGCAGTGTAAAGTGCCATGATAGCATCAACAACCATCTCCTGGAAGCTAAATTTCTCCAACACCTGGCGCAGGTATCCCCAGTGGATCCTGTCAAATGCCTTCTCGGCATCAAGAGACAGGAACACAGTGGGGAGCCCTTTAGAGTGTACATGGTGGATGAGGCCAACCAGGCATCTGGTGGCATCTGTAGCCTGATGGCCCACTACAAAGCCTACTTGATCCGACTTGATTAAGCTAGGTAAGAACTTAGAAATATGATTGGCCAAAATTCTAGCGTAAACCTTAAGATCCACATTCAAAAGCGAGATGGGTCTAAAATTCTGCGCTTTGTTTGGCTCTTTACTCGGTTTTGGCAGTGTCACCACCGTCACTTCCAACATGTCTGCAGGAAAGGAGGCTTTAGTGACAGCTTCCTGATAGACCTGTAAAATGTAAGGAGCCAGAGTATGAACAAACAACCCATAGTACTCAAACGTGAATCCGTCTGGGCCGGGGGGCTTTCCCCTTAGGCATAGATTTGATAGCTATGCACAATTCCGAGATGGAGATTGGGGCATTTAGGTGGTCCACATCAGCAGGTGCTAAATTTGGGAGTGAAATAGAGGTTAAAAATTTTTGAATATCTGTTGATGACAGTTGGGGAGTAGAAGAATCCGTGTTTAGATTATAAAGTGAACTGTAATAATTACTAAAGGCGTCAGCTATATCCTTCGGGTTGGTCACCCTCGCACCTGAGGAGTGATGGATCAAGTAAAGTATTTTTTGCCTGGCAGTTTTAACTTTCAGTTGGTTTGCCAAAAGTCTGCCGGCCTTATTACCGTGAGAGTACTGGGTGGCCTTTAGCCTACGTAAAGTGGTGGAGTGCTGACCAGTCAGAAGGACACGTAGTTCAGCCTGGACCTGAGAAAGCCTAGCGGCACAGGCAGGGGAGGGGTTGGCCTTGTTCTTTAATTCCAGAGATCTGATAGAATCTTATCACTTGACCCTCCCTTCTAGATTGTAAGCTCTAACGAGCAGGGCCCTCTAGTTCCTCCTGTTTTGAACTGTATTGTAACTGTATTGTCTTCCTTCACATTGTAAAGCGCTGTGCAAACTGTTGGCGCTATATAAATCCTGTATAATAATAATAATAATAATAATTAAGTATACTGTCCAGTTTTTGCCATCTCTGTGTCCTCACATTCGCTCCCCTAGACATCATAACACCTCTCATCAGGGCCGCTGATAGGCCAGTACAACTGGCCCTGTTGTACCGGGCCCGGAGTCCTCAGCTCAGTAGAGGGGCCCGGCGAAATCTCTAAACAGTGCAAAAAAAAAAGCCTTACTGCATCTTGGGCTGCGTGTGTTGTTTTTTATTTTTTATGGCCCCTCTGCCACTCTGCAATGTTTTGCTGGTGGGGGAGTCTGGGACTATTTTTTCTATTTCGGGCACATGTCCTTCCGCGCCGCGTTCTGAATCTAGGCTGACTGAGGGTGCCGTCCGGTCAAGTCCCGCCCACCTGCCTGCATTTTGCATTGCATGCCTTCTCTGGTGGAGGGATCTATTATCTTCCCTCCGCCCACGGCCGGGACTCAGCTCTGCTCTCCACTCATCCTGCGAGAGACAGAGACAAGTGAACTTGAAGCTGCCTGTGTGAGTGTGACAGCCGGCTTAGTTTAGCAGCGTCAGAGTAGAGGACAGTCTGCACCCTCCCCCTTCTCCAGCGCGCCTTATTTGACTTCACAAGCGATGCCAGCAGGGGGGAGGGGGAGTGCACAGTCTGCAGTGGAGGACAGACTTTAGCCTAGCATAAGGTAAGCTGGCTAAACAGAAAAATGTCCTGTCGGTGGCTTATTTTAGTGGGCAGGAGTAGGGAGGAGAGGATGGGCTCTTTTCTGTAGCAGGCTCCTGTTGTCTGTGGGATCGTTTTTGTTTTTTGTGTGAGAAGTTACTGCTCTGCTTCTGAAGGGAGGATGTTTTCTGAGATCTACCCCCAATCTCTAAAAAACCTCCCTAGAATCCCTACCCTATACCTGCTCACCAGTCAAGTACACAGGCACAGCCTCCTCTCCTGCATTACCACCTCATGTGTCAGGGGCACTACAAATCCAAGCATGCCAGGAGAGGGGAGGCAGCAGCAATATGACAGATCAGGCTGATTTTCAGATGAAAAGTGCATAGTGTGTGCTTGTAGTCCAGTATGTCTGTATACTGTATGATCATTATATATTTATTTATTTTACCTGGTGGTTTTAAGGAGTTCATTCATATATATATATATATATATATATATATCTGAGTAAGTAGTGAGCACATTTGGTGTGGAAGCGCTCTGGGGTATTTTTATTTGTTTATAATGGAAAGACAGAGTGGTGGAATGATAAGGGAGGGAGATGGACAGAGAGATTGAAAGAATAAGGAGTGAGTAAGAGATGGAGGTATAGATTGGGTGACAGAGAAATTAATAGATGAGGGGATGGAGCAAAGGATGGGGTGATGGAGGGATGGAGTTATGGAAAGATAGAGGGAAAGACAGAATAATAGAGGGATAAAAGTGATGGCGGGTAGAAAAGGGGGAGGGATATAGGGCACAAGGATTGTTGGATGGACAGTATTATGAAGAGATGGAGCAAGGGGCAGAGAAATGAAACGAGGGACGGATGGACCAAGAGATAAAAGGATGGAGTTATGGAAAGATGAAAGAAGGAATAGATTGAGGGTCAGAGTAACAGAGGGATGAAAATGATGGAGAGTGAAGTGATTGGATGGACAGATTAATGTAGGGATGAAGTGATGGAGACAGGAGGTAAAGGAAGAATGGAGACAGGAGGTGATTGAGGAAGGAGGGATGGAGGCAGGAGGTGGAGAGATGGAGACAGGAGGTGATGGAGGGATGGAGACAGGAGGTGATGAAGTGATGGAAACAGGAGGTGATGGAGTGATGGAGACAGAAGATGATGAAGGGATGGTGTGATGGAGACAGGAGGTGATGGTGTGATGGAGACAGGAGGAGAGGGTGTGATGGAGACAGGAGGTGATGGTGTGATGGAGACAGGAGGTGATGGTGTGATGGAGACAGGAGGAGAGGGTGTGATGGAGACAGGAGGAGAGGGTGTGATGGAGACAGGAGGTGATGGTGTGATGGAGACAGGAGGTGATGGTGTGATGGAGACAGGAGGCGATGGTGTGATGGGGAAAGAAGGAGAGGGTGTGATGGAGACAGGAGGAGAGGGTGTGATGGAGACAGGAGGTGATGGTGTGATGGAGACAGGAGGTGATGGTGTGATGGAGACAGGAGGTGATGGTGTGATGGAGACAGGAGGAGAGGGTGTGGTGGAGACAGGAGGTGATGGTGTGATGGAGACAGGAGGTGATGGTGTGATGGAGGGATGGAGACAGGAGGTGATGGAGTGATGGAGACAGGAGGTGATGGTGTGATGGAGGCAATGGAGGGATGGAGACAGGAGGCGATGGAGGCAATGTAGGGATGGAGACAGGAGGTGATGGTGTGATGGAGGCAATGTAGGCATGGAGACAGGAGGCAATGGAGGGATGGAGACAGGAGGTGATGGAGGGATGGAGACAGGAGGTGATGGTGTGATGGAGACAGGAGGTGATGGTGTGATGGAGACAGGAGGTGATGGTGTAATGGAGGGATGGAGACAGAAGGTCCTTAGAATTGGGGACATACATTTTGGTGATCCTGGTGGCTTCCAGGGATTTCCCTTCACTTTCTGTGATGACTATGGAACCGTAATTAAGGGGAAATCTCTCCAGTTGGACATAGGGTGGACTATTATAACCCATTAGATTTTGTCACCTTACTATATAAAAAATAACATAAATATATTTTTGTTTACCTTAATGTCTATCTTAAACCTCATTGCTAATTGCATATTCTACTTGTTTGTAGCTTAAGCACTAAAATTTGCACTTAAAACTGTAATTTTTTAACTTTTGGAAAATGCCAGTAAAAACTTGGCTGTGCCAGTAAATTTTGAGTCTCGTGTCAGTAAATTTCAGTCTGGTAGGTTGGCAACTCTGGTAGAGGAGGCAGCTGCTTTTTGAAGTGTCCAGACAGGAGGAGGACGTGCAACAAGTGCTTTACAACAGGTGTGTGCTTGGGGGGTGGCTTTGGCATGCAAGGGGGGAGGGCACGGTCTCTGGCTGCAGCGCCAGCACATACATGGCATGGGGGGGGGCACTGTCTCTGACTGCAGCACATACATCATGTATGTGCTGCAGTCAGAGACAGTGCCCTCCCCCCCCCATGCCATGTATATGCTGGCGCTGCAGCTAGAGACAGTGCCCTCCCCCCACGCCATGTATGTTCTGCACTGCAGTCAGAAACAGTGCCCTCCCCCCATGCCATGTATGTTCTGCACTGCAGCCAGAGACAATGCCCTCCCCCCATGCCATGTATGTTCTGCACTGCAGTCAGAGACAGTGCCCTCCCCCATGCCATGTATGTTCTGCACTGCAGTCAGAGACCGTGCCCCCCCATGCCGTGTATGATGCATGGCATGGGGGGCACTGTCTCTGACTGCAGCACATACATGGCATGAGGGGAGGGCACTGTCTCTGCAGCACATACATGGCATGGGGGGGTGGCACTGGCTCTGCAGCACATACATAATGTATGTACACAGCGACAGTGCCCCCTCCCATGCCAATGCACTGTCTCTGCAGCACATACATGCCATGGGGGGGAGGGGGGTGCACTGTCTCTGACTGCAGCACATTACATTACATTTATTACATATAGATATTAAAGAGGTATTTTCTCATCTGAAATCAGTATTCCTTTTGTATAATTAAACTTAAAACTGGCTGGAGGAAGGTAAATATCACTTAATAAAACAAAACTGCACTTTGTTTAAAGGCAGGTCCTAGGGAGGGGCCGGAGGTGGGGCCAGAATGCGACCAGGGGTGGGGCTGGGGTGTGACCAGGGGTGGAGTTGGGGTGGGGCTTAAGGGGGCCCCGTCAGCTAGGCTGTACAGGGCCCCATGATTTCTATCAGCGGCCCTGCCTCTCATATATGCCTTATGGGCATTCCATAAGGTAAATTGGCATATATCAGCAGTATCATTAAGTTTAAAAAATTCAGCCAGCAATGAAAGTGTCTCAGAAGTAGCTTATTTGTTGGCCATGAGATTCACATCAAAATGCCATCTGTTAGCTCTGAGTGTACTAACAATGAGTACAGGGGCGTGGTCCGACCACGTTATTGAGCCCACAGTGGCACAGGACACCTTTTGCAAGAGATATTTGTCTGTAAGGAACATATCAATTCTTGAGTAAGAGTGGTGGACTTTAGAGTAGAATGTGTAGTCCCTCTCAGATGAATGATAACACCTCCAAATATCATATAGGTCGCTAGAAAACAAAAATGTGGACAAGTCTGTGCGGTGATGGTGTCTCGGAGAACCTCTAGACACATCCAATTAGTAGTTAGGGATCGCGTTGAAGTCGCCACAAACAATGACATAGCCTTTGATGAGGGGGGTAAGCTGGTGCCATAATTTTTTAACGTATGGGATCTGCCTAGTGTTTGGAGAGTAAGCAGTAATGATCCTTTAAGTAGTATTGTTGATTATGCAGGACACTACTACAAACCTTCCATCTGGGTCAAATGATTGGGAAAGCAGCGTAAAATCCACAATGTCTTCAATAAGTATAGCCACTCCCCATTTCTTCTTTGGGCTATTCGAATAGAAAACATGTGGGAAATGTTTGGACAAAAGCTGCGGGTGTTTGTTGGCCACAAAGTGTGTTTCCTGAATAGCAGCTATATCGCATTTGTGGTCTTTAAGTTCTCTCCACAACATGTGTCTTTTGTGAGGGCTATTAAGACCATTCACATTGAGCGAGAGGAGCTTAAGTGACATCTTCTGGCGGTGAGATAAAGAGCCTTAATTAGGTATTAGTAGTAGGAGCACTTACTTGGTGAGTTCGGGGTAGTGGTCAGCAGCGAGAGGATGGTGGGCGAAGGTCGGTGGGAAGACTGGTGATGAGTGGAGTTCAACTTTCGTGGACTCAAATAGAAGGAAGTGGAGGAGTTCAAGGAGCTGTCCAGGTCCTGTGGTGGCTAGTCTGGGTACAATCCGTTAGAAGAGTGAGCAATAGAGTAAAAATTTAACAAAAAGAGAAAAGAAGCTGCGGTAATGCAAAACACGCAGGAAATAAAAAAAGGCGACATCGCGAGGTAGTCTGTACGGTGAATTATACCGTTATGTTGGGGTATACAAATACCAGTCAGTAGCCGAGCAAGTCGCCCAGAGCATAGTGGTTTTAGAAAGTAGGTCTAGGAGGGTCACAGTGGACAAAAGTGAAACAACAAAGGGAGTTCATCAATCTCCGGCAGGTGAAGCCTCAGGTAAAGGGATTTCTTGTGGGGCCCTTTCTTCTGATTCCAGAATCCCCCAGTGGTGCAGGAGGGCAAGACCCTCATCCATGGATGAGACTCTGTATTCCCTGTCTCCCCTGGTTATGATAAGGGTAGCCGGGTAGTTCCACCGGTAAGCAATGCAGTGGTTTCTGAGGGGCTTTGTGATTGTTGACAAATTGCATCATCTGTTCATGGTATATACTGAGAGGTCAGCATAAAATGACAGGTTGTTAAAGGCAGGAGGTAAGTTGGTTCCTTTTCGCACCAGTGACATAAACTTTTCTTTCACTGTGAAAAAGTGGATCCTGGCTATAGTATCCCTCGGGAGAGAGGCCGAGATATGTTTCGGTTTGGGGAGTCTGTGGATCCTGTCAATAGCCAGGTCACATAGTGGAACATCTGGAAGGGCCTCCTGCATGATAGATGTTAAAAATTCATCCAGGTCAGGGGGTTTAATTGTTTCCGGGATCCCTCTAATTTTTATATTGTTGCATCTCGAGCGATCCTCAAGATCTGCCACTTTTGATTTAAGCCAGACTATGTCGTCTTCGTGCTCGTTATGGGCATCCACCATAGCATTGAAGGTTTGAGCAAATTCGTCCATTTTGTTCTCTACACAAGCAACTCTGCCATCTACTGCTTTAACCGCTGAATTGCACTGGGTCATCATCTGCAGAATATCTGCATGTATGGCACTCCTTAGGGACAGCATCATCTATTTTAGCATAGAGTCCAACGCAGGCTGGTTGTTGGTAGGAAATGAAGAGATAGTGTCATGAAATTCTAATGTGTCATCTATACTGTACGCTGATGCAGTGTCCCCCTCAGTGTGATGCAGTTTCATTTTGGATTTGGCAGGGCTGGCACGATTAGAATGGGGTGGAGAGTTTTCCTGGCAGCTTCCAGAGGTGCTGGTATTATTGCTGTCATTATGGGGTCCCACTTTGTGTGCGCTTTGCTGATCCACAGCAGAAGCATGTAGCGTGGCACTGTGAGAAGAGGCGCTGGCGTTATCTTGGCTGGTCGGGCCGCCCGTGGGGTAAAAGAAGTTAAGAAGCTTTTTGGGCTTTGACTTCCCCCTTCTCTTCATCGGCATAGTTGCTGAGCGGCCAGGCAACCTAGGGGGTTGGTGGTGTGCGTCCTGTGTGACCCTCGGTGTCGGTAATCGCTCCGGATAGACTGCTGAGCGGGGAGCTAAGAAGCTAGGTGTCCATCTCCCTCGCTGGCCGGCTCGGCCCCCCATTTATCTCTTATCTTGCTGATAATCCATGCATTACTGTGGCCCAGATTTTGACCTCGACCATGCCAGTCTATCAGCACCTGTTCTTTTTTAAGCCTTGCACTCCCTGTCATCACCTTCAGGGGTGCTTGGAACATAGCTACAAGGTAGGTCCTTTCGTCACTTCTGTCTCTAACTGGGTAAGGTACTGGGTTGTCCTGACTTTTCGCTCTACACCTTGTCAACATCTCAATGCCTGAATATGATTAGGGCCATGTCCCTATATTAGGAGAGTCCTGTTTAGAAGGGTTTTTCTCCAACAGCGAACATGCACCAAGTTATTCATATCTCACAGAAATATATAGGAACCCTTTGGTGGTGGAATGTTTTTTCAGTTGCAGAACAGTAGCCCAAGGTGAGTAGAACTTCTCTGTTTAGGAAGTTGTTTCGAACATTCTGGATTTCTGGTCATTTTCTTTTCATGCTCCTCAAAGAGCTGTCAAAAATAGCAAAAGGGGTCAGCACTACCCTGGAAAACATGTTGCAATGCAAAAACAGCTATAAAGCTGTGTCGCTCATCATCATCATGTAAACAAATGGACTGAACTAATCTCATCCCTACTCTTTATAGTAGTTCCAAACTGCTACGAATTACCACATTGTACCCATGCATGTGGCACAAATTCTGCTTACCAGAAGGTTAGACCCAAAGACATAGGAGATCTAACAGCACTTTTGGGGAACAAATTCCACTAATGGATGGATGGAAAATCTCCGATCACACCACAGTCTATATGCATTTACTTATACTGCCTAGACATTGATCTGTGCCTTTCTTTTATGATTTTCTCACTCTTCCTTGATTTTTCCTTTCTTAGTTCCAGAAAAGCTTGGTGTTTGTCTTATTGTGTCCTTTTTCAGACTGATTGGTAATGGGCTCTTATCCTGGGTGGACGCCATATGACGCGCACCCCCTGGGCCATGCAGAGGCATGATCTGCTTCCACTGTGCCCACTGGACACAGAGGACAAGAGCAATCGGTACTGGGCCACTGTGATTGGCCCAGGTACCATGTGATCGCTGTAACCAATCATGGTGATCATATGTTCACAATTATATAATTGTCAAGAATGGAGTTAATGGCTTTTGGTGCTGTGTGAGCTAATGAGGAGAGAGAGAGCTGGGAGAGCAGCTGCTCTCATGCACTTTGCTGGATCAAGATGGGGCCTTAGGTAAGTATAAGGACAAAGGGGGGTCACTGCACCCATAGAATGCATTAAAGTTAAAAACTTTGAGCCTTTAGAAACACTCGAAGAAAAAGTTATTTGGCTAGAGTTGGACTATAACTGTATTTAAAAATGCAATATTATAAATTAAGTCTTTGATTTAGTATTCCCCAATTGGATTGTGCAACAGAAAGCAGACCGTGGGATAGTGGAAGGTTATCTACTGTGAGTCAGTCAGGATCTGCATTGCACAGTGCTTTAACCCCCCTGGTGGTATTCCCGAGTGTGGTTCGGGGTTAAACTTCAGTATACTCAGGATTACCCCAGAATGTTACTCACCTTCCCTGCGATCCCCCCGCCGTCCTCCCCGTCATCCTCACACTCTCTCCCCGATCTGTGCACGGCCGATTGCTGGCACTTGCCTTCCTGTTCCCTTCCCCATGAGTGTTGCGACACAGGGGGGTGGAACCGGCGGCAAATTCAAAAGTGTAAATACACAAATGACATAATACAAAGCTGTGATCCTAACGGATTACACTGTATCATGCCATTTCAGCACAGGATTGCATCTGGTGACTTTTCCAGTACCCTGCCTGTGCTTTTCCAGTAATTTGTGCCTGGAAAATTTTTTATGATTATGACCTAGGCATCCAAAAAGCGTTCTTTTTGCACAAAGCGCTTTTAGACGAACTGGAAAACAGCGAAACTGAGTTACTTGAAGAACTGAGCGATAGTGATTTGTGGGAAAATTTGTCATCAGGTGCATAAAGTGACGACAGCAACGATTCTGATGTCTCTTAGTGGCACATAGCTTGTGGAATTTGGGAAGTATATCAAATGATTCTTCAGGATTTCCAACGGAGCTATGTGCCAGAAAGAGACATCAGAATCGTCGCTGTCGTCACTTTCCGTACCTCATGATGAATTTTCCCACAAATCGCTATCGCTCAGTTCTTCAATTAACTCAGTTTCACTGCCGCTGTTTTCCAGTTAGTCTAAAAGCGCTTTTGCGTAAAAAGAACGCTTTTTGGACGCCATGGTCGTTCTCAATTTTCCAGGCACAAAGAACTGGAAAAGCACAGGCAGGGCACTGGAAAAGTCACCAGGTGAAATCCTGTGGTGAAATGGCATGATACAGTGTAATCCGTTCACAGCTTTGTATCATGTCATTTAGTGTATTTACATTTTTTAAATTGCCACCGGTTCCACCCCCCTGCGTCGCAACGCTCGCAGGGAAGGGAACCGGAAGACAGGTGCCGGCATAGGCCGAGCACACAGCAGGAGGACGGCGGGGGATCGCAGGGGAAGGTGAGTTTTAAAATGTAAGACAACAGATTTCCATGCAAAAGAATGTACCGCTTTTAGCACAGAAATCTGGACATAATCAGACCGCCAGGGAGGTTAAGCCCAAATAACACTGCAACTAAAATATCATATTGAGGACTCTCATGCCTCTCACCATAACATCATCTCCTCCATGCAAGCAAAGATCGCGGACTTAGAAGATAGGTCCCGCAGGAATAACCTGAAAATTAGGGGAGTCCCGGAGACCATCCTGCCTCATCAACTCCCACATTTTGCCAAGGACCTCTTCCTAGCGGTACTCCCATCCCTCTCCAATGCGGATCTCACGATTGATAGGATCCATAGAGTACCCAAACCCTCTTTTCTGCCTTCTGAGATTCCCCGTGACGTGCTGCTGCGTCTTCACTTTTTCCAAGTTAAGGAACATCTCCTCTCAGCTTTCCGCAAACGTACGGAACTACCCCCCCAGGCTGCGAATCTCCAAGTCCTGCCGGACCTCTCCCAGTTTACCCTGCAGAGGCGCCGCAACCTCTCATCTATCACGAAGGCATTGCGGAACCACCAGCTTGTTTACCGCTGGAAGTTGCCGGCCAAGCTTGAAATAACCCGTGAAGGCTCGAGACATTATGTTTCCTCCCTAGAAGACGGCATCCGCCTATTGCGGACCTGGAACCAGGGCAGCCATCAGGGGGTGACAGCCCATACACATGTAGGGGGCCCAGGGGTTCCAAGGGGCCCAGGCCCCAACCAACAAGACCGAGTTGTTACTGCTGTAGTAACTAGCAATTGCTGAAGCATGGCAGCTGCAGCGTAAGCCGATGCAGCTGAAGGGATGTCTCTTTGCTGGATTGCACTAAAAATATGAGGCCATCTCTTTACTGGATTGGGATGTCTCTTTGCTGAATATATGAGGACGTCTCTTTGATAGATTGGATTCATTTTCATTCATTAAGTTGTAAGAGTGTTAAAATAGAAGTGGGTGCACTGAAGGACTCGGTGGGATGGCCAGTCGGCAGATTCGGTGGGACGGTATGTTGGTGTTCAGGCCCAGAGGGGCCCAGGCCTAAAGCTGTGTAAGGGGCCCCACAATTTCTGATGGCTGCCCTGCCTGGAACACTCTGCCTGAAGAGCAACCTGCCTGCGACAACTTTGTTGCTCCATCTCCAGAATATCTCCGCCAAGAATGGCACACAGTCTCCTACAAGAAACTGCCCAAGCAAACCAAGGGAACCAGGAATGCTTCCTTCCTCCCACCACCGACCTGAATCCTGAGTGTTTTGCGGGTACTTGTTGATGTACCCGTTTCCCCCCGCTGCTCGCAGTGATTACTGCTCTGGCCTCACTGGGGCCACTTTTTTACCCCTTTTTTGGTTGTTCCTAATTTTTTTTGGATGTACCATACAAGGTCATTATGGCTACCCCTTTCTCCCGCACCTGTATCCCACCCACCACAGTTCTTGTACCACCCTCCCTTTTGCTGACTGTGCTCTACCTATTGTCCCTATTTCCTGGACTGTAGCTCTGCTCATACCCTGTCACTACTGGACTGCCACCCTTCCTATCCACTACTACTCCTCGGACCGGCCTGCCTGTGCTCTGCGAACTATTGGCCTGCTGCAAGTAGATGTTTTCCACCACCTTTGGCTGCTAAATCTTTTGATGGCTTTTCTCCATGGGGGTTAAATTTGTTTCGATAAATGCCCGTAGTCTCAACCACCCGGCAAAGAGGAGATCCCTCTGGCAGGAAGCTCTAGACCTCCATGCGGATGTCCTTGCAGTTCAGGAAACGCACTTCAACAGCCAGACATCTCCAAAATGCTCCCACCCAGCCTTCCCCCATGTATTCCGAGCCTCCGCCGCAGAGAAGAAGAGAGGAGTTCTCATAGCGATAAGAGACACTGTTACGTTCACCCTCACGGATTCCATCATTGATACGAACGGTCGGTATATTGTTTTGAAATGTGTCATTAATAACATGCCTCTTACTTTGGTAGTTGCATATGCCCCTAACATGCGTCAAAAGAAATTTCTGCGTAATTTGTTAAATAAAGTTTCCCTCTCCAAATATGGTAACCTGTTATTATGTGGGGATTTGAATGCGCCTGTCAACCCAGACCTCGACACCTCCTCCTCTCACAACAGGAGGCCCGCCGCCTTGGCGGACCTGCTTGAGTCTGAGGATTTGTACGATGCCTGGCGTTGTCTAAATTCCACAGATAGGTCGTGCACTTACTACTCCCCGAGTCACAATTCCTACTCCCGTCTAGATTACTTCCTAGTGGACAAATGGGTACTACAAAGAGTCTCTGACTCTTCTATTCACGACATCGTGTGGTCGGATCATGCCCCGATTTCCCTCACACTCGAGGATAGTAACTCCCTCTCCCCAGCAAGAGTGTGGAGATGCAACGCATCTCTCTTCCATGATCCCGCCACTCGCGATGAGGTCTCCCAACACCTACAGCAGTTCTTTTCCCTAAACTTACCCTCAGACACGAGCCCCCTTAATAATTGGTGCGCCCACAAGGCATTTATTAGGGGTATCCTCCTGAAATTGAACTCCAGGCTCCGTAAGTCCTTCCGCTCCAGACTTGATACCCTCCTTACAGATATCCGTGCCCTTGATGCCCAGAATCAATCCTCCCCTTCCCCTGCCTTGGCCGACAAACTTTCTAACCTTCGCAACTCACTTAAGGAACTTTTGTCCTCCCAACATGACCGCTACATGCGCACGCTGAAGCTTAACTACTACGCCAACAACAATAAGGCTGGCAAGCTCTTGGCTAACCGCCTGAAAGCCAGTAGAACCAAGACCAAGATACCATCCCTTACCCACCCGCATACCCACGATACTCTGACTAACCCTCAAGCAATTGCTGATGCATTCGCTGATTATTACTCCTCCCTGTACAATCTAGGGTCCTGCACCTCTACGCCCCAACCCACGAACGCCAATATAGACTCCTTTTTGTCCAAGCTACATCTTCCCTCCCTATCCTCCACGCAATTGGAATCCCTGAACCAACCCTTCACTACCGAGAAGATCTCGGCTATGGTCCGCTCCTTGCCCCTTGGCAAATCTCCGGGCCCAGACGGCCTATCCTCGGAATACTTCAAGTCCTTCCTCCCTATTTTGTCCCCACACCTCCTAACGACGTTACAAGCCGCAGCTGTCAGTGGCTCCTTGCCCAAGGAGATGCTGATGGCCCATGTGGTTACTATCCCCAAGCCTGGCAAGTCCCCAGACTCCCCTTCCAACTATCGCCCTATTTCCCTCCTCAACCTCGACGTTAAAATTTATGCCAAACTCTTAGCATTCAGACTTCAACGCATTCTCCCTTCTTTGATTGCCCCAGACCAGTCCGGCTTTATGCAGGGCAGGCAGCCGTTGGACGCTACACGACATATGCTAAATCTCATCCACCATGCCAGGGCCAGTCAGACGCCTTCTCTTCTTCTGTCCATAGATGCGGAGAAGGCGTTCGACAGGGTCCACTGGGGGTATCTCAGGGCAGTGCTGCACAAATTTGGGTTCCAGGGCCCAATTATGTCATCGATCCTGGCCCTTTACTCCTGCCCCTCGGCTAAAGTTTTGACCAACGGCATGCTCTCCAAAGTTTTCCCCATTACAAACGGGACCCGTCAGGGTGTAACGCTCCTGTGTTTTACGTATGATGTGGATTTTCAGCTGCAGAAATATTCCACTTCAGTAGTCATGTAGAGAAACGCTGAGACACCATTCCCAACTCTCAATGACTCATCATGTGTGGATGATCTCAATTCAGCAAGTAAATACACACACTCAATAAGATGTTTCCTAGAGTGACTTATGTATATAGTAACACAGTGATAATAGACTGAAGAGACAGGTTGGGTAGAGATGGTAGATGACAGACACTTGAAAGGAAATGTTCTTGAAAGTAAGATAGTAGCAGATGGGATGCAGATAGGTTTAGCAATCATGTATGGTAGCAGATGACAGAGTAGCAGGTGGACATACAAGAGAGATCAACCCAGTGCAAGAACAGGTGGTAGTAGGCTCAAGAGCTAGCAATCTTAGATAATGCAGATGTAGTAATAGTCCTTAGTATGCAGAGCTAGATAGTGTAAGCTTTAGTATAAAGGTTATAGAGGTCTCCCCTGTGGGGTACTTATCACTAATAGCAATGTAGCAGAGGAGAGGTTCGGCAAGAGCGGATGATCCGGTAGCGGGATACAGGGATCAGCGCAGTGTATGCTTGCAAGCATGAGAGCTTCAAGACAGGTTAGCATCAAGGCACAAAGCAGTTTGAACGAACACATGTGAGTGAGAGCCGGCGATCTAAATAGCCATCCAGTCCAGCGCTCAGTGATGACAGCATCAGTCTTAAAGGTGTATGCGCACCTTACCAAAAGAGAATGGTGGGGCGCATACACTTATGAAAGAGTAATTAGGGTACCCAAAGGTACCAGAACATTACAGTACCCCCCCCCCCTTAAGGCCGGCTCCTGAAGGCCTCTGGAGCTGGTTTGTCTGGGTACTTCGCATGAAAATTGCGGATTAATCTAGAGGCATGTATGTCAGAGGTGTTTAGCCAGGTGTCGTCTTGGGGCCCATAGTTCTTCCATCGAACCAAGTACTGAAGTCTTCCTCTGTGGATACGAGAATCCAGAATCTCTTTTATCTCGTATTCTTCTCCACCTTCAACTTGTACAGGAGGAGGAGGAGGTGGGATAGTAGGCATTATTCTTTGGTCAGGAACATGGGGCTTCAGTAGCGACACATGGAAAATGGGATGTATTTTGAGGTCTATTGGCAATGTAAGCTGTACTGCAGCTTTTCCAATAAGTTTCTTGATTGGGAAAGGTCCCAAGAACAGAGGTCCAAGCTTTTTGCTAGGGATTTTCAGTCTTAAATTTTTTGTTGAGAGCCAAACGAGGTCCCCGATAGCGTACTGAGGAGAAGGTATTCTGCGAAGATCATAGTACTTCTTTTGTTGACTATGAGCGTGTGCAATGGTAGTATTAAGCAAACCCAGAGAGTCCTTTATTTGGGTAAGATAGTCTGAAGCTACTGGGTTATTTGAAGGAAAGATGCGTGGTGGAAGAATAGAGGGATGAAACCCATAGTTCAAGTAGAACGGACTCTGCTTGATCGTACTGTGGGTTGCGTTGTTGTAGGCAAATGCTGCCAGAGGGAGAAGATCCACCCAATCATCCTGTTGGTAAGAAGTGTAACAACGTAAATATTGCTCGATGCATTGGTTGACTCTTTCAGTCTGTCCGTTGGTCTGCGGATGGTAAGGAGAAGTGAGCTTCCGCTCGATCCGTAGTATGTGAAATAGTTCTTGCCAGAACTTGGAAATAAATTGTGATCCACGGTCAGACAGAAGAGTTTTTGGGATACCATGTAACTTAAAGACATGTTTCATCAGGAGTTCTGCCGTTTGTTTGGACGAAGGTAGTCTGCGAATAGCAATGAAATGTGCCATTTTTGTCAGATGGTCCACTGACACTAAGATGGTATTAAATCCTTTGGAAGGAGGCAATTCCACTATAAAGTCCAAGGACACAACTTCCCATGGAGTTTGGGGTATTGGTAGACTGCATAGTAGACCGGATGGTCTCGTAGTGTCAATTTTGGACCTGGCACAGACATTGCATGAAGAGACGAATTTTTGTATAGATGTTTTCATGTCAGGCCACCAGAATTGCCTGGTAATCAGATTAAGAGTCTTTGTCATACCCATATGTCCTGCCATAGGCACATCATGCGATAATTCCAAGATCTTGGTGCGTATGGTAGGTGGTATGTAAAGTTTGTTGTTGTAGTAGAGGAAGCCTTCTGCATCAGTATTTAGTTGTGGTGGGGGTGTATCCAAACTTATACCATGCAAAACCTCTTCCTTCAAGGAACGGACAACTACAATAATGCGTTTGTGAGGTATTATAGGAACGGAAGGGATTTCGAAGTAGTTTTCTTCAGTTAGTCGTGATAGTGCATCCGCCTTTTTGTTCTTATCTGCAGGTGTGTAGGTCACTAGGAAGTTAAACCTTAGAAAGAATAGTGACCATCGTACCTGTCGGTGCGAGAGAGTTTTGTTAGTCTGAAGATATTGGAGATTTTTATGGTACGTGTATATAAGTATTGGTAATTGGGTGCCTTCGAGTAGATGTCGCCAATTCTCCAGAGCCAATTTTATAGCAAGCAGTTCCTTTTCACCCACGGGGTAATTTATCTCTGGACTGCTTAGGGATTTCGAAAAAAAGGCGACTGGATGAAGTGGTGAAGTGTGAGTTGGTCGTTGGGAGAGTATTGCTCCTACTGCCATGTTTGACGCATCTACTTCCAGAATGTATTGGAGGGATGGGTCTGGATGGCGTAGTATGGGAGCAGAAGTAAACCTTGTCTTTAACAGGTGAAAAGCTTTATTTGCTTCATCTGACCATTTGAATGGTTTTTTTAATGCTAGTGAGCTGTGTGAGGGGTCTCACAATGGCAGAGAAGTTTCTAATGAACTTCCTGTATAAATTCGAAAATCCAAGGAATCGCTGTAGCGCCTTGCGTGTGGTTGGTGTAGGCCAATCCTGAATGCAGGATATCTTACTCATATCCATCTCGATTCCTGTTTTGGATATGATGTAGCCTAGAAACAGTACCTCTTCTTTATGAAACAAGCATTTTTTCAGTTTCACATAAAGGTTGTGTGCAAGCAATCTCGATAATACTAGTCTTACATGTCTTATGTGTTCAGACAGGGATCGTGAATATATATGTATATCGTCCAGATATACCACAACACAGACATCTAGTAAGTCTCTGAAAATATCGTTTATAAATCGTTGAAAAACTGCAGGGGCGTTGCATAGCCCGAATGGCATTACAAGATATTCGAACAATCCGTATCTGGTTCTGAATGCAGTCTTCCACTCGTGTCCATCACGGATTCGAATGAGATTGTATGCTCCTTTCAGGTCCAATTTTGAAAAATAGGTAGCTCCACGCACCTGCTCAATGAGCTCAGGGATAAGCGGTAGAGGATAGCGATCTTTTATTGTAATAGCATTCAATTGCCTATAGTCGATGATAGGCCTGAGACTTGAGTCCTTATTGCGGACAAAAAAGAGTCCTGCTGCTGTGGAAGAAGTGGAAGGTCTAATAAAACCTTTTTCCAAATTATCATCCAAATAGTCTTTGAGATGGGAAAGTTCATCCTGTGAAAGAGGATAAACATGACCGAACGGCAATTTGCTATTTGGGAGTAGATCAATGCTACAATCATAGTCTCGATGGGGAGGTAGTGCTTGAGCATTTTTCTCAAGAAAAACCTCAGAGAGATCCTGATAACATAGTGGTGCAATCTCATCTGTCACCACAGACAGGATCTTCCCGAAAGACGGGAGGTTACACGTACCCTCGCAATAGCAAGAGAGGAAGGTCAGGGTCCGTTCCTTCCAATCTATGGTTGGTTGATGTGTGTGCAACCAGGGAAGTCCCAAAACAATGGTAAAGTGGGGTGAAGGTATTAGATCGAAGGTAGTGGTTTCCATATGAGACCCGTTAGTAGTGACTAGGAGTGCCTGTGTCTGATCAGTGATCGGACCAGAGGATAAAGGAACACCGTTAATAAGACTCACTGAGACAGGTTTAAGTTTAGAAAAAATAGGAACTTTATTTAAAGCAGCAAAACGTATGTCAATATAATTTCCACAAGATCCTGTGTCAATCATGGCCTTAGTAGTAATCCTGTTCTAGTCCCACTGTAATGTTAAGCAAACAGAAAGGTAAGGGTTAGTGATTGAATTTGTCAATCCCCCTAGGAGAACATGTGAACACTCACCCTTCTTTTTGTAGACTAGGGGACAGACGTTTATCTTGTGATCCGGGGATGCACAGTACAAGCAGAGATTACCAGATCGTCTTCTGGCTCTTTCCATAGTTGATAGAGGTGGGCGTATGGTTCCTACCTCCATAGGAACGGGGTCAACGGCCGAGATCCGAGAAGAACTGGATAATGGCGTTCCCATTTTCTCAGCCTTTCTTTCTCGTAGTCTTCTATCTATGGTGATACTGAGTTGTATCAATGCATCCAGGGTTTTTGGCAGATCCGCTCGGGCAAGCTCGTCTTTAACGGCCTCTGATAGGCCAAGCCTAAATTGGGATTTCAGAGATGCATCATTCCATTCTGAATCAAGGGTCCATCTCTTGAATTCTGTGAAAAAGTCTTCTACAGGTCTCCCACCTTGTTTCAAGGATCTTAATTGAAGATCGGCAGTACTCTGCCTATTGGGATCATCATATAGGCTAGTGAGTTCTGCTAGGAACAAGGCATAGGAGTTGAGAAGCTGGTCGTTTTTCTCAAAAAGAGAGTCTGCCCAGGCCCGAGGATCGCCTGTTAGGTAAGAAATAATAGTACAAACCTTAATGTGATCAGTAAGGTAGGTACGGGGTTTTAGCAAGAAAAGTAACTCACATGCGTTTTTAAATTCGCGAAATTTTTTGCGATCGCCTGTAAATACCAAAGGAGGATTTATTTTGCGTTCAGGGGACTGAGCAGTGGTAAGTTGTGTCAGTCTAATTACCTGCTGCGACAGAGCCTGATTGTCTTCTTTTAATTCAGCAAGTGCGTGTATTAACGCAGTTACTTGCTCTTTTAATTGTGTCATCTGAGTGGTTATTTCTGCTGAATCCATTTGTGGTTCGTTCAATCTGTAACGCTCCTGCGTTTTACGTATGATGTGGATTTTCAGCTGCAGAAATATTCCACTTCAGTAGTCATGTAGAGAAACGCTGAGACACCATTCCCAACTCTCAATGACTCATCATGTGTGGATGATCTCAATTCAGCAAGTAAATACACACACTCAATAAGATGTTTCCTAGAGTGACTTATGTATATAGTAACACAGTGATAATAGGCTGAAGAGACAGGTTGGGTAGAGATGGTAGATGACAGTCACTTGAAAGGAAATGTTCTTGAAAGTAAGATAGTAGCAGATGGGATGCAGATAGGTTTAGCAATCATGTATGGTAGCAGATGACAGAGTAGCAGGTGGACATACAAGAGAGATCAACCCAGTGCAAGAACAGGTGGTAGTAGGCTCAAGAGCTAGCAATCTTAGATAATGCAGATGTAGTAATAGTCCTTAGTATGCAGAGCTAGATAGTGTAAGCTTTAGTATAAAGGTTATAGAGGTCTCCCCTGTGGGGTACTTATCACTAATAGCAATGTAGCAGAGGAGAGGTTCGGCAAGAGCGGATGATCCGGTAGCGGGATACAGGGATCAGCGCAGCGTATGCTTGCAAGCATGAGAGCTTCAAGACAGGTTAGCATCAAGGCACAAAGCAGTTTGAACGAACACATGTGAGTGAGAGCCGGCGATCTAAATAGCCATCCAGTCCGGCGCTCAGTGATGACAGCATCAGTCTAAAAGGTGTATGCGCACCTTACCAAAAGAGAATGGTGGGGCGCATACACTTATGAAAGAGTAATTAGGGTACCCAAAGGTACCAGAACATTACACAGGGCTGCCCCCTTTCACCGTCCATCTTCAATTTAGCCATAGAACCACTAGCTGAAGCCGTGCGTTCACACCCGCATATCACTGGTTTCAAATTGAACCGACAATCCCACACTATCAACTTGTTCGCGGACGACATAATACTTTCCCTATCAAACCCGACAGTATCCCTCCCCTTTGCCCATGACCTCCTACAACAATTTAGTACTGTCTCCTTCTACAAGGTGAACTTCACCAAGTCAGTCATACTCGACCTGGGGGTGGGGGCCTCGGCCAAGAAACACCTATCTACCTCTTTGCCCTACGTTTGGACGGATCAGAGTATACCCTATTTAGGGATCTTCCTTGCACCTACTGCCCCCAAAATGTCCTCCCTTAACCTGGACCACCTCTTGACCCAACTAAATAAAGACGTGGCGTCCCTGGCCAAACACGAGATTTCGTGGGTGGGTAGAGTAGCCACCTTTAAAATGCTCCTACTACCCAAAATCCTCTACCTTTTCCGGACCCTTCCAATCCCCCTATCCGCCCCTCAACTTAACAGACTGTCCACATCCATGAGACGCTTCCTGTGGCAGGGAAAGCGGGCCAGATGTGCTGAAAAATACCTCCCTCTCCATAGGAGAGTGGGTGGCCTTGGCCTCCCTGATATTGAGGACTACTATAAAGCCTCTATACTCACCCAACTCTCATGCTGGTTTACGGACCCGAATCACTCCTGTTGGGCTTCACTGGAGGCATCCTGCTCACATACCCCCGATCTTTCCCTCCTACTGTTGGCGGACTCATGGATCCCGATTAACCTCTCCAACCTCCCACCCCCCACCAAAGCCTCCATCCTTGCCTGGAGGTCGTTGATCTCCTACTCACAATCAGACTCTAATACCACCAAGGTTAGAATACCTATCACAACCCTGGAAATACTAATCCCTCACCTATCCCTCAACCATCTCAAGACAGGGGACATTCTTTGGGTTGATCAACTTTATACAGGCACACAATTAATGACCTTTGAATCCCTCTCTACCAAGTATGGTCTCCCGGCCAAGGCCAGGTTCTCTCATTCCCGTATCTCTTCCTTCTTACTGAGGCACCCCCCCCCCCCGACTATCACTGTTAATTTTCAAGCTTGGAACCACCTCACTCAACCAAAGCCACACACGAGGGGCATTTCCCTCTTTTACTCCCTGTTCCACCATAAAACGCAACTCTGTAAGACCCCCTTCATGGATCACTGGGAAGCAGATTTAGGTAGGGAATTTTCCCTTGCCATATGGGCTCAGGCCTTTAAATTTGCCTACTCCTCCTCCCACTGCATTAATCACTGGGAAACATTCCAGAAAATCCTGACAAGATGGTATAGGACCCCTCAACTACGGCCAGGTTCTACCCTTCCCTGTCTCCACTTTGTTGGAGAGGATGTGGACAACATGGGACCATATTCCATATCTTCTGGTCTTGTAAATCGCTGGCTAGCTACTGGAAGAAAATCTTCTCCATTGTCTCCCAAATCACAGGCACGACGGTGGACCCCGACCCAGCCCTAGCACTTCTCCTGTTGGGTTTTGACGCCATCCCACCTAAGGCAAGAACACTGACCTCACACATATTGTTAGCCTCAACGCTAGCTATTGCGCGTCACTGGCGCAGTTTGTCACCTCCCAATCCTTCGGAGGTGATCGCCCAAATCCACCTTAATGGTCACTACGAACACCTATTAGCCTTGCGAACCTCCTCCCTCAAAACCTTTGACACCACCTGGAGCCCCTGGTGGCAGTGGCGGACTGGATCCCCTCCGCCGCTGCTTCCACCTCAGGTTCCCCTCCCAGGAAGCCTCAGCCCTCCCCCTTCTGGAACTCCCATCCACTGAGCAGAGCCCCCCCCCCCCTTTTTCCCCTCATTCCATCTACACATCCCTCCACCTTTCAGACTGGTATGAGTACTTAACCCCCTCTCCTTTGGTATTTGTGGTACAAATGTTTCTTACTTACCTGTTGATTACCGCTGTCCTGCCTACGTTGGTATATAGCTGTAACCCATGACCGCTTGTATGTACGTTTGTTGATCGTGTTATTCATGATTATTCTTTTGTTCCAAACATTGTTCATTCTGGCTCTGCAGCTGCGTCGGAGAGCGTGTTTTCTAATTCATGTTTTTTGAAAAACCCAATAAAAACTATTTGAAATAAAAGATCATATTGAACCCATGAATAAATTGTATGCCTAAACAAGCACAGTCACCCAGACCAAATATGTAAGTGTATGTCAAGCTATGTGATAGCACCCCTTTGCAAGAAATGAGCTGGGAAATTGCATTCTAAGTGATCATAAAACAGCCTAGCGGTGTCTAAAAAGGTTCAAAGCAGTCCAATTGTACAATTGTTACTCTGGTTTACAGTTATCTGCTCTGTTGAGTGTCAGCCATCTTTTATCTACAGATACTTTAAGAGAACTGAATGGATTATAATTTACTTGTTATTACAATGTTAACTCTGAATATCTGGGATCAATGGACGATTGCTGTGTGATATCATAATGGACTGGTTTACCTTGCATAATTATGGAACTGTTTATAAAAAGTTTTTTGGCTTCTTAATTATTCACCTAAATTTTGTCTTGTTTATTCAAAAAGCCCTATCACACATCCTTAACTTTCTATACCAATAACAGAAGGCAATCGTAGTAGTAAACTTTCTGATAATATTATTAAATACATTGCCTACCAAAGCAAATATATGTATATATAAAATGAAAGGGGTGACTAATGATTACTAATAATCTGAAAATGAGTGGAATAGGTGAGACACACAGGTTAATTAGCAACAGACTTATTGCCCATAGACAATTTATATAATGTAGAAAAAAAATGCACCAAGTACTAAATACATTCCACAACCATTAGAATCACAATCATTTAAATTCCACAAATTAGTAATCCATGCAATGCACATTATATAAATTTAACCTCAAAGAATTAAACATACTGTATATAATGATATATAACACTTTATAATAACAATAATTCAGTTACTATTTTCAGAGGAACTCAAGAAGAACCAGTGATACATTTTCATTTTTGTTGAATCCTGGAATGTATGAAGAAGGTTATATTGTATTATATTATGAGCTGAATCTTTGACCACAACTTTTATGCTTGATACTATTTCATGGTGCGCTAGAAATGTATCACTTTGCCCTATCCTTAGATGAGCTCACTGAGTGGTGCAGACATCCTCATTAAACACAAGTTAAAAGACTTGCTCAACAAGAAGCTGGCCAAATTAGAGGTATACAGAACAGCAGGTGAAAACAAATGTCACTGATCAAAGAACGTCAAACCTAAAATAATAAAGCTGTTACATAGCATTTCATTTAGTCCCATGAAAAAACATCAACAATAAAAAAAGATATGCACAAATACACATTTAAATAATTGTAAAAAGCTAGTCCAGTGGCTTTTTAGATGGAAAATCTAAGCTCTGAGAAAAAAATGGTTCAGAGTATATACTGTATAGTAATAAATTAGAAGTAATAGAATAGTATATAGTATATACAGTATATATATATATATATATATATATATATATATATATATATATAGGGGTTAACAAATATAGTATTTTCCTGGATTAATTGAATTATGCTGTGGACAGAAGACATCTATGATTTTGTCATGATTCTAGATTACACTTATTTGCAAAAAAAATGGTTATTGTTGTGGGCTGATGGCAGAGAAAATAACATTTGAAGTTACTTCTACCTCAGTTAAAAATAAAATAATGGCTAACATTTTCTTTCCCTTTATTAGGATTAGCATTTAGCAACAATACCTTTGTATTTATGATGATACTTGCAAATAGTGATGGGCTGAGTTGGGTGTTCTTGTGTTTGCAGAAAACACGAACACACGAAAAAATGTGGCACTCGGCGGGAAATTCGCCCGCCAATGAGCGCCCTATAATGCACTGTGCAATTGCAGTGCATTAAGTGCATGTGATTGCCCAAAGCATGCACCTGACCTGTATGCTTCCGCCAATCACAGCACAATGTCCTGTCAGAGTCATGATTGGCCAAAGGCAGGGTGCCTTTAGCCAATCATGGCTCAGGGGCTAAATCCACACCCCACACTATATAAGACTGCTTACACGGCTTAGTGCGTTAGTGGAGATTAGGAGTAGAGATTAGGCAGGTAGTTTGTGGATTGTGCTTTCATATTAAATTCAGTCAGTGCAGTGTAGTGTAGGGCTGATTCTTGTATAACACAGTATACTGCAGTCAGTTTAGTGTAGTACTGTGCTGATTCTTGTGTGTAGGGCAGTCAGTGTAGTGTAGTGCTGTGCTGATTTTTGTATACACATTGCAGTGTAGTGTAGTGTAGGGCTGGTTTTTGTATAAAGTGGTGTAGTGCAGTCAGAGTAGTGCTGTGCTATGATTCTTGTGTAGTGGGGGCCACTGAAGTGTTGGTTTTTTGCAACATCAGGTTCTGTTGCTGCAATATTAGTACTCCCCCTTCTGTGTCACAGGTGCTATTAGTTCTGCATCAGCAGTGGGCTTTTTTGTGTGGCGCAGCAGCAGTTTTATTTAGGGTATAATTTCTGTCCTCCCTTTTGTGTCGCAGGTGCTATTATTGTATATATTTTTTGTGGAGCAGCATCAGTAATTTTATTTAGGGAATTATTTCTGTCCCCCTTTTGTGTCACAGGTGCTATTACTTGTTCATCAGCAGTGATTTTTTTTGTGGCACAGCATCAGAACTTTTATTTAGGGTATAATTGCTGTCCCCCCTTTTGTGTCGCAGGTGCTATTACTTGTGCACCAGCAGTGTTTTGTTTTTGTTTTTGGTGCAGCAGTAGTAATTTTATTTAGGGCATAATTGCTCTCCCCCCTTTTGTGTCACAGATGCTATTACTTTTGCATCAGCATTGATTTTTTGTTTGTGGCGCAGCATCAGTAATTTTATTTAGGGCATAATTGCTGCCCCCCCCCCCTTTTGCGTCAAAGCTTTTTTCTTTTTTTTTGGCTTTATTAAGTTTTACTTAATTAAAAAAAAAAAAAAAAAATATATATATATATATATATATATATATATATATAATAAAAAGGTTTATAGTGCATCAAGTACAAAAGTATTTCACCCAAGCACCATATTCCCTTCCCACACTCTATAATAAAACATTATAAAAATCCCCCCCAAAAAAAAGCAATAAATAAAAAAACAATAAAAAAACAATAATAAAACAGTTTATAGTGCGCCAAAAGTATTGCACCCAAGCATCATATTTCAATCCAACATTCTGTAAAAAGTTATAAAAACCCTTCTAAAAATCCCCATCATGTCCAAAAGGCCAACAAGGAGAGGCAGATGCTCACAGGCCACTAACAGAGGGCAAGCAGCCTCTGTGTCCACAGTGAAAAGTGGTGGTCGCAGACATGATGCATCCTCTGCAGGCGGGGCACGCTTGTCCTTTTTTTCTGGTGCTGGCCGTGTTATTGAGCCACAACACGTAGAGGAATTGGTGGAGCAGATAACTATGCCGTCCTCATCCTCCTCAACCTCTGTTACCCAGGCTCATACTAGTTTGCCTTCCACCTCAGCTGCCAAAACTTCCATCCAATCTACTAGCAGTACACCACCTGTTGATTTGACCAGCAGGCAAATTTCGCTACCCCAGTTGCTGAACCGTAAAAAAAAAAAATACTGTCCCAGCCATAAACATACTCAACGTTTAAATTCTAGCTTGGCCAAATTGCTAGCACTACACATCTGGTAGACTCTGCCCCTTTCATAAATTTGCAGAATGTGCTGTACCCCGTGCAAGGTTCAAAAAATACATTTCTTTTCACGTAAGGCCATTCTAGCTCTGTAACATCATGTGGAAGGCAATGTTGTGGCCTCATTGGACAGAGAGGTCAGCAGGAAGGCTCACATTACTGCTGAATCGTGGTCCAGCAGGCATGGTCAGGGACGTTACATTTCCTTCACTGCATAACTCTGCTGGCAGCTGGGAAGGATGCAGGACAGTGCTGTAGCCTTTTTGGCCACCATGCCTCCAAAAAATTGGTGGTGATTCTGCCACATCTGACTGCTTCACCCCCTCCTCTTCTTCTTCCTCTACTGCCTCGATGTCATGCAGTGCTTCAGTTGGTCTGTCTTGGGGACAAGAGCTACACCAGACCAGAGATTCTGCAGGGGCAGGCTCAGAGGTGGTTGAAGCCACAGCAGCTTGAGCCAGGAATGGTTGTATGTGACAATGGCACCAACCTTCTCTCCGCCCTCTGACAGGGACACTTGACACATGTTCCATGCTTGGCACATGTCCTGAACTTGGTGGTGCAGTGTTTCTTGAACAGGTACCCAGGCTTACAAGATCTTCTGAGGCAGGGCAGAAAATTCTGTGGCCATTCACCCTCTGTCCTACAATGCCAGTGCTCGGCTGGCTGACATTCAGCGGGAATTCAACCTGCCCACCAACCACCTTATTTGTGACATGCCCACCAGGTGGAACTCAACATTGGCAATGCTGAAGCGACTGCACATGCAGCAGAGGGCCATCAATGAGTACCTGTGTGAGTATGGCACAAGGACAGGCTCAGGGTAGCTTGGCTTCTTTTTGCAACGCCAGTGGCTGCTGATAGAGGATGCATGCACTGTCCTGTCACCATTTGAGGAGGCCACAAGGATGGTAAGCTACGACGATGCATGCATCAGTGGCACTGTCCCTCTAGTTTTCCTGCTGGAGCACATGCTTTGTGGAATCATGGACAGGGCATTTGAGGCAGAACAGAGGGAGGAAGAGGAGGACTTAATTTCTTCACAAGGCCCCCTTTATGCAGGTAAAATTTCTGCGGGCCACAAAACTCACAGGAGGAGGATAATTGGGCATGCATGGATGTAGAGGATAATATATAGCAGTTTTCAAGGTATGGTTTTCATTCCAGAGAAACCCAAGGAGTTATACGTGGCTGGGGAGAGGTTGCTTGTGACAATGTCATCCTTAGTGACCCAGGGGACTCAAAATCTCATGCCTCCTCAAACTTACACTGCATGGGTTCCCTGATGCTGCAAAGCCTGCGAAAGGACCCAAGGATTTGTGGTATCAAGGAGAGGGATCATTTCTTGTTGGCAACCCTTCTTGATCCACGTTACAAAGGTAAAATTGGAGAGCTCATCCTGCCTTTGTAGAGGGAGCAGAGGACGAAACATCTTGAGCACACCTTAAAGAAAAATTTGTGTAACAAATTTCAAGACACTGGGAGGTTACCATTTCCTGGACAACATGTTTCAGAGGCTTTGTTCAGTCAATGGAGGAGCGGTGAAGAAGGCAGACAACTGACCGATGCCTTTAGACAATTGTTTAGTCCTCAGCGCCCAGGGCTGTTAGGTGCATCTGTCCACAGACTCTGTTGACCGGCTGACATTTATAAAAATTAATAAGTCCTGGATCAACAGCAGCTATCAAGCCTCTGATGCTGATGTAACTGATTAATTTTTCTAGGGATCTGGGATCCCTTGAAGACTCCACTGCCTATCCTATTCCTGAATAGATTGATTATGCTAGCTTCCAACAATGTGTTTTGGCTTACGGCACCACCAGCACCCAAGGCCCAATTTCTCAGCACCTGTATTACAGGTGCATGTCATTTCAATGTTTGAGTCAATTTTTTACAGCAGCTCCTGTTGCTGTACCCAGCAAGAGTAACTGTGAGGGGTTAAAGTGTTCAAGCACCACCAACACCCAATTTTTCTGCACCTGTATGACGATGTGTACATGTAATTTCAATGTTTGTTTCTAATTTTTAACAGCAGGGTCCCTTCCTGAGCCCAGCAGGAGTAACTGTGAGGGGTTACAGTGTTCAGGCACCACTAGGGATGGGTGAAAGTTTGGCAGAGCATAAGTTTGGCCTAAACAAAGCCCATTCAGGTACTCACCTAACACCTGAACCAGCAGGATAAGAACACAGGCAGGTCACCCTGGCAAATGATGCAGGCTCACCTGAGGTGCAGAATCTAAGTACTAGCTGGTGTTCACTAGAGCTCCTGATGGTAGAGATGGACTTCGCTGCGTGTTAGCACAAGGTCGCGGTCCTCAGGATCGCCCCACCAGGAGGTGAGCAAGCCAGGGTCCAGTAACAGATATAGCAGGTAGGTATCAAGCAGAAGCGTAGTCGAGGAGCAAGCCAAATGTCAGTAGTGAATGGTAGCGAAGATACGGACAGCATCAGGAGAGACAAGCGAGATATTGGCTGGCGAAGGCACAATATTCTGGCAACCATGGCTTAAATTAGGAAGTTCATATGGTATGGATTTTGGGGAGGGGGGAACCCTATGCCGTGGGGTTCCCCTAAAATCCATACTAAACCCAAAGAGCCTGGTATGGACTGGGGGGGGGGGGGCTATGCCGTTTTTTCATTTTTTTATCTGTATTGCTGAAAGCCGACAATACATTACAGCCGCGAGCAAGTTTAAATTACATTTTGTGCTTTGGAAATGTCAGTATTGCCGCAATGGGCTACATACATTGTACAGATGCATCACTTTACAGGCACATTAAGGGGACCCCCCAGGCACAATATTTAAAGGAATTGTTTTTTTTTTTTTTTTTTTCACTTTAAGCATAATTAAAATCACTGCTCCTTTAAAAACGATTGCTTTAAAAACATTTTTTTTGCATTGATACATATCCCCCAGGGCAGTACCCAGGTCCCCATACCATTTTTATGGCAATAACTTGCTTATGAAGCCTTTAAAATGGGTACTTTTGATTTTTCATGTTCATGTCCCATAGACTTTAATAGGGTTTGAATGTTCGCTAGAAGATTTCCCCTGTTCAAAGCGGGGGGTGTTCACCCCATCGCTACTTGCAAATATACATTTGACCTAAGAACCTTAAAATATTACAGGCATTATAGTCTTTTCTTAAAGAATTTGACAAATACAGATTTTTAGTAGAGGAGATATTATTGTTCAGTTGTACAAATATATGTTTGTTTCACATATGTGTATATTTTTCAGAATTCTTAGTAAAGCGTAACATAATTAATTCCAGAATTAGGAAACATATACAGTAGATATGCTTTTTGCTATAATTGATCATGTAATGCAGGTAAATACCGCTTATTAAATACAAAATCAATTTTCTTAAGGTTACTACCCTGGTTCCAAACCTGCAGTCCTTCAGTATTTATTGTGCAACCCTTGGGCTTCAGAAGCCAGCAATGAGTGGTTTCAATTGGGTTTTCAAACATGCTTGCCTAGGAACAGTGAAGGGAAATATTTAAAAAACTGGTTACTACAAGCTAAGTTACTTGGATTAGTTCTTTCACCCCTCCTTGTTTTTTATGTGCTGTCAATTCTTTTGCCCCTTTTCATATACTTTTTTCTCTGAACTTTTACAATGGGTTTAAAAATGGGCTGGGCTTTAATGCAAGCTTTCAAGGACTAAACTATTAGGGCTGGGTTGAACAGGACACATCACTGAGTCACATGACCACTATTACACACGCTGAAAAGGATTTCCAAATTGAGCTGTGATAGATGGGAAGAGCGGCTGTATCAATAGGTAGTCATGCTTTTTAACTATATTTGTAATTTGTAAAATGCTCAATTTTTGGAGAATTTAATGGGGGCACTTTAATATTTTTTTTAATTTATTTTATTAATTTAATTATTTATTTTTTTTGACACTTTTATTCCTGTAGTGAGAAATGTATATATCCCTTTTAATAGATATAAGGGATGACAGATCCTCTTTATGGAGAAATCTGGGGTCTATGAAACCCTACATCTCTCCTCTTCTTTTGGAAAGCAAAAGTTCAAAAAAAAAATTGATCTGTTGCTTTAAAAAAAAAAAAAAAAATGTTTACTTTCGCCCTAGGCAATAACTGATATCATGATATCACTCTAGTCCTCCTAGATCATAGAGGTGATCAGATATGATCTAGTCTCTGTTCACCTCTGTGACCAGCCGCATGAACCGTCAGTTCGTTTCCCGGTAAGCACGGTAAGTCCAAGAAACAGAGACAAGTGGCAGGAGAGGGGCCTTTCCACTGCATCTGAAAGTGATTCAGCAGCTAATTGGCTGCTCAGACCGCTTTCATGAGAAAGAGAATCCCTGGCTGAAAAAAAAAATACTGGGTTTATGGCTGATAGCTTTAGCCATAACCAAGTTAAACCACTTGCAAGCTGCACTGTATATATACGTATTGCAGTCTGCAAGTGGCAACAATAAAGCTTAAGACTTGCTTCTAATCATGTGAATAATCTATGGAGTAGGGATGATCGAACGGTTCGGGTCCACCATCGGTTCGGCCCGAGCATTGGGTGTTCGAGGTTCGGCCGAATTTAGAACTTTTTGCCCAAAAAGTTCGGAATTCGGCAACCAGAACCGCCCAAAATGCAATGCTTCAGGAAATGGGCTTTAAAAGCTCGTGATTGGACCAGAACCATTAGCAAAAGCCAATTGAGGGGGCAGGAGAATGCTAGGAATGTGATTGGAGTGACTAGGGGGTCCCTAGACCAATCATTAGTGAATACGCCCCCCAGTATATAAGATCGCCCCCGCCATATTCCCAGCATTGTTATACTGGACATGGAAGAGAGTGGAAGCAGTTCTGTTAATTTTACTTTAAAAGTGTCATTTAGCTATTTTTAGTGTGAGGAAAGGGATATCTAGTGTAGTTAGAGTGCTCCTTTACACTTAAGTTAGCTTCAAAAATTTAGTTTCTGTAGGGAAAGTGTTAAGTGTCAGGGGACCGTAGTGTAGTGTAGGGTTAACTGACAGTGACTGCTATGGCAGGGTGACAAAACCCTTCCATAGCAGGGTGACCGCTATAGAGAAATTATAATTTCTCTGAGTTGCTTCGGGACAGGTATGTGGCTTCTCACCAGCAAGCATTTTTTATGCTGCAGGGGCTGCCACTGCCAGTGCTTTTTTGAGGACATGTTTGATGTCAGACATGACATCTGAACATGTGTATAGGGGGTATATATAGACATATATGTCTGAATATATACCCCTAGACATATATAGGTGTGATAGTAGCAGAAATAAATGCTTGCGCTAATGAAATAATTTACAGTAATATATTTCTGCTACTATCACACCTATATATGTCTAGGGGTATATATTCAGACATATATGCCTATATATACCCCCTATACACATGTTCAGATGTTTTGCCTGCCTCAAAAGAACCCCAAAAAATGCCAAAAAAACGCTAGCGTCAAAAAAAAAAATGCCCAGGTGTGTTTTTGCTGGCATTTTTTGGGGGGTTTTGGAGGCAGGCAAAACATCAGAACTTGTGCACAGTACCACTATACACAAGTTCAGATGTTTTGCCTGCCTCAAAAGAACCCCAAAAAATGCCAAAAAAACGCTAGCGTCAAAAAAAAAAAAAATGCCCAGGTGTGTTTTTGCTGGCATTTTTTGGGGGGTTTTGGAGGCAGGCAAAACATCAGAACTTGTGCACAGTACCACTATACACAAGTTCAGATGTTTTGCCTGCCTCAAAAGAACCCCAAAAAATGCCAAAAAAACGCTAGCGTCAAAAAAAAAAAATGCCCAGGTGTGTTTTTGCTGGCATTTTTTGGGGGGTTTTGGAGGCAGGCAAAACATCAGAACTTGTGCACTGTACCACTATACACAAGTTCAGATGTTTTTCCTGACTGCAAAGAACCCAAAAAAATGCCTGCTATTAAACCGGCAAGGTGTTACAGCAGAGAAGCCATATTCCTGTGCTTAAAGTTTTCTAATACAAACAATCTTTTTTTTATGGTTCTGGACATGCTACAGACCTGAAACTTCACATGTACACTTTTTAGACCCCCCAGATCTGAAATCCAAAGTAAAAATAAAAAAATCTCTTTTTTTTTTTTTATAATTTTTCAATCATTGGCTTTTTTATCAAAAATGACAATTTTTAAGAACTTTTTTTTGTGTGATTTTGTGTCTGGGGGGTCTAAAAGAAGAATCATATAAGTGTAAAAGAGGGGTCCCACCATCCCTGCTCTACTGAAAAATGATCTTTTTTCTGGTTCTGGACATGCTACAGAGCTGAAACTTCACAGGTACACTTTTTACACCCCCCAGACACTAAATCCAAAAAAAGTCATGCCTGCCTCCAAAAATGCCCGATAAATGCAAGAAAAAGCGCCGTAGAGAAGCCGTATACCTGTTCTAATAAAAATTATAAGAAAATGCAAATTTTTGGGGGGTTCTGGACATGCTACAGAGCTGAAACTTCACATGTACACTTTTTAGACCCCCCAGATACTAAATCCAAAGTAAAAATCAAAAAATCTCTTTTTTTTTAATAATTTTTCAATCATTGGCTTTTTTATCAAAAATGACAATTTTTAAGAACTTTTTTTTGTGTGATTTTGTGTCTGGGGGGTCTAAAAGGTGTACCTGTGAAGTTTCAGCTCTGTAGCATGTCCAGAACCAGAAAAAAAGATCATATAGGTGTTAAAGTTAAAGGAGGGTCCCGACCCACATCCCTGTTCTACTGAAAAATTATCTTTTTTTTTTCATGGTTCTGGACATGCTACAGAGCTGAAACTTCACATGCACACCTTTTAGACCCCCCAGATACTAAATCCAAGCTCTTTTTTTTTTTTTTTTTTTAATTTTTCAATAATTGGCTTTTTTATCAAAAATGACAATTTTTAAGAACTTTTTTTTGTGTGATTAATAGTTAATGGGGCATGACCCAGAACCCTAGACACTTTTTAGGGGCATTTATTGGGTTTTAGGGCTTAAAAATTGTGTTTTTTGATTACAGAAGTTCGGGTCCCATTGATTTCAATGGGGTTCTGAAATCCGAACCGAACTTTCGTGAAGTTCGGGTGTTCTGGTCGAACCGAACTTTTCAAAAGTTCGATCATCCCTACTATGGAGCTCTTTAAACATTTTAAGACTTTTGTAATCTAAGGTCCCTAATGTCTGATGTGTGTATTTCTGAAGGTGGATTGGGAGCACAATGGGAGCACTGACAGTGACCTGTTTTCATTAACTTTTTTCTACTTTTTTGCATTTGAATTATCTTATTTTGATGCACTATCGAGTTACAGAATTAATTAGCCTGGTTGCGTTTTGATCAGTCCTATATTTATGTGAATATATACTAGGGTGGTATAGTGTGGTTACATATAGATATACACTTATACATACATCTCAATTTTAGTGACCATGGTTCAGTACATGGCATATTGTTTTGTTTTCCATCTGGCACAGACCCTGTTTTTCTTTCAGCTCATCCATGCTGTTTTTTTTTTTTTTTTGCTTTCCTTGTTTTGTTTTTTTAATTTCTCATTTTTTATTGTTTAACTTCAGTTAGGTTAAACAATAAACACAAATAGGGTTGTGGGTTCTTCATTTAGTGCCGGTTCACACTTGTGCGGCTTGCAAGATCGCATGTAATTCGGAGCGCACTTCTCCTTCATTACATGCGATCTCATGTGCGGATGCGAATTCAGCCATACACTTTGTATGGCTGAATTCGCACTGTATCTGCAGCAAACTCGCACAGGAGGCTTTTTTTGAGCCGCATCAGAATCGGATCGCACAGTGGTTCACACTTGTGCGATCCGATCCTGTGGGAACTGTCAGATCGCACTGCGATATGCGATCAAACTGGGGTGTCGTTAACATTTAATTGACACCCCCTGCATATCGCATATGGCAGTGTGAACTGCCAGATGTGCGGATGCGATGCGGGATCATGCTGCATATTCGCAGCGTTCCCGCATCCCACAAATGTGAACCGAGCCTTAGGGCTGGGGTTTAGGGTTTTAAATTTTTTTTGGGGGGGGGAGAATAATCTAATAATTTAAGTTTTATTTTTTATTTTGGGGTCAGTAGCATGAACATTTTCCTGACACAGGCAAAGTTGTCCTTTGTAACACATCACCAAATACCATTGTGGCATAGGTTAGCACACTAAATTACAACATTGTTAAGTGCACCAAATAATACATCCTCAATCCCCCTATTTTCAAAGCTGCCAATAAAGTTAGGCAATCCCCTGTATTCATCATGGCTGGGAGGTTGAGAGAAGAGCCAAAAGTTCTTCACATTCAGTTTGTGAGGGGCAAGCAAGTTCTGCATCCACAAGACAAAGCTTTGATTAGGCCACACCTTTTAGAGGCAGGGAACACCTACATTTCTTATTGGATGATGAGAATGAGAGTGCTAGGAGCATAGAGGGAGGAGACAAAGAACAGGTAGAAGCAACTGACATTTATGTTCCTGAAGCTGTAGCTTACTGCCAAGTAGGCTTGAGCTATGGGGAGGGTGAAGGATGATGAGTTGGAAGACCTGGGTGCCAGAGATTGCACAGAAGGAAAGTGAGGTATAGGGACAGCAGCAGTAAGTAAGGATTTCATCCAAGGGCATTGGCGTCTTGTAGAGGAGTAGAGGGAGTAGCCATCCTATTGCACTGGATCACACTGTTCCAGGGGTGAAAGTTACTGTTAACCCTAGGGAAGCTCCAGAAAGTTCAAAAGTCTGGACCTTTTAACACATCTGCTGGTGACAGCACTGCTAGAGAAGAAAAAAAATGTCACCCAATCACCCCATGTGTCTCAATGCCAGCTTGGCAAAATTGTTAGTTTTACATTTGGTTCTATTCCAGTTGGCTAAGTTGGCTCCCTTCTGTGACTTTGTTACCTGTGCTGCATCATAGTGGAAGATACCCAGCTGCCATTTTTTTGCCCTTAAGGCCTTGCCTTGCTTCCATAAGCATTTGGAAGCTAATGACTATGTTTCAGGATCACAAAGTCAGTGTCAGGGTCCATATTAAAAATAAGTATTTTTATCAATACTGGGATCCACATGACCACAGGCATGTGGTCTATCAAGCAGGGGCAAAGACATTAGATCAACTTTTTGGTGCAATGGGTACCTTTACTGGTGGCTCTAAAGGTTGAGGAATGATGCACAGCTGGTGGTGCTGTCCCATATCATACACCGTGGTGATGGTGGCAATGCAGTTTCCTCTACACCCTTTTCTCAATGGTCTTGTCTGGTGACTCCTCAGAGTCACCAGCCCCCCCCCCCCCAAAAAAAAACAATGTTTTGCAGCAAGTATGCCTGGGGGACAGGAGCCACAGGGGACAGGAAATTCAGGCACTTCTTTAGAGGGAGGCTGACAGGTGGCCGACCCTTTGCCATCCTGTGCCAGGCAGGTCTGTGTATGTGGATAGGGAATCCATTTCTTTTGTTTTTTTGATCAACCTGGGATCTGGTCTGTTCACCAGGTCAATTTTCGGCTGAATTTGCACCTGAACAGGACTCAAATACGCACAGGACCCTTTTGCAATTTGCTCCACGGTCGCCCCAGACCTGTGTGAACCGACTCCATTTAGAGCTGGTCACACTCACCTGTCATGTGAATTGGATGTGGTGAAACCCCAGATAGCCCCCGGGGGAATTAGCTATTGACCGCATACACCGTCTGCCTAAGCCACCCCATCTGCCAGAAAATACACCGAGAGGCACTATAGTCCACATACACTTCTACCATGTAAAGGAGCAACTCATGCGAGCAACAAGGAATGCAGCAGACTACCCACAACCATACACCAACCTATCCTTTTATGCGACTTCTCCCAATAAACAATGCTTCAATGCAAAAACCTTGCCACAATCACTTATCCCCTCTGTAACCACCAGATTCCATACAATGGGGGTCACCCAGTGAAATTAGTGATCACAAAGAAAACAACTCCTTCACTGTCAGATCCTTAGAGGAAGGCCTCTCACTTCTGAGGCGCTGGAACCTCCTGGAGCCCCTCGAACAACGTCCAGGTAGACGACTCTGCCGCTCACGAAGCGTAGATCATTGTGATGGTCAGGAACCCCCTGATGAAATGACCACCTGAACACGCTGCACTCAAAAAACCAATGCAACCCTGGATGAGCCGCGGGAGACCGCCATATCGGTTCTATACCCCAGTTAATAGTCGCAGGTTAATCTGCTCGAGCAGCCTCAAGCAGCCTTTTTACCTTGTTACAACTTTTTCTTTTCTTTTGTTAATTTTTAAGTTTTTTTTTTTTTTACATAACCTCAACTCCTTATCTTAGAGTAACTCTCTTACCTGCTACAGCCTCTTTAAAGCAGCGCCTGTTGAAACAACCCATCAAGAAAGCACACAACCAGCTACACGGACCATCCGATCCTCTGTGAAAAGCTTTGGACTCAAAACTTCACAACTGTAAATAACTCTCCTCTACACGACCTACTCTCACAGTCACACTCATACACATCCCTTTAATATATCTTTGCTTCTCCACCACTGCTCAAAAGGCTCACGGACCAGTTTGAGAATGCTCAAACAACTACCCATTATCTCAAACATGCCTTTCACAATCTCCTCACTCAATATGAAGGGATTAAACCACCCGAGTAAGAGATACTCTCTATGGTCCGAGGGTCTTAAACTACAGTGTGATGTTTTCTGTCTCCTAGAGACACACTTCAGCCAAGACAAAGCACCAAAAATGTCCCACAAGAATTTCCCACATATTTTTTTAGCAAACTCAACAAACAAAACGAAAGGAGCATTCACTGCTATAAAAAACACTTTGGCCTTCAAACTAATCAGCGAAATCAGAGACATACAAGGGAGATTCCTGATCCTAATCTGTGAAATTAATAATGCTGTATACACTATTGTAAACACCTATGCACTCAACACGGGGCAACTAACGTTTCTCCACAGACTTTGGAAGAAAGTAGCCAAAATAAATTCCCTACATAGACCCTGTAACTAGACCCTGTAACAAATGACAAACTATTTCAGCCGACAGAGATTGCCAATGACTTTAAAACATACTACAATGCCCTTTACAATCTCTGCAAAGACCCCGCAATAAACCCGCCCTCAGACCAAGTCATTTCCGGCTTCTTAGAATCATTAAAACTCCCTCACCTAACTGAAAATCACCTAAAAAAATCTCAACTCACCCTTTTCTCCTAACTAAATTGGCAAAGCAATCTCTAGTCTCCCAAATGGCAAGGCTCCCGGCCCTGATGTTTTTTCGGCCGAGTACTACAAGCTCTTTTCAACCACCCTAACCCCTGAGATGTGTCGAGTATTCAACCCTGCTGTGGCAAATTCCCAGGTGAAATGCTTTCCGCCAATATTGTAACACTTCCTAAACCAGGGAAGGAGCCGGTTACCCTCCAAAAATTTTGCCCCATATCACTTCTGAACATAGACCTTAAGCTTTATGCAAAACTTGTGGCCCAAAGATTATCTCCCATTATGCCACAACTCATACACCCAAACCGGGTCGGGTTCACCATAGGTAGGCAGGCCCCAGATGTCATGCACAAAATTATCAACCTACTCCATTACACTGAAACAAAAAAATATACAGACCGTCTTTGTAATGCTTGACGCTGAAAAAGCATTTGATCATATCCATTGGGGATATTTAAAACACACCCTTTTAAAATTTGGCTTCCAAGGCAACATACTCTCGGCCATTTTGGCCTTATACTCTAAACCCTCTGCTCGAGTCTTTTCAGAAGGAGTCCTGTCAGATCCATTTACTATTACCAATGGCACCAGGTAGGGATGCCCCCAAACCCCTCAAATCTTCACGCTCATGATGGAACCACTAGCCCAAGGCAAATGTGAACAACAGACCATAGCAGGTATTCCGACCACGAATACAAAATCACCCTATTTGCGGACATAATTATACTTTGACCTTAACTAACCAGGCTTCTTCCCTGTTGGAAGTTTTTAAAGTACTAGATATATTCAATGCATGCTCTTTTTACAAAGTGAATGACTCCAAGTCCAACATTTTAGGTGTAGGTGTCCTAATCTCTAGGAATATTTCTCTTCAATCGAAATTCCCCTTTCAATGGGTCTCCACCGCCATGCCCTACTTAGTCATTTGTCTCACATCTCCTTCTTCTAAACTGTACTTCTTTAACTACTCTCCCTTTCTCAATATATGCAAACAAGATCTCCAAAAGATAATTAGGCATTACCTCTCATGGGCAGGCAAGGTGGCCGCATTTAAAATTATAACTCTCCATAAGCTTCTCTACCCATTTAGGTCCTTGCAAATATTGGTTCCATCTTCCTTTTTTAGCTCCCTTAAACAACTCCTAAGCTCCCATGTTTGGCTGCATAGGAAAAGGCGCTGCCCATACGCCAAAATTATCAGACACAACAGAGCTGGAGGCATGGGCTTCCTGGATGTAAAAGATTACAATTTGGCAGTGTTATTAGTCCAGATCAGACACTGGTTCACCCCCACCTTAAATAAACAATGGAGACAGATAGAACAAGCTGCCATTCCCAAGGGAGATTTAAGTACCCTTTTACTAGCCCACTCAATATCCAACAAGATGCAAAAAACACACCACCCAGCAATCGCAGCTGCTTTGTCTACATGGAAAATATTTTTCCAAAAATCTCCAGTGGAGACATTAGACACATGCATTCCAGCTCCATTGGAAATGAGCGAACTCCTGATACCTAACTTGTCTCTTAAATACTGGTCTTCCCTGCGACAAAGACATTTGTCGACTATAATCCAAAATGATAAACTCCTTCCATAGTCTGCTTTTAAAGACAAATTTAACTTACCCCCCCTCAAGGAACTTTTACCTATAGACAACTAGCCTCTTACATCCACAAAAACTCCATTCCAAGGGTCTACGTACCTAAAAAGGCATGGACTTTTTGGTCCTCAGACTCCTTACATATGAAAGGCATTATTCTGTTTTATAACCTCCTTCAAAAGAAAAACATGTTAAAAAAAAACAGCAGCTCTCAAAAGATGGGAACGAGATCTAAACATATCACTCCCAATGGAGACAAGCAATATATTATAACCTTAGCTCCTCCAAATGTGTTAACTACTGGGAGCTCTCTCAAAAAATCCATCAGAGATGGTACCTAATCCCAGTACAAATGTACAAATTTGCTAACCTAGATGATGACAACTGTTGGCGAGGCTGCTCCCAAACAGGGTCCCTACCTCACATTCTATGTGAATGCCTGCACATTTCCACTTTCTGGAAATAAGTATTCACCCTGATTTCCATAATAACTGGCTTTATAACGAAACCCTCTCCCTCTTTAGCTATTCTTAGCATCAGAATTGTTAATTTCCCACCTAATCTCAGAACTATGGTCATACACATACTATATGCGGCCGGAATATTAATAATGTGCAAATGGAGATGATCTTTAGCCCCCAATCTTTCTGACGTGATACACCAACTCAACCTCACTAGGACTATGCTCTGCACTACAATCCGTTTCTCTCACCAGAGCTAAAACACATGAGAGATATGGCAAGAAATAATGGGTAAATCTATAGAGAAGCAGATTCCTCTCCCTTTTATTTTATGTTCTTCTTTTTTATTTTCCCTTTTCAACACACTAGAGATAAAGTAATGGTTGAATACAAATGTTTCCATGTTCCAATGTCTCTTTCTTCATATTTGTATTTGCATTGTTCATGCTAAAACGTTTCATTGTTGCACACTTGAACCTGCAGAGTACCTGATTGTAATGTACATCTTCTCTACAAATGAATGTTGTTACTGTACTTAAGTTGTTTACTGTGAAAACAATAAAAACTATTTGGAGATAAAAAAAAAAAAACTAAGCTAAATGTAAGATTTAAAAAACAAAATATTTACACTTGCAAAATATCTAATGCTAGAATACAATGAATACAATGTCAGTGATGCTGTCCATGCCAATTGTATTGTACCGTAACACAAAGTACAGCTCAATGCCACTTCTGAAGTATTTTATAGAAATGTAAGTGGTGCTATCCATGAACGCTTGATCTTGACTCTGAAAGGAATGGTGTTTTTTCCCTTGTCATCCTCAAAATAACAAATAGTAGGACTCTTTACCAGCTTTACAATATTTAAAAAAAATATTTTTTATTAATAATGTCAGAGCCTATCTTCCTGTTCCCTTTAGTGTGGTGATCCCTTTCTTACTAGCCTTGAAAAAGAGAATTTGTTTTAAAGATTGACCTCTTATTGACTTTAGTGAAGTGGGTATTAAAGTTAGGAATTTGTGGATTTTTAATTGTGTTCTCTAAATCTTCCCTCAAATAGTACCCAAGCACATTTGCCCATTATCAATGTAGAGTGGAGAGCTCTGTACTGCAGCTGGTGCAAGAAGGCAACATTTAAATGACATGTGTTAACATTCCTAATCTAAAAAGCACTTTTTCTTCTACACAGAAAACAACATTTTATAATATATAATAATACATCCTTCTTAATGGCCAGGAAAAAAAATTGTATCTTGTTTTTTCAATGATAGACTGCAGCCCAATATCTGATCTAGATGTTTTTAATTTTATTTTGAATGGTATAGCATATATAGATTGTTTTACTATTTTGACCTATAATGTGTTTATTGTGCGCAATCAGTGTAAAATATATTGTTTTTTAGAATATATACATAAATAAAAGCCATCAACAACATTGGGCGAGGGTCTGGTGTGCATTGGAAACATCCTATTTCACCTCCTAATATATTCAGTGAGTAAAATTGCCTTCAAATTTTAATAATTTGATTTTTGGATACATTCCAACTTATTCATCCTAGCAATAAAGCTGTTAGTCATTAGAATTCCAGAACTGTCCCAAATTAGAGGTCACTCTTAGGGTATTATGGTTAAAAAGTTTTATGTTGCTGACGCTCATTTATACCTTGCAGACCTAGGCCTTTTTCTGTAAAGCATTGTATATTTGAAACCACTGAATGCTTTGGAAGCTTTTCTGAACCTAAAATAAGCTGGGCTTTGTAAATCTGAGTGTACGTTATTCTGAGTGCAGTTACAATCTGTAATACCTCCTTTACTACATTATCTCAAGAAATCAATAGTAGTAAAGAAGAAGTTCCTCTTACAAGGTAAAATATGAAAAAAATTGAGAAGAGAGTCACAGAGGTGGAGCAGAGGGTTAGTTCATTAGAGTTCATTATCCTCTCATGACTATAGATTGGTGGACTTGGAAAACAGGCTCAGACGGAATAATATCCGTATTGTAGGGCTCCCAGAGTGCTCTGAAGGCAAGTTACCGGTAAACTTTATTGGGGACTGGCTGAAAGACACATTTGGGGCTGATAGCTTCACCCCCTTTTTCATTGTTGAATGAGCACACCAAGGTTCTTCTAGACCACTGCCAGCAGGTTCTTTTTTTCAAAAGATTTTATTGAGAAAAGATAAGGAGCATTACAGAAAAAGAATGCCATACAGTATACAAAAGTACAATCATAAACAGTAAATATCAACATTTGAACAGTATGAGAGGAGGCGACCTTACCATCAAATATAGAGAACATGAAGTCCAAAGAGGTAGGGAGTGACCAAACAAAACAAACAGAAACCTGAAGTAACCCAATTAGGGCCAGGTGTGTCAATGGTCAGGTGTAGGGCAGCTATGGTCGTTGAGGGTATCCTAAGGTGGAAGAACTCAAGCTGACATGTCAGGGGGCTGGGGTAAAAAGGAGACCCAAACAGAAGAAGGACATGGATACCATAAAAGTTACAAAAGCCCTACAAGGGACTAACTACTCAAGGGGGACATGACGTAGCACACTCCCATACACCGGGCTCCAGGGGTCTAGGCCCAGGAGAAGAGGGGGGTCACGAAGGCCTAGGATCAGAAATGGGTGATTGGGATGGTACAAAGGTGCTCGCTGCTTGGACAAGCCAACCAGTGGGAGAGCACGCAGGCAGGGAGAGGGAGGGCAAGGCAAGAGAGGGGCAGGAGAGGGGGGGGAGGTAGCAAAAGAGGTTTAAAGATAAGGTAAAGGGGGGAGAGAGAGGGAAAAAGAAAGAAAACAAAAAACACTCAACATATACACACCACAACACGGGGGAGGGGGGGAATATGTAGTCTAGAAGATACATGCAACAAAGAGGAACGATAGGACATTGATAGCGAACCAAAAGAGAAATCACCAGTCCGAGGGGTTAGCAGGAACTGATGCTAGATGAACGCCATCAGGGAGTCAAAGGCTAAGAGGCCCAGGTGAGTAGCTGTCACATTAAGAGCTGAGATTAGAAAATGCCGCCGTGCTTGTGAAATGAATCCAGCACGCCCATTTCTTATGATATTTGGTGGGGGTATCATTAGCTACATGGATAAGCTCTTCCATTTCCTCTATTGCAGACACCCTACGCAGCCATTGTTTGATTGTTGGTGTCTGCGTAGAATTCCATAGCACGGGGATACATTGTCGAGTGACGTTGATCATATGGATCGTAAGTGATTTAGTGTAAGAAGCATGCGACGTAGGAGTGTGGTGCAGGAGAAGCTGTGCTGGCGAGAATTCCAGAGCGTATGTGGTCACCTGTGTGGTGATTCTTTGCACTTCCCGCCAAAACGTAGTCAATTTCGGGCAAGACCATAGAATGTGAAGAAGGGATCCAGTATCTGACAGACACCTCCAGCAGGTGGAGGGGACTGAGGGGGAGAATTTGTGTAAAAGCGTCGGAGTACGGTACCACCTGGATACAATTTTGTACCCATTTTCCTGCGCCGATACATTCCGTGAACATTTGTGGTTTTTTAGAAAGATTTGTTCCCATTCCTCCACTGAGAACGAGCAAGCCAGCTCTCTTTCCCATGCTTCACATCGTTTACGCGTAATCTGTCCCAAGTGTTCAAATAGGAGAGAATGGGTTATTGAGATAAGTCTGCGAAGAGGGCCTTTCTGCCGACAGAGTTCGTCAAATGGAGATGGGGAGTCCTTACATGGAAATTTACGAATAAAAGATTTAACAAAGTGGCTGAGGAGAAGGAAGGACCAGGGCAGGATGGGTGGTCTCTTCATCTTCTTTGCAAGAGATGAGGCTGAAAAGAGCTCATCACCATCACTGACATGATGGATACGTAAGCGGGCATCAGGCCAGTGATTGATGAGGTAGGTACGGTGCATGCCCGGTGGGAAATCAGGATTGAGTCTGATCGGGGTCATCGGGCCCTGGGGCGCCAAGATTGCTCACGTCTTGCACGACTGGTGAAAAGTACGAAGAGTCGAACCAATCAACGGATGTTGCCGTAGAGCGTGTGGGACCTTGGAAGCTCGGAGCCACGGTGTCGTGGATAAGTCGAGCGAGGTGTAGCCACCCTCTATGGAAACCCAATCCTTAAAAGGCTTGTGGACAGCCAGCAGGTTCTTTACCAAGATCTTTTCTCCTGAGATTACTTAATTATAAAGATCGAGATATTATACTTCAAAAAGCTAGACAGTGCTCAGACCTGAAAGTGGAGGGATCCCAGGTATTACTGTTTCCTTTACTTTTATGTTATTTTTCTGTGGAGGTTCAGGGTCAGCGGGCAAAATATGCACATGTTAAGAAACGTCTACGGTAGCTGGACATAACATACTCTACAATATACCCCGCAAAACTTTGGGTTGTTGCTCAGGACACACGTTTTTGATACACCTATGGTGGCCTCTAAATGGTTGGATGATAATGAGCAACTCATTAGAGCTGCTAGACATTTCTAATCTTTTTTTTATTATCTTTTTTGATAAGTGCCTTACTGTTATTTATTTAGCGACGATCTGTTGTTTATGATATGGATATCATTATTCTAGTGTATGTCATCATTAAGGCTATGAACAGTGAGCTTAATGAATGTCGGCTTACCAAATGGCCCATTTGTAGTGGTTCTGATATGGTGCCAAGGTGTTTTGTTCTGTTATAACAGTGTTTTTTTTTATGGTACCGGTGGGAGTCAATTTCAGGATTGCACTTTTGTTTTTCTTGCTACAAATCTGGATTTGGGTGACCAAATATTAAACAGTACACTGATGGTCACTGAATATGCTTTATTAGTCTTATGGGCTTACTTTGCCCTTTGCACCTTATGTTTTAAGATGGTGACATATAAAGGTCCTCTTATTTTCTCTTTGAATGTACGGGAGTTAAGTGCTGCTAGTAAAGCACAAGTTATTTTTATCTTCTTTAACCACTTTACCACCGGAGGATTTTGCTGTCTTACGTCCAGGCCACTTTTTGCGATTCGGCGCTGTGCAAATTTAACTGACAATTGCGCGGTCATGCGATGCTGTACCCAAACTAAATTTACGTCTTTTTTTTCCCCACAAACAGAGCTTTCTTTTGGTGGTATTTGATCACCTGTGCGATTTTTACTTTTTGCGCTATAAATAAAAAAAGAGCGTTTATTTTGAAAAAATAACAATATTTTTAACATTTTTTTATATGGAATTCCCCCCCAAAAAAATGTAAAAAAATTTTTCTCTGCTACCTATGTTTGGTAAAAAAAAATCACAATAAGCGTATTTTGATTGGTTTGCGCAAAAGTTATTGCATTTACTAACTATGGGAAAGATTTCTGGTGTTTTTTTTTTTTTAACGAGTAATGGCGCCGATCTGTGATTTTTTTTTGCGGGACTGCGACATTGCGGCGGACAGATCGAACCCTTGACTGACATTTTTGACACTTTTGGGGGTACCAGTGACATTTCTATAGTAATCAGTGCTATAAATATGCACTGTTACTGTAAAAATGACACTGGCAGGGAAGGGGTTAATTTTATTGGAGAGGGAGGGGTTAATGTATGCCTGGTGCTTACTAACGTGTGTGGGGGTAGGTGACTGAGTGACACAAGGACAGATCGCATGTTCAGCTATGCTGAACACTGCAATCTGTCACTCCTTGTCACTTAGGAGATCCGCCCGCTCTGTTTACACAAGCGGGTGGATCTCCAAACTCGATTCCCCGACGATCGGGGAAGAGCGCCACCTACAGGGGGAGGAGTGCAGCGAGGTCAACGTCGCTGGACGGAATCGAGACACTTTGCCTCAGTACGGTCAACGTGACCGGTCGGCAAGTGGTTAAACATTTATCTCCAGATGTGGTCTGCTTGCAGAGGACTTATCTCCATATGGATACACTACATTACTTGAAGCGTGCCCAGGACCACACACAATATCATTCAATACATACCTTATATTCTAGAGGGGTATTGATTTTGATAGCTAATAATCTGGAATATACCTGCAGACAGACCAAGCTGGATAACTTGGGGCACTACAAATTTTTATATTGTGTGCTTTTTAATCAACCATGGATAATAGCTAATGCTTACATTCCAATTCTATATTCCTCAGGAGTCTGAGATTTTTTGCAATTTGTGACAGATAAACCAGATATTCATATTGTGGCAATGAGGGATTTTAAAGATGATTTAAAGAGGAAGTAAACCCTCCTCAGGAAGTTGTACCTATAGGTAAGCCTATATTAAGGCTTACCTATAGGTACTGTAAATATCTCCTAAACATGCACCGTTTAGGAGATATTTACCTTTAATGCAGCCAGTGACGTCACTGGCGCATGCGCTCTGAAGGAACGGCAGATCGTGCCGTTCCTTCAGAGCCCCGTGCCGTGACCGTCGGCTCCCGCGCGCGTGCGCGGGAGTGACGTCACCGCGGCTCCGGCCAATCAGATGGCCAATCAGACTATACATGTCGCCCGTCATACAGGTAAGCGGACGGCACGGCGGGGGCTCGTTCTAAGGTAAGTATTTCATAATGAGCTACTATGCGATGCATACTAGCTCATTATGTGTTTCTCTTTCAGGATGTAAAGAAGAGAAAAAATTTTTTTCTCGGTTTACAACCTCTTTAAAGTGGAACTTTACCCTTAACAGCTTGATACAAAATATGTTTTTTAAGCAAGGAACATACATTCCACATTATTAATTATGCTACCAAAATTAGTGTGTGCTGTAAATTGCCTCTAGTATTGCTCCTGTTTAGTGTTGAGCGAACACGGACTGTATTATTCGGGTCCGTACCGCATAATTGGATTTTTGCTACACGGACCCAAAAACTTTACTGTATGTTCGGGTTTAAAATCCGTGTTCGGTAATTTTATTTCCTGTTTTGTATGTAATGGCGTGCTTTTAATGGCGGGCTTTCAACAGCCAATCAACAAGTGTTTAACTGGTGTGCCTTAAGCCATCCCAGCCATGCCTACTAATGTATTAGTAGCTGTGATTGGCCATCTGAAGCATGTGACCCATGTCTTTATAAGCTCGAGAGACACAGCGTGGTGCGTCAGTCTGCTGTAGTGTAGGGAGAGAGCACACAGCATACGTGCTGGCTGCTGCTGATTAGGGACAGACAGGGAAAAACAACATTGTGCCCGAAAAGAATGCAGGGACAGGTCGGAATGTAGGCAGGGAAAGATATTTGAGCATTTTAGGGATAGGCTGGAGAGATTAGGCAGGGACAGATAGGAGACACAGGACAGAACAATCATCCGTTAGCGATCTACATCGATTTTGCTGTGTGGGGGGTGGTGCAGTGAACAATCTTTTTGCCCTCACTTGAGCCCACTGAGGAGGAGGAGGAGGGAGAAAAAAAATATATTTTTATCAGTCTGTTGTGTGCAGCGTTCAGCTATATTTTACTACAGATTGCTGTTCTAATCTGCTATTTAAAAATTACAAAGTTAAAGGGGAATTTTTTTTTCCCTTCATAGCCTGCTTCTGACCGTGACATAAAACATAAGACACTGAGATACACCTTTCAAATTTTTGGGCGCATCTTACACCGCCGAGGATTGCAGGGTGCTTCAGTTTGCCTCCTGTTCCAAACTCCTCCTACTCCTCATCCTCATCCTGCCTTTAGGGTACAAAAAATTGTAATCGGGGCCTAGTCTGGGTTTGTACGTGTGAGATACACTTTTTTATATCATATTTTCTATTCCGCTATTCAATCTACACCCTTTTGGGGTAAAAAGAATTAAATTGCTGCATAGTCTGTATCGGTACGTGTGAGATACACCTTTCCAATTTTTTGGGCGCATCTTACACCGCCGAGGATTGCAGGGTGCTTCAGTTTGCCTCCTGTTCCGAACTCCTCCTACTCCTCATCTTGCCTATAGGGTACAAAAAATTGTAATCGGGGCCTAGTCTGGGTTTGTACGTGTGAGATACACCTTTTTATATCATATTTTCTATTCCGCTATTCAATCTACACCCTTTTGGGGTAAAAAAATTAAATTGCGGCATTGTCTGTGTTTGCACGTCTGAGATACACCTTTTTATTTACTTTTTTCTATTCCGCTATTCAATCTACACCCTTTTGGGGTAAAAAAATTAAATTGCGGCATAGTCTGTATCGGTACGTGTGAGATACACCTTTCAAATTTTTTGGGCCCATCTTCCACCGCAGAGGATTGCAGGGTGCTTCAGTTTGCCTCCTGTTCCGAACTCCTCCTACTCCTCATCCTCATCCTGCCTTTAGGGTACGAAAAATTGTAATCGGGGCCTAGTCTGGGTCTGTACGTGTGAGATACACCGTTTTATATACTTTTTTCTATTCCGCTATTTAATATACACCCTTTTGGGGTAAAAAAATTTAATTGCGGCATAGTCTGTATCGGTACGTGTGAGATACACCTTTTTATATACTTTTTTATATTCCGCTATTCAATATACACCCTTTTGGGGTGAAAAAAAATAAATTGCGGTATAGTCTGTATCGGTACGTGTGAGATACACCTTTTAAATTTGTTTGGCGCATCTCCTTCCACCGCCGAGGATTGCAGGGCGCTTCAGTTTGCCTCCTGTTCCTAACTCCTCCTACTCCTCTTCCTCATCCTCTAACGCCTCCTCATCCAGTCAGCGTAACACCTTCACCACAAACTTCAGCACAGCCAGGGGTAAACGACAGCAGGCAGTTTTAAAACGTGCCTGTTTGGGTGAAAAATCCCACACCGCGCAGGAGTTGTGGAGGAGCATGGAACAGCAGACCAATGAGTTGTTGGTGCCAGCAAGCCTCAAGCCCGGCCTGGTGGTGTGCGATAATGGGCGAAATCTCATAGCAGCTCTGTCCCTAGCTGGTTTGACGCACATCCCTTGCCTGGCGCATGTGCTGAATTTGGTGGTGCAGAGGTTCCTTAAAAATTACCCTGATATGTCAGAGCTGCTGCAGAAAGTGCAGGCCGTCTGTGCGCACTTTCGGCGTTCTCACCCTGCTGCTGCTCGCCTGTCAGCGCTGCAGCTTAACTTCAGCCTTCCCGCTCACCGCCTCATATGTGATGTGCCCACAAGGTGGAACTCCACCTTGCACATGCTGGAAAGACTGTCCGAGCAGCAGCAGGCCATAGTGGAGTTTCAGCTGCAGCACGCACGCGTGAGTCGCTCTGCGGAACAGCACCACTTCACCACCAATAACTGGGCCTCCATGCGAGACCTGTGTGCTTTGTTGCGCTGTTTTGAGTACTCCACCAACATGGCCAGTGCCGACGACGCCATTGTCAGCTTAACTATCCCACTTCTATGCCTCCTTGAAAAAACGCATTGGGCGATGATGGAAGAGGATGTGGCACAGGAGGAGGAGGAGGAAGAGGGATCATTTCCATGGCTTTTAGGGCAGTCATTCACAAGTGGCTCAGAGGGTGGGTTCCTGCACCCACAAACGCCAGGTACACAATTGTCCAGCAGGGGCAGAGTTCTGGAGGATGAGGGGGAGGAGGAGGAGATGGAGGAGGAGATGGAACCATGTTCACAGCAGTGTGGCACCCAGGCCAGCTCATGGCCATCACTGGTGCGTGGCTGGGGGGGATACAGAAGACACAGACGATACACCTCCCACAGAGGACAGCCTTTCATTGCCTCTGGGCAGCCTGGCACACATGAGAGAATACATGCTGCAGTGTCTCCACAATGACTGCCGAGTTGCCCACATTCTAACTTTTGCTGATTACTGGGTGGCCACGCTGCTGAATCCCCATTACAAGGACAATGTACCATCCTTAATTCACTCACTGGAGCGTGATCGCAAGATGCGCGAGTACAAGCACACGCTGGTAGACGCGATGCTGCTGGCATTCCCACCTGACAGCGGGGCCACAGTGGAAGCACAAGGCCAAGGCAGAGGAGGAGGAGGAGGAGGAGGAAGAGGTCGCCAACGCAACCAGGGCACCGCCAGCACCTCAGAAGGCAGGGTTAGCATGGCCAAAATGTGGAAAAGCTTTGTCAGCACGCCACAACAAACAGCAGCACCAGCAGCTCATATGGAACGTCTTAGCAGGAGGCAGCATTTCACCAACATGGTAGAGCAGTATGTGTGCACACGCCTACATGTAGTGAATGACGGGTCTGCCCCCTTCAACTTCTGGGTCTCCAAATTGGGCTCATGGCCTGAGCTTGCCCTTTACGCCTTGGAGGTGCTGGCGTGCCCTGCAGCCAGTGTATTATCTGAACGTGTATTTAGCACGGCTGGGGGCGTTATCACAGACAAGCGCAGCCGCCTGTCCAGAGACAATGTGGACAATCTCACGTTCATTAAAATGAACCAGGCATGGATCCCACAGGACTTTTTCTTACCTTGTGCAGAATAGAGATGGATACCGACCTTACCCAGCCATTGTTATATTTTTGATCTTTCTCACTCTTTTGGGGTGTACCCTAATTTAAAATGACTGGAAAAAAGCAGTGTTGGCTACCTCGTCCCCCTCCACCGCCGCTTCCACCTACACCGCCACATCCACCACCACCTCAACCTCCCTCCTACTCCATATGGGCCTCGTCCTTCACAGATGAAGAAAATTGTTTTATTTTTCTGGTTTTTTTTTGTTGTTTTAAGTTATTTACCTATCCACATTTGTTTGCAGAGCACGTGCCATGCTCTTAACTACATTTTGCTGCCATTTGCAGCACTCTAGCCCTTTCCATTGGTTTTTTAGAGCCATTTTGGTGCCTGAAAGTTCGGGTCCCCATTGACTTCAATGGGGTTCGGTGTCCGGGTAAAGTTCGGAAAAAGTCCGGGACACGGACCCGGACTTTTTTTTTCAAGTTCGGCTGAACCCGCCGAACACGAATTTCCAGGTGTCCGCTCAACTCTACGCCTGTTTCTTCTTGCTGGAGCCTGCCATTTTACTGAAGCCCAAAACCCCTGAACAGCAGTAAATCACGAAGGGGGACAAAGGCTATCAATTTACCAGTTTCAAAAAACAGTTATATTAATGGAATTCTGGAAATGCAAACTGTCACATTTGATTGTGTCCTCAAACAAACTGTCAAACCTTTAAGTGTCTGGGGTCATAACTGATCACATGTGCAGTGCCATGGCAGTTGCCGTTCAAACAAAGCAGCTTCCTTGGCTGTAAAGGATAGGAGGGTTTAATTCCGTTTTAAGGCTGTCAGCAGATTGGCCTCTACAAATTCAGCAGTGCCTAAAAATGCCTAAAAATGGAGAGCAACTGAGCAGGTGAAGAGTAGGGTGAGACATTGTTTTACTGGATTTTAAACAGTATAGACACATATTTTTAATGTTTTACATAGCTATACCTGCAAAAGGAGCCATCCTGAAGTAATTTAGCAGGACCTCATTTTCTGACTAAGGTTCCACTTTAAATTCTGAATTTGATAAGTACAATGTTGTTGACCACCCTTTGCAAAGGTTTTGCAAGATTTCTTCAAGAAATAGGCCTTTTTGACATTTGGTAATTGAGGAACCCAAAGGAGAAATGTTTTTTATGTTTTTCTCAGAATTAAACAGGCTGTGCGTGTCACTATGGGCTAACACAGTATACGCCCACCTGGAATAATAATAAGTAAAACAATTTACAGGTTTTGAGAGTTGGAAACAATCTGGTCTTGTATATCTTTATTAACTGTATAATGGAGGTACTATGTTATCTTTTGACCTTATTGTAGAGCAGTACCACTTGTTGAATAGAGTATTTTTCCAGTGCTTACAACTTTGCCATGCATTACAATCTCAGACTCATTTATATCACAATTATTTTAATTTTCAAACATTCTTTCTATGGTTATAACGCTGTCTGAATCTAAAATGGGTCTAATTGGTGATGTATATGAAGTTTTAAGGGGGGCAGTTAGCTCCAAAATTTTAATTACATGCAGAGAGACATGGAGTCAAGATATAGGTGATTTAGACGAGAATCAGTGGATCGGGGCGATAAAGCTCCTTCCAGAAGTTTCACTGTCCTCCTCTCAAAAGCTGACACAGCTTTATATATTCCATAGAGTCTATTATACCCCTAAAAAATATTTTTTTTGGGGTTGTCAACCTTCATCTATTTGTTCTCATTGTAACTCGCATACAGGCACGTTAATTCAAATGTTATGGCATTGTGCTAAACCATTTTGGTATTAGAAAAATATATTTTGACTTTTATCCAAACTTTGTTCAATCCAATTAACTCCTGATCCTAAACTTGCCCTTTTAGGCATATTTTGGGAGGATTCACCATTATTTCCTGAAAATATTTTATTCACCAGTTTGTTATTTCTTGCCCGTAAGTGGTTTCTCAACTTTGGCTATCTTCTAACCTGCCAACTTGTTCCGTGGTGCACATCGGTAAATGCTGTCCTGGATTGAGAGTGATTGATTTATAAGCACAGGGGTTGTCTGAATACATTTAATAAGATCTGATCTTTTTGGTTATCCTCCCCACATAAAGTATCCACTAGTGTGGATGTTCTTTTTGATTCTGTTGACAGTGTTGCTGAATTATGATGGTTCTATGTTGTGGAACTTAATTAAATTACTGATTGTTCTGTAATGTTAAACATTTCTCAGCGATAACTGCTACTTACCAGAACAAATTATTGTTATTGGTAAATTAATTTATCTATTTTAAATATTTTTATTTTTGTTTTATTTATTTTTTGTTCTGTTTAGGCATTTGTGTTGTGTTTTGTTTGTATATGTGTATGAAAAAAAGAAATAACTAAATAAAAAGTATTTGATTGAAAAAAAAAGAAGCTGGGCTTAATTTCATATCTACTTTGCCATTTCACCCGAATGAGCAAGCTGCTATATATGCTGCAACTTGGAGTTAGAACCACACTATACAGAGGAGCCTTGGCAAGGCAGTGTGGCTTCCCCATATAATTACAAATATGTGCAACTAAACCCTCTGTTTTTTTTTTGTAAATTAGTTTATTGAAACAGAAAAGGCATATGACAAGTCACAAGAAAAATACATTGAGCATTATTAAGATAAAATAGAATACATAGCTCTCAGTCAACATATCCAGCATGAAATAACAGGATAAAAACGTATTGGAATGTGAAGATGGATATAACACAACAACCTCATATAATTACAGCAACCCCTGAAATCACAGCTCAGAGAGAGGTAAGGTACCGAGTGTAGAACAATGAGCTTAATGACCAGGTCAGGGCAGTCTCCCGTCACCACCGGCATCTATCATATGGCCGGCAACAGGTGCGCGGGGGGTCGCGCCCCGACAGTCACCAGACTGCTCCGTGGTCACAGGGGGAAATGATATAAGCATGTCTGACCGGGAGCAGGACGTGGATCAAACAGAAACTAGAGAATTATGCCTTGAAGGACAAACTAGAAATAAAGGAGACAGCAAAGAAAGAAAGTCCAATCCGCGGTATCCAGAGACACTGGAGATTAGGGGCAGTAAGGAGAAAGAGAGATAAAAGGAAAGCCAGAGAGGGGAGCAGAGGGACAACCGGAAAGAGAAAAAAGGGGGGGGACCGCGCGGCCCAGCGCCACCCGTGTCATCAGAGCAGTAAGTCATGGTATTCCGCAGTAAATGTGAATTTGTGCCAGTAGTACCAGCGCTTCGAAAATTTCTCTCTAGTTCCCCGCTCCGTTGCCATCAGGTCTTCCATTTCATTGATGCATTTAACTTTACGGAGCCACATGGCTACAGTTGCGGGCTGAGTCTGCTTCCAGAGGGGGGGAATGCAACTTTTCGCCGCCGTGAGCAACAACGGCAGGATGGATTTCCGATAGGATGCCCTCGGAAACTCGTGATGGTGAAGAAGGAAAAGAGCAGGGTCCATCTTCAGAGAATGGTCCGTGAATTTTTGGGCGATGGTACGCACCGAAGTCCAAAAAGGCTTCAGCCGCTCACAAGACCAGAAAATATGGAGGTATGTCCTCGCCTCCTTCCCACACCGCCACCAAGTGTCAGTACAGGTCAGGAACATCCGACTAAGCCTTGTCGGGGTGTAGTGCCACCGGGTCAGGCACTTGTACCCCACTTCCTGGTAGCGAGAGCAGAGCGAAGTTTTATATGCGAAAAACAGTAGGCGTTCTACATGTTGATCGGTGAAGGTCAGGCTGAGTTCTCGCTCCCAACGTGCAATGTAGGGGGGGTCGAAATGGTGCCTCGGGTGTGACCAGAGCCCTGTACATCAGGGAAATAGTGTGTCATAAAGGAGACGGGGCAGAGCAAAGTTCTTCAAAATAGGTGAGACGTCTGGTAAACAGAGGCGCCGCAGGCAGAGACTACAAAAAATGAGAAAGTTGGACCTGCTGCCAAAAGGACAATGTAGAAAAGGTAGCGTCTGAGTGAAGGAGAGATCTAGGGACCCATGCCCCGGCTCGCACAAAATGATGGGCCTTGCCGAATCCGGCCTCCCTCAGGGACCGAAATCCCGGATGGCCTATCCCCGGCGGAAAGTCGGGGCTGTCAATCACCGGGAGAAGTGGGGACGGCAGAGTAGCCAGTTGGCCCCCGTGGCACAATGGCACAACCGTCTGCCGACCAGCAAAGTGGGTCCAATGGTCGGGTGGTCGGATAGTTCCCTAGGAACGGGGGAAGGAGTCCACAGAGAGGGCTCAGGGGGAGACCCCACTGAATGCCTCTCCAACCGCACCCATTGCTTCAGGAGGCTATGGCGATACCAGTCGAGGATACGGGACATGTGGCACACCTCATAATAGGCCACGGCACCTGATAGAGCCATGCCGCTACTCAATTTAGGCATGCGCAGGATATGTAAGGCCAGTCTTGGGGGACCTCTACGCCAAAGAAACTCTCGGAACAGTCGATTCACCTTCCGAAGGAAGGAAGACGGGACGGCCACCGGCAAAGCCTGGAACACATATAGGAGGCAGGGCATTACATTCATTTTAATGATGCTGCAACGCCCGAACCAGGAAAACCTACCCTCGTGCCATTCATCGAGATCTTTCTTAATACGTGCCAGCAAAGGAGGGAAGTTACATTCAAAAGCCTTGTCGGGGTAGTGCGGCAGAGAGATCCCCAGGTACCGAATATGAGAAGACCCCCATTTAAAGGGGAAATCAGCCTTAAGGAGAGCGGAAAGAGCGGGCGAAATCGCCACCGTCAGAGCCTCTGATTTTGTTTGATTTATTTTGTAGAACGAAAGAGATTCATAAATGCGGAACTCCCGCAGTAGATTGGGAAGAGAGGTAAGAGGTTTAGTGAGAAAAAAGAGGAGGTCATCCGCATATGCCGCCACTTTAGGGGATAGTGTCGGGGAGGCCGATACCCCAGCAACATCAGTATTGGCCCTTACCGTTCTCAGGAAAGGCTCCAGGGTCAGAACAAAAATCAGCGGGGAGAGGGGGCAACCCTGCCGAGTCCCATTAGAGATCTCCAGGGGGTCAGATAGAAAACCATTGACCCTCACTCTCGCAGAGGGGGCGGAGTATATAGCTCGTACCCAGGACATAAGTCGCTCCCCGCCCCCACGTGCTCCATCGTAGCGAAAAGGAATTCCCAATTCACCCGATCTAATTCCTTCTCCGTGTCCGTGGATAGAAGCAAGGTCGGGAGACGGCGGGTACAGGCAAGGTAAACCAGGTCAAGCGCTTTAGTGGTATTGTCACGGGCTTCCCGAGAAGCGACAAAGCCCACCTGGTCGTCATGGATCAGCTTCAGTAACAACGGGGCCAATCTAGAGGCCAAGACCTTCGTAAAGAGCTTTAAATCGACGTTCAAAAGCGAGATAGGTCTGTAGCTGGTACAGACCAGGGGATCCTTTCCCTCCTTTGCGAGAACCACGATATGCGCTCTGAGCGAATCCGTCGGGAACACCGCTCCCTCACCAGTCGCATTGTATGCAGTGAGGAAATGAGGGGAAAGGAGGTCTAGAAAGCATTTATAGTACCGGAGGGAGTAGCCATCTGGGCCCGGAGCCTTCCCAGGCTGCGTCACCTTCAAAGCCATCAAGAGTTCATCAGATCGCAGAGGTTCATCCAACTTCTCAACCTCCTCCACTGGGAGGGAGGGGAGGCCTGAAGCACAGATGTACGATCAGATTGCATCGATCCTCTCCGCCCCTGAAGGGGCCGCCGAGTCCGGTGACAAGTTGTAGAGAGTAGAGTAATATTAGCGGAAGGCTTCCGCGATGTCCGCCGTAGAGTATACCTTGCGACCCCCGGAGGTTGAAATCTGTGGGACAAAGGTGCCCTTTGCGCCAGCAACTTTCCGCACTTGTCACCGTGTTCGTAAAACGACCGCCGACACTTGGCCAGCGCTGCCTTTGTACGAAAGAGGACCAAGGACCTAAGCTGGTCTCTTAGAATAGTAAGCTCCTGCAGGGCAGCCTGTGCCTGAGAGCGCTTGTGAACCAGCTCTAGTTTGCCAATGTTAGAGAGGAGGTCACTCATCTGCTTAGCACGTTCCTTCTTGCGGCGCGAACCTATCTTAATGAGAACTCCACGCATGTAGCTCTTATGAGCCTCCCACACCATCAGGGGAGGACTCTCGGCCATAGCATTGGAGGCAAAGAAACTACTAAGCTCAGAGCCCAGTTCCTCCATGATGGCAGTGTCCTGGAGAAGGCTATCATTTAGCTGCTACTGCCACTGCGGGCGGTCCGTCAGGCTCAGATCTAGATCCAGAAGGATCGGAGCATGGTCAGAGATCGTAATAGATCCGATGGATGCATAAACGACGCGGGGCAGCAAGGCCTGAGGCAGCAAGAAAAAGTCAATTCGAGAATAGGAAGCATGAGGAGGGGAGTAGAAGGTGTAGTCCCTCACCCCCGGATGGAGAATGCGCCAGGGATCGACCAGCCGGAACGCCTGGAATAGCTTCTTGAAGCGCTTCAGGGCAGTGTAGGAAAGGTGAGAAGAGCCCCTAGAGGTGTCTACCACCGGATCTAACGCCAGGTTAAAATCCCCTCCAAGGATGATCTGGCCCTCTGCAAACTCCTCCAGCTTTGAGAGCAGAGACTCCAGGAAAGACACCAGATTAGTATTTGGGAAATAAAGGTTAACCAACGTGACCGTCAGGGTCCCCAGACGCCCCTTGACAAAGAGAGCACGGCCCGCGCCATCACTCCACGAGTCCGAGAGCGTCCATGGGGCGCGACTATTAATCAGTATACATACCCCCCTTAGTCTTAGAATCAGAAGAACAGCCGTGGTAGACTGTGGGAAATCGACGATCTCCCAGTTTAGGAAGCTTGTCTGACTTGAAATGAGTTTCCTGTAAAAAGCCAACCTGGGCCCAGAGACAGTGAAGATCAGAGAGAACAACAGAATGCTTCTCAGGGGTATTTAGCCCCTTGACATTGAGGGATACTAAGCGTATCGGGTCCGTTCGGGGGGGAGCCAATCCCCCCCCACCCCAAGGACAAAGAGGGACAGCAGAGAAGAGGATAAACGGTAGAAAAAGGCCCAAAAGATACAGAGACAGGGCAGGGAGGAAAGAAAAGGGGAAGGAAAGGGAGAGAGTAAGATACGGAGTAGAGTAGAAGAAGAAGAGAAAAAATAAAATAATAATAATAATAAAAAAAAAAGAGTGCAGTCCTGGTGCACTGGGGGGAAGTACTACAGTGCCAAACGCACTGAGGAGACCGAGTCTCAAGGAACCAAGAGGTTCGACCCACAATGCCCAAACAGCGGGCAGAACAGGTGGGACCTCAAGGGACACCCTACGTGGGGAACGAGGAGGGTCACTACTGAGAAAGGAAGGTGACCACTTCCCGGATCCCCCCAAACCGGCAATCTAAAAACGACTTTAACAATTGTATAGATAGATAGATAGATAGATAGATAGATAGATAGATAGATAGATAGATAGATAGATAGATAGATAGATAGATACAACTTTATTGTCATTGCATAGTACAGGTACACAGCAACGAGATGCAGTTTGGCATCTACCAGAAGTGCAAAATGTAGCAATCGTGCAAAAGTGCAGATAAATATCTAGCATATTTATAGTGCAGATAACCATCTAGCATAATTAGAAAATATATATACAGTAAACCCCCCTCCATTGCGGGGGTTACGTTCCGGACCCAGCCGCGAAAAGTGAAATTCTGCGAAATAGAAAACCCCTATTAAAATGCATTGTAGGCATGTTTATTTTACTGTCACTGTACTTGTAGAAGCATTTTAAGGTCTTTAAACACACTTTTAAAACAATAGAAACTCATTTAAACACATAAAAGATACTAAGAGACATAGCAAGAGCTATGGAAAACACAAAAATATTTCATTTTTAATGATTTATATAGTAAAATAACATTACAAAAAAAACGCGAATTACCGGGACCTCAAAAACTGAACCGCGATGGAGCGGGGGATTACTGTACACCATATATATATATATATATATATATATATATATATATATATATATACATACACATGCATTATATACACAAATGAATGTGAAATATTGGGCAAAATGTACAGTAATGATACAGATATAAATAGTGCAGATGTACTGAGGAGTGAAAGATATACTATGTAGTATGTACATGTATAGTACAGAGGTTACATACAGTCTTTTGTTTGTGTTTGTTTTGTAATGATTAGCGGTGTAATGTTGAGTTCAGTAATATGATGGTGGATGGAAAAAAACTGTCCCTGAACCTGCTGCTTCTAGTGTGCAAGTTTCTGTATCTCCTTCCTGACGGAAGGAGGTTAAACAGTTTATGACTGGGATGCGAAGAATCCTTGATGATGTTGTGAGCTCTGCGCAAACATCTGCTGTGGTGAAGGTGCTCAATGGCAGGTAATTGGGTGCCAGTGATGAGCGGTTTTTACCACCCTTTGCAGTGCTTTACGTTCACTCACAGTGGAGCCTCCGTACCATACAGTGATGGAGTTGGTCAGGATGCTCTCAATGATGCAGCGGTAGAAGCTCGTTAAAATCCCCGGGGACAAATGAGATTTCTTGAGACTTCTCAAGAAATACAGACGTTGTTGTGCTTTTTTTACCAGAGCTGACGTGTTCTGCTGCCAGGACAGATCCTCAGAGATGTGAACTCCCAGGAACTTAAAACTGGAGACTCGCTCTACCTCGGTTCCATTGATGTTGACTGGTAGATGTCTCCCGCTGTTGGATTTCCGGAAGTCCACAATGAGCTCTTTGGTCTTTGTGGCGTTGAGAGTCAGGTTATTGGTGGCACACCATACTGCCAGATTACAGATCTCTTCCCTGTAGGCCGATTCGTCATTGTTTTCAATCTGGCCGACCACGGTGGTGTCATCCGCATACTTGATAAAGATGTTGGATTTATACAGAGGAGCACAATCGTGGGTGAACAGGGAGTAGAGCAGTGGGCTCAGAACACAGCCCTGCGGTATGCCAGTGTTCAGAATGAGGGTTGAGGATACCTGCTTTCCCAACCTGACAGATTGAGGTCTGTTGGTGAGAAAGTCCAGAATCCATCTGCAAATGGAGGTGCAGATACCCAGTTCCCTGAGCTTAGTGATCAGTACAGTGGGGAGGACTGTATTGAACGCAGAGCTAAAATCAATGAACAGCATTCTAATGTATGTATTGCTCTTATCCAGGTGGGTGAGAGCAGAATGAAGAGCTGTGGAAACTGCATCCTTAGTTGACCTATTCGGGTGATAGGCATACTGGTGTGGGTCCAGTGTAGGTGGTAGGCCCGCAGTAAGGTGATTCAGGACCAGTTTCTCAAAGCATTTCATAACAATAGGGGTGAGTGCAACTGGGTGAAAGTCGTTCAGGTATTCAGCAGCTGAGTGCTTAGGCACTGGTATAATAGTAGTGGTCTTTAGGCATGTTGGTACTGTGGCTTGAGCCAGTGACAGATTGAAAATGTCAGAAAAAACATGTGCCAGTTGTCCAGCGCATGCTCTGAGAACACGTCCCGGTATGCCACCTGGGCCAGCTGCCTTACGTGCATCCACTCTGCTAAACACTGAATAGACGTCCGTTGTAGAGAATGAAAGTGAGCTGTAAGCAATAGCAGAGTCCATGGTTGATGTAAAATGTCCTGTGCATTAGTCAAAACGAGCAAAAAAGTGATTAAGTTAGTTCGGTTGAAAGGCACTGCTGGTTGATTGAGCTGTAGGTATGTAGTCTGTGATTGACTGGATGCCTTTCCACATGCGTCTGGGGTCAGAGTTGTGGAAGTGCTCTTCTATGTGTAATTTGAATATGAGCTTTGCTTTCCTGATGCCCCTTTTCAGGTTGGACCTGGCTCTGTTATAGTCCTCTACACTGCCAGATTTAAAGGCAGCATCTCTTGCTTTCAACAGGAGACGGACTTCAGAGTTCATCCACGGCTTCTGATTAGGAAAACATTTCACGTGTTTGACGGTAGTGACATTGTCAATGCACGTGTTAATATAGTCCAAAACAGATGATGTGTAAGTGTCCGTGTCTGTATGAGAGTCCAGTGTAGCCTGTGAGGCAAACATGTTCCAGTCAGTATCCTGAAACTGCTGTAGTAAAGAAGAAATGGCCCCCTCTGGCCATACCTTTTACTGTCCACAGAGCTGGTTTCACACGTTTGATTGAAATATAGGCATCACATGTGGAACAAAGTGCAAAAACTTAGGAGCAGCAATAGAAGAGCCCGTGAGGGCATGACAACCTCGCAACCGTGGTCATTAAAAGGCACAGTACATATACCAGACAACAAAAAGGAGTGGCATGGCCCGAGCCAAGCGGGGGGAGGGGGGGAGGCAATAAAAGAAAACAAAAAACATACATACATAACAGGAACATGCCCACGGTGAAGCAGTGCAGCAGGTGCATTGCGGCCCCTCTGTCCCCAGAAACCCTATCGGACTGTGGCAAAAAGGGGGGGGGGAGGGGAAGAGAGGGGGGGGAAGGGGGGGAAGGGGGGGAGGGGGGAAGGGGGCGGAGGAGGGGGGGGAGAGCTCCTGTACTAGGTAAACCCAGGACAGCCAATTTAAACAGTCAGCCGCCCTCACGGTTGGTGGAGCCGTGATCAGCAACATCAAGTACACATAGTACATTCCTGCAAAGCGAATCACAGCAAAGGAGGCTTGTATGTATACATCACAATCAGCAGAACATAGGAGATCCCAAGGACAGCCCGACCACCCAGAGATCCGTCACATATGTCTGAGACTCAGATATCACCCACGGACAGGCAGATAAAGAGGGGAACAGCAGCAGTCAGTGTGGTCCGCCGGGGGACCCCAAGTCGGCATGGTTCAAGGATAACCCCCCATACTTCTGTGGCACAGAGGGGCTGTGAAGAGCAGCAGGTCCAGATGCGTGCTGGGAAGGTAGGGATGGCACAGGTAGTACTGCATGTCGCCAACCAGGACTAGGCAAACGGGCAACAGTGAGGGGCATACACAAGGGGAGATGGCAGATCAAGTCACAGGTGGAACAGATCCGTGGGGAGCAAAATGGAACACGGGGGGGGGGAGTATATGGAAGGAGCAAAGCAGGGCCACGGGCAGACTCACGGTTGCAGGTCACAGCAGCTTAGGATTCCGGGGAGGCCTCCGCCGGGCCGGCAGAGCCTGAGCTCACAGATCTTCGAGCAGGGCGTGAACCATTGGATCGGGTTCGTGAGGGGCCACCTCCTGGGGGTCGATCCTCACGATCCGGCCATCTCGCCAGCAAGTTCAGTATGTCCTGTGGGGCCAAGCCAGCAAAGCGGAACAATGCGGGGAGATCTTCATGCCTGCGGAGGGTGAACGAGGCGCCGTTCCGTCTGACAGTCAGCTGGAGGGGAAATCCCCAACGGTAGGTGGCATCCTGGGAGCGAATTCGTTCCAAAAGAGGCTTAAGCATGGCCCGGCGAGTCAGTGGACCCCTTGAAATGTCCGGAAAAATAGCAATCTGCGCCCCATCAAAGTCTACCGGGCCATGCGACCACGCCCTCATCCCCTGCTTCTTCACAGTGTAACGGTGGAGGCGGCAAATCACGTCCCGTGGTCTGTCTGCATCCTGCGAACGGGGGCCCAGGGCTCGATGGACCCGATCGAAGAGAAAGTCCACCGGAGGGTCTTGCGGCAAGAGCCTGGAGAGAATGGCCTGCACAGTCACCACCAGGTCCTCCCGGCCAGTAGCCTCAGGTAGGCCCCGGAGCCGCAAGTTGTTGCGGCGGCTCCGGTTCTCCCTGTCCTCCATCCGGAGCTGTTGTTCCGCCAGGGCATCAGCATGGAAAGCCTGGACCTGTTCTAGGTGGGCTACCCGGGATTGGAGATCTCCTAAAGCGGATTTGCCAGCTGCCACTCGCCCCTTAACCAGGGACACATCTGCCGTAATCACCGTGAAATCGAAGCGGTGCTGCTCCGCGACTTGAGCCACGATGTCCTCCATGTCCCGCTTGGTAGGAAGGGAGTGGAGCAGTGCCCAGATGTCCGTCTCCTCCTCCGGATTCACCATCAGGGAGGGTTGTGAAGACGGGAAAGAGCTCTGAGACATCGTAGCGATGGCGGACGGCTGGGGAGAAGCAGCCGGCAGAGGCGGCGAGACAGCGGTCCGGGCAAGGCCGCTGCTTAGGCCTACCACCGGAGACAGTGGTCCTGGAGTCGGGGAGCCTTGGAAAAAACTGCGGATAGGAGCCGATGGTGTAGCCCGGGAAGCAGCCTTCCGTCTTCCGCCGTTTGTAGGTGCTCATGTCAGCCTTGTAACGATAGTTTAAGCCGGTCAGGGAGGCCAGGAAGCGGGAGCACCAGAGAAGAACGTTCTCACACCGCCATAACCTAGCCACATTCCCCCTAAACCCTCTGTTTTTAACATGAATTCTTAGACAGGATCCAACCTGGGTTTTTGGCAGGCTAGCTGGTCAGTATGCTGGGAAAATGTTTGTTTGTCATGTGCAAGGCCCTTTCATGTGCCCCAAAAATTAAAAAATACAGCATGTATACCATACAAACAGGTATCTCCAGTTGGCTATGTAAAGAACCAGATCTGTCATTTTCTTCTTCAGTGTCAACGTATAGTGGTACTCAATGCTGGAGGAACCAGCACTTATGTTAGACATAGCGTTTGTGTCTGCAGCCTTGTCCTTTGAACCCAAGCTATTTTGAGAATGCACTCCCCCCCTCCCCCCTCCTGGGGTTGTGTCCATGGCAGCCTGAGTTCATAGGAGATAGACTGAAGGAGCAAGAGATGACCACGATGGGTAACAGCAGCTTTGGAATAAGGTCTCAGGTGTGTCTCTATCATGTGCAATGGCAATGCTGATGAACAACTTTTACATTCAGGAGAGGAGAATGGCATACCTTTGAAATCTGATATCTTTGGAAGCATGGCAGGCTATGCTGAAGTTTGCAGAAGACAATGTGATTTAGGAATACCAACATGCATTGTTTGATTCTTTGTACATTGAACAAACCTGCATGCATATATTTAAGAGATTCCAATAATTAACTACTGGCTATTTTGTCTGGTTTTCAAGTATTATGCTTATTACTAAGGATAAGTAGAACACCTTGAGGCAAATACAATGTCCAAACTGTTTGAGAAAACTCTACCACACCTTAGCATTGATTGTCTGAACAAGTAGATAATGTTCACTTAGCTTAGTGAACCCAGTGAAGCTATATTCACTTAGAATGCTGAATCATGTGGGAATTGAAGTGACTGATTGAAGGATTGAAGTGAACACCGCTTTACTTCGTGTACTACATTAAGTAGAAATTCACTTTGTAAGTTGAAAACTATCTATCTCTTTAGTAATTCAACACCTATATGTGTTGTATATTTTAACTCTGCAGCAGATAAAAAAATCACAAGTGTTTGAGAAAACTGTTTCAGGCTCCCTGAGTGATTTATTTTCTCAGTGATAGAATAGCTGGCAATTACATTTTTTGAGTTTCATTTGTAAATGTGTTTTAATCCAAAGGGATTCATGTATCACAAGCAGTTAGTGAAAAAAAAAAATAAAAATCAACAGCTATGTATCCTATACCTTATACGTACATGTCCCACTCAAAGCTTCAGTCCCAAAACATGTTTCCATTAAAAAAAAATAAAACAAATAAAACTAAAACAGGCCTAAACCATTACCTTACCCCTCTGGTTTAAGGTAACTATACACATACGTATTAAATACACAGACAGATGTTTTATCCTTCAAGTTATCTATTTTTTTCACTTTAATTGCTGAACGTTTCAAAATATTTAGCTGATAAAAAGTATTGTGTATTATTACCTTTTTTCCTTTTGGCAGCATTTGCTTGACAGTAGTATAGGGTTGCCATCCACATAGCGTACCGTGTCAAACTGTATTTAATGGGCTGACTGTATTGGATGATGATGTCATCTTAGCCTTTGTGCCGCAGGGGGGAGTGTTCTCTTTACATCAGAGTCCCACCTTTGTTCTGGCAAAGAACTGGACAGGATAGGGGTTGTCTAAATGGCAACATTACAAACACAATTCCTTTACATAACATGCTTGGGGATATCTTAACCCTGCACATAAATTGGCACACCTGTGTGAGTTACTTCAGCATAACTATTGAGACTAATGCCTCGTACACACGTACCGATTGTTGGCCGACCGATCGGCCGTCTTTTATCCAGTGTTGTTGTGTTGGTTGAAATGTGCTCTAGACTGCACACGAATTTTGTCCGCCAACAACAACCAACTGCAGAAGTGATGTCATGTTCTGGTCTACTTTTTGTGTGTTTTTTCTTCTCTGAGCATGCCCAGTCTTGCTCATCTGACTTTTGTCGGCCGAAATCTGTACTGACTGATGAACAATCGGCCGTTCTGGTGACGGCCAACAAAAATTTTATAGCATGCACATCAGATTTTGTTCGGCCGAAAAGTCGCAGTCGGTTGTCGGAATCATCATACTAACAAGCCGATAATCGACCGATCGGGCGGTGGCCGAAAATTCACGGCCAACAATCGGTACGTGTGTACGGGGCTTTAGGCCCTGTTCACACTGGTGCAACATACGCTCTGACTTTGGGAGCACATGTCGCATGACGTGTATAAGTCAAAGGTTCTCTATGAAAACCATCTTAACTGGTCTGACTTGCATTGGTCCAACTTTGAAAAAAGGTTCCTGCTCTACTTTGGTTTGACTTGGACATGATTTCGGCCCATTGATTAGAAAGTAAGTCGCATCTAAGTTGGATCATCATCTTAACTGATCCGACTTGTGGCATGCGACTTGTGCTCTGAGGATCTTGAAGGGGAACCCCACACCAAAATGTAACACTTTTTTGGGTGAATGAGTAGGGGTACAATGTACCCCTATTCATTCACATAGGGGGTGCAGGATCTGGGGGCCCCCAGATTCTGATAAGCCCCTGCCAGCAGACCCCCACAATCACCACCCAGGGTTGTCGAGAAGAGACCCTTGTCCCCATCAACATTGGGACAAGGTGATTTGGGTTAAGGACATGCGGCCTGGTATGGTCCAAGAGGGAGGGGGGGGGCTTTTCGCACATCCCACCCCCTTTCCTGACCTGCCAGGCTGCATGCTCGGATAAGGGTCTGGTATAGATTTTGGGGGGGAACCATTTATTTGGGGGGGGGGGGGAGGGTTCCCGTTAAAATACATACCAGACCATACTGGGTCTGGTATGGTCTTAGTGGGTGGGGGGCACGCCATTTTTTTTTTTTTTTTAATTTGGCATGGTGTTCCCCCCTCAAGATTCATACCAGACTCAAAGGGCCTGGTATTGTCAGATTAGGTCAAGTCCTGTTCATTGAAGTCTCATGGAAGTCGGCCATGAAGTCATATGGCAAAGTCGGATTGAAAGTTGTTCGACTTCCATGTCGGAGCAGTGTGAACCCGGCCTACATGACAGGGGCTTCTGAGCAACCCAAGAGAGAGTTGTATTGTGTCAACTGGTTTCAAAATGCAAAATGTGGACTGAGTTCCAAAAATTGAATAAAATACGTCTCTATGATATATTAACCACTTAAGGAGAATCAATAGAAACAAAATATGGATAAAAGATCAAAGCAAGATCAAAATAATCCAACAAAAAACAGACCCCCATACACAAAAGGTACATTTGGACAAAATAAATGGTACAGTTGGACAAAAAAGAATGATCCTTGTATGAATAAAACACAGGTATAATACAAAACGTACTTACTGACTCAATATAATGTGTTAAATGTGGTGTGATATAAATGAACGTCAGTATCATAATGACTGTTCATAAAATTATTCAAACTACAATGCCACTGTTTTCTTTTATATTATATATATATATATATATATATATATATATATATATATATATATGTGTGTGTATATATATATATATATATATATATATATATATCTCACACCACCATACAAGGATACAGACCAACACACCCTCCAGATGGCGCTAACAGCCCTCTTCTTTATTCATAAAAATGTGTATGGTGCCACTGACAGTTTAACCCCTGTACAACTCTAGTGCACAATTGAAAGATTCAATAAATCTTGCGTTTTCAGAGGGACCTAAACCTGTCACCACCATGTCTGGGAGTACCCACCTTCTCTACAGCCGGGACAGGGATGGCCATTGTGTTCCCCATATGATGTTTGATGAATTGACGTGCCACACTTGTATCATGATGTTTGACAGTGTCATATACATGGCCACCTGGTTGTTCTCCCGACATACTGGATATTGCATAAAGCACAAATGATGAGGTATATCACATTTTTGTATTACAATTAATGAAAGATTTTACACCATACTCTCTTCCACTTGTGCTAGATCTAAATTTGCCCCCCTCAGTAATTCTCAGACAACATGGACAATAATTTGCACCCCATTTGAAGTTGCCTCTGAAGCTTAACAAATGTGTGTTACCTTATCCGGTCTTTTTGTTGAAAATGAACTCGAAAATAAAGACTGTCCCAAAGTAGGGGCTCGTTGTGACACCATTTTAATCCCATGTTTAAGAACTTTGGTGTAGACCTCATCCTGATATAGCACTGGAATTTACTTCTCTACAATTTTCTTCACCACCTAGTTTTTGGGGACACTATACTATTGGGGACACTAGTATAGTTCTGATCATGATCAAGATACCGATCCGTACGGAAACTTTACTAGTAATGATGGTTATAGTGTGACTATAAGTGACAATTTAAAAGGAGCAAACCAAAAACATAAAATCCTCCGCGTTACCAATGAATACCAATCCACAGAACAAGGAGAAAAAAATCTCAGCCACTGCACGCCATGCAAGCCAGGTGTGTAATAGGTGATAACAGTCTTAGCCTAACTCCATCCAGGTCACAGGGGGAAGTGGCCTGGATGGAGTTAGGCTGAGGCTGTTATCACCTATTACACACCAGGCTTTTATGGTGTGCAGTGGCTGAGATTTTTTCTCCTTGTTCTGCGGATTACATGGAGTCAGGGCAGACTCCTACACCCTCAGTGGAATACACTGAATGGGGGACACGGATGCCGGAGTGGAGACCCTAAAGTCGGCTTAGGTTCACAATAAATACCAATGTTGCAAATAAATTTGACAAAAAAATATATACGTGTTGCCACTAGATCACTGACTTGTTCCCACATCAAACAAGATTCAACATAAAAAAATATAAAATGTTATTGTTACATTTAAAATAACACAAAAAGAAAAAAGAAAGACATATATTGCACATGTATTATTAAAATCAATTGGTACGCTGCATATACACTCAGTTCAGAGGCATATTATATTATATACTGGTATCACGGAGTAGCAATCCCGACATCTTTCACCAGAACGGTTTCTTCAGGGGATACTTTCTGAGCTACTTCTACAATATAGGACACATACAGTATATGAGTAACAATATTATTTAACATTCTACCTCATATGTCTTCATTGTTATATACACATATCCAAAAACTGAAAATACAAAAAAAAAAAAAGAAAAAATCATAATAAGTAATATACTGTAAGGCATAGTAAAGGAAAAAATATGTCAGCTAGGGTGCTTACCAATGATGAAATCAAAATAAGATTCGCTTTCAATATAGTACCATACATTAAGTTGGTTATTCCATGGATCAAAGGGCGCACACATAGGGTTAATATGTCAACTGCAGGAGGAGTATTGATGAAATTAGTATAAATTGACACACATACACACAAACCTACATATACACCCACATGTACACCCACATGTTGGCATCCGCACGTGCGTCCACACATACATCACATTCATATGCAGTCACACATGCATGTACGCACATACATACACAGGAAACTGTTTACACATACATAAATCACACACACACATGTAAAGGCACACTGCACCCATCAATACACCCACATGCATGCATGTGATGCACACATCCATACGTGTGCATAAAACACATGCATGCACATACGTGCACATATATACATCCACATAAACAAGCATCCAAATTATCACATGTATATGTGTTTACATACCCAAACATACATATATTCAAATGTGCATTCAATTAATATTAATTAAATACCTAATTTAGGCTGGAGCAGCCCTCAGCAAAGCATCCCTGCAGAAATGCAGAGACAACTTATCCAAACTCCAGGACAAACGGTTTGGGCAGATTCCAAAAATCTTTCTATTCCCTAAGTGTTGGGCAAGACTAAAGGAAAAGAATAGAAGGTAAAAATAAAAAATAAATATCAATTCTTAGGGAATTTCAAAAATTATCCAATGGTAGAGCTTATAAAAAAAAAAAATCTTCCATGGCTAGATTGAGTAAATTAAATGCACATTACCTATATATATATATATATATATATATATATACATATATATTTTTCATAGAGACTCAAAAAAGCTGCAGCAGGGATATCCGTGTGTGGCGGCGCCCTCGCCGACACTGAAATCCCTGTCTGCAAGTTCAGCTATTTGTATGCTGGCGCCTGTCAGTTGGAGCCACCTGATTGGTGGATACCTCCCTGCAGGCCGCCGTAACAGAGGCGGAAGTTTTGCCCAGTACACAGTGGGTTGCCATAACAATGCCTCCCGTGGCATCCCGACAGGGCGCCCGGCAGACGCTGTAAGTAATGACACATACATATCTCCCTGCAAGCCGTCGTGACGGAGACAGAAGTTCCGCCCAGGTGCAGAGAGTTGCCATAACAACCCCTCCTGTGGCGTCCCAAGAAGAGGAATCAGGACACTCCATGGACGCTACAATCGATGACACACATACCAAGGAGAAATGAAGAGAGAGGGGGAAAGGGTAATGAGCAAGGCAAAACAAAAAATGTGAGAAAACAGAGATATAGATATACAGAAAAAATAGGGACAAAATAGAATTTTAAAAAATAAATAAATAAAAAAAATATATAAAGGGAAAACAAAAAGGGTAGGGATGAGTAGTCATTTAGGCACAAGTGGATGGACCTTCCAAGAACTGGGATTATCCATCCAAAGGCACGTGAGCTTCCGTACAGTTGCCTAATCGTAAAAACCCAAGGTGGAGATCCGTGGAGAAATAAAATAAAAAACATAAAATATTCAAAAATATCAAAAAATAATAATAAATATTAGGAAAAGCATCCAAGCTGACATGGATATTCAAATTCATTAATTACACATGTTTCATACAATTTCACAGCTGAATAGAATTGTGTGGTATAACTAGGATGGGATAAAAGATACATAGTACTAAGTCTAAAGGCCCATATGTATCCTTTAGTGATACAAATAGGGTTTAAAACAAATAGTTTCATTAAGGCCTGGGGGTTCTGTGCTTTGAAGAGAAAAAATCCACTTGGATTCACGTTGGAGGAGGAGACAATGGATTTCCCCACCTCTTTCATGAATGGGTATGTGCTCTAATGCAAAGAAGGGAATGTTTGATAAATCAAAGTTATGGTAAAGGCCGCTGTGGCGGCTAATTGGAGTTTCCATTCGCTTCTTCCCAATAAGAGTTACATGATCTTTGATGCGTTGGAAGAAGAGCCTTTTCGTCTTACCGACGTAAAAGGCAACGCATTTGCATAGCATCAAATAGACCACTCCTATAGTTTAACAATTGGCATAAAAGTGGGGACGATATTGGCGACAGTTGGGTAATGTAATGGAGGAGGCATTGTGCAAATATGGGCAAAATTTGCATTTGCCACACGGGGCAGTACCTTTTTTGGTTGGATTTAAAGTTTTAGGGTGATGGTGGCTTTGAACCAATTGGTCCTTAATTGATCTTGATCGTGTAAACGTGATCTCTTGATGAGATCCAATGTGCTTAGATACAAGATCATCTGCCTGTAGTAAATACCAAAATTTATTTAGTATTTGACGTACTTTGTGATGATGTCAAGAAAATTTGGTAATAAATTTAGTGGTTCCAAGGTCTGATTGTTTGACTGTTTTGTGTAGTAATTGCGACCTAGTATTTTTGTTTGTTTGATTGTAGGCTTTTTTCAAACAAGATCTACTATACCCTTGTTGAAGTAGACGAGTTTGGAGTGCTTTGGCTTCCTGATCGAAATCTATAGGGTTAGTGCAATTCCTTTTTATACAAAGGTATTGGCTATACAGTATATTGGATATTGGGGTTGAGGGTGGGAACTGGAGGCATGAAGTATTGTATTCCCTGCCAAGGGTTCACGGTACAACGAGGATCCAATAGTGCCATCATCATTGGTGAAGAATGATGAAATGAAGAGGACATCGTCAATATATTGATGCCACCTGAGTACATGGTCCATATATTGCTTGACATCATCTCTGGCAAAAAGGTCCCTCTCCCAGCCACCCAAAAAAAGATTTGCGTATGAGGGTGCACATCGAGTCCCCATTGCGACACCTTGTTTTTGTATGTAATGGGTAACGGAAAACATAAAGATGTTGCGAGTTAATATGAAGTACAATAGGTCAAGAATAAATCGATTGTATTGCTAGGCTGTTTGTCCTCTTTCTGATAAGAAATGTTCAGTTACTTTAATCCCCAGATCATGAGGAATTCAGTTACTTTAATCCCCAGATCATGTGGAATTTAGTTATAAAGTGCTTCCACATCCACTGCTACTAGCCAGGCACCTTCTGGCATGTGCAGGTCTTCTATAGTTTGGAGCAAATCTATGGTGTCTCGAACATATGATGAAAGGGATACCACATGTGGGCGTAAATAGTTGTCAACAAGTTGACTCGCCTTTTCAGTGAGACAACCACACCCTGATATTATGGGGCGACCAGGGGGATTGTTAGCATTTTTGTGGATTTTAGGTAATGAGTACAGGCTGGGGGTTTTAGGGTGTTTCACATTCAAGAATGACTATGTATTTTTATTTATTATGCCCATATGAAAAGCTTGACCAATTAACCACTTACCCAACAGGCCTATTTTTGACACTTTTTGTTTACGAGTTAAAATCTGTATTTTTTGCTAGGAAATTACTCAGAACCCCAAACATTATATATATATTTTTAGAAAAGACTCTGGAGAATAAAATTGCAGTCATTGCGCAGCAGTCTTTAAAACGCCATTTTTTAAAAAAAAAATTCCGAAAAATCACATTTTACTGCATTAAAAAAAACGAAGCAATAAAGTTAGCCCATTTCTTTTTGTATATTGTGAAAGATGATGTCACACCGAGTAAATAGATACCCAACATGTTACGGTTTAAAATTGCGTACACCCGTGGAATGGCAACAAACTACGGTCAATAGAAATCTCAATAGACGAAGCTTTAAAAATTTTTAACGGTTACAGTTTAGAGTTAGAGTGTAGCTCTTTTTTTTCTAATTAATACTCACGCTCTGGCAATCGCGGCGATACCTCACATGTGTGGCTTGAACAGTGATTTCATTTGCGGCGCGACTTCGATATACGTTTTCTTTCGTGCGTGAGCTAACGGCTACGGGGGCGGCTAAAATTTTATTTTATTTTATTTTTTCTATTTATTTATTTTTTTTAACTTTAACACAGGTTTTAAAAAAAAAATCTGATCACTTTTATTGCTGTCACAAGCAATGTAAACATCCCTTGTGACAGCAATATGCAGTGACAGGTACTCTTTATGGAGGGAACGAGTAACCCAGACATGATGTCATGGATGCCGCCTCCGGGTTACGTCAACGGAGACCCAATCGAAGCCGCATCCGGCTTAGATCAGGACTCCATTCAGCCGGCACCACATCGGTCGTTACCGCCCCCTGAGCCGCATCGGTCTTTACCGCCGGGAAGCCGACCGCTGGCTCTAAACAACGGTACTGGGATGATGCCTCTAGCTAGTATAACCCCGCAAAAGTCTGCCGACGTACGGATACGTCACTTTAGTAAGGTTTGGTAAGTGGTTAAGGCATTGTATTCAATCTGAATGGAATTAATTCAACTGGCAGATATTTTTTTATACCAAAAGGGAGTTATTTAGAATGGTCATAACTAGTGTTGAGCGAACACGGACTGTATTATTCGTGTTCGTACCGAATAATTGGATTTTTTTTACCCGAACACGGACACGGACACTTTACTGTATGTTCGGGTAAAAATCCGTGTTCGGTCGTTTTATTTCCGGGTTTTGCATGCTTTGGCGCTCTTTTCATGGCGGGCTTTCAACAGCCAATCAACAATCGTTTAACTGGTGTGCCTTAAGCCATCCCAGCCATGCCTGCAAATGTCTTAGTAGCTGTGATTGGCCGTCTGAAGCATGTGACCAAGTCTTTATAAGTTCGAGGCAGCCGCCGCAGCAGCGTCATTCTGCTGCTTAGCTAAGGGACAGAGCACACATCAATGTGCTGGCTGCTGATTAGGGAAAGATAGGCAGGAAAAAACCATTTGTGTCCGGATAGAATTGAGGGACAGGTCGGAGTGTTTAGGCAGGGCGAGTTGTAGGCATTTTAGGGATAGAGTCTGCTGAATTATAGGGTCAGTGTCTTCTACAAACTACAATCGATATTGCTGTGTGGGGGGTGGGGTGAATCTGCACTCAATCCTGATCTACGATCTCTTCTCAATCCTGTTAGGGACAGAGTCTGCTGAATTTTAGGGAAACTGTGTTCTACAAACTACAATCGATATTGCTGTGTGGTGTGGGATTGGAGATAGGCAGGTGTCAGTGATCCACATCCATTTTTCTGTGTGTGAGCTGCAGTGAACACAATCTTTTTGGGCTGCAGTGAACACAATCTTTTTGGGCTGCAGTGAACACAATCTTTTTGGGCTGCAGTGAACACAATCTTTTTGGGCTGCAGTGAACACAATCTTTTTGGGGTGCAGTGAACAAAATCTTTTTGGGGTGCAGTGAACACAATCCTTTTTGGTGTGCAGTGAACACAATCTTTGTGGGGTGCAGTGAACAAAATCCTTTGTGGGGTGCAGTGAACACAATCTTTTTGGGGTGCAGTGAACAAAATCCTTTTTGGGGTGCAGTGAACAACATCCTTTTTGGGGTGCAGTGAACACAATCTTTTTGGGGTGCAGTGAACAAAATCCTTTGTGGGGTGCAGTGAACACAATCTTTTTGGGGTGCAGTGAACACAATCTTTTTTGGGTGGAGTGAACAACATCCTTTTTGGGGTGCAGTGAACAAAATCCTTTTTGGGGTGCAGTGAACAAAATCATTTTTGGGGTGCAGTGAACACAATCTTTTTGGGGTGCAGTGAACACAATCTTTGTGGGGTGCAGTGAACACAATCTTTTTGGGGTGGAGTGAACAACATCCTTTTTGGGGTGCAGTGAACAACATCCTTTTTGGGGTGCAGTGAACACAATCTTTTTGGGGTGCAGTGAACACAATCTTTGTGGGGTACAGTGAACAGAATCTTTGTGGGGTGCAGTGAACACAATCTTTGGGGGGTACAGTGAACACAATCTTTTTGGGGTGCAGTGAACACAATCTTTGTGGGGTGCAGTGAACACAATCTTTTTGGGGTGGAGTGAACAAAATCATTTTTGGGGTGCAGTGAACAACATCCTTTTTGGGGTGCAGTGATCAAAATCCTTTTTGGGGTGCAGTGAACACAATCTTTTTGGGGTGCAGTGAACAAAATCCTTTGTGGGGTGCAGTGAACAGAATCTTTGTGGGGTGCAGTGAACACAATCTTTGGGGGGGTACAGTGAACACAATCTTTTTGGGGTGCAGTGAACACAATCTTTGTGGGGTACAGTGAACAGAATCTTTGTGGGGTGCAGTGAACACAATCTTTGGGGGGTACAGTGAACACAATCTTTTTGGGGTGCAGTGAACACAATCTTTGGGGGGTACAGTGAACACAATCTTTTTGGGGTGCAGTGAACACAATCTTTGTGGGGTGCAGTGAACACAATCTTTGGGGGGGTACAGTGAACACAATCTTTTTGGGGTGCAGTGAACAACATCCTTTTAGGGTGCAGTGAACACAATCTTTGTGGGGTGCAGTGAACAACATCCTTTTAGGGTGCAGTGAACACAATCTTTGTGGGGTACAGTGAACAGAATCTTTGTGGGGTGCAGTGAACACAATCTTTGGGGGGTACAGTGAACACAATCTTTGTGAGGTGCAGTGAACACAATCTTTGTGGGGTGCAGTGAACACAATCATTGTGGGGTGCAGTGAACTCAATCTTTGTGGGGTACAGTGAACACAATCTCATACTTCTGAAGATTTGAGGGTGCTGCCTGTTCCATACTCCCCCTACTCCTCATCTAGCCTTTTAGGGGTACAAACAATAGTAATTGGGGCCTAGTGTGGTTGTGTACGTGTGATATACATACACTTTTTTTGGATCATATTTTCTATTCCGCTATTTAATCAAAAACCTTTGGGGATCAGTTAAATTGGGGGATAGTCTGTGTTGGTACGTGTGAGAGAGATCCACCTTTCCAAGTTGTTGGGGTTCATCTCATACTTCTGAAGGTTTGAGGGTGCTGCCTGTTCCATACTCCCCCTACTCCTAGCCTTTTAGGGGTACAAACAATAGTAATTGGGGCCTAGTGTGGTTGTGTACGTGTGATATACATACACTTTTTTTGGATCATATTTTCTATTCCGCTATTTAATCAAAAACCTTTGGGGATCAGTTAAATTGGGGGATAGTCTGTGTTGGTACGTGTGAGAGAGATCCACCTTTCCAAGTTGTTGGGGTTCATCTCATACTTCTGAAGGTTTGAGGGTGCTGCCTGTTCCATACTCCCCCTACTCCTAGCCTTTTAGGGGTACAAACAATAGTAATTGGGGCCTAGTGTGGTTGTGTACGTGTGATATACATACACTTTTTTTGGATCATATTTTCTATTCCGCTATTTAATCAAAAACCTTTGGGGATCAGTTAAATTGGGGGATAGTCTGTGTTGGTACGTGTGAGAGAGATCCACCTTTCCAAGTTGTTGGGGTTCATCTCATACTTCTGAAGGTTTGAGGGTGCTGCCTGTTCCATACCCCCCCTACTCCTCATCTAGCCTTTTAGGGGTACAAACAATAGTAATTGGGGCCTAGTGTGGTTGTGTACGTGTGATATACATACACTTTTTTTGGATCATATTTTCTATTCCGCTATTTAATCAAAAACCTTTGGGGATCAGTTAAATTGGGGGATAGTCTGTGTTGGTACGTGTGAGAGAGATCCACCTTTCCAAGTTGTTGGGGTTCATCTCATACTTCTGAAGGTTTGAGGGTGCTGCCTGTTCCATACCCCCCCTACTCCTCATCTAGCCTTTTAGGGGTACAAACAATAGTAATTGGGGCCTAGTGTGGTTGTGTACGTGTGATATACATACACTTTTTTTGGATCATATTTTCTATTCCGCTATTTAATCAAAAACCTTTGGGGATCAGTTAAATTGGGGGATAGTCTGTGTTGGTACGTGTGAGAGAGATCCACCTTTCCAAGTTGTTGGGGTTCATCTCATACTTCTGAAGGTTTGAGGGTGCTGCCTGTTCCATACTCCCCCTACTCCTAGCCTTTTAGGGGTACAAACAATAGTAATTGGGGCCTAGTGTGGTTGTGTACGTGTGATATACATACACTTTTTTTGGATCATATTTTCTATTCCGCTATTTAATCAAAAACCTTTGGGGATCAGTTAAATTGGGGGATAGTCTGTGTTGGTACGTGTGAGAGAGATCCACCTTTCCAAGTTGTTGGGGTTCATCTCATACTTCTGAAGGTTTGAGGGTGCTGCCTGTTCCATACTCCCCCTACTCCTCATCTAGCCTTTTAGGGGTACAAACAATAGTAATTGGGGCCCAGTGTGGTTGTGTACGTGTGATATACATACACTTTTTTTGGATCATATTTTCTATTCCGCTATTTAATCAAAAACCTTTGGGGATCAGTTAAATTGGGGGATAGTCTGTGTTGGTACGTGTGAGAGAGATCCACCTTTCCAAGTTGTTGGGGTTCATCTCATACTTCTGAAGGTTTGAGGGTGCTGCCTGTTCCATACTCCCCCTACTCCTAGCCTTTTAGGGGTACAAACAATAGTAATTGGGGCCTAGTGTGGTTGTGTACGTGTGATATACATACACTTTTTTTGGATCATATTTTCTATTCCGCTATTTAATCAAAAACCTTTGGGGATCAGTTAAATTGGGGGATAGTCTGTGTTGGTACGTGTGAGAGAGATCCACCTTTCCAAGTTGTTGGGGTTCATCTCATACTTCTGAAGGTTTGAGGGTGCTGCCTGTTCCATACTCCCCCTACTCCTAGCCTTTTAGGGGTACAAACAATAGTAATTGGGGCCTAGTGTGGTTGTGTACGTGTGATATACATACACTTTTTTTGGATCATATTTTCTATTCCGCTATTTAATCAAAAACCTTTGGGGATCAGTTAAATTGGGGGATAGTCTGTGTTGGTACGTGTGAGAGAGATCCACCTTTCCAAGTTGTTGGGGTTCATCTCATACTTCTGAAGGTTTGAGGGTGCTGCCTGTTCCATACTCCCCCTACTCCTCATCTAGCCTTTTAGGGGTACAAACAATAGTAATTGGGGCCCAGTGTGGTTGTGTACGTGTGATATACATACACTTTTTTTGGATCATATTTTCTATTCCGCTATTTAATCAAAAACCTTTGGGGATCAGTTAAATTGGGGGATAGTCTGTGTTGGTACGTGTGAGAGAGATCCACCTTTCCAAGTTGTTGGGGTTCATCTCATACTTCTGAAGGTTTGAGGGTGCTGCCTGTTCCATACTCCCCCTACTCCTAGCCTTTTAGGGGTACAAACAATAGTAATTGGGGCCTAGTGTGGTTGTGTACGTGTGATATACATACACTTTTTTTGGATCATATTTTCTATTCCGCTATTTAATCAAAAACCTTTGGGGATCAGTTAAATTGGGGGATAGTCTGTGTTGGTACGTGTGAGAGAGATCCACCTTTCCAAGTTGTTGGGGTTCATCTCATACTTCTGAAGGTTTGAGGGTGCTGCCTGTTCCATACTCCCCCTACTCCTCATCTAGCCTTTTAGGGGTAGAAACAATAGTAATTGGGGCCTAGTGTGGTTTTGTACGTGCGAGATACATACACTTTTTTGGATCATATTTCCTATTCCGCTATTCGAAAAAAACCTTTCTAGGGCAAGATCTTAAATTACAGAAATATGAGGAGACCGTCAAATAAGGGCCGTGGCCTGGGTCGTGGTGCTGCTGGTAGAGCTCCTGTTGCAAGGAGAGGACGTGGTCGATCTGTGCCAGCTACACGCACAAGTGAAACACCTTCCTCAAGTGTGAGTAGGCGACAGAACCTGCATCAGTATTTGGTAGGGCATCAAACGCCCCTAGAAGTGATGAGGCCAGAACAAGTTGAGGCGATAGTAGATTGGTTTGCTGCTGACAGTGCCTCCAGTTCCTTCACATTGTCTCCCACCCAGTCTACTGCAGAAAGGTCAGAGTTGGCACCTGCAGCCAATGTCCAACCGTCTTTCACCTCACCCCCTTGCAAATCAGGCCAGCAGTCTGAGCCCCAAGCCATACAGCAGTCTCTTATTCTTTTTGAGGACTCTGTCAGCAGGGTTTCCCAGGGCCATCCACCTAGCCCTGCCCCAGAAGTGGAAGAGATTGAGTGCAGCGATGCCCAACCACTTATTTCTCAAGATGAGTACATGCAAGGATCATCGCAGCACGTCTCCGATGATGACGAAACGCAGGTGCCAACTGCTGCGGCGTTCAGCATTGTGGAGACCGACAAGGAGGGCAGGGGTGAAGACTGGGTGGAAGATGATGTGGAGGACGATGAGGTCCTCGACCCCACATGGAATGAACGTCATGCAGGTGACCTGAGTAGTTTGGAGGAAGAGGCGGTGGTCGCACAGAGCCACCAGCACAGCAGAAGAGGGAGCAGGGTGCAGAAGCGGAGCGGCCGTGCCCTAGACACTACGCCCGCTACTGCCCAACGCAGCAAGGGAACGAGCGCACCAAAGTCAGCTCAAAGGAGTTCTCTAGCGTGGAAGTTCTTTAGAAAATGTGCTGATGACAGGACACGAGTGGTTTGCACCCTGTGCAATCAGAGCTTGAAGCGAGGCATAAACCTTCTCAACCTGAGCACAACCTGCATGATCAGGCATCTAAGTGCAAAGCACGAGCTGCAGTGGAGTACACACCTTCAAAACCAAGAAACGTCTCTGGCTCATCCTGCTTCCTCTTCTGCTGCAGTCTCGGCCGCTCCAGCCACATCTGTAGTGATACCGGCACCTGCCACCCCGCAAACAGACGATCTGTCAGCAACACCACCACCTGGGTCACCAACAACCATCTCCACAATGTCCCGTGGAAGCGTTCAGCTTTCCATCTCCCAAACACTTGAGAGGAAGAGGAAGTACCCCCCTACCCACCCGCGATCCCTGGCCCTGAATGCCAGCATTTCAAAATTATTGGCCTTTGAAATGCTGTCATTCCGTCTGGTGGAGACGCACAGTTTTAAAAACCTTATGTCGGTGGCTGTCCCACAGTACGTCGTGCCCAGCCGCCACTACTTTTCCAGGCAAGCCATCCCTTCCCTGCACAACCAAGTGGGGGAAAATATCAGGTGTGCACTGCGCAACGCCATCTGTGCCAAGGTCCACCTAACTACGGATACGTGGACCAGTAAGCACGGTCAGGGGCGTTATATCTCCCTAACGGCACACTGGGTAAATGCAGTGGCGGATGGGCCTGAGGCGGATAGCAATTTGGCGCATGTCCTTCCACCACCGAGGATTGCAGGGCGCTTCAGTTTGCCTCCTGTTCCTAACTCCTCCTACTCCGCTTCCTCATCCTCTACCGCCTCCTCATCCGGACAGCGTAACACCTTCACCACCAACTTCAGCACGGCCAGGGGTAAACGACAGCAGGCAGTTTTACAACTTGCCTGTTTGGGGGACAAACCACACACCGCGCAGGAGTTGTGGAGGAGCATGGAACAGCAGACAAATGAGTGGTTGCTGCCAGCGAGCCTCAAGCCCGGCCTGGTGGTGTGCGATAACGGGCGAAATCTCATAGCAGCTCTGGGCCTAGCCGGTTTGACGCACATCCCTTGCCTGGCGCATGTGCTGAATTTGGTGGTGCAGAGGTTCCTTAAAAACTACCCCGATATGTCAGAGCTGCTGCAGAAAGTGCGGGCCGTTTGTGCGCACTTTCGGCGTTCTCACCCTGCTGCTGCTCGCCTGGCAGCGCTGCAGCGTAACTTCGGCCTTCCCGCTCACCGCCTCATATGTGACGTGCCCACAAGGTGGAACTCCACCTTGCACATGCTGGAAAGACTGTGCGAGCAGCAGCAGGCCATAGTGGAGTTTCAGCTGCAGCACGCACGCGTGAGTCGCTCTGCGGAACAGCACCACTTCACCACCAATAACTGGGCCTCCATGCGAGACCTGTGTGCCTTGTTGCGCTGTTTTGAGTACTCCACCAACATGGCCAGTGGCAATGACGCCGTTCTCAGCTTAACTATCCCACTTCTATGCCTCCTTGAAAAAACAATTCGGGCGATGATGGAAGAGGATGTGGCACAGGATGAGGAGGAGGAGGAGGATGAAGAGGTAACATTTCCAAGGCTTTCAGGGCAGTCATTCGCAAGGGGCTCCGAGGGTGGGTTCCTGCACACGCAAACGCCAGGGACGCAATTGTCCAGCAGGGGCACAGTTCTGGAGGATGAGGAGGATGAGGAGGAGGAGGAGCTGGAGGAGGAGATGGAACCATGTTCACAGCAGGGTGGCACCCAGGCCAGCTCATGGCCATCACTGGTGCGTGGCTGGGGGGATACAGAGGACACGGACGATACACCTCCCACAGAGGACAGCCTTTCGTTGCCTCTGGGCAGCCTGGCACACATGAGCGATTACATGCTGCAGTGTCTCCACAACGACCGCCGAGTTGCCCACATTCTAACTTGTGCTGATTACTGGGTGGCCACGCTGCTGGATCCCCGTTACAAGGACAACGTACCGTCCTTAATTCACTCACTGGAGCGCGATCGCAAGATGCGCGAGTACAAGCGCACGCTGGTAGACGCCATGCTGCTGGCATTCCCATCTGACAGCGGGGCCACAGTGGAAGCACAAGGCAGAGGAGGAGGAGGAGGAGGTCGCCAACGCAACCAGGGCACCGCCAGCACCTCAGAAGGCAGGGTTAGCATGGCCGAAATGTGGAAAAGCTTTGTCAGCACGCCACAACAAACAGCAGCACCAGCAGCTCAGATGGAACGTCTTAGCAGGAGGCAGCATTTTACCAACATGGTGGAGCAGTATGTGTGCACACGCCTACATGTAGTGAATGACGGGTCTGCCCCCTTCAACTTCTGGGTCTCCAAATTGGGCACATGGCCTGAGCTTGCCCTTTACGCCTTGGAGGTGCTGGCGTGCCCTGCAGCCAGTGTATTATCTGAACGGGTATTTAGCACGGCTGGGGGCGTTATAACAGACAAGCGCAGCCGCCTGTCCAGAGACAATGTGGACAAGCTCACGTTCATTAAAATGAACCAGGCATGGATCCCACGGGACTTTTCCGTACCTTATGCAGAATAGCAATGGATACCGACCTTACCCACCCATTGTTCCATTTTTGCTCTTTCTCACTCTTTTGGGGTGTACCCTCATTTAAAATTTTTGAAAAGAAGCAGTGTTGGCTACCTCGTCCTCCTCCTCAGGGCCAGATTAATGTAGGGGCTATTGGAGCTGCAGCTCCAGGCCCCTACCTTTTATATAGGCCCCGGGTTGGCCATATTCACTGTTACCGCTCTTCTGTCACTTGTAAACACAGAAGTCTGGGTTCTATGCTCGCTTCCCCAGGCAGCACCCTCAGAACCTCCCCACACAGCGTGAAGGCCGGACATGGAGGGACAGTTGGCGATGCATGGATGTGTTTATGGGCTTCAGAGACAGCATCCCATGTTGAATTAGGCATGCATGGCTGCACCCTTCCTCCTCTGGGTGCATGGCAAGGCACGGCCCTTAAGGCCCTTCAAAATCCTCAGCACCAAGCCCATGATGCTGTTAATCCGGCCCTGGTCCTCCTCCACCGCCGCTTCCACCTACACCGCCCATAGGTGTGCGCAGCCTATTGCATTAAGGTGTGCACCCCAAAGTTGAAATACACATGCATGTGTTTGCCAGCAGGGAGAGTAATGTATCGGGGCCATGTACCTGTAGGCAAGGAGAAATAGAGCAGAGCAGGTCCCAGGGAGATCTTTCCCATCTCCTCACTGGCAATGCTATGTGCCCTAGGTGATTAGGGTGTGCCCAGGCACACCCAGCACACCCTGTGCGCACGCCTATGTCACCGCCACATCCACCACCACCTCAACCTCCCTCCTACTCCATATGGGCCTCGTCCTTCAGAGATGAAGAAGAACATTGTTTTATTTTTCTGTTTTTTTTTGTTGTTTTAAGTTATTTCCCTATCCACATTTGTTTGCAGAGCACTTGCCATGCTCTTAATTACGTTTTGCTGCCATTTGCAGCACTCTAGCCCTTTCCTTTGGTGTTTTAGAGCCATTTTAGTGCCTTAAAGTTCGGGTCCCCATTGACTTCAATGGGGTTCGGTGTCCGGGAAAAGTTCGGTAAAAGTCCGGGACACGGACCCGGACTTTTTTTTAAAGTTCGGCCGAACCCGTCGAACACGGACATCTAGGTGTCCGCTCAACCCTAGTCATAACCATTGCTTTATATTGTTTGGTGTCCATTACAACAATGATCCCACCTTTGTCAGATGGTTTTATCACAATTTGGTGGTTTTGTTTTAAGGACCTTAGGGCTTTACGTTGAGAGGAATTTAGATTTGATTTAGTTGTTTTTTTCAAATTTAGTTGGGTATATCATGACAGACTTGTGTAAAAGCCCAAATGTAACGGAATCCGATGACCCACACTGTACTTGTGGTCTTCTGTCAATATACGGCTTCCTCCCAGTTATGAACATAGATATCAAATCCCAGCCACCGGAAACAACTCTTTTATTGAAAAAGAAACAGACATTTATACACTTGAGAACTATGGCAGTCACTACATGAATATTTACCCAAAACATCACACAATGGACAGATAACGAGGTACAGCTGATACAGGGCTAATCCCATGACATGCATCTGTTACCAACTGAAGCAGTCCAAACCATCAATTTATCTGTCACATAGTTTTTTCAGTCTCAGTGATGGTGCGTACCATCACATATCTTCCCCCAAAAGGTAGACTAACCAGGTACCAGACCATTCGGTCTGTGCCTGAGTTAGTCGGGTAACAAGCCCCAAAGAGTCAATCCATCATGGCAGCTTCCTTGACAAAGTTCCACATAGTTTGCAAGTTTGTCCCGGCAGGGCGCATGGAGCTCTCATAGCCAATCAGTCTGTGAAAGTCTGGTTTGGGCAGGCCAGACTGGGCTTTTTGGTCACCCTGTGTCTCTAATAGACACAGGGTGACTTACACATAAGAAGTGCCTAGGGGGTTGAGAGCGGTATTTTCCAATCTCTCTAAGGTAAGCAGTGTTCCACGGGCCCCCCAAAGAAAGTGACTCCCGTCACATCTCTCCCCTTGCGGAAGGAGATTAACACAGGAGGGGACCCCAAACGGGTTGACTTTGAAGGTAGTCTGTAGTTCCAGCCCTCCAATGTCTATACCCACACAGTACCCCAAGCAAATTGTCCCAAAGGGAGCAATACTCACCCAGCGAACCTCTGCCTCTATCGTAGAACATACCCGCTGCAGGGAAGAAGCGTGGACTGGCCCTTCTCCCTGGAGTCCTTTCAGCTGCTGGAGAGAAGACAGGGTGGTTGGGTTCACTCCCTCATGCTGTTGGGGACCTGGGTTAACTGCCCAGCATCCCTGGGATATAGAGGTTGTGACGGTACTAACCGTCACTATGAGTGAAAGACAGATAAGTAATGGTTTGGATTGCTTCAATATTTGTCAGCAAAAACTTCATATAGAAATATGAAGATTTAATACCACCTTACACAGTGTATTCCATGCTTGGCTGAGAGAGAGAAACAAAGACTGACATCTGCAGACGTCCCTATTGTTTGTGTATTTGGAGGGAATGTGTATTGTTTTAAAGTTTACCTGTCTGTTCCATTGTTAAATGTTAATGACCTCACATTGTTCTGTCCAGATGGCTAGATAATTAGTTTAGTTCCTGTATACACTTTCATTTGCATATGCTACTGTAATCAGCCAGAGGGGAGGGATTGTGTACACTGTATGAGAGTGTAAAACCCTGTTCCTATTGGATTGTGAATGTCACGTCCAGTCTTCAACAAGGTCCACCTGGGCGGTAACCTTGTGAGTAAAAACTGTATATAAGTCTGTTTCTTGTTCAATAAAGTTGTTCTAGAGTTACTTCACCTTCAATCTAGAGTCCTGTCTCTTATTGGGGGAATATGCTACAAGGGATTGCTATGGTCTTCCATACTCCCTTAGATAATCACTAAGCTCTTGTAAGAGCTTGTGTAAGAGCTTGTTCTGCTGCCCTCTCTGGGGAAAGAGAGGTTCACCCACGGGAACATGGAGCCTGGGTGGGATGAAAATGGTGGGATGAAATCCCTAGTGCTGGGCCCTGATTTTGTGTGACCACCAGCTCATTGATTGATCAGGTGTCTGCTGGGTTATTAGTAGTGACCAGGGCTGGCTAAAGACATTGTGCTGCCTGGGTCCATGAATGAAATGCTGCCATCCCCAAAAAAAAAACACTAAAAAAATATCACGCCCCATCAAAAGGCACCCACATCCATTATTTTATTTCATGATAATTAAAATTAAAATTAAATTTATCAGACAGTTAGATTTACATGCAACAGCACACCCACTTCACATCAGGAGTCCCCCCTTAATATCAGAAGCTCCATACTTAGCATCAGGAGCCCCCTATCTAACATCAAGAGTCTCCTTTTACATCAGAAGTCCCCCCCTTTACATTAGGAGGCCCCCTTTGCATCAGCAGTACCTACTTACCTCAGAAGTCCCCCTTTAACATCAGAGTCCCTCTTTACATCAGTAGCCTACTACTGAACATCAGGTGTCTCCCTTTATGTCAGAATCCCTCCTTACATCAGAAGTCTCCCCCTTCATGCGGCTTTGGTTCTTCTACCCCCTATGCGCGTGCCTGTGTCCCCCTCCTCCATGCGATTGGAACATACACAGACTGGTGAGGTTAACAAACAGCCCACCAGCCCCAACCCCCATCACCACCAGTGATTGCTCGACCGCCTACAAAATTCTGTACCCAAAACTATATTTTCCATGCGGAGCAAGCTGAGGAGCCCGCTCAGCTTCTGGTGCCCTCCTGCCATTGACTGAGCAGGGGAGGGGAGGGTACGGAGAACATGCTCAGCCTGAGGGAAGCCGTGCTGTCCTTGTATGGGACATTAGAGCGGCCCAGGGGGAATTTCGCACCCTGCCTACCCTAGGGTGACAACATTTCCAAAATGCCATTCAGGGACAATTTTTGCCAAGGACGGGGGGGATTGTAGTCTCAGGGTTGATCAGCGGCGGAGGTGACTTGTTGGGCAAATGGCTAGTGTTAACACTTATATCAACCTGACACAATGCTTGATATGGTGTCAGGATGATCAAACCACATTATTTCTATTACTACATTGTATTATATAATGAAATAGTTAAACTCACCGTAATGCAGAATTAGTGGGAACCCTGAGCTTGTCACTTGCCACCAGATGCAGCGTGACATTTGTTACCATCGCCTGCTACCAGATGCAGATTGTCACTTGCCGCTGTCACCTGCCACCAGATGCAGCTTGTCACTTGCTATGTCGCCTGCCACCAGATGCAAATTGTCACTTGCCACTGTCGCCTTCCACCAAATAAAGCTTGTCACTTGCCACTGCCACCTGTCAGCAGATACAGCTTGTCACTTGCCATGTCGCCTGCCACCAAATGAAGCTTGACACTTGCCAATGTCGCTTGCCACCAGAGAACGGGCAGGGAGAGAAAATGAGAGGGGGGCAGAGAGAGGAGGGGCAGGGAGAGAGAGAGAGAGAGAGGAGGAAGAGAGAGAGAGGGGGTTGTCGGCTGCTTGTTTAATCTTCTCGCCCTCACATCCCCTCCACAGATGCAGCACATGGGCAGGGAGAGAGAGGTGGGAGAAGGAATGTGTGTGTGTGACAAGCTTACACATGCTGGATGGAACAGTGTGCAGATTTCCTCCTTCTAGGACAGCTGCACCGAGTCGGCTGTCACCTGCTGCGTGCACAGTAACACCAGGGATGATTGGGAGGATGGAGCGGAAGCAGCCGTCAGAGGACTTCTGTCCCCGCCCACCAACTATCAGACACCTATCACAGTGCTCCACAAGCCTTTTGGCTTTGTGCTACACGTGGTGGGTGGGCCAGCAGAGAGAAGAGGCCAGCAGCCTCAGCAGCAGCAAAGAAGCCCTGAAGTTCCCCAAACCCTGAAGATCCCAGCACATGCGCCCATGCCTCTCTTCCAACTTTGTGCTTGTGCCTCTCTTCCATATGCCACACACTCTACCCTTTGGCCCAGTCTGCCACTGATTTGCCACCCTTATCAGAGTTAAGCCAGAGTCCAATGGACCCACCGGGACCCATGGTAGGGCCTGCCCTAGTAGTGACCTGACCATGGTTCTGGGCTCCACCCTCCTGAGGAGTCCAGGTGTGCAAGGGAGAAGCCAGAGAGTGCATAGGTGCAATGTAAAAGCCAGAGACCCAAGCCTGAGGTTGCTGCCAAGATTTAGGAGGGCTCCAAGTGAGAGCCAAAGCAGTAAGGGGCTGCATACTGTATTATGTGCACAGAGGATGCATAAAGACTGTGAGAAAGAGACAAAGGCCTGAAGTGTAGTGTTGAGCGAACACGGACTGTATTATTCGTGTTCATACCGAATAATTGGATTTTTGTTACCCGAACACGGAGCCGAAAACTTTACTGAATGTTCGGGTTTAAAATCCGTGTTCGGTCATTTTATTTCCGGGTTTGTATGTATTGGCGCGCTTTTAATGGCGGGCTTTCAACAGCCAATCAACAAGCGTTTAACTGGTGTGCCTTAAGCCATCCCAGCCATGCCTACAAATGTATTAGTAGCTGTGATTGGCCATCTGAAGCATGTGACCAAGTCTTTATAAGTTCGAGACCGAGCACCGCTGCGTCATTCTGCTGTAGTACAGGGACAGAGCACACATCATACATGCTGGCTGCTGATTAGGGACAGACAGTCAAAAATCATATTGTGTCCGAAAAGAATTCAGGGACAGGTCCGAGTGCTGCAGGCAGGGCGAGATATTAGGTCATTTTAGGGAGAGGCTGGAGATAGGCAGGGTCAGTGTTCTACAATCGATTTTGCTGTGTGGGGGGTTTGCAGTGCCGGCAGTCACCGATCTTATCGATCATTTTAGGGCGAGGTTGGAGATAGGCAGGGTCAGTGGTCCACATCGATTTTGCTGTGTGTGGGGTTGTGTGAACACAATCTTTTTGCCCGCTGAGGAGGAGGGAGAAAAAAGTATTTTTTATCAGTCAGTTGTGTGCAGAGTTTTTCCTTCAGTGCTGCTGACTGTGATAATACACTGCTGTGTTCACATGTGCTATTATTGAGTGATTTCAAAAGTTATACACTTTTTTCTATTCCACTATTCAATATACACCCTTGGGTTAAAAAAATTAAATTGTGGCATAGTCTGTACTAATCTATTTAAAAATTACAAACTTAAAAGGGGAATTTTCTTTTTTTTTTCCCTCCATAGCCTGCAGCAGAGCTGACTGATATAAGACACTGCTGTTCACATGTGCTATTGATAAATCACCAATTTTATATCATATTTTCTATTCCGCTATTCAATCTTCACCCTTGGGGTAAAAACAATTAAATTGCGGGATAGTCTGTATCGGTACGTGTGAGATACACCTTTACAATTATTGGGGCGCATCTCATACTGCCGAGGATTGCAGGGTGCTTCAGTGTGCCTCCTGCCTGTTCTGAACTCCTCCTACTCCTCATCCTTCCTTTGGGGGTACAAAAATAGTAATTTGGGCCTAGTCTGGGTCTCTACGTGTGAGATAGATACACCTTTTGATATCATATTTTCTATTCCGCTATTCAATCTACACCCTTGGGGTCAAAACAATTAAATTGCTGGATAGTCTGTATCGGTACGTGTGAGATACACCTTTCCAATTTTTGGGGCGCATCTCATACCGCCGAGGATTGCAGGGTGCTTCAGTCTGCCTCCTGCCTGTTCCGAACTCCTCCTACTCCTCATCCTGCCTTTGGGGGTACAAAAAATAGTAATTTGGGCCTAGTCTGGGTCTCTACGTGTGAGATACATACACCTTTTGATATCATATTTTCTATTCTGCTATTCAATCTACACCTTTGGGGTAAAAACAATTAAATTGCGGGATAGTCTGTATCGGTACGTGTGAGATACACCTTTCCAATTTTTGGGGCGCATCTCATACCGCCGAGGATTGCAGGGTGCTTCATTTTGCCTCCTGTTCGGACCTCCTCCTACTCCTCATCCTCATCCTGCCTTTAGGGTACAAAAAATTGTAATGGGGGCCTAGTCTGTGTTTGTACGTGTGAGATACACCACCGTTTTGTAAAATTTTTCCTATTCCGCCATTCAATATACACCCTGTTTGAGTGTAAAAAATTAAATTACGGCATAGTCTGTATCGGTACATGTGAGATACACCTTTTTAAATTTGTTTGGCGCATCTCCTTCCACCGCCGAGGATTGCAGGGCGCTTCAGTTTGCCTCCTGTTCCGAACTCCTCCTACTCCTCTTCCTCATCCTGCCTTTAGGGTACAAAAAATTGTAATTGGGCCTAGTCTGTGTTTGTACGTGTGAGATACACCGTATTCTAAAATTTTTCCTATTCTGCTATTCAATATAAACCCTTTTGGAGTGTAAAAAATTAAATTACGGCATAGTCTGTATCGGTACGTGTGAGATACACCTTTTAAATTTGTTTGGCGCATCTCCTTCCACCGCCAAGGATTGCAGGGCGCTTCAGTTTGCCTCCTGTTCCGAACTCCTCCTACTCCTCTTCCTCATCCTCCCTTTAGGGTACAAAAAATTTTAATTGGGGCCTAGTCTGTGTTTGTACGTGTGAGATACACAGTTTTTTATCCTTCTTTCTATTCCGCTATTCAATATACACCCTTTTGGGGTAAAAAAAAATTAAATTGCGGCATAGTTTGCATATTTGACTGTGAGATACACCCGTGCGATACTGTTGTTGTTTTGTTCCGCTATTCAATAAACACCTTTCTAGGGCAAGATCATAAATTACAGAAATATGAGGTGACCGTCAAATAGGGGCCGTGGCTTGGGTCGTGGTGCTGCTGGTAGAGCTCCTGGTGCAAGGAGAGGACGTGGTCGATCTGTTCCAGCTACACGCACAAGTGAAACACCTTCCTCAAGTGTGAGTAGGCGACAGATCCTGCAGCAGTATTTGGTAGGGCATAATGCGCCTCTAGAAGTGATGAGGCTAGAAGAAGTACAGGCAATAGTAGATTGGGTTGCTGACAGTGCCTCCAGTTCCTTCACATTGTCTTCCACCCAGTCTACTGCAGAAAGGTCAGAGTTGGCACCTGCAGCCAATGTCCAACCATCTTTCACCTCACCCCCTTGCAAATCAGGCAAGCAGTCTGAGCCCCAAGTCACACAGCAGTCTCTTCTTCTTTTTGATGACTCTGTTACCAGGGTTTCCCAGGGCCATCCATCTAGCCCTGCCCCAGAAGTGGAAGAGATTGAGTGCAGCGATGCCCAACCACTTATTTCTCAAGATGAGTACATGGAAGGACTATCGCATCACGTCTCCGATGATGACCAAACGCAGGTGCCAACTGCTGCGGCATTCAGAATTGTGGAGACCGACAAGGAGGGCAGGGGTGAAGACTGGGTGGAAGATGATGTGGAGGACGATGAGGTCCTCGACCCCACATGGAATGAAGGTCATGCAGGTGACCTGAGTAGTTTGGAGGAAGAGGCGGTGGTCGCACAGAGCCACCGGCACAGCAGAAGAGGGAGCAGGGTGCAGAAGTGGATCGGCCGTGCCCTAGACACTACGCCTGCTACTGCCCAACGCAGCAAGGGAACGAGCGCACCAAAGCCAGCTCAAAGGAGTTCTCTAGCGTGGAAGTTCTTCAGAAAATGTGCTGATGACAGGACACGAGTGGTTTGCACCCTGTGCAATCAGAGCCTGAAGCGAGGCATAAACCTTCTCAACCTGAGCACAACCTGCATGATCAGGCATCTAAGTGCAAAGCACGAGCTGCAGTGGAGTAGACACCTTCAAAACCAAGAAAGGTCCCTGGCTCCTCCTGCTTCCTCTTCTGCTGCATTCTCGGCCTCTCCATCCACATCTGTAGTGATACCGGCACCTGCCACCCCGCAAACAGACGATCTGTCAGCAACACCACCACCTGGGTCACCAACCATCTCCACAATGTCCCGTGGAAGCGTTCAGCTTTCCATCTCCCAAACACTTCAGAGGAAGAGGAAGTACCCCCCTACCCACCTGCGATCCCTGGCCCTGAATGCCAGCATTTCAAAATTCTTGGCCTTTGAAATGCTGTCATTCCGTCTGGTGGAGACGCACAGTTTTAAAAGCCTTATGTCGGTGGCTGTCCCACAGTACGTCGTGCCCAGCTGCCACTACTTTTCCAGGCAAGCCATCCCTTCCCTGCACAACCAAGTGGGGGGAAAAAAATCAGGTGTGCACTGCGCAACGCCATCTGTGCCAAGGTCCACCTAACTACCGATATGTGGACCAGTAAGCACCGTCAGGGGCGTTATATCTCCCTAACGGCACACTGGGTAAATGCAGTGGCGGATGGGCCTGAGGCGGATAGCAATTTGGCTCATGTCCTTCCACCACCGAGGATTGCAGGGCGCTTCAGTTTGCCTCCTGTTCCTAACTCCTCCTACTCCGCTTCCTCATCCTCTACCGCCTCCTCATCCGGTCAGCATAACACCTTCACCACCAACTTCAGCACGGCCAGGGGTAAACGACAGCAGGCAGTTTTAAAACTTGCCTGTTTGGGGGAAAAACCACACACCGCGCAGGAGTTGTGGAGGAGCATGGAACAGCAGACAAATGAGTGGTTGCTGCCAGCGAGCCTCAAGCCCGGCCTGGTGGTGTGCGATAATGGGCGAAATCTCATAGCAGCTCTGGGCCTAGCCGGTTTGACGCACATCCCTTGCCTGGCGCATGTGCTGAATTTGGTGGTGCAGAGGTTCCTTAAAAACTACCCCGATATGTCAGAGCTGCTGCAGAAAGTACCGGCCGTCTGTGTGCACTTTCGGCGTTCTCACCCTGCTGCTGCTCGCCTGTCAGCGCTGCAGCGTAACTTCGGCCTTCCCGCTCACCGCCTCATATGTGACGTGCCCACAAGGTGGAACTCCACCTTGCACATGCTGGAAAGACTGTGCGAGCAGCAGCAGGCCATAGTGGAGTTTCAGCTGCAGCACGCACGCGTGAGTCGCTCTGCGGAACAGCACCACTTCACCACCAATAACTGGGCCTCCATGCAAAACCTGTGTGCCTTGTTGCGCTGTTTTGAGTACTCCACCAACATGGCCAGTGCCGATGACGCCGTTGTCAGCTTAACTATCCCACTTCTATGCCTCCTTCAAAAAACTATTCGGGCAATGATGGAAGAGGATGTGACACAGGATGAGGAGGAGGATGAAGAGGTAACATTTCCAAGGCTTTCAGGGCAGTCATTCGCAAGGGGCTCCGAGGGTGGGCTCCTGCACACACAAACGCCAGGGACACAATTGTCCAGCAGGGGCACAGTTCTAGAGGATGAGGAGGATGAGATGGAGGAGGAGATGGAACCATGTTCACAGCAGGGTGGCACCCAGGCTAGCTCATGGCCATCACTGGTGCGTGGCTGGGGGGATACAGAGGACACAGACGATACACCTCCCACAGAGGACAGCCTTTCGTTGCCTCTGGGCAGCCTGGCACACATGAGCGATTACATGCTGCAGTGTCTCCACAACGACCGCCGAGTTGCCCACATTCTAACTTGTGCTGATTACTGGGTGGCCACGCTGCTGGATCCCCGTTACAAGGACAACGTACCGTCCTTAATTCACTCACTGGAGCGCGATCGCACGATGCGCGAGTACAAGTGCACGCTGGTAGACGCGATGCTGCTGGCATTCCCACCTGACAGCGGGGCCACAGTGGAAGCACAAGGCCAAGGCAGAGGAGGAGGAGGAAGAGGTCGCCAACGCAACCAGGGCACCGCCAGCACCTCAGAAGGCAGGGTTAGCATGGCCAAAATGTGGAAAAGCTTTGTCAGCACGCCACAACAAACTGCAGCACCAGCAGCTCATATGGAACGTCTTAGCAGGAGGCAGCATTTCACCAACATCTAAAAGGGTGTTTGGTGCCTCAGGCCAAAGGGGTGGGACTTTATGGGCTAAGTCAGATAATAGTATGACAAAATGAGTAAAATATCACAATTTATTAAAAAAAAACAGAAAACAAAATTCATGAATAACATGAAATAGTTTGAGTGCCTATGGGTTATAGACCCATGTGTACAGTGGAATAAGGTAGAAAAGTTACAGTGTGAATGGTGACATGGATATAGATCTCTGTCTGTTCTGGCTCATATGAGAGGCTCTGGAACGTGTTGAGAGAGAGTATATCTTGAATTTCCAACGCGTTTCGGCATTTTATAATACGTTGCCTTTATCAAGGAAAAGAGTGGGCCACCATATGTGCAAGATATATAGTGGGTAAATGTCAATTTACATGCTTAATATATAGATACTTCCATTGTAGGATGGAGAAGTAGATTATACACATACTTGTGACATTTACGTCAGATCCCGGACCTTTGTATCTGCTCTCCCAAAATAGCTCACACAGGATTTAGAAGGAGTCGCTGTCTCTGTGATGTAAGCAGGATTGGGTGAATTTTTGGGGGATGATGATGGTAAGGAAGAGATTTAATTTATCGCTGACTTACAGAGGGATGTAGGTGCTCTGGCTTGAATGGAAGGAATCCCTTCTCGTGTCCTGAAAATGTTTGGATAAGGTGGGTGTTCAGAATATTGAAAACATTTCAAGGATTCTTTAATAAGTCTTTATGTGAAGGAAGTAAACTGTATCAATTACAGATTAGGGTGTTGCAAGTTTGCACCAGTAGAGGGAGCCCCGGTCTTGTATTCCAGGTTGTTTCCCTAGTAAAATAGTGTACAAGTGAGCCTAAAATAGAGGCATTTGGCACTTGAAGAAGTCATCCGACAATGCATAAATATTAAACAAGCAAAAAATTTGGGGGAGCATACCCATGTATTTCTAAAGCTGGTGCAGCTATGAACCAAAAGACATGTATATTAAAAAAGAATAGCGCACACATGCAAAATGCATAAATATAGTCATTGTTGGATGGTAACTTACTGTTAAGGTGGGGGAATGAAAGGCTGGGTATCCGGGAGAAGCGGGTCCTGGGCATCTGTCACGTTCCCTCGGCAGGAGGGAAGTGGCGCCCTATTGAAAATTCCCGGCTATATATACCCGCTCACGCATGCGCATTGGTGCATCGGAGCGTCATCACGCGAACCCGGCTTCCGGGTGGGCGTGTTAGAGTGGTGTGCGTCAGGCTGAGCTGCACGCGCACCTTGCTGGTGACGATGGAAGGGAAGAAGATGTTCCGAAGCCGCCGACACAGAAATGGACAGGGATAGTGCTTCCATCCAGAACCCCTCAAAAAGTCTATACCTTACAGCCAATTCCTAAGACTCAAAAGGAATTGTACTAGTCCAACTACATTTCAAAAAGAAGCTGATGCTCTAACCCACAGATTGCTAGCAAGAGGATACTCTCAAACATGCCTTAAAAAAGCATTCAATCGGGTAAAAAAACAAAACACGAAATCCTTTTTAAAAGGAAAGATACAAAAACAGATCCACCTCCGACCAGGATAATACTAAGATTCTCCAATGAACACCAAAAAATCCGGAATATACTGAAAAAGAACTGGTCTATCCTCACCGAAGATCCCTCTGTAAAAGATCTAGTACCCGATAATCCTCTCATTACCTACAAAAAAACTCGCTCTGTGCATCAAACACTTGTACACAGCAAAATGAAATCCAGAAAGGATCCTTGCAAAACTAGAGGCACCTTTCCCTGTGGGTCCTGCGCCCAGTGTGCAGTCATACCTAAATCAACCTCTCTTATTTTACCAAATGGTGAACTCTTCACCCCCAAGCACTACGCAAACTGTAAAACTAAGGGGGTAGTTTATATAACGAACTGTGAATGTGGTGCGTTTTATATTGGAAAGACACGCCAAGAGTTCGGACTTAGAGTTAATAAGCATGTACAAAGTATGACTATTGGTAATTTTTACCTCCCACTGGGCCGTCACATGGCCCACTTCCACAAGTACCAAATGCCAAAAGTGAGTTTCTCAGTTCTAGATCATATGCATATTCCAGCCAGAGGAGGGGACTGGAATAAGTCTCTCCTACAAATTGAAATGCCCTGGATCAAAAAACTAAATGCCACTAGACCACCAGGACTTAACGAAAGCGAAAGCTATCGCCCTTTCCTAGAGGGTTTTGCTTCTGGCAAGACAGACTGACCAAAATTCCATAATCAATACCCCTCAGTAAGATCTCACCTCCATCTTCACTCCTCCCAAACATGACAGACATTATACCATTCCTATACCAACAAACTGGTCTGGTAAGTCTACATCACCAATGGGATTACCCCACCCGAGCCAGTAATGCCTCCCCCTGTGAAACCTACCTCCCTCTCTTCATAATATTATTGTATTCCTTGAAATTCTTATCAATATTCTCTGACATCATTGAAAATAATTATGCTTTTTTTCTTCTTCAAGTTGATTATTATTATTATAATTCAATACTGTGACATATAATGCGTCTTATTATCCCTGAGTCTTGATATTTGCACTCCCAAACACACCTGGCACAGGTGACACCAGAGGCAACCTCTCTGGGGGTTGACAGAGAAGTGCCCCTGCACAGGGAACACTATCCCTGTCCATTTCTGTGTCGGCGGCTTCGGAACATCTTCTTTCCTTCCATCGTCACCAGCGAGGTGCGCGCGCAGCTCAGCCTGACGCACACCACGCTGACACACCCACCCGGAAGCCGGGTTCGCGTTGTGACGCTCTGATGAGCCAATGCGCATGCGTGAGCGGGTATATATAGCCGGGGATTTTCAATAGGGCGCCACTTCCCTCCTGCCGAGGGAACGTGACGGACGCCAAGGACCTGCTTCTCCCGGATACCCAGCCTTTCATTCCCCCACCTTAACAGTAAGTTACCATCCGACAATGACTATATTTATGCATTGTCGGATGACTTCTTCAAGTGCCAAATGCCTCTATTTTTAGGCTCACTTGTACACTATTTTACTAGGGAAACAACCTGGAATACAAGACCGGGGCTCCCTCTACTGGTGCAAACTTGCAACACCCTAATCTGTAATTGATACAGTTTACTTCCTTCACATAAAGACTTATTAAAGAATCCTTGAAATGTTTTCAATATTCTGAACACCCACCTTATCCAAACATTTTCAGGACACGAGAAGGGATTCCTTCCATTCAAGCCAGAGCACCTACATCCCTCTGTAAGTCAGCGATAAATTAAATCTCTTCCTTACCATCATCACCCCCTAAAAATTCACCCAATCCTTCTTACATCACAGAGACAGCGACTTCTTCTAAATCCTGTGTGAGCTATTTTGGGAGAGCAGATACAAAGGTCCGGGATCTGACGTAAATGTCACAAGTATGTGTATAATCTACTTCTCCATCCTACAATGGAAGTATCTATATATTAAGCATGTAAATTGACATTTACCCACTATATATCTTGCACATATGGTGGCCCACTCTTTTCCTTGATAAAGGCAACGTATTATAAAATGCCGAAACGCGTTGGAAATTCGAGATATACTCTCTCTCAACACGTTCCAGAGCCTCTCATATGAGCCAGAACAGACAGAGATCTATATCCATGTCACCATTCACACTGTCACTTTGCTACCTTATTCCACTGTACACATGGGTCTATAACCCATAGGCACTCAAACTATTTCATGTTATTCATGAATTTTGTTTTCTGTTTTTTTTTAATAAATTGTGATATTTTACTCATTTTGTCATATTATTATCTGACTTAGCCCATAATGTCCCACCCCTTTGGCCTGAGGCACCAAACACCCTTTTAGATTATACTCCGGGATGTTGGCTACACCTACTATATAGGGCAACTAGGGATCTACACAAAATTTACCAGCATTTCACCAACATGGTGGAACAGTATGTGTGCACACGCCTACATGTAGTGAATGACGGGTCTGCCCCCTTCAACTTCTGGGTCTCCAAATTGGGCATATGGCCTGAGCTTGCCCTTTACGCCTTGGAGGTGCTGGCGTGCCCTGCAGCCAGTGTATTATCTGAACGTGTATTTAGCACGGCCGGGGGCGTTATCACAGACAAGTACAGCCGCCTGTCCAGAGACAATGTGGACAAGCTCACGTTCATTAAAATGAACCAGGCATGGATCCCACAGGACTTTTCCGTACCTTGTGCAGAATAGAGATGGATACCGACCTTACCCAGCCATTGTTCTATTTTTGCTCTTTCTCGCTCTTTTGGGGTGTACCCTCATTTAAAATGACTGAAAAAAAGCAGTGTTGGCTACCTCGTCCTCCTCCACCGCTGCTTCCACCTACACCGCCCATAGGTGTGCGCAGCCTATTGCATTAGGGTGTGCACCCCAAAGTTTAAATACACATGCATGTGTTTGCCTACATGTATATGGCCCTGGTACATTACTCTCCCTGCTGGCAAAGTGAAATAGAAGTGTGTGGCACTTCTCTTATGGCAGATCAGGTCCGAGGGAGATCTTTCCCATCTCCTCACTGGCAAACAGAGCGATAATGCTAATGTGCCCTAGGTGATTAGGGTGTGCCCAGGCACACCCGGCACACCCTGTGCGCACGCCTATGACACCGCCACATCCACTACCACCTCAACCTCCCTCCTACTCCATATGGGCCTCGTCCTTCACAGATGAAGAACATTGTTTTATTTTTCTGTTTTTTTTTTGTTGTTTTAAGTTATTTCCCTATCCACATTTGTTTGCAGAGCACTCGCCATGCTCTTAACTACGTTTTGCTGCCATTTGCAGCACTCTAGCCCTTTCCATTGGTGTTTTAGAGCCGTTTTAGTGCCTGAAAGTTCGGGTCCCCATTGACTTCAATGGGGTTCGGTGTCCGGGTAAAGTTCGGAAAAAGTCCGGGACACGTACCCGGACTTTTTTTTCAAGTTCGGCCGAACCCGCTGAACACGGACATCCAGGTGTCCGCTCAACTCTAAACAACTATTATTTCCTCCTCCTCATGTCTTGAGGATCATTACTAGATTCTCAGAACAACAATCAGACATTAGAAAGATCGTAAATAGATACTGGCATCTCTTAGCGAGGGATCCGGTCCTGGGATGTCATGTCCCAAAAACCCCTCTATTCACATACAGGAAGGTTCCAGCCCTCATGGACAGGTTGTCACAAAGCGAATACAAGGGTGACAATTGTGACGATCCTTGCAAATATAAAGGCACATATATTTGCGGTAGATGCAACTACTGCAGATATATGTATGTTCAAAAGCATCCAGTACTCCCTAATGGTAAGAAATTTGAGCCGAAACATTTCGCAAATTGCCGCACTCCTGGAGTCATTTATTTGTTACTTTGTGACTGCGGATGCTTTTACATAGGAAAAACCAAACTTGAATTTTGGAGACGAGCATACCGTCATATTTTGAGCATGAGTAGTTTTAACCCGGAATTGCCTTTGGGGTGCCACACCATCACTTTCTTTACTTATTGAATATTGCTACAATACTGGTCCCTTTACCATAGCTGCACTGATTTTTCAGTGCCTTCTATATAAGCCATCTAAGCTTATATTTACTGATTATATTGATTTTCTACTACCAAACAATCCCCCATTATGTCTATGGATACTCCCTGGCAAAGACACCCCCCCCCCTTTTTGTTTTCCTTTTATAATCAACATCATTATATTCTATTAACATCACTGGCTATATATAGCTCATTATTTTGTGTATTTTCTTTGATGCCAGGGCTCCTGACTTTTTTGGACTTCAGTCATCCACGAGATCCATCCCTTTGAGCATAGCCCCTTGTGGTAAAATTGCTGGTGAAATACTACTCCATGACATTTGAACTATGGTGATCCATCGGGCAAACGACTGCTGACTGCTTGTTTCGCAAACAGTGTAAATCATACATTAACACAATGCATGTAAGTGTTTATTTATTCCTCTATTGATGTTATAATTATATGCATGTACATTTACATATATGAAAATGTTATTGTAGTATTGCAACAACAAATGTACTAATCTTGCTTTTTATGATTTAATCTTAGAGGAACAGTTGTAGCCATCAGTGTCACCCCTGAAGAAGAAGCGCATCCACTTCTAAATGCATTGGGTATACACTGTGCTATAAATCTGATCATCTATATGCATTTTGTGTAGTTTCTGGAACACACTGCTTGCTCTTTTTAATGTTTTTTTGCTTTAATGTCTTTGTTTTTCATTAATAAAAATTATAATATTATATTCAATTTTTTTGTTATTTTTGCAAGTGCCTTTAAAGTCCCATCACCAGGAGAATTTTCCTTCTTCCTACAAGCGAGGCAGGGCTAGGGATCCAAGGATAAGCTTCCAATACACCAACTTTTCCTTGAAACCTAAAGATCTCTGCAAAATATTGGTATATACTAATGATAATTTGGTTAGGAAATGTATTCCGGTGCATCAACAATATACTTTTAGGAAAGCCCAATCCTTGGGTGATTTACTCATGCATAGTGATTTTGCCTGGAAACTACAGAATAAACCAAGGGGTGTTTCTGTGAGTATGCACAGGTGTGGCATATGTGAATTTTGTCATTTTATGAAAGAGGGTCCTACTCTGAGACTGTACTGGAAGGCTCCTCAGGTGCAGATGACATTTGGACTGTAGTTTGGAGAGTGTGGTCTACATGCTGCTCTGCTCTTGTGGATCCTTCTATATAGGAAGATTATTAGAACTGTTCACAAACATCTCTAGAACTTCATGAACTTCAAGAACATGTATATGACATTTCTACATATTATCTGGGATCTCCCGTCGCCTGAAATTACTGCTTGGCTTGCCTGGCCTCAATGACATTCTGAGTTTCAGCCCTTTCCTCTAATTTTTGAGCAATTTGTGAGTAAAAAATTTTTTTGAAGAAGGCATGGTAGAGGAGTCCTTTAAAATTATTAAAGTAATTTAGAAAAATTTAATAAAACTATAGAAATCATTGAATTATTAAACTACAACACATCAGGTTTTCACAGTCTCTATGGGACAAGCATAAAGTACTTTGAATATATGGCATTTTGTGTTACAATTTTTTTATTATGTTATTATGTTCCTTGCCAGCTGGAACCAGTGTAGCTGGATTATGTAGCTTTGTGGAGCTTTATGAGGGGTTGTTTCTGTATTGCCATCTCAAACATGTAGATGGCACTATTGGGTATGCATTTGGTTGGGAGCATCATGATGTCATTTTTACGTTCCCTGTTTGACGTTTGGAGTGGGTGGGATGGCACCTTTTCCATTTCCCATTTATAGGAGTTTGGCGTGCAAGGGAAGTAATACATCTGATGCAATTGGTATTGCAAAACTCGTCAGGCTTTTTTCATCACCAACAACAGCAACCACCAGAGCCAGTCCTGCCATTTTGACAGTGTTCTGGCCAGCAGTGTTAATTTTGGCAGCAAATTTCAATTTAGTTTTAGTCTTAATCTTAGGACTAAAATTGCATTTTAGTTTTAGTCCCATTCTAGTCTTCTGCAAGTGTTTTAGTTTTAGTCGTATTTAGTCGACTAAAACTCCAGTACATTTTAGTCGACTAAAACTCCAGTACATTTTAGTCGACTAAAACTCCAGTACATTTTAGTTGAGTAAAACGTCCTACATTTTAGTCGACTAAAACTTATTTTAGTCATCTATAATCGAATGGGTGTAGTTCAATTGTAATTTGTAATGCATTATTTAAGCATTTTTCTACAATTTCCAAACTCATTATATACGACTGCTGGTCCTGGAGTGAAAAATTGAATATGTTATTATTTATGGTATTAAGCTTTGAGCATGCACTAGCACAGCACTACACAGACACAGAGGTAATCATTAAGTCTTTATTTAGGAAAAACTGTTTTGCCAAGAATATTGCTTTTTTGACCAAAGGGGGTAACATAAAAATGCAATAAAAATACAAAAAAATAAAAACTTTGCAGGCTTGTTGACTCTCTTGTTGACATTCATTTACATGAACTTTAACAGGTCAAGAAACTGAACATAATAACACAATAAATCCTTTCAGCAGCTTTACCTGGTGTCAAAGGGACTGGAGTAAAGTCATTTTCTCTGATGATTCATTCCCCTTTCTGATTGTTTGGGGCATCCCAAAATAACCTTGTCCAGAGACTCACTCCAGGGAAGAAAAAATAAACATCAGCTCACTTAATCAGTCCTGGGGGGGTTGCTAAGTTCTCAGCCAACAAGGGAGTGTGCTCACTGCTCCCTCACAATTTTGCCTAATAACACAGCCATGAATAAAGAATGGTACAAAACATCCTCAGAGAAGAGAACAACTTCCTTCCCACCTCAACCATCCAAGAACAGCTGCAGAGAGACTCCAGGGAAGAAAAAAATAAGCAACAGCTCACTTCATCAGTCCTGTGCTCATGGCAACAGTACAGCATCCTGAGACCTGAGACCACTGTGGGGGGGGGGGGGGGGGGGTTGCTAAGTCCTCAGCAAACAAGGGAGTGTGCTCAGGTCAGACAGAGGAGGCCTGTAATGCTGCTGGCAGTGCTGGAGCCTGGATGGTGTTCTCAGGTCTAAGGGATGGCCTGTAATGCCCTGGATGCCTGTGGTGGTCAGGGCCGACAAAGGAGGCCTTTAATGCTGCTGGACAGTGCTGGAGCCTGGATGGTGGTCTCAGGTCTAAGGGATGGCCTGTAATCTAATACACAGTGCTGGATGGTGGTCTCAGGTCTAAGGGATGGCCTGTAATCCCCTGGAGGCCTGTGGTGGTCAGGTCAGACAGAGGAGGCCTGTAATGCTGATGCAAATTGCTGGATGGGGGTCTCAGGTCTAAGGGATGGCCTGTAATGCCCTGGATGCCTGTGGTGGTCAGGGCAGACAAAGGAGGCCTGTAATGCTGCTGGACAGTGCTGGAGCCTGGATGGTGGTCTCAGGTCTAAGGGATGGCCTGTAATCTAATGCACAGTGCTGGATGGTAGTCTCAGGTCTAAGGGATGGCCTGTAATGCCCTGGAGGCCTGTGGTGGTCAGGTCAGACAGAGGAGGCCTGTAATGCTGCTGCAAATTGCTGGATGGGGGTCTCAGGTCTAAGGGATGGCCTGTAATGCACACAGTGCTGGATGGTGGTCTCAGGTCTAAGGGATGGCCTGTAATGCACAGTGCCCTGGATGCCTGCGGTGGTCAGAGGAGGCCTGTAATGCTGCTGGACATGGACAGTGCTGGATTGATGGTGGTCTCAAGTGGTCTAGGGGATGGCCTGTATGCATTGCACAGTGCCGGATGCCTGCGGTGGTCACTGGTCAGGTCAGAGAGGAGGCCTGTAATGCTGCAGCCTGCAGTGCACACAGCACAGTGCTGGATGGTGGATGCCAGTGGTCTGAGGGGACTCAGGGGAGGCAGTAATGGCTGGCCTGGCTGTTGTAACTCGCTCAGTGGGTGCACTGCTCTGGATGTGGTGGTGGGTGTGATGTGATGTGATGGATTCGGGTCTGGAGTCCGGAGGCCTGGCTGTGGCTGTAGTGCTGCAGTGCTCTGGTGAGGTGACTGGTCTCGACTCTCTTGTAGTCATCACGTCAGACGTCACAGGGCACCCCACACCAGACGCCACACAGTTGCTTACTGGGAGCAGAAGCAGGCAGAGCTCCATGAAAACCGGAAGTTGGGTAAACGTCCCTGCCTCACATTCTCGTTTAGTTTTCGTTTGTTAACGGAAAACAGATTTGATTTTCGTCATAGTTCTCGTCATTTGACGAAAATGTGCTATACTTTGCATTTCGTTTTCGTCACTTGAAAAATGCCGTTGACGAAATCGGTGACGAAAACGTTTTCGTTGACAAAATTAACACTGCAGGCCAGTACACTGGACACGAAGTACAAGTGATGATGGATTGCTGAATGTTTCATTGTACCATTGAGTGGGGACCTGATACTATTCATCATTTATTCAGTGTATAGTGGATATAGGTTATCCTCCTGGTGCTGAGCCAGTCCTGATCTTATAACAGTGTTCTGGGCAGTACACCAATTGATACATGTACCTGCAGATGGACGGTTCCCTGGATAATCATCTTTAATCTTCTGTTCAAGCATAATTTCAGAAAACACAGTTTTAGCAGGTGTGTACCACATAATAACCATAGTGCTGGAAGTACAAGGATGTATATAATATATGAAGTACAGAGCATGGACACATGGATTTATTTTCCTTTTTTTCTGCACATATAGCAATGTTTGCCATATGAGAACTATAAGTATTAATTTTGGAATTTGGTCTGTGTAATTCATTTTTGGGTAGTCACCTATGCCAGCTGTGGATGGTGACATGTTATGATTAGTTATTGTCCAGGATTTGTTTATCATTTTATTCTTTCTTGTAGTATTTATATTATTATTAAAGTGGTTCTAAAGGCAGAAGGTTTTTGTCTTAATGCATTCTATGCATTAAGTTAAAAAGCCTTTTGTGTATAGCAGCTCCCTCAGCCCCTCTCATGCTTAACTGAGGTCCACCCAGATCCAGCGGTGTTGCACGAGAGCCTCGACTGTCCAGGACTCCCATACTCATTGGCTGAGACAGCAGCTCTGTGCCATTGGCTTCCGCTGCTGTCAATCAAAGTCAGCCAACCAATGAGGAGAGAAAGGAGCAGGGCAAGGCTGCGCTCCATGTCTGAATAAGGGAGCTGCGGCTCAGCTTGGGTGCCCCCATAGCAAGCTGCTTGCTGTGAGGGCACTCAACAGGAGGGAGGAGCCAGGAGCACCGAAGAGGGACCTGAGAAGAGGAGGATTTGGGCTGCTCTGTGCAAAACCACTGCACAAAACAGGTAAGTACAACATGTTTGTTATTTTTATCAAATAAAAGAGACTTTAATATCACTTTAATAAAGGATTACTAGATCTAGTCTGTGTAACCCAGTGTATTCATATATTTGATTACTATTTCGTTTAGTTAGTGCGGATGGAGTCCAAATCAAGCTTTTATTTTTTTTGCTCGTATTCATGTCTTTTAAGCAAATTAAGTATTCCTGTATTTTTGCTTTGAGTGTCCATAAGCATTTTTAATTCATTTTGAGATCCCCAAATTGATGTCTGTTCTAAAGGAGAAATATAATGTCCTAATGCCAAGTTTTTCTTTCATTACACCAACATTCTAAGTATAATTATAGACATATTTTAGCTTCTTAGATGATTAACAGTGCAAATATCTGCTAAAATACTAAGTAAAATACCATGCATCATTAGAAGTATATGGGTTAACTAATAGTCTGGATAATTGGTTGTAAATGGTTATTACATCTACTAAATCTAGTTTTAAAGAGACCATAAATACATGTGCTTAAATGACCATTTACCATAAAATACATTGTAATGAAAAGAGTATTCAAATAGATGAAAAAATGTAATACCTAAAACAACATTCAGTTTGTTTTACGCGCACACAAACTGAGAAAATACCACATTATTTTGTTTCTCCTAATTTGAAAATAAAAGCATTTATAAAGTATCTACATATATGGTTGTGGATCTCTACATATACAGTATAAATGTATATACTCTATATTGTATATGTTGGATAACAGTTACACAAATGCACAGCCATAATCTGGATTTAAAAAAAAGTTTGAGACAAAAATGACTTACCATCATAATGAGCAAAGACAATTTATTCTTGTTCCAGTATCCGTCTCTTTGCAAATCAAGATTAAGAACTCTATTAAATATCTGAGCTATTTTATAATCCAGTGATTAAAGAGGATAATGTGGGAATCTATTTTATATTAAAAGTAGATAACTGTTTTTTACTCACCGTGAGCTTTCCAATATTAAACCATTCCAGTGCATTTTTATGTATCAGCCATTTGTAAGAATGCCTAAAGTTAATTAATAATTAGCTCAAAAGCCCCTATTATGTACATATAATGATAATACTGATTTACATAATAATCTGGAACATATTGTATGTACAACATATTTTTTGTTAACCCCTTCATTGCAAGAGGTCATTTTAGGACTAGAAACCAAGTTTAAATTTATCAGCATCAATACATATCAGTTGACTTGAAAAAACTTGATTACTTTGCATATATAAGGTTTTTTATTTTGGGAAACATTTCTCTCTAATGTCTTTTTCCTTAGATAACAAAATGTAAAAAATATGTAATTAAAAGAAAAAACAAATCTCATTTAATTAAATAGTTTACGTTCTGTAATGTGTCAGTGACAGTATGGTCTCAGAACAGAGAGCGCACACAAGTATTACACAGTATTGATATTTGCTAATAAGCACTCCTGGTTAGTGACCATTAATTTGCTTTTAGCCAACATTTAGAGACTATGACTTCAAAACACAGCACATGCATTTTCTGCTAATTTATTAATCTCATCTGCTGAGTGCATGGTATGCTATACATTCTTGTGATATTTTGAATGCAAAAGGCAACTTACAAAAATTATTGTACGTGTATTCATCCTAATATTGCTAACAATTCCTAAAAATATTGCTACCTTCAGGCTGACACTAACAGTTGCCCTGATTTACTCTTGCTGTCATGATTTCACCAGTGATGCACTACCTAATGAACACCTAAAAAGACATGCCACCAAATGTATGAAGCTGTATAAGGCTGTCGTTAAGGCTAAAGCAAGATGGATTCTTAACAAGGAGCATGCATGGTAGCAAGACTGTAGTCTTACAGTAGCTTTCTGTTCATCCTGCTGCAGTAACTTGATTTTTAATAGAGCCCAGAAAACCTAAAAATTCTCTCTTGCAGTGGGGCTGTGTCTACATTGCATAGGATAACTGTTTGTTTAGTATAAGGGATAGAAAAACACTTACTTTACACTTTTACTTTACCTAAATACTTAACTCACCCAGCAGGTTGCATTCCCCATGTTCCAGGCAAAGAACTGTTCTTCAGTATCCTCATGTCCAGTTTGAGGACTGTGGTTCCTGTATCAGTGTTAATAATATCAGAGGACCTTAGACCACCAGAGTATAGGGTAGAAGAGGTTGCGGGGACCAGTCTAGCAGTGCAGGAAAGCCTGCAAAAGTCCCATATCATAAACAGGCAGTTCATCTTAAACAGGCAGCCCCACTGCAAGGGAGGAATTTCAGGTTTCCTGTTTCCTGGAGTTCATCTTTAAATGTGCGTTTTTCTCTGTCACTATGAAAGAATGACACCCTAGTGAACATATTGATTCCATTCACTAAGAGACTCACAAAAAAGCTCAGTCTTAATATGAATCAGTTTAAATGTATGAAATGTAATTGCTAATACCTGTAAAGTATAAAAAAAAAGAGTCTTGGATGCAAATGCCGTCTGAACAAAATGAAAGCTAGTGTCAATCACAAGTATGTGCTGGGTTTTGTACACATATACTATACAATACTATACAATTTTATTGTAGAATCTCTTTTAGATCTACCATCTACTATGTAGTGCAAGGGCCGCCCTGATTAATTACAGAGCAATTGGATAGATTGTGTTTTGGTAAATCTAAAGGAGATCGTCATTCAAGCAAATATGTGAAAATACTCTAAATTGCCCCCCCCCCCCCCCCCGAAATGCATGTGGGAATGAGGAGATATGAACAGGGACTGACAGCTGGGTGTCTCCATCCACTTACTCGTATATACTTGTATTGTATAAAGCTGGCCTTTCACTATACAAACTGATTGCACAATCTATGTTAGATTTCCCAGACTTATGGAATAGGATGACACACCTGAACAATCTATTAGTTTGTATCAAATCAGACAGGCCCTTGCACTACATAGTTAATGGTAGATCTAAAGTGGGTTGTACAATCAGCTTGTACAGAAAGTGAGTGGAAGGTGGTTTATAATGAGTAAGGTGTGGTCTAGAGTGGTTATAACGCCCAATCACGCCCTTTTCTGTGATACAGAAAGGCAGTGTAAATGCAAATACATTTGTCAGTGTATGCACATGTGTGCTCTGCCCTAAAAAAATAAATAAAAAACTTATATTGGGGGGGTTGGCTTGCGGCGCATAGAGTAAGATGCATTGAGGTTTATCTCTGCCGAGACTCCTGTAAACTATCCTGATCTCTCTCTTCTTGAATAACGCATCCACCATCGCAGACTCGCTCCGTGCTCAGTACTCCTCGGGTGCCTTTCCCTTCTCCCAGAGCCATGTCCAGATGCAGTAAAGAATTGCACACGGGCCCTGACCATGCTGGACAAGAAGGCGTCTACTCATCCAGGTCAGCAAAGGAGGCCACTTAGAAGCGGTTTGCCAAAGCACAGACCGAGGGCACTCCAGCTAAACCAACTTTTATGCCTGTGGAGGCTGTTCCTGACCCCCCTGCTGAAGGTAAGATGGACTCAGCCTGGACAGAGGACCCTGCAGAACTTCTATGGGACACAGTGAGTAATCCTGCTATCCTGATATCAGGCAGTGATCCTAGTACCCATGCCACACAGGAACCTGAACCCACTCTCAGGGAGACTTTTGCTGCAGTCTCATCCTGTAACACTAACCTATCTAACCTGACCACAGAACTTAAAACGGAGCAACTTTAGTGATTCCTGGAGTGCTCGCTATGCTGATCAACAATTGGGCATTTTCAATATTTTTCAGTGGGTCCCTTACCTTATTTTCAGGGCATTTTTGATTGTACTTCCTCCTTCTCCCCCCTCTGTGGTCACAGCCACTGACATCACTTATGCCTTTGCATTGAATCCTGGGAGCTGTTTGTCATTACTCCCAGGAGGCTGGAATCAGGAAGAACTCCCAGAACACTCCCTGGAATCATGAAGAAGGACATAGCAGATTACACTGCAGCTTCAGATGCCCACATCCAAGATGGCCGCGCTCAGACAGCATTTTTAAAAGTAAGATTTTGACTAAAATCCAATACTGTACACCTTGTAAGTATGAGAATGGCGGTTCTGTAAAGGGCAATGGATTAGTATTATAGGGGTATTTTTCGTTAAAAAAAGGTATTTGAGGCCGGAACTCCACTTTAAGGGAGTAAAAATAGAAGTTGCATTGATCCAGCAAGATATGCAAAAATTGAGAGATTGCATGGCTGCATTAGAGGGTTGCATGAATACTATTGAGGATGATGTGACGCCATTACAGCACGAGGTGCTGCAAGTGCAAACTTTAACCACCAGCCATGCTGCATGCCTGGAAGATATGGAGGACAGGCTCCAGAGAAATATTGTGCAGGCTGTGGGTATCCCTGAGAGGGCTGAGGGGAAAAACCCTGTTGCCTTTATAGAGCATTGGCCCATAAATTCCTTTGGAAAGGAAGCCTTTTCCTCTATGTTTACAGTTGAGCGAGCCCATCGGGTGCCTGCTAAACCTCCTTGTCCTGGTAAACCACCAAGACCGTTCCTGTTCAAACTGCTGAATACCATGACACTGTTCTGTACCAAGGAAGAACCAAAGAGGAAGCTATGAAGGTGGATAATGTCCAGATTTCCCTTTATCCTGATTTTTCTGTGGAACTGCAACGTAAATGGGCAAAGTTCACAGAAGTGAAAAAAACGTCTGCAATGCTTTGATGTTACCTATGCTATGTTGTACCTCGCTCGGTTGCAGGTGGCTGCGAATAATGAAACCCACTTTTTCAACCACCCTGCCGTGGCATCTGACTGGCTGAATTGAGTAAAACATACCCTACGGAAACATGTGAATACCTGAAAGATCAAGTAATCGTTAATTCTTCTATTCTGAGTATGACGGTGGAAGGCAAGATGCATACATTTTTTGCACTGAAAGTTTTACCTCTTTAAGGCAGCAAAGCTGCACATTGTTTCTACTTCTGCTAATGCATATCAGAGGAACATGATAGTCCCTTTGAATCAACGGGTGACCCAGGGACATTGGGGCCCCCTTTAATACTTGTCCAGCGTGGATGTCTTGTTTATGTCTGTCCCTCGTTTTATTTTTTTCTGGGGACTATGTGGTGGAGGAATCTGTTTTCTTGTTTTACTTTGTTTTGCTTCCCGTGCTGTGACCGCCTACTGTGGGAACTACAAACAGTTTTTTTGAATTGTGCATATCATTTTTCCTTATGGACTATCTACCTAAAGTATCTAGGTTCTGCATGCTACTGACAAGGATATTCAGGACTAAGGATGATCGAACGGTTCGGGTCGACCATCGGGTCGACCATCGGTTCGACCCGAACATTGGATGTTCGATATTCGGCCGAATACCGAACTTTTTGCGGCAAAAGTTCGGTATTCGGCCACCAGAACCGTCCAAAATGCACTGGGACAGGAACTGGGCTTTAAAAGCCCGTGATTGGCCCAGAAACGTCTGCAAAAGCCAATGAGGGGGCAGGAGTCTCCTAGGAACGTGATTGGAGTGACTACGGGGACCAGAGGCCAATCAGGAGTGAATACGCCCCACACTATATAAGATGGCCCCGCCTAACCCCTAGCACAGTTATCCAGATCCTGTTGAAGAGAGTTGAAGCAGTTCTGTCTGACTCCTGCTTGCTACACTACATTTCCTATATATCGAGTGGTTCTAAAGCTCCATATAGCAGAATTGTATTTAGCTTACAGCCAGTGTAGATAGATACAGCGATTGTGCTGGTTCTTAGAGTTACAAAAAAAAAAAAAAAACTTAAGGGACAGTGTCAGTCTTCTGCTGTATGGAGCTTTCTATTTAGTGGAAAGGGATATCTAGTGTAGTTAGGGAACTTTGTACTACATTAGTTAGATTTGAAAATTGAGTTTCTGTAGGGAAAGTGTGAGGGTTCTGTTTAGTGAGCACGTGGCACAGTGCTGCTGTATCACAGCAGGTATACGTGCTTGCTAGGCAGCAAAATACAGTGACAACTTAACGCCTGTTGTTCAAAGCGTTAGGTGCACTGTACAAAAGCCTTTGCAACTGTGCGTGACACGCAACTGCTGTGCTGTATCCAGCGACAACTGTGGGTCGCATAGCAGTGTGCGTTTTTCACTGCACACAGTTGCCAACGCATCAGTGACAACCTAACGCCTGTTGTTCAAAGCGTTAGGTCCACTGTGCAAAAGGCTTTGCTACTGTGCGTGACACGCAACTGCTGTGCTGTATCCAGCGACAACTGTGGGTCGCATAGCAGTGTGCGTTTTTCACTGCACACAGTTGCCAACGCATCAGTGACAACCTAACGCCTGTTGTTCAAAGCGTTAGGTCCACTGTGCAAAAGCCTTTGCAACTGTGCGTGACACATCTGCTGTGCTGTATCCAGCGACAACTGTGGGTCGCATAGCAGTGTGCGTTTTTCACCGCACACAGTTGCCAACGCATCAGTGACAACCTAACGCCTGTTGTTCAAAGCGTTAGGTCCACTGTGCAAAAGGCTTTGCTACTGTGCGTGACACATCTGCTGTGCTGTATCCAGCGACAACTGTGGGTCGCATAGCAGTGTGCGTTTTTCACCGCACACAGTTGCCAACGCATTAGTGAGAAATATGCCTGGTAGACCAAGAAAAGGCATACGTGGCCCTGCTGCGGAAAGGGGCACAGCTTCTAGGGTGTCTAGAGGCCGGGGTGGACGTGGTGGTCAGTCCTCAGCCAGGCCACCATTTGGATTGTTCTCCGGCAGTGGCCAAGCTATACCTCCACAGTATGTACAGGAGGTGGTGGACTATATGACCAAACCCTCATCATCGGCATCATCTGCAACTACAGTGACCCAGGCAGAGAAAAGTGGTCAGTCTTCTGCAGTTGTCAGAACAAATACAGATGAGTCCATGTCCACCTCATGTCCTCCCTTAGACCCAACTTCAGACATGGCAGAGGAGTCAGCTGAGCTGTTTGACCACAGTGTCGGCCATCTACTCCAGCCTGATGCTCAGTCCTTTATGGAGTCTGATGTTGGGTCTGAGTTTGAGGATGAGGCAGAGCAAACAAGAGGGGAGAGCAGACGGGCCGCTCCATCTAAGGCCGCACCTGTTGTCTCCCGGGCCAGGCCTGATGCTCAGTCTTTGATGGAGTCAGATGTTGGGTCTGAGTTTGAGGAGGAGGCAGAGCAAACAAGAGGGGAGAGCAGACGGCCCGCTCCATCTAAGGCCGCACCTGTTGTCTCCCGGGCCAGGCCTGATGCTCAGTCTTTGATGGAGTCAGATGTTGGGTCTGAGGTTGAGGAGGAGGCAGAGCAAGCAAGAGGGGAGAGCAGACGGCCCGCTCCATCTAAGGCCGCACCTGTTGTCTCCCAGGCCAGGCCTGATGCTCAGTCTTTGATGGAATCAGATGTTGGGTCTGAGGTTGAGGAGGAGGCAGAGCAAACAAGAGGGGAGAGCAGACGGCCTACTCCATCTAAGGCCGCACCTGTTGTCTCCCGGGCCACTATACACACCTCATCTTGCTGGGCCTTTTTTGAGACATCCCATGCAGATAAAACAGTTGCGATCTGCAAGATTTGTAAGAAGGGTATAAAACGTGGCAAAAATGTCAACCACCTGGGTACAAGCTGCCTAAACAGGCATTTGACAACCCACCACTCGGCCCGTTGGCAGGAGCATTTAAAGAACCCACAAAAGGGCCAAAGATCGGTCAGTCGGCCTCCTAGTTCTCCTCGCGCTCCTCCTCATGCTCCATCTGCTCCACCTGCACATCAGTCTGTTCCTGGCCCTGCTATAGTCACTCGTCACCTGTTGGCAGCCTCCACTGGCAGGGATGATGATATAGCAGGCAGTGTCGCATCTACCTCCAGCACACCACCAGCTGTAACATCTAGACGCCAAATTTCGATTCCACACATGCTGGAACGAAAAAAAATGTATACTCCCCGCCACCCACATGCCCAGCGTCTAAACAGTAGTTTGGCTAAACTACTGGCTCTGCAACTATTACCATTTAACCTGGTAGAGTCTGCTCCCTTCCGTGACTTCGCAAAATGTGCAGTTCCACAGTGGCAGGTGCCAAGTCGGCATTACTTTTCCCGTAAGGCCCTGCCATCCCTATACCAACATGTGGAAGGCAATGTAGTGTCGTCCCTGGCCAAGTCAGTCAGCCGTAAGATACACTTGACGGCTGACACTTGGTCAAGCAAACATGGGCAGGGACGGTACATTTCTGTCACTGCTCACTGGGTGACACTGCTTGCCAGCGGAAGGGATTGTACCCAGGGCTCGGTGCTGCAGCCAGTGTTGCCCCCACGTCTGCAAACAGCTGGTGGTGTCGCTGATCCGGGTAGATCGATCACTTCTACCCCCTCCTGCTCCTCCTCCTCTACCTCCTCCATGCCCTCCTCTGCAGAATGGTCCTTTGAATATGATGAGGTACCACGTAAACGTTCAAAGGGCTATTCTATGTCTCAGGCCAAAAGGTGTCACGCAGTGCTGCAGCTTGTGTGTCTAGGGGACAGGCAGCACACTGCCCCTCAGATTCTTGGGGCTCTGCAGGCACAGGCCCAGAGGTGGTTGACACCACGCCAGCTGCAGCCAGGGATGGTGGTTACTGATAATGGGTCAAACCTCCTGGCCGCCCTTCGTCAGGGAAAGTTAACCCATGTGCCATGCCTGGCGCATGTCATGAATCTCGTGGTACAGCGGTTTTTGAACTCGTACCCGGGAATGCAGGATGTGCTAAGGATGGCAAGAAGGGTGTGCAGTCACTTCAGGCGGTCGTACAGTGCCACTGCACGTTTGGCCGAAGTGCAGCGCGAGTTTCACCTGCCGGTACACCGCCTCATCTGTGACATGCCCACCCGCTGGAACTCCACCTTGGCTATGCTGCAGCGCCTGTACACGCAGCAGAGGGCCCTCAATGAATACCTATGCGAGTACGGCACCAGCACTGGCTCTGCGCGCCTGGTATCACGTACCTGGTGCAGCACCGCTTCCGGAGTCTCCCCCTGCTGTCCGGCTGGCCACCGACTTGCTGTCTCTCCCCTCCTCGAGTCGCCAGTGTATTGGCACAGAACAAGGCAAGTGATGTCTTGCCTGCCCCCAGGGCCCAGGGAAGTGGGGGGGGTGTCAGTGTAGTAGGGGGGTCAGCATAGGTGTCAGTGTAGGGGAAGTGGACATGGGAGGGAGGGAGGGGGGGGTGGGTCAGTGTAGGTGTCAGTGTATGGGGGGTCAGTGTATGTGGGAATGTAAGGGGGTCAGTATAGGTGTCAGTGTAGCTGTCAGTGTACGGGGGGGTCAGTGTAGGTGTCAGTGTATGGGGGGGGGCTTCAGTGTAGAGGAGAGTGTGTCAGTGTAGGGGGGTCAGCATAGGTGTCAGTGTATGGGGGGGGATCAGTGTAGGGGGGGTCAGTGTATGTGGGTATGTAAGGGGGTCAGTATAGGTGTCAGTGTAGCTGTCAGTGTACGGGGGGGGGGTCAGTGTAGGTGTCAGTGTATGGGGGGGGTCAGTGTAGAGGAGGGTGTGTCAGTGTAGGGGGGTCAGCATAGGTGTCAGTGTAGGTGTCAGTGTATGGGGGGGGATTAGTGTAGGGGGGATCAGTGTATGTGGAAATGTAGTGGTGTCAGTGTATGTGGCGGTCAGTGTAGGGGGGTCAGTATAGGTGTCAGTGTATGGGGAAGGTCAGTATAGGTGGGTCAGTATAGGTGTCAGTGTATGGGGGGGTCAGTATAGCTATTAGTGTAGGGGTCAGTGTAGTGGGGGTCAGTGTATGTGGAAATGTAGGGGGGAGTCAGTGTAGGGGTCAGTGTATGTGGGAATGTAAGGGGGTCAGTATAGGTGTCAGTGTACGGGGGGGTCAGTGTAGGTGTCAGTGTATGGGGGGGGGGTCAGTGTAGAGGAGGGTGTGTCAGTGTAGGGGGGTCAGCATAGGTGTCAGTGTAGGTGTCAGTGTATGGGGGGGGGCAAAGTGTAGGGGGGGTCAGTGTATGTGGAAATGTAGGGGGGTCAGTATAGGTGTCAGTGTATGTGGCGGTCAGTGTAGGGGGGGTCAGTATAGGTGTCAGTGTATGGGGGGAGGTCAGTGTAGGGGGGGTCAGTATAGCTATTAGTGTAGGGGTCAGTGTAGGGGGTCAGTGTATGTGAAAATGTAGGGGGGAGTCAGTGTAGGGGTCAGTGTATTGGGGGTCAGTGTATGTGGGAATGTAAGGGGGTCAGTATAGGTGTCAGTGTAGCTGTCAGTGTATGGGGGGGGGTCAGTGTAGGGGGTGTCAGTATAGGTGTTAGTGTAGGGGTCAGTGCGTAGGGGGGTCTGTATAGGTGTCAGTGTAGGGGGTGTTAGTGTATGGGGGGGTCAGTGTATAGAAATGTAAGAGGGAGTCAGTGTAGGGGTCAGTGTATGGGGGGTCAGTGTATGTGTCAGTGTAGTAGGGTTAAGTGAAGGGGGGTCAGTGTAGGTGTCAGTGTATGGGGGGGGGTAGGTCTGTATAGTGGTCTAGTAGGTTTGTGTAGGGGGCGCAAATGACTTGCCTTGCCCCGGGTGCTGACAACATACGCTACGCCACTGGCTGGAGCATTGCACAATCCAAAGGGCATGACAAGATACTCGAAGTGTCCGAATCTTGTGCGAAAGGCGGTCTTCCACTCGTCGCCCTCTCGGATCCGTACTAGATTGTATGCTCCTCGTAGGTCAAGTTTTGTGAATACCGTGGCTGCCCTGAAACGTTGGAATAGTTCAGGAACCAAGGGCAGAGGATATCTGTTTTTGACAGTAACCTTGTTCAACTCCCGATAATCAACACAGGGGCGTAGAGAATGATCCTTCTTTTCAACAAAGAAAATACCAGCCCCCGCGGGGGACGTAGAGGGCCGGATGAAGCCTTTTTTCAGGTTTTCATCAATGTAAAGGCGTAATGCCTCGAGCTCCAGTTCAGAGAGGGGGAAGATACGCCCAAACGGTATCTCAGCACCTGGTAAAAGTTCAATCGGGCAGTCATACGGCCGGTGAGGTGGTAGGATGTCTGCTTTCTGTTTATCAAAGACTTCCAAGAACTCATGGTAAGCTGCGGGCACAAGTTGGGATGCAGAGGGATCAGGTTGCAGGCCCAAAAGTGATGCAGGTTTCCCAGGACTGGGCTGGAAGCAGTTTTGTTGACAGTAGGTGGATGGAAATGCCACTTCTCCTGACTTCCAGTTTATCTGAGGATTGTGTGCTTGTAGCCATGGAATACCGAGAATGATAGGGAACAGAGGAGATGGGATAATGTCCAAACATAAGTATTCTCGGTGGCCTTTATTAGAGATAGCCAGTAATGGGCAGGTTTCTTGGGTTATAGGCCCAGACTTGAGATGGGATCCGTCAGCTAGATGGATAGATAGCTGGCGGGTCTTTGCTTGCAGAGGGATTTGATGACGCTGAGCAAAGTCACTGTCCATGAAGCAGCTGCAAGCACCGGAGTCAATAATGACTGGGACTTGGATGGTCTTTCCGAGAATCTGTAGCGAGAGAGGTAGGGTAATGTGAGTGGACAGATCCCTCCTATAAGTGTTTGCAAGGTAAGAAGGGAAAGCAAACTGAGACTTACTAGGCCGCACCGGGCAGGTCTGAAGGTAATGTCCGGCCTCCCCACAATAGAGGCATAAGTTGTTCCGGCGTCTTCGCAATCTCTCCTCAGTGGTTAGTGGAGAGCGTAAAAGTCCGAGTTGCATGGGCTCCACACTGGAGGTTGTGGGGAAAGAGACAGGTGGACGAAAAGCCGGAGGTGACGGCACTTGAGGCAACATCCAGGTAGGTCTGGAACTTCCAGCTCTTTCCACTCTCCGTTCCCTGAGCCTGCGGTCAAGCTGTATAGTAAGACTAATAAGGTCATCAAGAGAATCAGGCGTACCCACTCTGGCAAGTTCATCCTTAAGGCCCTCTGATAGGCCGAGACGGAATTGATGCCGTAAGGCTGCATCATTCCAGCCTGTATCGGAAGCCCATCTGCGGAATTCGGCGACATAGTCCTCAGCAGGGCGGCGGCCTTGTTGTAACGTATGTAGGGTTGCTTCGGCTGTAACAGATCGCTGGGGGTCGTCATAAAGCTGCGCCATTGCTTCGAAGAATGATGAGACGGTGTTCAGGGCTATACTATTTTGTTCCAGCAGACGGTGGGCCCAGGATTGCGGCTCTCCGAGAAGTAGAGAGATCACGAACCCCACCTTGGTGGATTCAAGTGAGAAAATCCGTGGCTGCAGGGCAAAGTATAGCTCACAAGAATTCCTGAAAGCCCGGAATTTGTGTCGGTCACCCGAAAATCGTTCTGGAGCAGGTACCCGAGGTTCTGGTGGTGGCAAAACCACTGCAGGTGTAGATAGAGCCCGTTCGGGCATGGAGGACCCAGGTGCCGGGGTTGCCGGGATAGAAACCATAGATTGGATGCGACCCTCTAATTGGAAGTAGCCCTCTTGCAAGGATTTGACTGCTTGGGTAAGTGAAGCAAGTTGCTGGCATAATGTCTCTAGAGGTGAAGCCCCTCTCTCGGTCTCCGACATCTGGCTGAGTGGTACTATCACGTACCTGGTGGAGACCAAGCTGTAGAGGGGGCTTCTCTTGCACCTCCTGTCCAACACCCCTGATAGAGATGACAGGCGGTGTAGGACACAGAGTGGCACGAGGGCCGGTATAGCAGGTGATGTCTTGGCAGAAGACTGATGGCTGTGGATCACCGGATGAACACCTGGAACTGGAACTCGGTGATGCTGGATGAGAAGGCAGGAGCGAAGTCGGAACACAAGCCAAGGAGTTGTCAACAGCCGGACAGCACGGGTACAGGAACGTGAGGCAAAAGCGGAGTCAGGATACAGGCCGAAGTCGGTACACAGTCTGGCAGCAAGGTACAAAGGCATAAGGCAAGGCAGGGTCAAACACAGGCTGAGGTCACAGGTAGGCAGGCAGGAATCCAAGGAGAGTCAAAGGCAAGCCGGGTCAATATAACGGGAAATCCACAAGCAGGTCAGGGCACAGGTAGACAGGAACACAAGCTGAAAGACCACTCAGCAATGTGCTCCTGTCACCGCTTGGTATAAATAGGCCGTTTGGCGCCAATTACGTGCGCACGTTGCGTACGCACGTTCGCGCCTTCGCGCATTCGCGCGTTCGCGCATTGGCGCATGCGCATTCGCACATTCCTTCCCGTGTGCCTGGGCATGCGCACTGAGCGTCTCTTACACCTGGGCTTCTTTTCACCACGGCAGTGGCTTTTGATTAAGGATGCATGCGCTGTCCTCTCTCCATTTGAGGAGGCCACAAGGATGGTCAGCCGGGACAGCGCATGCATCAGTGACACCCTACCGGTACTGTTTTTGTTGGAGCACACTCTGCGTGGCATTATGGACAGGGCACTGGAGGCAGAGCAGCAGGAGGAAGAGGAGGACTTCCTTGCCTCTCAAGGCCCCCTTTATCCTGAGAATCCTGACCCCATTATGCCTAGCTCCCAGAGGCCCGAGCAGGATCCAGGGGTGGAAGAGGAGGAGGAGGACGATTCTGCGGGAACTTTTGCAGGGTTTGAGGAGGAGGAGGAGGAAGACATGCGGCAATCTGCAAGGCCTAGTTTGACTCCCTCGGGACACTTTGGAGTAGTACGTGGCTGGGAGGAGGAGGAGCCCGTTGAAGATAATGTCGTTATGAGTGACCCCGAGGATTCAGCTTCTCAGGCCTTCGCTAATTTGCGACGCATGGGAAACATCATGCTTCAGAGCCTGCGAAAGGACCCCAGAATCAAGGCCATTAAAGAGACTAACCACTATTGGTTGGCCACCCTACTTGACCCCCGGTACAAGTGTAAAGTCTCGGAGCTTTTCCCATCCACCCAGAGAGTTCACAGGATCAAATCCCTTGAGGACAGTCTCAAGAGAAATCTGGTGAACATGTTCCCCGACTCCCGTAGGGTGCAGGGGCGGGGACAACCTACCACGGATTCTACTGGTGGTCATGAGAGGAGCGTTGGAGAAGGCGTGCGGTTGACGGATGCCTTTCGGTCTTTTTTTAGTCCTCACCGCCCAGGCCTCTCAGCTGCCACATCGCATCGACAGCGTCTGCATCACATGGTGGACGATTACGTGAGGGCACAAAGTGACACAGAGGGCTTTTCATGTGACGAATCCGATCCACTGGCATACTGGGTCTTAAGATTAGACCACTGGCCAGAACTGGCCCAGTATGCCATGGAGTTGTTGGCCTGCCCTGCTTCCAGTGTCCTATCGGAACGGGCATTCAGCGCAGCAGGAGGATTCGTCACAGACCATCGAACGAGACTCTCCACCGACTCAGTCGACCGTTTGACATTCATTAAGATGAATCAGTCGTGGATATCAAGCTTTGATGCACCTGATGCAGACCTTGTAGACTAGGCTATCGTTGTGATGTGGCAGTTGAGCCTCAGTTTAAGCCTGGACCATAGTGCCACCCTCAAACCCTTCTCTCATTCTCTTTACGTTCACAGAACCTCATTTTGGTTATAACAAAAACTACAATGTTTGCGCACCTGTTCCACAGGTGCACACCTTTACAATTTTTGGGCCTCCTTCAACACCAGCTCTTTGGGGTTAAGGTGGGGAGCCTATGCTAAAACAAAAACTACAATGTTTGCGCACCTGTTCCACAGGTGCACACCTTTACAATTTTTGGGCCTCCTTCAACACCAGCTCTTTGGGGTTAAGGTAGGGAGGCTATGCTAAAACAAAAACTACAATGTTTGCGCACCTGTTCCACAGGTGCACACCTTTACAATTTTTGGGCCTCCTTCAACACCAGCTCTTTGGGGTTAAGGTGGGGAGCCTATGCTAAAACAAAAACTACAATGTTTGCGCACCTGTTCCACAGGTGCACACCTTTACAATTTTTGGGCCTCCTTCAACACCAGCTCTTTGGGGTTAAGGTGGGGAGGCTATGCTAAAACAAAAACTACAATGTTTGCGCACCTGTTCCACAGGGGCACGCCTTTACAATTTTTGGGCCTCCTTCAACACCAGCTCTTTGGGGTTAAGGTGGGGAGGCTATGCTAAAACAAAAACTACAATGTTTGCGCACCTGTTCCACAGGTGCACGCCTTTACAATTTTTGGGCCTCCTTCAACACCAGCTCTTTGGGGTTAAGGTGGGGAGGCTATGCTAAAACAAAAACTACAATGTTTGCGCACCTGTTCCACAGGTGCACACCTTTACAATTTTTGGGCCTCCTTCAACACCAGCTCTTTGGGGTTAAGGTGGGGAGGCTATGCTAAACAAAAACTATCATGTTTGCGAACCTGTTCCACAGGTGCACACCTTTACAATTTTTGGGCCTCCTTCAAAGCCAGCTCTTTGGGGTTATGGTGGGGAGGCTCCGCCAACACCAAAACTACCATGTTTGCGCACCTGTTCCACATGTGCACACCTTCATAATTTTTACGCCTTCTTCAACACCAGCTCTTTGGGCTTACAGTGGTATGGCTCCGCCAACACCCAAATAACAATTTTTGCGCACCTGTCACACAGATGCATATCATTGTAATTTTTTTCCTTACAAAGGCAATAATTGCCTTCATTACCAGCACTTTCATAGGGATATGGTGTCAAGGCATCGTCCGCACCACCAAATGCCCAATTTTTAAGCATCCTTTACTTCTATTCAAAGTCAAGAGACAACAGTATTCATCCAAAACATCTCTAATCTTGTTCACTGTGCACTACATTGTGGCCCCTACCCCTAACCCTAACCCTCAATGTATCCGTGCATATATGTCTGTTTCTTGTGAGAATTCAAGTTAAAGTGCACCAAACACCATTTTACATGAAATAAAGTGCAATTACATACATCTTTGGACTTCTTGAAACATTTGGTAATAATAGCCCCATTGTGGAAATACACCCGTTAATTATATGCACATTTAAAGAGACAGCACCTTTTTCCAAAAAAAAATCTAATCTTGTTCCCAGTGCACTGCATTATGTCCTCATCATACACATTGGCTGAGCCGTTGATTAGGAGCAAAAGAAAGGTGCGGTTAAGCAAAAAAGTAATTTTTGAAGGTTTGGTATGCTGTAATTCTGGTTCTGGACATGCTACAGAGCTGAAACTTCACAGATACACCTTTTAGACCCCCCAGACACTAAATGCAAAGAAATCTCTTTTTTTTTTTTTTTTTTTTTTTTAATTTTTTTCCATAATTGGCTCTCTATCAAAAACGACAATTTTTAAGAACTTTTTTTTGTGTGATTAATAGTCCCTGGGGCATGACCCAGAACCCTAGGCACTTTTTAGGGGCATTTATTGGGTTTTAGGGCTTCAAAATTGTGTTTTTTGATTACCGAAGTTCGGGTCCCATTGATTTCAATGGGGTTCTGAAATCCGAACCGAACTTTCGGGAAGTTCGGGTGTTCTGGTCGAACCGAACTTTTCAAAAGTTCGATCATCCCTATTCAGGACCACCTGGGCGCGGACAGATGGGACCCCTGCTGAATACCTAACTTTAAGCCTTATTGACCCACTTACCACACGGTATTAGGGGTCAACAGGAGTTTGAATTTTTTACACCATATTGCACAAGCACGGAGGGTGATACCACCATTGCACACAATTAAGGATTTTCTTCTGATGATTTTTTTATCAGACAGCATCACAGCATTTATTGTTTGGACTCTTTGGACACACACCACCTTTTTTCCTCACAATTTTTTCTACAAATTTTTTTAAAAAGTTTTTTTTATGCCTCACACATGTCCACTTTTCCTATGCCTGCAAATAATTTCATTAGCGCGGGCAAAGGGGTCCGCTCCTATCACACCTATATGTGTGCATGTGTATATATACATACATGTGTGTGTGTATATATACCCCTATGCAGTAGTTCAGATGTTATGCCTGCCTCCAAAGACGCCCAGAAAATGCCCTAAAAAACGCCTGCAACAAAAACGCCCAGGTGTGTTGTTGCAGGTGTTTTTTTGGGCATTTTTTAGGCGTCTTTGGAGGCAGGCATAACATCTGAACTTCTGTATAGGGGTATATATACACATACACACATATAGGTGTGATAGGAGCGGAGCCCTATGCCTGCAAATAATTTCATTAGCGCAGGCATAGGGCTCCGCTACTTTCACACCTATATGTGTGTATGTGTATATATACATACATGTGTGTGTGTATATATACCCCTATACAGAAGTTCAGATGTTATGCCTGCCTCCAAAGACGCCCAAAAAATGCCCAAAAAAACACCTGCAGCAAAAACGGCCAGGTGTGAAAATAGCGGAGCCCTATGCCTGCTCTACTGCAATTCTAATACAAACAATCTTTTTTTTTCTGGTTCTGGACATGCTACAGAGCTGAAACTTCACAGGTACACTTTTTAGACCCCCAAGACACTACATCCAAAGTAATCTCTTTTTTTTTTTCAATAATTTTTTCAATAATTGTCTCTCTATAAAAAAATGACAATTTTTAAGAACTTTTTTTGTGTGATTAATAGTCCCTGGGGCATGACCCAGAACCCTAGGCACTTTTTAGTGGCATTTATTGGGTTTTAGGTCTTCAAAATGGTGTTTTTTGATTACCGAAGTTCGGGTCCCATTGATTTCAATGGGGTTCTGAAATCCGGGCCGAACTTTCGGGAAGTTCGGGTGTTCTGGTCGAACCGAACTTTTCAAAAGTTCGATCATCCCTATTGGTAATATTCATATAACATTTATCTCCATTTTATACCATTGTGGGTTGTCTACAGCAGCAGTCCTATATATACATAATTTTTTATACATAAAAATTTATACCCCTTTTGGCGCAAGTGTTTTTTATACATAATTTATTACTTTCAGTATGTTTACTCATCTAAGGTTGACCCTACAAAGGAGGAGTCGGTGCAATTTTGGGCCAATGCCCTCTTCCGACGCTATACAACACATATAAGAGATATGGTGAGCCTCTCCTTCCTATACTGCTTGAAACCCTTAAGGATGCTCTTCGATGTGGGGGTCTCCCTCACTCTATGAATGAGGCTGTCATAGTAGTAATCCCCAAACCTGGTAAGGACTCACTGTTGCCCAATTCTTACAGACCCATTTCTCTACTAAATACAGACATTCAGTTGCTGGCTAGGGTACTTCCCATGAGATTGGCGGGTGTGGTTTCTGGACTGGTGCATCTAGACCAGTCGGGCTTTATACCAGCAAGGTCCATGTTGAATATACGACGGCTATTTCTAAATATCCAGTTCCCAGTAGATAATCAAGGTCATAGAGGGGTGTTCTCCCTCTATGCTTTTGACAGCATCAAGTGGAAATACCTCTGGGCAGTTCTGCGAAGATTCCGGGTGGGGAAATCCTTTATCTCCTAGGTACACCTCCTGCATGCAGCTTCTAGGGCGAGGGTCTGGATCAACAGTGCCCTTTCCCTTATTCAGGGGAACAAGACAGGGGTGTCCTCTTTCTCCCCTACTTTTTGCTCTGGCACTAGAGCCATTAGTGGCCAAGATTAGAGCCTCTACGGACATTGTGGGGTTTCCGTCGTGGTGAGAGGGAGGATAAACTCTCCCTCTATGCGGACGACATTTTAATATGTATAGAGGATACTGCTGGCTAACTGGAATCTGTCATGAAACTTATACAATGGTTTGGGCAATGTTTGGGGTTTGCCATCAACTGGCACAAGTCATCTCTTTTTTGCTGGACCCCCTGGAGTCTACTCTTCGAGAGTCAGCATACCTAGGGATTGAAGTGACAGGAGATACTAGGACTATATCTCTTTGAATCATAAGCCCATTTTGCAAATGTTCAAACATAAATGTGCCAGTTCCTGTAAACTACCTTTATCAGTTACAGGCAGGGCAAATCTCATCAAACTGGTCTGGGCACCCCAACTGCTGTATGTCCTTCACAATGCTCCTGTGTGGATACCTCACAATTGGTTTGATTGCATAGATTCCCAGTATAGAGCGTTACTATGGAAAAATGGGGTGGCACGCATTAAATTGACCACGTTGCAATACCCTAAGGACCAGGGTGGGATGTCTATTCCTCACACCTTTACATATTTTATGGCCATGCAGTTGAAGCACTTTTCTGGGTGGGACCGTCCTGGTGATCGCAGACCCTTCCAGGACATTGCTGAATCACTGAATCACTCCCTATTGAAGTACTCGGCAATGTCCCAAATGGAAATGGGACTTCCTGAGGTCTCGCCAGAGTGTCTGACTGTGCAGCTACTTTTTAAACTCTGGACAGACTTAACCTCCCTGGCGGTATGATTATTTCAGCTTTTAGGTGCTGAAAGCGGTACCATTATTTTGCATTTAATTCCTAAGGACGAGCAGCCCAAACCAACTATTTAAATATGATTTTTTTTTACTGTGCGTTCTTCTTTATAACATCTTGGGTATGATAAAGTTTGAAACACAAAATCATAAATTATAATATTATTTGTTATTATTTATAGTTATTTATTATAATATAATAATAATAATACTTTTTATTCAATAAATTGTAATAAATAACATAATCAAAAACATTGAAATTTTTTTGGCCAAGCAAGGATGCAATATTAGTAGTCATATTGCTTCAGTAAACGTCCCGGGTATGGAAATTTTAAAACATGGTACAGCACAAAGTCTGAGGTCACAATCAGGACAATAGTACCATATTTCTTTATGGATTTTCCTTCCAGTGTCGTCACATTTAGAGCAGCAAACCACACACATCCTTGTGGGTGCAGACTTCTTTTCCGTTGGTGGAATGTGGTCCATAAAGTGACGACCAGTCAGGTGTTCGGGGTTCACAACACCAGCAGCATGACGTCTGGATCTATTTACAGCCGTTGGTGTTTGGTGCCTGAGAAATATAAGTTTGGCAACTTTACAAACAAAGTCCGCATGAACCACAGGCCTGTCACTCTTTTTTTTTTTTAGTAGAATGAATGCGTTCCACAACCATTGTTCAAGAAGATGCCTGAAGATTTTTTTTGTAATATTTTTTTTGTTGTTTTCTCATTGCCGGATTAAATGTCATGGCCTGGTCAGCTCTGTCCACACCTCCCATGGTGTTATTGTAATCCATCACCAGTTGTGGTTTCATTATGTCTTTTCCAGCTTTTGTGTGTACCATGACAGTAGAGGTGTTGTGACTGGTACTCATTAGGCACACATCTTTTTTGTCGCGACATCTCAGTGCCATAATTTTGCCTTTCTGCCAGGCAACTATTTCTCCTGACTTGAGCTTTTTATTGGCAAAGGTTGGCAGCATGTCACTCCGGTTAGCCTTAACGGTCCCATATGCATCCGTCTTGTTGTGAAGAAGGAACTCCTAGAGTTCTGGAGACGTATAAAAATTGTCTGTGGTTACACAGTACCCCTGATTCAGCAATGGCTCAATCAAAGTAAGAACCGAAGCGTTTGCCATTCCATAACTGCTGAATCATTTGTTGAATTTGGTTCCTTTCCCGGTGTATAGGACTGAATTCCATATGTAGCCAGTGCTGGATTCACATAGCATGAATGATTTTATGCCAAATCATGCTCTCTTTGATGCTATATACTGTATCCAGCTGAGTCTTCCTTTGTAGGCCGTTAGACTTTCGTCAATACAAATGTCTCTATCTGGTACATAAGTCTGCTGGTAATTTTTCAGAATAATTTGATAAACATCCCAAATCTTTTTGAGTTTTGGAGCTGGATGAGAAGTCTCATCAAATTCTTCATTATTTGCAAAGTGCAAATATTTCATAATGAGCAAAAATTTGTATTCTGACATGACCGTGCCAAAAAAAGGAGTGGCTAGTAATTTGTTGGTGGTCCAATACCACTTCTGCAGGGGTGTCCCCCACCACTCCCTGCATAATAACTAGGCCCAGAAACTTCCAGATGTCCTCTGTGGTCACTGGTTCCCACATCCTGCTCCTTGAAAACCTCTGATGCGCAGCAGTTTGTTGCTCCTGGTACCCATTTGTTTCCATAACAATCTTTTCAAAAACCTCATCAGTCAAAAAGAGTTGGTGGTATGCCAAGGGGTTGTCATCCTCAACATCCACTTTGATACCAGGTGCTCCAGTAAATGGGAACCTTGGGGGCGCTACGTGCTCCGTACTGCAGTCAATCGAGCACCAAGTCCGCACATCACTGGGATCAGTCACAGGATCATCGCTGAAATCGCTTCCTGTGTCTGATGACGAACTTCCCCACGAATTGCTATCACTCCATTCTGCAAGTGATTCTGTATCGCTGTCGCTGTTTTCCAGCAGGTCATATACCAATTTTGAGGTGGCGGCGTGCTTTTTTGATGCCATGGTCGCTCTGCAGTTTCCAGACACAAAGTACAGGAAAAATGCAGGAAGAGCACTGGAGAAAGCACTGGGGGGCAAACTAAGATCAATTTATTTTATTTTAGTAATGTTATCCAATAGGATTACAATATATCAGTGTGTTTGTGTTTTTAACTTTTTGAATTTGCCGCCGGTTCCACCCCCCTGCGTCGTGACGCTCGCAGGAGACGGAATTCAGGGCTCACAGCATCAGGCGGAAGATCCGGCTGCCGTATGCTGCATGAATATTTTGCGGGATCCCGGGGACAAGATAAGTACCCTCTTTTCCAGGATCCAGTGATGCTCCCTGGTGGTACCCCGAGTGTGGCTCGGGGTTACCGCTAATGGAACTGAAATTCCACCCCGAGTCACACTCGGGAATACCACCAGGGAGGTTAAAGAAGAGGTTGGGAATAGTGGGTTTTCTGGATTGTACCCTTATCTGGTGTAATAGCTCTTACTCTGAATAAGGGAAACTTCTCTGTCATTCTGTATGGAGGGGGAGCTCGGAGGAGGAATGGGCAAAATTTTCAGTCTCTCGATGTGCAAAACTGATAGAGACATACCCCAAGCGACTTACAGCTGTAATCGCAGCAACAGGTGGCGCTACAAAGTATTAACTTAAGTGGGCTGAATAATTTTGCCCGCCCAATTTTTCAGTTTTTTATTTGTTAAAAAAGTTTGAAATATCCAATAAATTTCGTTCCACTTCGTGATTGTGTCCCACTTGTTGTTGATTCTTCACAAAAAATTACAGTTCTATATCTTTATGTTTGAAGCCTGAAATGTGGCAAAAGGTTGCAAAGTTCAAGGGGGCCGAATACTTTCGCAAGGCACTGTATGTTACTGAACGATCTAAAACGCTCTCAGATAGATGTAGCATTAATCCAAGAGACACACTTTAAAGAAAGTAAATTACCCATCCTTAAGAATAAAAACTACCCTTGGGGATACCATTTGACTAATATAATGTCTAAGTCGAAAGGGGTTTCTATACTTATTTCCAATAGAATCCCATGGACCTTGCAGGAGACGCAATTGGATTCTGAAGGATGATATGCCTTTGTTAAGGGCTCATTAGGAGGTGTGAGAGTGACATTAGCAACCATATATGCACCAAACTACAAACAAGATACTTTTCTTACACGAGCTTTAAATAATTTGTTGAATTTTTCAGAAGGTCAGTTGATATTGGGTGGGGACTTAAATGTCCCTTTAATCCCTTCGATTGACACTTTGATAGGCTCTTCTTCTACTTCTCCACGAATTGGTAAACGCATAATTCAAGAATTACACAAACATCAACTCGTGGATGCATGGACTTTAATACACCCTGGAGAAAAAGACTATACATATTATTCTTCGGTTCATGGGATTTACACAAGAATAGATTATTTCTTAATTCTTCATAGACAGCTACACGCCATACAAAAAATTGAAATTGGAACTATAATATGGTCTGATCACGCCCCAATCACTTTACTTTACTCACTTTCTGAAACTATATAATTTACAAATCGGTTCTGGAGATTGAACGAGAGCCTCTTACAGACCCCAGAGATTCTTAGAGAATAACAGAAGAATTACAACAATATTTTCAAATAAACAAGGCCTCAGAGGGAGACCCGGGTATACTATGAGAGGCACACTAAACAGTAATCAGGGGTGTATTGATTAAACATGGTTCCAGGGTTAAAAAGGAAAGAGAGAAAAAATTGGCATCGCTACTTTCTTTATTACATGTGATGGAGCTTAATCATAAAAGATCCCTAATAATCAAATCGGAGACAGAGATGACTTCCCTGCGGAAACAAATTGCAGATCTTTTAGGTTACAAGGCCAAAGCTTCCTTACAAAGGAGCCATAAAATAGGATACGAGTCTGGCAATAAATGTGGGAGACTTATTGCTAGGGCCGTAAAAGATATCAAAGCTGCCACATATATCCCTTTAAATCTTATATCTTAAAGGAAGAAAACTATCATTACCTAAACAAATTGCTCAGACATTCGGAGACTTCTACTCCTCCTTATATAATCTCCCAGATCAATCCGCTTCGACAATACAGATGGAGGAATATATTAAATCATCTCAACTTCCCAAATTAGCAGCAGAAATTTGTAAAGAGCTAGATTCACCAATAAAACTGACAGAAATCCAACAAGCCCTTAATATGATGAAAGTTGGGAAAGCTCCGGGACCGGACGGTTTCACTCTCCAATATTATAGGGCTTTGTTACCGATTTTAGGACCACACCTACTGAAATTGTTCAATAGTGCAGGATTGAACCCAATTTTTTGTCGGGATACTTTGAGAGCACATATTGTAGTTATTTCCAAGGAGGATAAAGACCCAATGTTATGTGGTAGTTACAGGCCAATATCACTTCTTAATATAGATTTAAAACTTTTCACTAAAATATTAGCAACTCGACTGATGCAACATTTACATTCCTTGATCTATCTAGACCAAGTGGGATTCACAATAAACAGAGAGGCGAGAGACAACACCACGAAGGTATTGAACTTATTATACGCCGCAGACAGATCTCAACTTCCATTAATTTTTATAGGAACTGACGCAGAAAAGGCATTTGAGTTAATTGGAAATTTATGCTATCTACACTTAAACATATTGGCTTAGTTAAGACTATGTTGCAATGGATATCTTCTATATACTCTGCTCCATCAGCTCAAGTTAAGGTTAATGGGATTCTCTCAGAAGCTTTTCCTATCAAGAATGGCACGAGACAGGGGTGTCCTTTATCACCCATACTTTTTGCTCTTTCCCTGGAACCATTTTTATGTAAAATAAGACAAAATGTAGATATTGAAGGCATCCCAGTGGGGAAGAAACAATATAAAATTTCTGCTTATGCTGACGATCTACTTTTTTCAATTGTTAATACATCAATTTCATTACCGAACCTCATCAGAGAGTTCGAACAATATGGTACCATATCCAACTTGAAGTTAAAATTTAACAAGTCAGAAGCTATGGGAATAAACTTACCTATTAGAATCTCACAGAACTTAAAACAGAATTTTACATTTAAATGGACAGATAGAGCATTAAGATATTTGGGTACGTTTATACCTGCTAACCCTTCTCGAGTTTTTGAATTTACCTTTACTCCTCTGCTAACTGAAACTCATCTTCAGTTAGAGAAATGGAACACAGGCCTGCATTCATGGTTCGGCAGGTGTAACTTGCTTAAGATGACTATACTACCTAGATTTTTGTATCTTTTTCAAACATTACCCATTAGGATCCCAGCTTACTTTAAACAAATAAATTCAATATTTATCAAATTTGTTTGAGCACATAAGAAGACAAATCGATTGGTGCCGTCATGGAGATTCTAAACTTTGGGTACAAATTGAGCAGGCACATACACCTATTCCCCTCAATAGAGCAATATGGTGCTATGATGAACTACCAATAGAGTTGAAATCGCACCAGTTAATAGGTATGACGTTACAAATTTGCTCACAAATATGCTTTCAGAACCCTCTTTCTTCATATGACTCGCCATTATTCCCAATTTTAGGGAACCCAAAAATTGTCATGGGCTTGGAGGAACAACTTTTTAGATCTCTGAGTAAGACAGGTCATTTCCAAGCCTCACATTTTCTAAGAGAAGATAAATGGCCCTCACTGGAGACACTAATAAATGAGATGGATGTTTTCAGACTCTTGCACTTCAACTATCTCATTTTTTTTCGTTCAATTCCCAATCCTCAGAACTATGGTCGTCAATTGACAACCTTTGAAAGATACTGCTCAGATACAGGAAATATCTCTCATGTGATATCTAAAATATATTGCTTGATAAATACACCTGAAGGGCAATATCAATTGTCTTATTTTGACAAATGGGAGAGGGATTTGTCTTGTGCCTTCTCACCGGAGCAGCGACAGTGTATGATCAACCTTGTCTTTAAATCTTCTATTTGTACTAAATATCAAGAGACAAATTTTAACATTTTGACGGGGTGGTATTATACTCCACATAAATTACATAGAATCCCAATTAATAACTCGGATCGATGCTGGCGCTGCTTGGAGGGGGAGGGCACGTTACTTTATATCTTCTGGTCTTGCCCTAAATTGATAGGTTTCTGGAAAAAAGTCAGAGAGATCATGCAAAAGTTTACAGAAGTTGAGATCTTGGAAGACCCAGCTTTTTTTTCTTTTACAACTAAATAATTAATCAGTGAAAAAATATAGAAAATCGTTAATATGTCATCTTGCAAATGGGGCCAGATCTTGTATACCCCTTAACTGGAAAAAACAAACACCTCCAACAATAGCGGGTTGGATACAGAAAATAGAGGAAATAAACAAAATGGAGGACCTAGTAATGACAGCTCAACATAATAGGGAAAAATACATAGAGATGTGGGGAGCATGGAATTTATTTATCCTCCCGAGAGAAGGGATAGCCCTATATTATATTAGAAATATGAAGCATAGAATGAAAAAACTGTGAAAGTATCACGGATTCTTGGGTTAATGGAGCGCTTGCCCACCAAGAAAGGGAATGGATTAATAACCCCCTTCCTTCCCTTCCCTTCCCCCCTTGTCCCCCCCCCCCTCCTGTTTTTTTTTTTTGGGGGGGGGGGTTACGTTGTTTTTTGGGTTGTTTTTGTATATATAAAAGTAGAAATTTTGGGTGGGTAGAGGCTGTGCTATTTGTAGCTATACTATGAAGATGAGCTGATAACAAGGTCATGGGAATAGACGGATTTTGTTATAGATAAGATGAGATAAGAGATTTTGATTGTTAGATATTTGTATTATAATCGATGAAGTAAGAATCTTATTTATTTTTTTCTCTTTCTCTATTGTTAAATCGCATGATCATATTGTATGTTTTTGTTGTACAGCCTCATCTCAAACCCTTAATAAAATTTATAAGTGAGATAAAACCTGGAAGCTAATTGGTTTCACTGTAGAAATGTGACTAATTTTTCACTCTTGTAAATAAACTGCTTAGTGACATTTCTGTGTGTCTTTGGGGTACTTTACATCCAACCATTCGAATATAGCTCTATAAATTACCACCTTATTAAGGCATTTCTGTAGTATATCCACAATGTTTTTTCACATTCTTAACCATACTGTACTGTCACATTGCGAGTGGCCTAAATTCAGTCGGTATTTCCTCCAGTTAGAGTTGTTCAACCTCCCCCACTTTATGTTTCAAAAAGACACAAATACTGGAGTTTATATGTAATGCAGGTAATTTGTTAGATTTTCGTTCAAGTACATGACGCTAATGTGCCGTAAGGTCTAGGATAGTCCTTTATAAGGCATATCTTATTTGTGACTATCCTTATGGTGGAATTCATTTTCCGCCAGGAGTTGGATAGGTGTCTGAAAATCGCCCACTGAAAATGTTTATATTTTTGTAACCACTGACATAGATTTAATGATGCCTAGTGAAATATTTACATGTAGACTGTATATTTATCAACAGAGCAAAAAAAGAAAGTCTCTTTTAACATAAATTGTCTACAAGCTGCCAAATTATATGAGCATTGCTTTAATTAAAAACAAATGTTTTATTCCAATTTCAATCATCCCAGAAATTCACCTGTTAAGCATGTTTATGTTAACAAGCTTAGAAGTCAGAATAACAGACACTATTTGTTCATATTATACCGTATGTGTTAAAAATAAATAAATTATAATTATGTATACACAATCTTTACTAGCATTCTTAAATAATCTGCAGTTTTTGTAATTAAAATATTCTTCTGCCTCAGAAGACTGCAGTGATATTCAATATATAAGGTATTGCAAATCCAACAAAGTTTAATTGGAGCACAACTGTCGAGTCTAGTAAAGTGATCTGTTCTTAATTGCTATTGTAATAATTACCAGGGGTATCTCCAAAGACACCCAGACTGTCTCCATGCATTAAATGTTGACACTTTATTCAGTAATTTCCTGGATAAAGTTATTTACTTTGTAATATGTGACCCTTGAAAAGAAGAGACTTGAGAAAGTCATTATGGTTTCAGTGATCATGGCTTGCCAAAGTATCATTTTCAGGCATTTTATTTCTCAAGTGTGTTTCTGCTAAAGCTAAAACTGCTGAATATCTGGCTAATTAAAATGCTTTTTACAAATGTCTTGAGAAATAAGGTGTTTTTCAAACTCTCTGCTACTCTGATTGCTATTTTTTTATTTGATTTGTTTTAATGTTGCTAATGAAACTCTTCTTTATTAAAGTTTACTTTAAACATTCCTTGGCTATTACATCTAATATCTGGTGGGGGAGTGGTTCAGCACTGATGTAAGCAGTGCATGTAGCTCACCTGTGGTCCTCCATCCTGATGAGCTGATCGGTGTCTGCCGAGTAAGAGTGGGAGACAGGAGTGACGCAGGCAGCTGGAGGACACATAGAGGAGCAGTGCCTTGGATGCTGGTGCTGGCAGGGGGAGAGATCTCTCTCTGGAGTCCATCAGGGCCACCTAACATCGGTGGTGGGTGGGGCAACCCTTGGTAACTCCCGTGCTTGCCCACGCTGCCTAAAGGGGAGGAGTGGAGACCACTTGGCGGTGGATGAGAGGAAGCAGCGCCACACTGTGGGGGATAAGTGCGGTCCTATTAGTCTCTCCTCAGCCCCTGTCGGCTTCCCCAGTATACTTTGGCTCCCCTCTGCATCTCTCGGCTTTCCACTGCCTCCCCTGGCTTCTGACAGTCTTGTCCGTCCTTCTTCTGACTTGGAGGGATTCTCTGAGGATTCCTGGAGATTTCATTTGAAAAGTGCATCTCTATTGCATCGCAGAATGCTTTTCTCTGATGGACTGACTGTCTGACTCCGGAACTTTTGAAACTACACAGATAAGTGAAGTTGGCTTTTTTATTTTTTTATTATTTTATCTGTATCTAGAACAATTTGGAGTGGGGCAAAATGCTTAGTAACAAGGCCCTTATTTAGTATATATCTGAAATACAAGGTTAAAAGCAATGACAAGGAATAAAGGAGATATGTCAGTGCTACAGGAGGCCTCCAGCTCTCAGCCCCAATGAACAGTAAAGGAAAAAGTAAGGAAGCAGCAGCCAAATTGGAATGGTTTGCACATAATCCATCTCAAAATAATGTGAAAGGTTCGCAATCTAAGATATCTTTGTCACCTTCTACAACCCTTAACCTCCCCGGTGGTCTGATTATGTCAGTAATTTTGAATGTCAAAGCGGTACTCACTTAAATCTGTCCAAACAAAAGTCTAGTAAACATCCCGGGTATGATAATGTTTGAAAAAAAGAAATAATAAATTATAATATAATAATACATTTTATTCAATAATGTAATCAAACCAAAAACACTGAAATTTGTCCAAACAAGGGTGCAATATTACTTATCACTGTAATACTAGACACTGCATATTGGTTTAGTAAACATCCCGGGTATGAAAAGTTTTGAAACATGGGACTGCACAAAGTTCAACATCACAATCGGGACAATAGAACCTTGTTTCCTTTCAGATTTTCCTTCCACTGTCATCTCTCTTCGAGCAACAAACCATGCGTATCTTTGTAGGTGCTGACTTTTTCTTGGTTGGTGAGATGTAGTCCATGAAATGATGACCAGTCAGGCGTTCTGGGTTGACAACACTAACAGTGTGATGTCCAGCTCTATTCACAGCCATTGATGGTATTTGGTGGTTCACAAAGATACGTTCGGCAACTTTCCAAATTAAGTCAGAATGAATCACAGGCTTGTCACTTTTTTTTTTTTGAGCAGAATGTAGGCATTCCACAAGCATTGCTCAAGAAGATGTCTGAAGATATTCTTGTAGTACTTCTTTTGCTGTTTCCTCATTGCTGGGTAGAATGTCATTGCTTGGTGGGCTCTGTCGACACCTCCCATGGTTTTATTGTAGTCTATCAGTACTTGTGGAAAAAACAATTGGAGTATAAAATAGTCGCGTGGGGGGAGGGGCAGCAGCGCTATACCACGGTACATAGTCTACAATGTAACTCAGGCAGGCTTGATGGAAAATCTTGAAAAGTTTATTTATAAAAAATATGTAGTGATGATTAAAACATAATAGAATGTGTTCCAAACCAGATCTGTGGTGGGATGACAGGATGACTGAGCCGCTGGGTGAGCCGGAACTGTGTAGATGATCACAACAGGGAACCAGGCAGGAGGGAGAAGTATCTTATGTGCCAAAAGCAGACCGGACCAGCCAGTAGGGTGGTGTGGCTTCCTCCCACCCAATAGTGTGGCTGCTCGCACCGGGTCTAGCATAGGTAAATGGTCCCTTTATGCTGTGTGGATATCCACTATATGTCCGTTGGAACCGTGGTAGTCTCAGCAAGCCGCATGTAATACAATAGGGAGGCTCATAGCGTAATATGCATAGAAGTTTTAATGAAAATAAAGTAGTCACTTTCAAGTACAGAAGGATAAACCCAGCTGATACATAGGAAGCAGCGTTCGAGCCGGTTTACGCTCAGGCTGCGTTCCGGAAGGCGGAAGTGACATAGGGCGTAGCACGGGATCCGACGCGTTTCATCATCAACCATATGACACCATCAGGTGTTACGTGATAAGTCTTTCTTACTTATATACCTCCAAGCAGACTGTCGGCCAATGAGTGTGTAGAAATTTTAGGAGATCTTTACGGCCATCTAGTGGACAATAGGGGCTAAGGTTATAAGACTAGTCATCACGCCACCTAGTGTCAATTTTACATTTAACATATTATATGGCCTTGGATTTATTAGCTACAAATCGGCCCATGACTGCATAAGGAATCATTACGGCCAATAGACTGTAGGTGCTAAACAAGCCCACTGATTATGCCACCTAGTGTCAATTTTGTATTATGGCCTTTATAAAATAATAGCTACTCTTGCTTTGCATATATTGGTATTGAATTCCTTACAGGTATATAAATAAAAATAAAAATATATAACATTTACAAATTCTGCATATACAATATCCCTATGAGTAATAATGTATTAATATATACGTATATACAGTATATGAAGATATTCTTAGGAGGAGGAGTCTCTTGTAGTGCAGTAGCACATCTCTCCCAGCAAGGAATGTTGTCTCCAAGGGTTAGAGAGGCTGGATTCATCCTTTTTTTTATGGATAGTGTAGGACCCATTGATAATGGGGTACTTTGACGTAGTGGTGGGCTTGAGCACGATATGGCCATATGGTGGGACCAAATCTCCATTTTAATTTATGGATTGTCTTCATATTTGATAGTCATTTCTTTTGCATGTGTGCGCTATTCTTTTTTAATATACATGTCACTTGGTTCATAGCTGTACCAGCTTTAGAAATACATGTTCAAGATTTGCTCCCCCAACTTTTTGCTTGTTTATTATGTATTCGGTCTGACCAGACTTCTGCGGTTGAGCACCCCACCCCCCCCCCCCACACACACCTGTACTCTATCAGAGTCCACTATCAAGTAGATATAGGAGGAGTTTCTTGTAGTGCAGTAGCACATCTCTCCCAGCAAGGAGTGTTGTCTCCAAGGGTTAGAGAGGCTGGATTCATCCTTTTTTTATGGATAGTGTAGGACCCACTGATAATGGGGTACTTTGACGTAGTGGTGGGCTTGAGCATGATATGGCCATATGGTGGGACCAAATCCCCATTTTTATTTATGGATTGTCTTCATATTTGATAGTCATTTCTTTTGCATGCGTGCGCTATTCTTTTTTAATATACATGTCACTTGGTTCATAGCTGCACCAGCTTTAGAAATACATGTTCAAGGTTTGCTCCCCCAACTTTTTGCTTGTTTATTATGTATTCGTCTGACCAGACTTCTGGGGTTGAGCATCCCACCCCACCCACACACACCCACACCTGTACTCTATCAGAGTCCACTATCAAGTAGATATAGGAGGAGTCTCTTGTAGTGCAGTAGCACATCTCTCCTAGCAAGGAGTGTTGTCTCCAAGGGTTAGAGAGGCTGGATTCATCCTTTTTTTATGGATAGTGTAGGACCCACTGATAATGGGGTACTTTGACGTAGTGGTGGGCTTGAGCACGATATGGCCATATGGTGGGACCAAATCCCCATTTTTATTTATGGATTGTCTTTATATTTGATAGTCATTTCTTTTGCATGTGTGCGCCATTCTTTTTTAATATGCATGTCACTTGGTTCATAGCTGCACCAGCTTTAGAAATACATGTTCAGGGTTTGCTCCCCCAACTTTTTGCTTGTTTATTATACATATATATGGATAGCTCTAATCTTTATTAAATATTACATTAAAAAATAGTATTAAATTAATTGTGAACTCATTTTATTGGAACTATAGTTAAAATTATATATAATTTATAATAAATGTAATATTATGTGGACACATATGGGTATTATATTTTGCGGAACCACAAAACTAAATGAATGTATATATATGAATGGTTCCTGCGCTATCCTGGAGATAAATCAATCCTTAATGCTGCACCACAGTACTGATACTATAAAACAGTCTAAGAATTGGTTAAAAAAGGGGGGGGGTGGTGGTGCGCTTCAAGGATGCATTTAATAAATCCAATTAAATTATAAATGTGCTTCAATATAAAATTGTGATAAAATTCTTCTTTAAAACATGTGGTGAAATTAAAGTGCTCAGTGTTTCCATTTCTGTTTCTTACAGAATGCAACAAATTATTGACAACTTATGTGATTATTAAAAACGGTGTACATAAATATTCAAAATTGTCCAATAAATAAAGATGTGTCTTCAATCCAAATAAAGGCGATTCAAAAGGTGCTTTCGTGCAAAAAAATGATGGGACTAAGTTCCTCCACCTGGTGTCACTTCTAGGTGCTCTAAATTCTCACCTCAAATAAGGGAATAAAACGCCTGTGTTATGTGCCTTTCCTCTAGCGTGGTCCCTTATGGCTTCTGGGACCTTCCTAGGGGATTCTGTGTATGTTTCCGATCGTTGGTGTATCTCTGGGACTCCTTACTTGGGACTCCTTGTGATGCGGGTTCTCTGTTTACTCCCACCACCTCAGGGTGGTGGGAGTAAACAAAAAGTAGGTTTATTGGGTAGAATACTTTTTATGGTCTTATCCTGTTTTATTATAGGCCAATATTTACGTATGATGGACTCGAATTGTTTATAATCACGACTGAAGTTCGTTATTACGGCCATTTCCCCATTTTATTCTTTTTATCTCTATTCTTGGTTTTTAGCAGTTCATCCCGGTTCAGGTTTCCTACACTCTGTTCAGTTTTTTGTAGTTTTCCCCGGTCATACCCTTTTTCCTCAAATCTCTGTAATAAAAGATTGGACTGGGTTTCATAGTCGGTATGATTTAAACAATTTCGCCGGATCCTCATGAATTGTCCTTTTGGTATAGTTTGGATCCATTTGGGGTGGTGGCAACTACTGGTGGGTATAAAACAGTTCCAATCCGTTTCCTTAAAGAAAGTTTTTGTATTGACTATTCCATTCCTATATTCTAATGTAAGATCTAGAAAGTTGATGTTTGTCTTACTCCAATTAGCGTAAAATTTGAAACCATGTTTATTCTGGTTAATTCTTTGTAGGAATTGGACCAAAGCTTCTTCAGAGCCCTCCCACAATATAAATAAACCATCTATGTATCTTTTGTACAATTTTAGTGAAGGTTCTATTTTAGAAAAAATCTCCTCTTCCTCCCATTGTCCTAGCAGAATGTTCGCTACGCTCTGTGGGTACTTAGCACCCATTGCGACGCCTTTAATTTGATTGTAATGATCTCCTTTATGCCAGAAATAATTGTTCCTCATGGCGAGATCTAGGGCGTCGCATATAAATTTCTTTTGTTCTTCTTTATTTGTAGATTTATTGGACAAAGCTATTTCTATAGTGACTAGCAAAGTGTCTTCCTGTACAGTCAAGTCTTTCAGGATATTTATTAGATGTTTACTGTCCTGTAGATAGGATGGAAGAGTAGGTACAATAGGTTGAAGAAAAACATCTATGTATTCCCCTATTCTGGAGAACACGGAATCAATTCCGCTTAGAATGGGTCGGCCTGGGGGATTTTTATTGTTTTTATGTATTTTGGGTAATTAGTATATATCAGGAAGTCTGGGGGCCTCTGGTACAAGGTACCGGGCCTCTTTCTTAGTGATAATCCCCTTGTCTTGTGCTTTCTTAATAAGATGTTTTAATTTTGTCCTGAGCATATTTGTGGGATTGCTTTTTAGTTTTTTATATGTACTTTGGTCTCCTACTAATGGGTCCAATTCTTTATAGTAGTCTTCTTTCTTTAGGATAACTATACCGCCGCCTTTATCGGCTGCCCGTATAACAATATTCTTCCTTTTTTCTAGTTCTTTTATACCTTTGTTAATTATATTCTTCCTTCCCATTTTAAGGGTTTTAATTTTTTAATGTCAGTTTCCACCATGGCTTTAAATGCCTCCAAAAATGATTGGAGGCTTTCGAAGGGATAAAGGTGGAGCAATTCTTGAGTCCACTGTTCTGATAAGGTCCATTATCTTTTAATGTAGCACTAGGCTTTTCAGTAATGTGCTTTTTGATTTTCAGTTTCCTTGTGTTTTTTTCTACATCCAACGCTGCTTCCTATGTATCAGCTGTATTTATTGTTCTGTACTTGTAAGTGACTACTTTATTTTCATTAAAACATCTATGCCTATTACGCTATGAGCCTCCCTATTGTATTACATGCGGCTTGCTGAGACCACCACGGTTCCAACGGACATATAGAGGATATCCACACAGCCCCTCCCATACAGTGGGTCAGACCCCTGCACACACATCCCTAAGCCCACAGAAGAATTGTGATCAGCATAAAGGGACCATTTATCTACGCTAGACCCCAAGGGGTCATCTGGTAAGTGGGCTGAATACCTAGTGATTGATTCCCCTCCCTTTGTCTGCATGTGGAATCAGATCTTACTGAGCACCAGCACTTTAATATATTATATCACCAAGGATTGTGTTTTTTTTTTCCTTTTTTCACTTGGCACTTAAAGGGATAAATACTATGTATCCCATTTATTAATATAAAAAAGGCACAGTCACTTTTATTATATTTTTAAGCACTTTTTGATTTATATCACTAAATGTTTAGTATAAGATGTATATAATTATTCAATATTTATCACTTTATATTTGAGCACTGTCCCTTTGTATCACATTTATCACTACTTGTGGCTTCACATTTTCTTTCCCACCTTTTGTGCGTACCATAACAGTGGAGGTATTATGAACTGTACTCATTAGGAACACATCTTTCTTGTTACTCCATCGTAGTGCCATCATTTTGCATTTCTGCCAAGCAACCATTTGTCGAGGCTTCTTATTGCCAAACGTTGGCGGCATGTCGCACCGGCTAGCCCTAACAATTCCATAGGCACCTGTTTTGTTTTGCAGAAGAAATTCATAAAGTTCAGGAGACGTATAAAAGTTGTCGGTTGTTACTCAATAGCCCTGATTTAGCAATGGCTCAATGAGTGAAAGAACGGAAGATGTTGCCATTCCATAGTTGCTGTATATTGGATTGAATTTGTATTCCTTTTCCAGTGTATATGACTAAATTCCAAATGTAGCGAGTTGACGATTCGCATAGCATGTAGGATTTTACGCCATATCGTGCCCTCTTTGATGCAATATATTGTATCCAGCTGAGCCTACCCTTGTAGGCCATTAGACTTTCATCTATGCTGATATCTCTTTCTAGAACATAGCTCCGTTGGAAATTCTTTAGAATCATTTGAGATACTTCCCAAATGTTCTTTAGTTTTGGTGCAGGATGAGTAGTTTAATCAAATTCTTTGTTGTTTTTGAAGTATAAATATTTCATGATCAGGGAAAAGCTGTACTCTGACATGACTGTGCCAAAGAATGGATTAGTAAGTAATGTATTAGTTGTCCAATAACACTTCTGCAGGGGTTTCCCCACCACTCCCTGAAATATTATTAAGCCCAGAAATTTCCAAATGTCCTCTTTGGTCACTGGTTCCCACTTTCTGCTTCTTGAAAACTTCCGATGCAGAGTAGCCAATTGTTGCTCTTTGTACCGGTTTGTCTCAGTAACTATTTTTTCAATAACCTCATCGGTCAGAAATAATTGTAAGTATGGCAAGGGGTTGTCGTGTTCAATGTCTACTTTTATACCAGGTGCTCTAGTAAATTGGAATCTTGGGGGTGCTGCCTAATCTGTACGGCAATCAATAGAGAACCAAGTTTGCACATCACTGAGCTCAGTCGCAGAATCGTCGCTGTCGTCACTTTCAGTGTCCGATGATGAATTTCCCCACTAATCACTATCTCTCAATTCATCAAATAATTCCAATTCACTATCACTGTTTTATAGTTGGTCTAAAAGCACTTTTGACCTAAAGGAATGCTTTTTGGACGCCATGGATGTTCTCAAGTTTCCAGGCAGAAAGAACAATAAAAGTGCAGGCAGGGCACTGGACAAATCACTAGGGACAAAACTGAGGTGACATTCTTTCACACAGTAATGTAATCATGACAGATTACAATGGATTACAATGTGTATGTGTGTTTTTGTTTTTATTTTTTTGGAAATTCCTGCCGGGTTACACCCCCCTGCATCGCGGCACTCGCAGGGAAGGGAATCCGGAAGATGAATGCCAGCATCGGCCGGAGGACAGAGTGGGAGGACATCAGGGGATTGCAGGGACAAGGTAAGTAATTACTACAGGGTAATCCCGAGTGTTGCTCGGGGTTACTGCTTTTGGTACTGAAAATGAACCCCGAGCCACACTCGGTATTACCTCCATGGAGGTTAAGGGGTCAAGTCTAAGTAGCAAGCCCTACAAAATTGCTTTAACACCCTCTACCCAGTTGCAGGGGGATTATTTGACATTTCTGCTTCTGAGGTTTCATTGACTGAGGATTTATCCTTAAGAGAGGTGTTTATGACAGTAAATGGATGCAAATCTGCTCTGTGAGAAATGCTTGATCAGCTGAAATGTATAAAAGAGTAAGGGAACGCACTACAGAGCTGAAAGGCAGAGTCAGTGGAGTTGAGGATGAAATAGAAAATTTGGAAAACAGACAGAGGAGGAACAATATTTTCATAATTGGACTGCCAGAGAAAAGTGAAAGGAATAACACAAGAACTTTATTGGAAAATGGCTCCTGGAGGTGTTTGGGAAGGAAGAACTGTCCCCCTTTTTTGCTCATAGAGTCCCAATGAGAACCCCTGTCTTGGGAGGGATCCCAAGACCAGTGATTATGAAACTCCTTTTTTTTAAAGACAGAGAAATAATATTGCGAAAAGCAAGAGAAATGAAAGAAATCAGGTTTAATTGGTAAAAATCTCATTCTTTCCAGACTTCTCTACAGAAGTATAGAGAAGAAGGGCGAGATTTATAGATATCAAGAGGCGGCTGCGGCAGTTAAATGTGCAATATGCTATGCTATATCTGGTGCGACTGAGAATAGAAGCACAAGGAGTGGTTCATTTTTTTGACACACCTACCGCAGCCACAACTTAGTTAGAAAGAAATGAGCAGTCTATATAAGTCTTGAGACAAGAGGTATAAATCTTAAGATGGGGACACAAGGGTCTTTATTTTTGGTCTAGTAACACTTTTTGTATATAGGAGCATCGGAATGGAGTTATGATTTAAGAGTGTAGTTGTTTAGAGAGTCACAAGTGCGTTGACACTCACACAAGGTATTTTTTATAAGAAGGAATCCTGGTATTTACACAAGCCATATGGAACCACAATAAATATCCCCAAGGGGATTGGGGGGGGGGCAGTGGGATGATGGGGGGGGGTTGGAAGAGGGAGAAGAGGATAATAGGAGGGGGAGCAGGAGGAGCCGTTATTTTTTGTGCAGAATTAGGACAGAAAAAATAGACACACTTATTTGGTATAGAAAGAAAAAAAATGAGTATGAGCCAGGCACATTGGGACTTAAACATGAGTATATGTTTAAAAATGTGTTTAAGGGAAAGAAAAAAGAAAGAAAAGATTTTTTTTACATACATACATATTTCAAACTTTTTTAACAAATAAAAAACTGAAAAATTAGGCGTGCAAAATTTTTCAGCCCCCTTAAGTTAATACTTTGTAGCGCCACCTTTTGCTGCAATTACAGCTGTAAGTCGCTTGGGGTATGTCTCTATCAGTTTTGCACATCAAGAGACTGAAAATTTTGCCCATTCCTCCTTGCAAAACAGCTTGAGCTCAGTGAGGTTGGATGGAGAGCATTTGTGAACAGCAGTTTTCAGTTCTTTTCACAGATTCTCGATTGGATTCAGGTCTGGACTTTGACTTGGCCATTATAACACCTGGATATGTTTATTTGTGAACCATTCCATTGTAGATTTTGCTTTATGTTTTGGATCATTGTCTTGTTGGAAGACAAATCTCTGTCCCAGTCTCAGGTCTTTTGCAGACTCCATCAGGTTTTCTTCCAGAAAGGTCCTGTATTTGGCTCCATCCATCTTCCCATCAATTTTAACCATCTTCCCTGTCCCTGCTGAAGAAAAGCAGGCCCAAACCATGATGCTGCCACCACCATGTTTGACAGTGGGGATGGTGTGTTCAGGGTGATGAGCTGTGTTGCTTTTACGCCAAACATAACGTTTTGCATTGTTGCCAAAAAGTTCAATTTTGGTTTCATCTGACCAGAGCACATTCTTCCACATGTTTGTTGTGTCTCCCAGGTGGCTTGTGGCAAACTTTAAACGACACTTTTTATGGATATCTTTAAGAAATGGCTTTCTTCTTGCCACTCTTCCATAAAGGCCAGATTTGTGCAGTATACGACTGATTGTTGTCCTATGGACAGAGTCTCCCACCTCAGCTGTAGATCTCTGCAGTTCATTCAGTGTGATCATGGGCCTCTTGGCTGCATCTCTGATCAGTTTTCTCCTTGTATGAGCTGAAAGTTTAGAGGGACGGCCAGGTCTTCGTAGATTTGCAGTGGTCTGATACTCCTTCCATTTCAATATTATTGCTTGCACAGTGCTCTTTGGGATGTTTAAAGCTTGGGAAATCTTTTTGTATCCAAATCCAGCTTTAAACTTCTCCACAACAGTATCTCGGACCTGCCTGGTGTGTTCCTTGTTCTTCATGATGCTCTCTGCGCTTAAAACGGACCTCTGAGACTATCACAGTGCAGGTGCATTTATACGGAGACTTGATTACACACAGGTGGATTCTATTTATCATCATTAGTCATTTAGGTCAACATTGGATCATTCAGAGATCCTCACTGAACTTCTGGAGAGAGTTTGCTGCAATGAAAGTAAAGGGGCTGAATAATTTTGCACGCCCAATTTTTCCATTTTTTATTTGTTAACAAAGTTTGAAATATCCAATAAATGTCATTCCACTTCATGATTGTGTCCCACTTGTTGTTGATTCTTCACAAAAAATTACAGTTTTATATCTTTATGTTTAAAGCCTGAAATGTGGCAAGAGGTTGCAAAGTTCAAGGGGGCCGAATACTTTCGCAAGACACTGTGTATATATATATATATATATATATATATATATATATATATATATATATATACAGTATATATATATATGGGTGGGTTCACAAGCTATACATATACAATTTTCCTTTATTATTTAGAAGTAGGATGTGTGGTGAGGTGATGGTTTGCTCATGGAATGTAAGGGGACTGGGTGACTCATTAAAAAAAAAAAAAATAGCCCGCCTCAGAAGAGGAGGATGTGAGCAGGGGCGTGGTGACAGGAGAAGCGGATGGCGTCTTGCTAGCTTAGCTCTCTCCAGCCACAGAGAACAGAGCCATCTACAGTCCACCCAGCGACATAAAAATCAGCAGGATCGTGGCCACAAGTCCCCTGACAGCAGCAGAGATGACCCGCAGGAGGAGAGAGACACCGAAGCTGGAGAAATTGGAAAATATCTCCAGCTCTCCCTCATGCAGCATTCTGCAAAATGGCGGTGGAGGCGGACCGCTCCACACTGCACTGCAGTCACCAGGGACGGACAGAGGGAACAAGCTGAAGCCATCACAGCAGGTAGGAAATCCGGACAGTGAGTATTCCTCCGAATCATCCTCCCCAGACTCCCCATCCTTGAGAAGCCCTGCAAAAAACAGACACAGAATCATCTCCCCAGCTAAGCAGAGCACTGGAGACATCAGGCTGAATATGACACAGCAGCACAGCACAAACCCTGCACACTTACAAAGAGAGCACAACATTCCCTTCCCCTCTGAAGAACGCCTGGTATCAGAATCAATGTTAAAAGACATGCTACATTCTTCTAGATCCACACTACAGGCTGATATCATGGGATGGATGCAACAATGCAGGCAGGAAGTGCACCATTTAGGAGACAGGGTCAACACTTTTGAAGCTTCACTCAGCAATCATACCCTGTCTTTCAACACAATGGTTGAAGCACACAACCAGCATTCTGATGAAATACAGTGGCTTAAAGATAAAGTTGCTGATCTGGAAGATATATCAAGGAGAAACAACATTAAGTTGAGAGGTGTTCCAGAATCAGTACAGCCACATCAATTGGAGCAATATGCTGCAAATTTATTTTCTACACTGATACCAACTCTGTCTGATTCTGACAAGATAATTGATAGAATCCACAGACTGCCCAAACCCACCTTCCTAAGCCAGGAAATCCCCAGGGATGTCCTCTTACGAGTGCACTTCTTTCACGTTGAAGAAAAGGTCATGTCAGCATTCAGACAAGCTCCCACTCCACCTCCAGAATTTGCAAACATCCAAATTCTACCAGATCTATCCAGACATACCCTCCAAAGGAGAAGGAACCTAGCAACAATTACGAAAGCATTGAGGAACCACAAAATATTGCATAAGTGGAAACACCCAGCTACTCTTACCATTACTCATAATGGTTCCCCTACTGCAATTTCCACTCTGGAAGAGGGTATTGCATTACTCCAAAGATGGGGAATTATTCCTCCAGATACGACCCCACAAAGCAGTACCCCAACCCCGCTATCCACAGATGGAGAATGGCAAATAGCAAAAAAAAGAACAAAGCGCAGGGTGGACACCCCAGCACTTCCCAACAACATCACACTGGTTCTAGGCCTATGGAGTGAAAAGTCTCCTTATGGCCCCCTCATCTTCAAAGATTATCGACCATGTTGGTCGAGCTCAGACCCGTTATGTGGTCTCTTTTTTACAAAGTTCTATTTTTTTATCCCCCCTCCCACACCCCAGTGTTGCTTCATGAACACAGTCCAGTGACTAGGGAACTACAACCACCCCAAGCTACTTCAGACAAGAACACCAGCCAAAAGGACACGGAATGGCACCCCCTCTCATTTAAATTGAATCGCCTGACAACAAAAACCCCCTTTTTTAATACCACAATGCCAGTTAAAAAATTTCAATAAACGCTAACGGACTCAACCACGCAGCCAAACGATACGCGCTTTGGAAAGAAGCAAAAACATCCAACGCTGATATCATATCAGTACAGGAAACCCACTTCCAAACATCGAACTATCCTAAATGTTCCAACAAAAACTTTCCCTACATCTACCTGGCTACTTCCCCAACCAAGAAAAGAGGAATACTTGTCGTCATCAAAAACACTGTCGATTGGCAAGTCAAGGACACAGTAATTGATCTGGAAGGACGCTACATCATAATTACAGGAACTCTCAACAACATGCCGATAACTTTGGCGTCGATTTATACCCCCAACACACACCAGCTGCGCTTCCTAAAAAGAACGCTAAAAGTTATCTCGAGGATCAAGTATGGCGACCTCATGATCTGCGGTGACTTTAACCTGACAACAAATCCTGAATTAGACACTTCCTCTCCTCCCACTAAGAGGAAAATTTTGCTGCACGGTTTGTTTCACAAGGAGAACCTGTACAATGTCTGGAGATGTCTTCATGCCTCTGAATGAGACTACACCTTTTATTCCTCCAGACATCGTACATACTCCAGATTAGACATGTTTGTATCTGATTGGCACCTACTGGGGAAGATCTCATCTGCGGTTATAAAAGATATAACTTGGTCAGATCACGCAGTAGTGGAAGTGACCATAGATGAAGGAATCCCTAGGGGAGCCAATCCTGTATGAAGGTGTAATACTAGGAATCTACAATTGGATGATTGTAGGAAAAATATCTCCCAGCATCTAACTGAATATTTTGATAAAAATGCCAATTCTGTATCAGACCCCTGGTGTATATGGGGAGCTCACAAAGCCTATATGAGAGGTATATGCATCCAACTAAATTCCAAAATTAAAAAACAATATAACCTCAAATTGTCCCAGATTCTAGCCAAAATCCATGATCTCAAAACTAGAAATAAAATCAAACCAGACCCCAAAACCACCGACGCCCTCACCAACCTCAGAACAGAACTACGCTCTGCCCTAATGGAACAAAATTACATCCAATTCAGAAGACTCAAACTACACTGTTATGCTCACTTTAACAAAACTGGTAAGGCACTTGCACATAGACTGAAAACCCGACAAACCAAATCACGAATCTCCTCACTCAGACAAGCTAGGACTAATGATCACACACCCTCAAGACATAGCAAACGAGTTTGCGGAAAATATTACCATTCACTATATAACTTGCATACAGACCCCACGACTTTCCAACCGTTAAACACAGATATAACCTCTTTCTTAGACAATCTTAATCTGCCCCGACTTACCAACTCACAACTTGAATCTCTAAATCAGCCCATATCAATTGATGAAATCAGGAAAACTATACTCTCACTACCTCAATGAAAATCAGCTGGCCCAGATGGTTTTCCTAGTGAATACTACAAATTATTTCACCAAACTCTATCACTCTTTCTCCTTGAAACATTCAATAAAGCCATTAGAACATCCTCATTTCCTAAAGAGATGCTGGGAGCGTATGTGACCACAATCCCAAAACAAGGTAAAGATCCTCTATTGCCAGAAAGCTGCAGACCTATCTCCCTACTGAACACAGATCTAAAAAATTTCGCCAAGCTTCTTGCCAAATGCCTACAAAAAATGTTTCCCTTATTAGTACAACAAGACCAGCTAGGGTTTATCCCTGGTAGACAAAGGTCAGATGCCACCAGGAGAATTGTCAACATTGTCAACATGGCTGAAAAACGTCGAACGCCTTCTCTGCTGCTAACGTTGGACGCAGAGAAGGCGTTTGACAGAATTAACTGGAAATATATGACATCAGTACTGAACCAATTTGGTTTAGAGGGTAACATCTACTCAGCCATCCTTGCACTTTATTCTCAACCCTCAGCCAGGGTCTACACCTCTGGGACCTTATCTAAACCCTTTTAAATCTCAAATGACACTAGACAGGGATGCCCCCTGTCCCCCACGATTTTCAATCTGGCAATTGAACCTCTAGCTGAAGCGATAACAATGTCTCCCATTATTAAAGGTTTTAATACAGGAAACACTGACCATCCTATTACATTATTCGCTGATGACATAATTTTAATGATGACTGACCCTGAAAGATCCCTACCAGAAGCACATAATATTCTAGCTAACTTTAGTAAAATCTCCTACTATAAAGTGAATAACTCCAAATCCCAAGTCCTTAACCTACATGTAACACACGACACCAAGATGCATTTACAACAAATCTGCCCGTTCTCATGGACGGAGGAAAAAATCTCCTACCTTGGCATTCTAATTACCCCCCGCATTTCCGACCTTCTTCATGAAAACCTCAAATCCCTAAAACAAAAAATCTCTGATGATTTCAAATCCATGTCCAACATAATTCTGACATGGGGAGCAAAAGTGGCAATAATAAAAATGATTATCCTACCCCAAATCCTTTATATATTCAGAGCCCTACCCGTCTTAATGCCCAAATCTCAATTTAAATCTCTCACCACCCTTATCACAAAATTTATATCGTCAGGGAAAAAAGCACGTATAGCCAAGAAACACTTACAGCCCACAAATCTATGGGAGGTGCAGGACTATCTAACCTCCAAGCATATTGGTGGGCATCAAGATTAGACCAAATCAAACATTGGTTCATAGACCATGAAAAACCTAAGTGGGCCTTATTAGAGGAACATCTAGTCCCAACTAAAAACCTGATACATTTACTCTTGAGTGATCTTTGGATCCCCTGGCAATGGACGAATTTACCAATCACTATTAAGGCCTCACTCCAAGCCTGGAGAGCTATCTCTAACATATCACCAAAAACAAACACCCTCTCCACCCACAACATCCCCATTCAACTACTCGACCATAAAATTAAAAAATTGAACACAATAGAGTTGGGGAACTATGGATTGTCCTCAACCTCACAATTCTATGCTGAGAAAAAACTCAAAAAAAGAGAAGAAATTCTAGAAGAATTTTCCCTCCCCCAGGATCTGTCCATTACCATCTCTAAAATAACACTGTTATTGGTAAAACACCCGATCATAGATCTACCCACCAATACCCAAGCATGGAAATTTCTCACTACTTTTCCCCTCCAAACCAAAGGAATATCTGTCTTCTACTCCATCTTAACGGCCAATACCCTCACCACAAAATCCCCACACATGGAAAAATGGGAAGATTCACTAAACCTATCTTTCACTCTTAAACAGTGGCAAAAAGCACTCATCTCCACTCATAAATTGTCGCATTGCACTAACCACTGGGAGATTATGACTAAAATTACCAACAGGTGGTACTTCACACCATATAGACTGTCTAAAATGAACCCAGCTATATCACCACTTTGTTGGAGAGAGTGCGGAAAAACTGGCACACTTCAACACATCCTTTGGGAATGCCACTCTTTAACAAGCTTTTGGAATGCCATATTTAAATGTATAGCATCCACCACGGGTATGTTATCCCCAACTAGACCAGAATAAGCCCTTTTGAACCTCAACTTAGAATACTATCCGCCCAATTTCCGACAAATAGTTCTTCACCTCCTCCTAGCTGCCAGAACTTTAATAGTGCGTAAATGGAGAACCATTGAAACACCAAACATTTCTGAAACTATACTTTGTGAATGAGAATTATAAACTAGAAAAATCTCTTTCTCTGAATAACTTATCCTACCACAAATTTAAAAAAGTCTGGCTGGCGTGGCCTTATAGACCACAGTAATTATTTATCAATTAAATGACTAAGCTTTGTACAATACTGCCCATGTGGGGGGAGGGGGAGTGGCTTCGCCACCCGACTCAGTGACATTGTTCCCCTTGGTAACAGATGTCAGATATGAGGCTAGGGTATTGTCGAATCACTCCCCTTCCGTTCTGACTTTAATGTTGGGGAAATGATGGGACAGGGGGGGAGTGGAAAGTTAACCCTTTCTAGCTACAGTTATTTTCCCCTAGAAGCCATATGATGGACACACTTCGGGAGTTTTTGGGACATAATAGATCAACAGCAACACATGGTATAGTGTGGGATACCCTTAAAGCCTACTTAAAGAGGTTGTAAACCCCTTTTGTTTACATTTACCTATAGGTGAGCCTACATTAAGGATTAAGGCTTACCTATAGGTGCAATAAATATCTCCTAAACTTGCACCGTTTAGGAGATATTTACAGTGCATGCAGCCGATGATGTCATCGGCGCATGCGCTCTGAAGGAATGGCCACCTGTGCCGTTTCTTCAGATCCCAGTGCTGTGAACGGCGGCTCCCACGCGCATGCACGGGAGTGATGTAATCGCGCCCCTGGCCAATCAGATGGCCGGAGGACGAGATCCAGAAAGCAGGACAGCCGGACATGTCGGCCGTCCTGTCGGTACTGAGGGGGCTTCGTTTTTAGGTAAGTAATTCATAATGAGCTAGTATGCGATGCATACTATAAGGCATATAAGACTCACTTGGTCTGGTGAGTGAGCAATTTTACTATTAGCCACGGTGGAAATCAAAAAGTGACACCAGTATCTGATTGGAGAGCCTGGCACTGAGCACCTGCACCTTTGCACTGCACAGTGTTATTTAAATATGTTTGAACTTTTTTTCACAAGAAGTCACATTTGTATATGAACTGTGTGGAACATTTATGAGATCATTCACATATCTCATGCACTATGTATGAACTTGAATATTTTCTGTTTTTTTATATATAAATTTGTTTATATGTATTTATACTGTGCAATCTAATGAACAAGCATTTGTTCCTTGTATATAACATCAATTTGTTCACTTGGTTTTCTTCTGCACAAACCTTTTGCACTTTAATATAAGCACCAATACTATTTTTTTCTGAAGTATTATTGGACTGTTTATATATTTTATATTATATATTTGCACTTTATTATTGAGCAAGCGCTATAAGCAATCCTTTATTAAGGTTACTCCATACCCATTCACTAGCACTTTACTATTGCAGCTGCTTTCCACCCCTTTAGTATTAGTTTTTTTTTAAGTTTTTTTAGATTTTCTAGTCTTTCCAGTTTATAGGGTGATCCATTGGTGCGGGGGATATACCACCAGTATGTCATATTTTCACAATCCATAAATGCAGTATGTCCATGATTAACAGCTACAAGTCCACAGAGGTCCCCAGACTCAGGACCTTCACCAGGAACCCCGATTAGTCTCCTATCACCCACCCACCTTCAAAAAAAAAAGAAAGGGGTTATCACCCCAGCAGAATAACTAGCCATATTTTGGCAGTATTTCCCCAGGGCTCAACCCAGGGGCTTGGAGGCAGCCCCTTTTATGTAGGTTGGGGTGGTAACCTTGCTGAAAATGGTGAGAATGTCATTAACTATTACAGCCTAGTTACCTTGAACTCACAGGTTAACCTGAGGACACAAAGCAACAGCAAGACATCGCAACATTTTGCACCTGGCTGGCTCAACTAACATGAGGAAATGAGAACAGCCAAGAAAAACAAGTGCTTACACAGGAAGATATGCTAACCCCTTGTAGGCACCTGCCTTGAAGCTTATCACACAGAAGCCTCATGGATCTGCACTAAATTTGTTCTGTTAGCAGCATCTCTTCCTGTCTAGAAAAATGCTGACTGGCAGGTTCTCTTGCAGCAGCTCAGGCCACTCTACCCTGAAACATTCTTGGCCAGTGTAGCCCAGCAAACACTTATCCTGGTAGTTTTGTCCCACCCTTAGAGTGCCTCAGGGCACACCAACCTCTCCTTTCCATCCTAAGGATCTTTCCACACTCCCAAAATGTGGTGGCTTGGACCAAGATATGGTGGTAGTGTTGGCCAATCAGAATTCTCCTTTTTTTGCTAGGGGTGAGCTCCACCCCTAGGCAGTAGCTGCAGCCAATTTAAATCATCCTTCTCTTTTCTCTTAAGCCCCTTTTATACTGGCCTGATCCTGTTTTTCTTAGTAGGAGATCTGTCTGGTAATCCCCTGCAAAGCTGAGAGGAGCAGCCGGATGACAGGTCCATGTCTTTTCCACTTATACAGAGTGGACAAGAACACATCCTGCCCACTCTATGGACAGTCTCATGTGAATAGACCCAATGTCTGTTTACACCCAACTGCCCTCTTCCTGCAAAATAAACTGTCAGGATGGGATACGAGGTAGCTGGGTTTAAACAGACACAAGTATGTTTACATCTGATATCGCATGGTCGAGACCGCATGCCTGAAAAACAGACATGCGGACTCGATCGGATCACTGATGCGAAAAGGGCCTTGCTGTGCTGTCAGTCTATAGCAGGGACCTGTCAATCTATAGCAGGGAGCAGCATGACCTGTGGACACAGTGAAAATGCTCAGTGAGCATATATTTGGCCACTCATCTGGTGTATGGAGAGCAGACTGTTGATGGTTGGCTGAAAAGAGGAATTCTATACTTGAGTAGAAAGCTTTTTGGTATAAATGTATTAAGCACTGAGTGGAAGAGAAAGGGAATGTCAAACTGATTGATAGTGTACTTATTTTGTGTAATTACACACCCAAAAGCACTGCTACACGCCTGTAGAATCTGCCTGCAAGGGGGCTGTATAAAATAGCAGCCAAACTATGTTCATTCAGTAAATGATAGACATGTGTCTGTTTCAGCATAAAAGTTAGATGTATTTTGTTTAAAAAAAAGAACTCTGAAAAATAAATAGCAATTTGAAAGTAAAAATGTATGCAGTATATACTGTACATGTATTTTAACTTCCATGTAATAACATCAGATCAGATTAATATAATATTAGGAGTCCGTGCTAATAGAACCTATTTGTAATATTACCAATAAAAGTGTAGCGCAACCCGTAAAACAATTATAAAGTAAACATGTATACATCCAAAAAAAAGACCACACAATCATTTTGTTATAAGGCAAGTCCACAAAATTTTCCCTGCCTCCAACCACCGATGAAATTGACATATCCTCTTATCTGCTCATTGCATATCACCTGTGCACCACATGCAATTCACCTTCTGTTATTCATATATGTTCACTTCCAGTATTTGACCCCAATAAATGAAGGTCACTAGTGCTTTTGCCCCTTCATGGGCTGTATAATGGATGCCTACTGAGGAAGCCTGTGGGTGGTTCATAATGCAAATACATATGGGCAGAGCCATGTCAGTGACATCAGCGGTGAGTCTGTAGTAAGAGGAATGCTGCTTACAATTTTGTAATGCACTGTACATAGCATTGTGTGCAATTGCTTGTGAGTGTCATTTTAAGAGATTTACATTAAATGATTTTTAAATTTACGGAGTATTATCTAAATTGTTTTTGCATGAATGAATGCCTGCATTTGGAGAGACTGGAGAAGAGGTGAAACATCCTAAAGGAGCCATTTATATACAGTCCACAAAGGGGCAAAAGCACTTGTGACCTTATCTTATTGTTGTCAAGTACTGGAGGTGTGCATATATGGTCCAAGGGAGGTGAATCAAATGTGGTGCATAAGGTGATATGTAATGAGAAGATAAAAGAATACATCAATTTCACCGGTGGTTGGAAACACGGAAGAATTTGTGGATTTGTGTTGTTTCAAAATTATTGTGTGGACATTTTTGAATTTATACATGTACACTTTATATTTATTCTTTTTTGTTTTCAAAAGATTTTTATTTGAAAGTCATATAAAACAATACAGATCATTTTTTTTTTTTTTCATAATCCAAATCAGGAATATACAGTGGTTACAAGCATATAAAAAAAAGGCAAGATAAGGGTGGTCCGGAAGTAAAAGTAAATCCAGCAAGCTATATTAAAGTAAAACAGGAGAGGAAGAGGGATGCATTTGGGTAGCTTAGAGAACACAGTGCTTGCAACCCAGAACATAATAGTATCATCAGTTAGAATCCCAACTAGCCCATTTGGCCTGAAATATTGGCATCGAGTTATGTACAGAATGAAAATTTTTTTCTGAAAGAAAGCTTAATACATTCCATTCGAGAAAGCACCTGAGACCAGACCAGGGTGTCTGATCTCCAGTTAAGGGCAATCATTCAATGAATAGAGCACATCAGTGTATGGATCAATCTAGATGTCAAGCACGGGACTCCAGGGATTTTTAAAAAAAGTAGACATATATTTGGGGAAAGGGAGATGGTTGATCCTGCCAATCTCGATACAAGCTTTTGGGCATGATCCCAAATGGGCCGCAGGCGATCGCAGCTCCAAAAGAGATGAAGCAGAGTACCCTCCTCTGAACAACCTCTGAAGCAAGAAGGTGATACTGAGCCGTAAAAACAGTGTATCAGGGAAGGGGTTAAATACCATCTGGTAGAGAGTTTAAGAGGGGACTCTCTACACGCACTAGAACGTGAACATTTGCGTAGGTTACTTAGCATATGTTGCCACTCCGGAAATGAAAAAGTACAGTCCAGGTCTTGTTCCAACTTAATCATATATCCATGTTTCTCCGGAAGAGAAACACTAACCAGATGGGAATATAGTGTTGATACAAGACCTTTTCCTCTGGGAGAAGAGGAGCAAATGTTTTCAAATACCGTAAATGGCGGGTTCAATGATAAGGAGCCCTGTGACTGATAAAACTCTTTTATAGTTATATAATGGTTCAACTCAGATCTAGGGATATTGTGCAATCGTATAAGTTGATCAAAGGTACAGAATGTATTGCATACTGAAATAGCTTTAAGGGAAACCAAGTCCCTGGAGATCCAGGGCTCCAAATCTGATCTGTCTAGTGGGAGAGAAGGGGAGCCTATATGGTTCATAAAGGAGGTCAGAGGGGAGACCCTGGATACAATTCCAAGAGGAGTTTTCAATCTGGAACACAGTTGATGTAGATGATTAATAATTTTATTGGGAAATGTATTGTATCTAGGCGGTCGTGATCTATCCCAGAGGATGGCTCGGAGAGAGCATGGGGCAACTGAGGCTTGTTGGAAGTCTAGCCAAGGGATACCGTCACCCTTGGTACTCCATTGGGCCATCTGCTGAAATTTTGCAGAGAGGTAGTAAGACCAAAAATCTGGAAGACCCAGACCGCCAAGAGACTGAGGGGCGTGAAGAACATGCTTATTATATCTGGATTTTTTCCCACACCAGACAAACCTTGATACATCCCTTTGAAAGGATAGAATGTGGGATTTAGGTACATTGATAGGGAGGGCATGGAAAAGAAATAACATCTTGGGAAGTAGAATCATCTTAACCGCTAACACTCTACCCAAGAGTGAGATATGGTAAGTAGACCAAGTTTTTAACAATAATCCAAATTTTTTAAACATATGCTTTTTAGCAAGAATAGGGAGTCATAGTGTGGGGTAATGTGAACCCCTAAATATTTAAATGATTTAGCACACCATGAAAATGAGAAACGCTCCCTTATAGAGCATCCAATTTGGTAGGTTAATCGGCATGAGAGAACATTTAGAAAGATTGACCCCCAGTCCTGAGATAGAGCTAAATCGTTCCAGCTCCACTAATAGTTGAGGTAGGGATATATGAGGGTGTGATAAAAAAAGAAGTACGTCATCTGCATAAAGGCTGAGTTTAAATTCTTTCCCTTACTTATGGAAACCACTAATCTTAGTATTGTTTCTAATGGAGGTTGCAAGGGGTTCAATTTCCAAGGCAAATAGGAGCGGGGAAAGAGGGCACCCCTGTCTAGTCCCCCTTTTCAGATGAAAAAAATCAGAGTTGCATCCAGGCAGGCGGATTCTCGTCTGTGGGGATTCATACAGGGCTCTAAAGCCGTGGATGAATCCGTCCCCCAATCCATATCTAGGTAACAAACGATCCAGGTAGGACCAGCTGACACTGTCAAACGCCTTGTGGATGTCCAAACTGACTAGGCAAGTAGGGGATTTGCTTACAGTGGGTACGGAAAGTATTCAGACCCCCTTAAATTTTTCACTCTTTGTTATATTGCAGCCATTTGCTAAAATTCTTCTTCCTCATGAATGTACACATAGCACCACATACTGACAGAAAAACACAGAATTGTTGACATTGTTGCAGATTTATTAAAAAAGAAAAACTGAAATATCACATGGTCTTAAGTATTCAGACCCTTTGCTGTGATACTCATATATTTAACTCAGGTGCTTTCCATTTCTTCTGATTATCCTTGAGATGGTTCTACACCTTCATTTGAGTCCAGCTGTGTTTGATTATACTGATTGGACTTGATTAGGAAAGCCACACACCTGTCTATATAAGACCTTCCAGATCACAATGCATGTCAGAGCAAATGAGAATCATGAGGTCAAAGGAACTGCCTGAAGAGCTCAGAGACAGAATTGTGGCAAGGCACAGATCTGGCCAAGGTTACAAAAAGATTTCTGCTGCACTTAAGGTTCCTAAGAGCACAGTGGCCTCCATAATCCTCAAATGGAAGATGTTTGGGACGACAAGAACCCTTCCTAGAGCTGGCCGTCCGGCCAAACTGAGCTATCAGGGGAGAAGAGCCTTGGTGAGAGAGGTAAAGAAGAACCCAAAGATCACTGTGGCTGAGCTCCAGAGATGCAGTCAGGAGATGGGATAAAGTTGTAGAAAGTCAACCATCACTGCAGCCCTCCACCAGTCGGGGCTTTATGGCAGAGAGGCCCGACGGAAGCCTCTCCTCAGTGTAAGACACATGAAAGCCTGCATGGAGTTTGCTAAAAAACACCTGAAGGACTCCAAGATGGTGAGAAATAAGATTCTCTGGTCTGATGAGACCAAAATAGAACTTTTTGGCCTTAATTCTAAGCGGTATGTGTGGAGAAAACCAGGCACTGCTCATCACCTGTCCAATACAGTCCCAACAGTGAAGCATAGTGGTGGCAGCATCATGCTGTGGGGGTGTTTTTCAGCTGCAGGGACAGGACGACTGGTTGCAATCGAGGGAAAGATGAATGCGGCCAAGTACAGGGATATCCTGGACAAAAACCTTCTCCAGAGTGCTCTGGACCTCAGACTGGGCCGAAGGTTTACCTTGCAACAAGACAATGACCCTAAGCACACAGCTAAAATAACAAAGGAGTGGCTTCACAACAACTCTGTGACTGTTCTTGAATGGCCCAGCCAGAGCCCTGACTTAAACCCAATTGAGCATCTCTGGAGAGACCTAAAAATGGCTGTCCACCAACGTTTACCATCCAACCTGACAGAACTGGAGAGGATCTGCAAGGAGGAATGGCAGAGGATCCCCAAATCCAGGTGTGAAAGACTTGTTTCATCTTTCCCAAAAAGACTCCTGGCTGTATTAGATCAAAAGGGGGCTTCTACTAAATACTGAGCAAAGGGTCTGAATACTTAGGATCATGTGATATTTCAGTTTTTCTTTTTTAATAAATCTGCAACAATGTCAACAATTCTGTGTTTTTCTGTCAGTATGGGGTGCTATGTGTACATTCATGAGGAAGAAGAATGAACTTAAATGATTTTAGCAAATGGCTGCAATATAACAAAGAGTGAAAAATTTAAGGGGGTCTGAATACTTTCCGTACCCACTGTATACCAATGTCTTGAATTATATTAGTGACTAGTCTAATGTTGTCTGTAAGTTGCCTGCCTGGAATAAAACCAGTTTGGTCTGGATTAATCAGTTGGCTGATATTCTTAGCTAGTCTATTAGCAAGTAGGCGACCAAAAAGTTTTAGGTCATTATTCATGACTGAGATAGGCCTAAAGTTGTGTGGGAGGGAATGGTCTTTGTCAGGTTTAGGGATGAGGGACATATTCACATACAGCATCTCTTCCGGAAAGCTACCGCCCAGAAGGACATGGTTAAATAATTTGGTTAATTTAGGAGTCAAAATTGAGGCAAAGGTCTTATAGTAGGAAGAGGAGAAACCGTCTGGACCAGGGGCTGTAGATGACTTCAAGGATTTTATCAAGTCCAAGACCTCATCATCAGTGCAGAGTGCCTCCAACTCCTCCTTTTGGGTAACAGAGAGGGAGGGAATCGGCAGTTTTTCAATCCAGGCATCAAACTCAGCCAATGGTATATTAGAGGACACCGATAAGAGATTTTTATAGAAATTTGTGAAAACATCCAGTACCTCTTTGGGATGTGAAACCATTTTACCATTGGGTCTTCTGAGTTTATAAACATGGGTGGGCTTAGATTCATGTGTAAGTTTTTTGGCAAACATTGTGGACATGGCATTACTACAGTATTAAGAATAAATTTGGCCTTGGACCACCTAAGGGCTTTTTCTGTGTCATTAGACAGAATTTCGTCCAGGACCCTCCTTTTGGAGGAAATCTGTTCCATTAGGGCTGAGGAGGGAGAAAGATTATGTAGGTTATAGAGTCGATCTAATTCTTTAGTAAGGGATTTTATATCAGCTAGTCTAGCTTTATTTTTAGCCGAGGCTAGGGGGATAATTCTACCCCTAATCACCGCTTTGTGAGCTATCCAAACAGTTGGTGTGGGAGTGTCGTCATTCTCATTTATGCCAAAGTATTCATCCAAAGAGGATGAGATCTGGGCAGTAAGTGAAGGATCGTTCAATAAAGAATCATTACAGCTCCAATTGAACGTAGTACTCTTCATACCCACCCCACAGTCCTCAAATGACACAATCTGATGATCGGACCACGGACAAGCGTGTATTCGGGCATCAGAAGAATTTGCCAACCAGACCGGCTTGCAGAATATATAGTCCAGTCTAGCGGCGCTGTCGTGAGGATGCGAATAAAAGGTGTACTCCTTAATACCCACATTATGAGCCCGCCAAACATCAATTAACTGAAAGTCACTAAGAACACGGGTCAGAGTTTTAGGGAAGGCCTTGGAAGAGGTCGTAACTCTACTCCTGTCCAATGAAGGGTGAGCCGAAAGATTGAAGTCCCCCCCAACCACCATGTGTGGGGACTCAAACCTGCCCAGGACCTCAAAAAAGTGTTTGAAAAATGTGGCATGAGCATCGTTTGGGGCATATAGAGATGCAACTGTAATCAAATTGCCCGCTATACTACCCTTGATGATTAGGAACCTACTTTCTGGATCACAATATGTAGATGAGATATCAAAGATAATGTTGTTACAGATAAAAATAGCAACTCCTCTTGTTTTATTTTGGAAAGTGGAACATTGGAATTGTCTAAAGGACTTATCAAAAAATTTTAAGTGCTTGTCTGTAGCAAAGTGTGTTTCTTGCAAGAGAATAATGTCTGCACCTAGTCTCTTGTAGTGCCTGAATGCCTTATGTCTCTTATTAGGGGAGTTGAATCCCTGGACATTATGTGAGAGTATTTTAAGGCCCATTCCTAATATGAGGGAAGATCAGTGGGATTAATTTTAGAGCTTGAAACAGGTGAGCTAAACAAGACACTAAATGTGCAAGTAAAAGAAAACCTTGACAAGACTTGGAAATTTGCATCTGATCATAGTAATGAACATGTAATATATTAATGAGATGTACTATAACCATTGGACCAAAGACCACGAACAGGCCAATTGACCAAAGAACCAGTAGTGATGTTATAAAGATCTGAGTGGATGACTTTCTATTTTTCCAAAAACAAAATTTTTGTAGTTAAAAAAAAACAAACAGAACATGCAAGAATCCTAAAGACTCTTTGAAGTGAAAAGTACCTCAAGGGGATGAGTAGTAAAAGTAAACCCATCCAAAATGTAATCAACCAATGGACTATTACGTCCATGCGCTATTCGCAGGGGTCTGGGCCCCACAACCTCAGGAACCAGGGCCAGTACTCAGGCCTGCTCCCAGCAGGGGCACAAACACCCACGAAATAGCTTCTAGTGGACAAACCAGTGGGAGGGGAGAGAGAAAGGCAGAAATAAACATTGAATTCACATATCGCTTGAATTAGAGCAGTCAGCAACATAACTCAAAAAATTGAAGCCCAGAAGGGCGCAGCCGACACAACATGCCCGCACCACCAATTGATGAGCAGCCATGCTGCGACGGGGGCCCACAGTGAACCTCTAGCCATCCAAGGAGCAAATCCTCATTTATAGAAAATTAAAACAAAGTTCTCAGTTCGCATACGAAGGGTCAAAAGGATCCATCTCTAAAGGGGTTACGCCATCTACGTTGATCCCTTCTCGTCTCAGGGGTGGACCATACAGGCGAAGGTCTTGGGGTGGCTTGTGGCCGAGCTTCAGGTGCAGCGTTTAGAAGACCCAGTTTAATTAGCAGTTCCTTCCCTTCAGATAAATTATAGACCACGTATATAGAGCCGTTATGTGGTACTGTGAGTTTAAAGGGAAAGCCCCATCTATAACGGATCCTGGCTGCTTGTAATACTGAGGTAACTTCCTTCATTCTGCGACACTTCTCAAGAGTGGCCTGTGATATATCTGGGAAAATTTGAATCTGGGTACCCTCCAGCATGATATTTGGGGTGTTCCTGGAAGCACGCAGAATGTCTTCCTTAACCAAGAAATCTTTAAGACACAATATCACATCTCTTGGGGGCTTATCAGGGGGAGGCTTAGGGCGTAGGGCTCTGTGAACTCTATTGCATATGAAAGCAGAAGCAGGTTTATCTGGCAGCAGCTCACCTGAAAAGCTTGGACACAGCAGGGGTTAGCTCCGACACTGATTCTGGAATACCTCTGAGACGCAGGTTATTCCTGCGATTTCTATTGTCCAAGTCCTCTACTTGTGATTGCAGTAAATCGTAGTTGTCAGACAAGAGTTCAAAGTCCTTCCTGAGATCATTATGTGCAATGGCCAGTTCATCATGCTTAGCCTCCAATAAATCTGTGTGGCCCCCTAATGCAGCTATCTCCTGTGACAGAGTGTTAGTTTACTTATGGATCTCGGTTTGAAATTTGTCTGCCAACTTGTCATACATTGCTGCAAGACTTGCATCAAGATCAGCCAGATGCTATTAGAGTACTCACGATCCCCAGACGGTGTCGTGGAAGAGGATGGCGGTGAAGAAGTTTCTGCCTGCAGTGTGGGGAGAGCCTGGGCGCCATCTTTGGTCATCCTGGTGATTTCCTTAGTACGCAGGAGATAGGTTGTCAGGGAGTGCTGCGGAGGGCGTCCCCGGTTGTTTTTCTTGGCTGACGGCATGCACGGGATGTTCCCACGGGGGTGCTGATAGTTAGTGCTTCGAAAATTGTAGAATTGGCCCCGGGGAAGCTGCCTGTCTCTCCCCCTTCCAACGGAGCCGAGATACCTAGCTACCTTCCAGCTCCGCGCATGCGCCCCCCACTTTATATTTATTTTAAGGGTTGTGCTATACTATTATTGGTAAAGTGCATATATAAGGGGTGGAGTGGAATCACCTAACAGTGTTGGAGCAGCAACCACAGGTGTGTGTGTATTTTTGTATTTCAGTTGCTGTATTTACTTAAACTGGCCATGCATTATTGTGTATGACATTAAGGTGACTGCGCTGATTGCTATTGATTATTATTTGCAATATTGATATGCATTGTCCCTAGTATTCTGATATTCTTGTTGCATGTCATGGACTTGAAGGAACGTTGGAAACCTACCTAAGTACATGAAGCTGCTTTGGTGTATCCTTACATGCACTAGGTCCTCCTTATAATATTGCTATGTAGTGCTATTCATTTTTGTAATCATCCAAAGTTTAAGCTTGCCATACACTGTTAGAATTTTGGCAGATTTTTTCTTAATTAACCAAAATTGAGCTGTGGGTGTCACTGTCATCACCCGCTTGCAATCGACTTTTGTTAAAGGAGTCAGTTCAAAAATTTTAAGCTGAGTTTCCACCCAATCAGACACAAGCACTGTTATTTTTTAACAATCTGTTTTATTATTTTTTTAAGATAATAATCCATCAAAAGAAAAAAAGCCAGATATGAGCTGCAAAACCATGCAGGGGTTCTCTCCAAAAAGGCAGGCCAAATTACAATATAGCTATTTAGGTATTAAGCAGCCACTGCTCATATTCCTCAATCCACGTTGCTTAGTGTAGATGCAGAAACAATTGGATTTGTATCTTTTAGCCCACATACTGTTACTGAACAAGACAAAATTGAAGCAAATATGTCCAAATTTACCGATTAAAGATGAAGAGGCTTCTGGACAGACAAACAAAATTGTATTGAGGAACAAGAAACCTCATTCCCAAATCTTTACCTTTTTGTAGCCCAGTAATAAAGCTTGGGCTGACTGCTTGTGGTTGTTTCTGATGGGAGCAGGGGTTGATCTGCTTGTACAGCAACCTAACAGCTGTGGGGGAGAGTAAAGATGACCATATATGGATCAAAATTCAGCAGGCTCGGCAGGGACCAGCCAAATTTCAATCCATGTATGGGCAGGGTGGTTGTATAGAAGTTGATTTATTGATTTACTTCTGTACAACCTCACTGTTGGACAATTTCCATTTGATCAGTGCCACTGGCTATAGCTTGCAGCGTTGATCAGTGTATTCTGACCACGGGGAAGCCTCACCATTGTCAGAATACAAAGGCACAGAGCGATGATTCCCCCATCTTCTTCGAATGTGTGGATGTGGGAATCCTTTTTTTTTCTTTTTTTTATTCGCCGGTTAAACTAAACAAATGAATCATCTATGGGCTGCCTAACCCTTTAAATAGCTGATATTAAAAGGTTTAAGCCAACCATACATGGATAAGCATTTGCCTGGTTAAGCAGTGATGGGTGCAGGGATTGATGTGCTTGTACAGGAACCTAGCAGTTGTGGGGGAGAGCAATAGTTTTATGTGGATGTTTCCTAGGATAACTGAAGGGGAAGAGTAAAGCTGACCATATTGGTTGAACAAAAAAAGAAAATCTATGGGATGCCTTAGTGTTCGCTGCAATTGATTTCCTGGAGAAGGGGATCACAACAAATCAGTCAGCTGCTAGTAAACTTTCCACTATCTGCACATACATCCACTAAGCTGATTTTTGTCACACCCAAGAAATCACATGCTCAAACTCTCTAGAGCTGAAGAAGCTTGATCAAATTACATCTTTCTACGCCCTGTATCACAAATTAATTAAAAATAGACCCAGATAATCTAAAGGTTCTCCAAGGACTGTACAGTGGTCACAATAAATGATCTATAATATCTTATAAAGTATAAAGTAATATATATATATAATAAATATAATAGTAAAAAAATAAGAATAGTAATATATAAAATTTACATAGATGTATGTAGAAAAAAATATATGCAAAGTACAAAGTATATGATGATTCATATAAACACTGCCATTAAAGATTCCACAGAAGGAGCAGAGCAACTTCTGAACCCATAAAAAAAGAATGTTTACCACATTGCAAACCTAAAACAACCTCAAAATTATACAAATATACATGTATGTAATATAATAAAGTACTAGAAATGATAGAATTCTGATAATAAATATAAAATAATAAACATTAACATGAAAAACAGATACAAGTGACTCTCAACCAGTACTAAAAAGTTTATTAGCAAGTGAACCAAAAGAAAGAGGAAGAGAATGGTCACACAATTTGACTAAACTCCCAAACCTAAATGTATCCTTAAATGAACCTCTCACCAATATACTACCCTCCAAACCTTTTTGTATCACTGAATGAACCTCTAGACCTTCAATAAGACCCACCAGGGACAAACTGCCCGGACAGTAAATTCACAATAGGTCCCTTCTACATATTTTCTGGTACCCTCTCCCTAAATCCAGATCGCCAATATTGGCTTCATTTGCAAAAAGTCTCAAGCTAGAAGGATTTTTCTCATGGGATTCTTAAAAATGCAGAATGTTCACAATGTTGCACTTGTGAAAAAAACTAGTTCTAAGACACCTGAAGGTGTGCCCCACATAGGGAAGATAATATACAGAGCCCTGCAGTTGATAAATTGCTTGATGGCATGGGAGGACATATCTGCCCTTATGACCCTTCTCTTGCGGTACCCCATAAACTCACACGCACCACAATTCCTGGTACCTCATCTGTAGTTCCCCTCTTGATCAAACAGAGAGCTACATACTGTATATCCTGCTTTTTTCATCCTTCAGAGGCCTGGGTTTTCTAAAGATGACACTGGGCTTCTGATGGCAAAGGCTCTATTTCTGAATCTGGTCAAAAGAAATATGCAATTATCTGAAGTGCCTTTTTTTAAGGGGACACTTAAATGTTCATGTGCAGTTCATTGCCCTGTCTATTTTTAGAAAATGCTTTCTCAATAGCATTGCTACTATAGCCTTTCTCATGGAATTTTTCTTTAAAATTAGGCACTGCTCTTTATTGTCCTGCAGCTTGTTAAAAGTTTGCCTCAAGCTACAAAATTGGCCAACAAGTACATTTTTGATCTATTTCAAGATGATGATTACTCATAGCATGTAAATAGCAGATGCCGCTGTTGCTTTAAAATTAGTTTTAGAGATGATTTTCATGTCAATATGAAACCTAAGTTCCAGATCTAAAAATACTAAATGATCAAATACAAAATGATCAGCATTTACAACATAAGTGAACTTCATAGCAAATTAATTTGATTAATAATGGTTAATGAAACCCTCCCAAGCCTGATTTGTACCATCCCAAACAATAAGGATGTCATCAATATAGTGAATGTAGAGGATCAGGATCACCCTGAATGGGTTATTGTTCAGTTGTGGGATTCAGCCGGTTCGCACCGGTTCGTTGGAACCTGTTACTAACATTTCACAAGTTCCCGAACTGGTGCAAGCCAGAGATCAGGCTGATCCGTTATTGCCACCCAGCCGGTAATTTACCAGCACGGCCGGTATTAAGGGATCCCCAGCAATTACCAGTATTTTTATTGCAGCATCTGTGCGCTACACTGGTTGCTAGGATGGCCTGCTGCCTGGCGTCTAGCAACCAGTGACATGCCAAGGAGGAGAGGACCCAGCATGCAGAGCGAGACAAGGAAGATCCTCCTCCGCACCTATTATTGAATGTCTGGCTCCACCCACCTCCTTCCCTGCATCTTCACAGTGTGGCCGCTGCAGAAGGGAAACTGCCTGACAGAAGACCTTGGAGCAGACAAAAACTGATGCTTCGGTGAGTCTCTCCCTCTCCCGCTACTCTCTTCCCCCCTTCTCTCTCTCTCTCCCCAGGTGCTGTTGGCCTTCTAAATTTGGGGGTCAAATTTTCCAGTAATTAGGCAGAGTTTGTCTGTGGTGATGGAGCACTGGATCTGCATCATGGATAGCTGGCACTTGCAGTTCACATACTAGTATATGGACTATTCACAATATTAATGTATTTTTATATGTTGGTTATTATTATGACATTTTCTGTCTGAGCATTTATATCACTGAATGGTGTCACTATCTTTGTTCTATGTTGTTTTGACATGATTTTAAGGTATAGTACATTAAGTTTTTATTGCAGTTGTATTTTGGTATCCTGACACTTCTTAGTATCCAGCGTTTTCTCTCTCTCTCTCTCTCTCTCTCTCTCTCTCTCTCTATCCCTCCATCCCTCTTTCTTTCCCTCTCTCTCTCTCTCCCTTCATCCCTCTTTCTTTCCCTCTTTCTCTCCCTCCCTTCACCCCTCTTTCTTTCTCTTTCTCTCTCCCTCCTTTCATCCTTCTTTCTTTCCCTCTCTCTCTCTCCCTCCCTTCATCCCTCTTTCTTCCTCTTTCTCTCTCTCCCTCCCTCCCTCTTACTTTTGTTCTTTCTTTCTCCATCCCTCTTTCTCTTATACTCTCTTCCTCCCTCCCTCTCTTTTTTTTCTTTCTCTCTCTCTCTCCATACAGGGGAAGGGGGCAGGTTGCTGTGTCCACCACCACTCACTGATGTACTAACTCCCTGCTTTTAATTTAACCAGTTCTGGACCGGAAGATTTCCCCCCTTCATGACCAGGCCATTTTTTGCGATTCGGCACTGCGTTACTTTAACTGACAATTGCGCTGTCATGCAACTCTGTACCCAAATAAAATTGATGTCCTTTTTTTTCCCACAAATAGAACTTTCTTTTGGTGGTATTTGTTAACCTTTGCGATTTTTATTTTTTGCGCTATAAACAAAAAAATAGCGACAAAAAATCCCAATAAGCGTATTTTTATTGGTTTGCACAAAAGTTATTGCGTTTACAATCTAGGGGAAAGATTTATGTCATTTTTATTTATTTATTTTTTTACTAATTATGGCGGCGATTTGCAATTTTTAGCGGGATTGCGACATTGCGCCGGACAGATCGGACCCCTAACTGACATTAGATTAAAAAAATTACACCATGCTTGAAAGTCGGAACTGGTTACTAAAATTTTTGAATCCCACCACTGTTATTGTTCCATATATAAATTTATTTCCAGAAATGTATAAACAAATTATCATGACTGAACCTGAACCTGGCCCCCATAGCAGTTCCTCAAATCTGTCTGTAAAATTCACCCACAAATGTGAAGTAATTATGATCCAGAGTGAACTGAATTCAGTCCAAAATATACCTGGCCTATAATGAATGTATATTGGGATTTTACTGAGAAAACAACTGGACAGCTTGGAGGCCAAATAGAAGTTGAATGAAAGTCTATAAAGCAGAAACCTCCACTGAGACCCACTTGAAGCCCAGCTGCCACACATAATTGGAGAGTATGTGCAACATGTGAGCCGAACCCTTAACATAGGAGTGTAACTGGCTTACAAGGCTCTGAAGAAAGTAGTTCTTCAATTAAGATATTGCATCCTAAATTGCTGGTGTGGCTATTGATGCCAGCCACAATGGGTCTCCCTGGAGGATTAAAGCTGCCTTTGTGTAGTTTAGGGATGGAAAAAAAAGGGGGTCATTGTGGAAGCACAAAATAACAAACTGCTGTTCATGGTTATTGACCACTTTAGTTTCAAGGATTTGGTCCAAAAGTATTTTTAATTATGTTTTGTATGATATTATTGGATCACCAGATAACTTTTCATAAGTATCGCAATCACACCAATAGCCTGAACACCTCCAATAAATATGCTTCCCTTATTTGTACAACCAGGCCCCTGCTGCCTTCCTGATGACAATCTTGAGACATGCCCTATTTTGGAGATATCGGATCTATAGTCCTTTTTAGCCTTCTCCCAGATCTCTGTAAGCTATAAATATACTACCTCATACAAAGTCAGGATAGAATGGGACTTTGCCTAATGTGAGTATAATATAGACTTAGTTCTATAAGAGGTGTGGCTGATGGTACCATTGTCAATTGTATCTTGAGGAAAATCAAAAAGAAACTCGAAAAGGAGGGCCAAATCAAATGGAACATCATCCCTCAATTCCAGCCACAAACTTTCAAAGATTCCAGTCAAAGATCATAAACAAGAAATAAAAGGTTCAGCTGCTAGCAATAAAGGTAAACAATCCTCCTCAGATAATGAATAAAAGATTGCAGCACTCATAAAGTTCATAGAGTTCATCAGACTAATCCTAGAAATTGAAGTTGATACCTGTATGTTCTGACATATGAATTCTGCCAGGATTCATGTATTCCTCAAAAGATAAATCCATGGGGAACCATAAAAAGAAAAAATTAAAGTCTCATAGTGAAGTACACTCAGTGATGAAATGCCATATACACGAGGGGGGTATTCACCCAGTGATGTGACCTCATAAAGGTTAAGTGCTCCTCACCCTTCACCTCGCATGCAATGCAAACTCACCAGAACTCCACTAAAAGTAACTCCAAGATTCACCCACGCTGACGTCACAAAGTGATTCACTGCTTGCTGTGGTCTCAGTTGTGAGTGGCTATGTATTTTACTATGGTGTTTTAACTCTGGTTATAATAAACACTTCTTTTTGCACTGGTCTGGCTGAATACACTGATCTGGCTATTGTGGGAGAGGAAGGAGGATGACTGATAAACATATCGTTTTCTGATGCTGTGACACTCAATGCCTGCTTCACCTGCCTTTGACCCAGGAGGATGTGCCATTTAGGGAGATCTTGGAGTTACTTTTAGTGGAGTTCTGGTGAGTTTGCATTGCATGCAAGGTGAAGGGTGAGGAGCACCTAACCTTTATGAGGTCCCATCACTGGGTGAATACCCAATGTATGTGGCATTTCATCACTGAGTGTACTTCACAATGAGACTTTCAAACTTTCAAAGAGGTCATCTTGTCTCCCATTTAATTTTCGGGAATAGCCCCAGCAGACTTGCGTGTGTCATGTCACCACCGGCATGTTTCCTGGAGTAATAATGCTGTACTGGAAGATTTCTTGTGAACTTATTTACACAAACAATTCATATTGATTAGAGAGAATGGGGGGGGGGGAGATTTTCAACCCCTTCTGTAAGAGAGTGAGTTCAGTGCTCGTGAAGGATACATTAGACAATTTAAATATTTTAATGATGAAGTTAGCCACCGTTACATCTTCTCTCTTTTGGGACTTCTTATGTCCTCTTTTTCTTCTCTCAGTTTTTCTTCTCTTATTTTCTTGTTGCTCTTGCTGTTCTGATCCCTTATAGTGTAAGGCTCTTCAAAAAAGACTGAGATAGTTCCTTAGATATACAGTATGTAAAAAAACACAAGCTAGAACTTTACCTCCCATTTTATCTGTATCGTGTATACTGGCTGATTGGCTGCAGGCCCATCCAAGGAGTGCCATGTAGGTGAATGCATTATTTACAGGGGTATGAATTATTAGTATAAATTGCTTAACCATTTTTATTGGTACTCATGCATTGGCTTTATGTCATAGTATTTTAAGTTTTTGCAGTAGATTAGCCCATGTAATGGTTTATAAGCAATGTATGAATTTAACACTGTTTTATTCTTGCAATTTCTGTTCTTATTCTTATTTTTTGAAATATTATCTGGTTCTTGTATTTATGGATTTTAATATAAAATATATTTTCAAATTTATTTTTTCCAACATGAATTTTATGTATATACTTATTTAGTGATTGTGCACATTGTCTTCATCTTTTGATGTATGGAAAGGTTGGTTGGATCAGTCAGTCTGGTTGGTTTTCTGGTTTACAAGGGTTGTAGTGTCTACTGGGCATTAGAGGCCCTACTTTCTGTAGAAGTGAGCTTTACATTCAATGGTTTCACTATTTATGCACTACAGTTAGGGTGATTCGGTTAGCTTTGATAAAGAGGGAACTGCCCTTGAATTGCATGAGCAATTACATATCTGGATTAGATTGCTGTTATCCTTGATGATAACTCAGTAAGCTGTCTTTGTTTCAGCCTTTGGTTTAAGGATTTTCCCTATCTGAAGTGGGCAGCAAGACCTATACATTGCAGAGTTCCTCATGATCGGTTTCTTCTTGCATCTGATGAGATCAGAAGAGGAGAACTATTTAGGGCTGTCTATGTAGACTGTCTATATGGGATCATAGACTTGAGGTTCCCTTTCATCTATAGCGCTGATGTTTTTTCTTTGTTATTAAAAAGGAGATAGATTTCAGCACACTCCTGACACTAAGGAATCAGGAGTTTCCCTTAGCTGTTTCACCTTTTTAGTAAGGCTGCACCATAGACAAACACAGGGATAGATGCAACACTCTATCAGCTATCAATCCAGCAAAATCACAAATATTGCTATGGTTCTTGTTTTTGTTTTTAACTGTTCATTTTTAAATCTTCAGATGCAGCACTTACAGATGTTGACTGGTGTTGTAGGTAGGATTTTCTACAGATACCTAGAAGCCAGACATGAATTCTCTAATAACTTAAGAACATTGCCCTAAATATTTTTCAGCTCCCAAAACTTTGCCATCGGTATAACAGTCCCCATATCTGAAAGAATGATATCTACAATCAATAGGTGGGTTCAGACTATCATCTCCATTTCTTTTTTCAAGTGCAAGCAGACACTACACACAAACACCAAAACCTGATACTGCTGCTCCATTTCTTAAGCATAATCAAACTCTGCACATAAATCCTATATTTTATTCATGCTGTCACCAATATTCTCTTTTTCGAGTGCCATCAGACTCTGCACACTTTATTATACAACTTGATACCATGTTTGGGATATACAGTGTAGCACAATCCCCCACTGCAGCCCTTACTTATTTCTTCTCATCAGTGTTTAATAAAGATGCTCTGTAAATTTATGCTACCTCACTTCCAGTTGTCAACATCCACCATTCTTGCTGATTTTTGTAGGCAGAGGTTATTTGAACTTTAGATTTTTTCCACAGTAGATGCACGACCTATAATACATGCACACCCATCTCTTATTGCTGTTTATCCTGTATATTCTTGTGTCTCTGCATCAAAGTCCTTCAATCCAGACCAACACTTTATGCTGGTTCTTCACAATTTGATGTTCAGCAGTTAAATTTCTGATCCAACAGGTCATCAGAGTCATAATGCATATAAAAAGGAAAGGGATATATGCCCTGAACTTGGATATTATATTAAAATTTGTACTCACAATTTAAAACACTTGTGTATAGGCATATCATTCATCATATATTTCCGCTTTGTAAAGTTGTTCCTCAGTCTCACAATCTCAGAAGTTACTTTTGCATTTATATTTAAAATGATCGAGAGTCTAAAAATACCTCTACAGAGTAAGCATAAAACTCAAGATTAAGGTGTAGGAAGATCTGAATCGACCTGTAATTTATTGTGTTTTGGACCTCCTCTATGTTCATCTTTGGAAATAAATGGTGCATATCTGACTGCTCTCAAATGTCTTTTTGGTAAACCTACATCTCCATTACTGCTGTTCCAATCCACCTTAAACTGAATGTAAACTGGCTGCTCTCAAATGTCTTTTTGGTAAACATGCATCTATACTAATGCTGTTCCCATCCACCTTAAACTGAAAACAGACTGACTGCTCTCAAATGTCTTTTTGGTATACCTGCATCTATATCTGTTCAACAACAACCTATAACTCTGTTCACATTATTGTGATGTTTCTTTTGTTTTCAATCTTACCCAAATTATAATAAAGAAGGTGAATCGGCGCTTATGATTAGAAAATCAGCAGCTAGCAAAAAAAGTGTAAAATATACATACACAAAAATAAAAAGAATATTGCAGCGTTGAAAATGGTAAACAAATAAAAAATGTTCTCAAATAAAGAATATAAATTATATGACGTTCCTCGTGATAAAAGTTCATATAATTGATGTGACGATATTCAGTGGGTGTGCTCCAGAGAACAAGTAGAAACAAACGATGAGAAGGAAAGTCATTTCTCCACCACCAAAAAACGAGTGAAATACAAACTCACCAGAGCGAAATGCTGTCTAGATTATAGGACAGCAATCGAGTGTTGTACAAATAACGAGGACCAATGCGCTACACGGAAGAAAATCTGACCCCAAAAAAACCCGGGTGAAGTGTAGAATAAAAATCACAATAAAAACAATGTATATATATATATGTGCAAATCCGCAATGAGAAAAAGCAGCCAAATTCCAATCAGTGTCCCCACTGTATAAAATGTGATAAAATAAATAAAATTCAGTGCTAATTCATGTGAAAATCTTGATCCAAAAAATATTAAAAATAGTGTTCCTAAAAAATATATATTATATATAAAAAAACAAAAAATCGGCACTAATTATTATTCTTCCAATAAAATCAATTAATCCGAGTGGATGAATCTATGTGAAGAAATGTAGAATGAAAAGAATATATCTTCTTATTAAATATTCTGGTTAAGAAGACTAAAATACCAATAATAAAGATGGGTGCAGATGGATAAATTTTGTGTGGTAAATAAATATGAAACCTCTCAATAATCAAGTGTGAATATAAAATAATCCGAAGTGAAATGCCTAATATAAATGAATGGTACAGGTGGACAAATGACATATAAAACGTGCTTCAACCGTGATATAAATGAATGAATAAATAGTGAATCATGTCTCAATCCATAAATAAATAAAACAATGGTGATGAATAGATCAATCAATACAAAATCAATGTGTCCAGAAATAATGTGGCAAATTGTCCCAATATATAACTGTGCAAATAAATGCGCACTCCTATGTGCAAAAAGCCAATCTCATAAATAATGTCCAAAATTGTGATAAAAGTGGGAAACAAATGAAGCTCCAAATCTCTGTGATCTTAAAGTGTGCAGTGGCCGCTTACCTCAAACACACATAATAAACACATGTGTATGATCCAATAGTGCTGGTAACCTGCTCCAGATCCGCTGCACAGACCGTTCCTCTCCGATAAGTGGACGACTGGATTTTTATCTACAGATTCCCATATGGTGATATGGATCCCCCGATGCAAACTCTTTGTCCTGGATGCCGATTAGACCTCATAGGGATATGAAGGAAAGATCGCTCATGGTGTGGTATCTTCAAAGTGTATTTATTAGTAAAAAGTATTGCACTTACAAAATAAAAGACAGATGCTCGCTGACACCGCTGCAAGCGGTATACAATAGAACTTCCGGTCACAGCCGTAGACACGGAAGTGACGTCACCCGGCTCCTGCCGACGCGTTGCGTCACAGACACACGTGACTTTATCAAGGAATGAAAAGAAGATATATTCTTTGTATTCCACATTTCTTCACATAGATTCATCCACTCGGATTAATTGATTTTATTGTAAGAATAATAATTAGTGCCGATTTTTTGTTTTTTTATATATAATATATATTTTTTAGGAACACTATTTTTAATATTTTTTGGATCAAGATTTTCACATGAATTAGCGCCAAATTGTATTTATTTTATCAAAATCGAGTGTTGTGCGACCAGTCTCAAGATCTCTAAGACATCAATGTACTCAGCAGCCCAAATGTGAGGGAAGAAAACTTCAAATTATAGAAAAGGGAAACGAAGAAGTATTTTGAATTGGATAATGTAAATGAGCACCCCTCGAGTTTTAAGGGCCAAATTAATGCAAAATTAAAAGAGGGAAAATGATTATCATTCACATCACAATAATGTTAATAAGAAGAGCTAGAGGTAAGATGTGTAAGAAACCCAGAAATAAATGTGGTTCCTATATACAGATGTACATACATAGTGAATAATTACTATGACAATGGGATAATAAATAACAAATTAAATCATATATTATTACATTATAAACTATAAATTTATTAAATACATAAAAATTGAGATATAAATGATAGATAATGGGAAAGTACATCTAGTGATAGATCTGTGTATCAATTGTGAATAAATAATATAAAAAAAAAAAGGTTTCTAATTATAAATATAAATCAACCATATGTGAAATATAATTAGGTCTAAAAATAGGGGAAATGGAATAATATTAATAATAAATCATGTACCTTAAAATTTAAATATAGGATGAATAATAATGAATAATATTAATATAAACATGGGACAGTATACATGTGGGGGAAGAAGGTGATTAACGTGAATCTATAAAACAATAATAACCCAAACTGTATTCAGTCCCAGAGGAGAGAAGCTTTTGAGTTCATAGGCCCATTTCATTTCTAATTTGGAGACTTCTCTGGTATGGTGGTATCCCCTCTAAGTTTGGCTATACCTGTAAATTTTAGACAGCTGGCATCTCTATTGTGACATTGTCTATAATGTGCGGACAGACTGGGATGTTTAAAGCCTTTTTTGATGTTGTAGACATGTTCACGGAGTCTATCTCTTAATCTTCGTGTAGTTCTACCAACATATTGTTTGTTACAAGAACATTGTAGAACATAAACTACATGCGTAGTTGTACAAGAAATAAATTGGTCTATGTTTTAAGATATATTGGTGACAGATGAAGTAAAATCCATGACCCATCTTTTTCTGCCCTGAGTAGTTGCGCAAATAACGCATTTGTTACAGGGAAAAAACTTTCATTTCTTGAAAGAAGGGTATTTTAGAGGGTGGGTTAACAATGTTGGGAGCCAACTTATCTCTCAAGTTTGGTGCCCTTCGGAAAATAACCTCTGGTTTTGCTGGTAGATGTGTTTTTAATATTGGATCTGCTAATAAAATATCCCACCTTTTCTGGAAAATTATTTTTATGTGGTAGTGTTGTATGGAGAAGTTGATAATAAAGGGGCAAAAAGGTTTATTGCGTGTTCGAGGGTTATCATTAAATAATGAATCTCTGTTAACTTGTGAAACCTCTTCTATTATATTATCTAATTTAGTATTGCAATATCCTTTTTCTATGAATCTTTCCTTAAGAACAAATTATAACAATATAACAATAATTACCCAAATTATGGCCTGATCTTTATCTTTACAACCCTGGCCTCGTGGTCCTCTTGCAGTTTCATTGTAGTGTGAAAAGTTTGGTGTGTCAGCTGTGTGTCCTGATGGATTGTTAGGCAAATTCCATCCACACCCACCACAGTATAAAACAAAAGCACCTTTTTAGGGGACACATGCTGGGGTTCTTCCAAAGAAGTGGCATGCTTTTAAATAGGAGGCACTTCTGCTCTTGCACTTCAGCGACCATCTACAGCAGGCTACCTCACAAATCACCAGACTGCAGGTGACTTAGTTTCTCTATTCAGCTCTCTTTCCTCTCTGTAATATGCGCTCTTTATCTTTCCTTTTCACAGTTGCAGCCTTATGCCTTAAACATTCTTTCCTTCACCCCCCTTCTCCACCCCACAACCTGCATTTTTTACCCTCACTTCTGCCCTCTCCTTATTACTGCACTCATCACCTCCCCCTAATTCTTATCCCACAAGCTAACAAAACACCCAGAATGCTGAGGCGTGTCCCCTCACATTCTTATATTACCACCCCCATTCTTATGCGTTACTCAAAAAAAGTCTCACAAAACGTAGCTGTTGCATAAGACTAAGTCTCACAAAACTATAACCAATATAAATCTGCCCTCCAAAAATATAATTCTTGCCTCCACACTGTGAAGAAGACCAATTTTATTACTCTCATTAACACCTTCTTATCCAGTCCCCGTCAATTCTTCTCTACCCTTTAACACTCTACTTCGTCCTTCACTGCCTCCACCCATTAACTCACTCACTGCCCAGTAGGGATGATCGAACTTTTCAAAAGTTCGGTTCGGCCAGAACATCCGAACTTCCCGAAAGTTCGGCCCGGATTTCAGAACCCCATTGAAATCAATGTGACCTGAACTTCGGTAATCAAAAAACACCATTTTGAAGCCCTAAAACCCAATAAATGCCACTAAAAAGTGCCTAGGGTTCTGGGTCATGCCCCAGGGACTATTAATCACTAGGGATGATCGAACTTTTGAAAAGTTCGGTTCGGCCAGAACATCCGAACTTCCCGAAAGTTCGGCCCGGATTTCAGAACCCCCGGATGTCCAGAACCAGAAAAAAAAAGATTGTTTGTATTAGAACACTTTCTTTCAGGACAGGTAAGCTTCTCTCCCGGTTTAATAGAAGGCATTTTTTGGGGTTCTTTTCAGTCAGGAAAAACATCTGAACTTGTGTATAGTGGTACTGTGCACAAGTTCTGATGTTTTGCCTGCCTCTAAAAACCCCCAAAAAATGGCAGCAAAAACACACCTGGGCATTTTTTTTTTTTGACGCTAGCGTTTTTTTGGCCATTTTTTTGGGTTCTTTTGAGGCAGGCAAAACATCTGAACTTGTCTATAGTGGTATATATACACACATACTTATATGTTTATACACACCTAGACATATATAGGTGTGATAGTAGCAGAAATATATGCTTGCGATAATGAAATCATTTACACTAATATATTTCTGCTACTATCACACCTATATATGTCTAGGTGTGTATAAACATATAAGTATGTGTGTATATATACCACTATAGACAAGTTCAGATGTTTTGCCTGCCTCAAAAGAACCCAAAAAAATGCCAAAAAAAAACGCTAGCGTCAAAAAAAAAAAATGCCCAGGTGTGTTTTTGCTGCCATTTTTGGGTTTTTTTTGGAGGCGGGGCAAAACATCAGAACTTGTGCACAGTACCACTATAGGAAAAACATCTGAACTTGTGTATAGTGGTACTGTGCACAAGTTCAGATGTTTTGCCTGCCTCCAAAACCCCCCAAAAAATGCCAGCAAAAACACACCTGGGCATTTTTTTTTTTTTTGACGCTAGCGTTTTTTTGGCATTTTTTTGGGTTCTTTTGAGGCAGGCAAAACATCTGAACATGTGTATAGGGGGTATATATACACATATATGTCTGAATATATACCCCTAGACATATATAGGTGTGATAGTAGCAGAAATATATTACTGTAAATGATTTCATTAGCGCAAGCATTTATTTCTGCTACTATCACACCTATATATGTCTAGGGGTATATATTCAGACATATATGTGTATATATACCCCCTATACACATGTTCAGATGTCATGTCTGACATCAAACATGTCCTCAAAAAATCACTGACAGTGGCAGCCCCTGCAGCATAAAAAATGCTTGCTGGTGAGAAGCCATAATGGTGTTCCGAAGCTATTCAGAGAAATGATCATTTCTCTATTGCGGTCACCCTGACATGGAAGGGTTTGGTCACCCTGCCATGGCAGTCACTGTCAGTTCACCCTACACTACATTACAGTCACCCTGGTATGGAAGGGTTTGGTCAGTCGGTCAGCCTGCCCTGGCAGTCAGTTTCCCCTACACTACATTACGGTCACCCTGGTATGGTAGGGTTTGGTCAGCCTGCCATGGCAGTCAGTTTCCCCTACACTACATTACGGTCACCCTGGTATGGAAGGGTTTGGTCAGCCTGCCATGGCAGTCAGTTTCCCCTACACTACATTACGGTCACCCTGGTATGGAAGGGTTTGGTCAGCCTGCCATGGCAGTCAGTTTCCTCTACACTACATTACGGTCACCCTGGTATGGAAGGGTTTGGTCAGCCTGCCATGGCAGTCAGTTTCCCCTACACTACATTACGGTCACCCTGGTATGGAAGGGTTTGGTCAGCCTGCCATGGCAGTCAGTTTCCCCTACACTACATTACGGTCACCCTGGTATGGAAGGGTTTGGTCAGCCTGCCATGGCAATCAGTTTCCCCTACACTACATTACGGTCACCCTGGTATGGAAGGGTTTGGTCAGCCTGCCATGGCAGTCAGTTTCCCCTACACTACATTACGGTCACCCTGGTATGGAAGGGTTTGGTCAGCCTGCCATGGCAGTCAGTTTCCCCTACACTACATTACGGTCACCCTGGTATGGAAGGGTTTGGTCAGCCTGCCATGGCAGTCAGTTTCCCCTACACTACATTACGGTCACCCTGGCACTTCATACTTTCCCTACAGAAATACATTTTTTGAAGCTAACTTAAGTGTAAAGGAGCACTCTAACTACACTAGATATCCCTTTCCTCGCACTAAAAATAGCTAAATGACACTTTTAAAGTAAAATTAACAGAACTGCTTCCACTCTCTTCCATGTCCAGTATAAGAATGCTAGGAATTTGGCGGGGGCGATCTTATATACTGGGGGGCGTATTCACTAATGATTGGTCTAGGGACCCCCTAGTCACTCCAATCACATTCCTAGCATTCTCCTGCCCCCTCAATTGGCTTTTGCTAATGGTTCTGGTCCAATCACGGGCTTTTAAAGCCCATTTCCTGAAGCATTGCATTTTGGGCGGTTCTGGTTGCCGAATTCCGAACTTTTTGGGCAAAAAGTTCTAAATTCGGCCGAACCTCGAACACCCAATGTTCGGGCCGAACCGATGGTCGACCCGAACCGTTCGATCATCCCTATTAATCACACAAAAAAGGTTCTTAAAAATTGTCATTTTTGATAGAGAGCCAATTATTTAAAAAAAAAAAAAGAGATTTGCTCTGTAGCATGTCCATAACCATAAAAAAAAGATTGTTTGTATTATGTCACTTATAGAACAGGGATATGGCTCCACTATTTTCACACCTTGCTGGTTTAGTAGCAAGCGTTTTTTTGGGCATTTTTTGGGGGACTTTGGAGGCAGGCAAAACATCTGAACTTCTGTGTAGGGGTATATATACATACACCCATGTCTGTATATATATATACACATACACATATATAGGTGTGAAAATAGCAGAAATCTATGCTTGCGCTAATTCACACTAATATGGCTTCTCTCCTATAACACCTATATATGTGTATGTGTAAAATACATATAAGTGTGTGTGTATATATAACCCTATACAGAAGTTCAGATGTTTTGCCTGCCTCCAAAGACCCCAAAAAAATGCCCAAAAAAAACGCCTGCAAGAACACACCTGGGCATTTTTTTTTGACGCAGGCATTTTTTTGGGCATTTTTTTGGGGTCTTTGGAGGCAGGCAAAACATCTGAACTTCTGTATAGGGTTATATATATACACACACACTTGTATATATTTATACACATACACACATATAGGTGTTATAGGAGCGGAGCCATATGCCTGTTAATTATTTAATTAGCGCAAGCATATGTTTCTGCTACTTTCACACCTATATATGTGTATGTGTATATATATATATATATATATATATAGGTGTGAATATATATATATATATTTAACCCTGCTACTACCTGTTGCTAAACCTATTTCTAATGCCCACCTAACCACCTGTCCTCGGGACCCCCTTCCCTCTCAAATATTACAATCACCCTCTGACTCTATCCTACACTCTCTAACCCAAATCTTTAACCCCACTCTTCTGGCATCTTCCCCAATTTAAACATTTACTAGTCATCACCATACTTATGGACCCATCTTAACAACCTTACCAATCTTAACAACTTACGCCCCATCTCCTTGCTCCCCTTTTCCTCCAAATTCCTTGAACATCTGGTCTTCAACCAACTGAGTGATTATCTCATTAAGAATAATCTTCTTGATCCCCCTCAGTCTGCATTTCACCCTCAACATTCCACAGAAACTGTAACAACAACAAGAGTCATGCTTGCAAGTGAATTGAAGCTAGTCAATAAAAAAAATAACACTGGATCAAAAGAAATCATAAAAAAAGTGTTATAAAGTCCGCTGTGTAAAAATAAAAAAAGTTCTCTTTTAGTGTTGTAAAAAGCAAACCAAATCAAGTGATGAACATCTATCACCAATGAAGAAGTGTTCTAATAGTTTAGCCACCACTAGACATATAAATTGCACACTTACCAAATAGCATGCAACTCCCTAATTAAAGAGAATTCAAAACGAGCCTGTAATAGGGCTGCCCTACCCTGGGTTCTCCTAAGCGATCCCTCTGGCTCCTCCACTGTTGGTGGTCATGACTAACTAGCGTTCGGGTTTCCCTTAATATAATATGTGAATATAAAAGAGATACTCCAATAGCATAAAACCCCATGGCTATGATTCTTTGAATAAAATATATATTACTCTCACATGTCGTAGATTAATAAAGTGCTCAAGGCAATACATTGGCCAAACAAGCAGCAGCATCCGCACTTCTGGGAACTCGTGATGATGTCAGCACGTCACTCCACCCTATGCGTTTCATCACTCGTGGCGTCGTCCGGGGCTCCACAGAAACTGTTCTTTTAAAACTCACATACAACTTACGTTAGTTAGCAAAAACCAACAGACACCATTCTGTACCCCTACTTTTGGACCTTTCTTCTTTGATATGTTTAACCACTTCCTGCCCGCCCTATAACACATTGACGGCGGGAATGTGGTTGTATTATCCTGACCGGACGTCATATGACGTCCGGGGGCGCGCAGAGCGGCGATCGGTGATGCGAGGTGTCAGCCTGACACCCTGCATCTCTGATCTCGGTAAAGAGACTACTGACGTAGCTCTTTACCATGTGATCAGCCGTGTCCAATCACGGCTGGTCACATAGTAAACAGGAACAGCCGTTGATCGGCATTCCTTAGTTCGTGCCTGACAGGCATGAGTAAAGGAGCGCCGATCGGCGGCTCCCCTGACAGGGGGGGTCGGCACTGGTAATCAGATCATTGATTACCAGTGCAGACCCTCAGGAGGGGTGCCACTAGAACCACCAGGGATGCCCACTATGACCCCAGGGATGCCCACCTATGACCCTGGGGATGCCCACTATGGCCACCAGGGATGGCCCCCCATTGTCCTCCCCATCAGTGCTGCCCGCCAGTGCCCTCCCTATCAGTGCTGCCCACAAGTGCCCATCATTGCCAGATTTCAGTGTCGCCCACCAGTGCCCATTATTGCCCACCAGTGCCGCCTATCCGTGCCCATTAGTGCCCATCAGTGCCGCCCGTCAGTGCCCACCAGTGCTGCCTATCAGTGCCCATGAGTGCCCATCAGTGCCACCTATCAGTGCTGTCAGTGCCACCTATCAGTGCCCATCAATGCCGCCTATCAGTGCCCACCCATGTCGCCTATCAATGCCCACCAATGCTGCATATCTGTGCTACCTATTAGTGCCTATCAGTGCCGCCTATCAGTGCCGCCTATCAGTGCCGCCTATCAGTGCCACCCCATCAGTGCCTCCCCGTGCAGTCTCATCAGTGCTCATCAGTGCAGGAAAAAACGTATTTATTTACAAAATTGTATAACATAAACAAAAAACTTTTTTTTTTTCAAACTTTTCGGTCTTTTTATTTGTTTAGCAAAAAGTAAAAAAACCCCAGAGGTGATCAAATACCACCAAAAGAAAGCTCTATTTGTGGGGGGGAAATTACATAAATTTGGTGTAGGTACAGTGTTGCATGACCGCGCAATTGTCATTCAAAATGCAACAGCGCTAAAAGGGTAAAATTGGCCTGGGCAGGAAGGGAGGAAAGTGCCCTGTATTAAAGTGGTTAACCACCACCTCCACCTCAAAAAACCTTTCTATTTTGGTCTCTGTGAGTGTATTTTTCGCTGGCTCTCATTCCACTGCACCTTAAGTGTTACTTACAATTCTACTTCCTCCTCCCCTCTTCCATTTTCCATCAGGGTCCCCCAAGGTTCTGTTCTTGGACCTCCCCTATTCTCAATCTACACATCCACCCAGGGCTAGCTCATAGCCTCCCATGGCTTTCAATATCATTTCTACGCTAAAGACACCCAAATCTATCTCTCCCCCCTCAGCTCACTCTATTAGTCTCCTCATGCATCACTAATTTACTAACAGACATATCTGTCTGGACGACACACCACTTCCTCAAACTCAACCTGTCCAAAACTAAACTCATAATATTTCCTCCCCTACGTGCCCCTTCCCCTGACTTCTCTGTCAAGAGCAATGGCACAACCATCAACCCATCCCTGCATGCCAGTGCTAGGTGTTATCCTTGGCTCTGAACTCTCCTTTCGGGCCCACATCCAATCACTAGCGAAAGATTGTCACTTCAACCTCCGCAACATCTCCAAAATATGTCCCTTCCTAACCAATGAAACCACACAGCTCCTAATTCACTCCCTGGTTATCTCTAACCTCAACTACTGCAACTCCCTCCTTAATGGCTTACCTTTCAGTAAGTTATCCCCTACTCAGTCCATCCTGAATGCTGCTGCCAGACTCATTCACCTTACAAACTGCTCAACATCTGCTACCCCTCTCTGCCAATCTCTCCATTGGCTGCCACTCACCCAACAAATTCAATTCAATATACTAACAATAACTTACAAAGCCATCCACAAATTGGCCCCCAGCTACAACACTAACTAGTCTCAAAATACCAACCAAATTGTTCCTTTTCGTTTCTCTCAAGACCTCCTGCTCTCTAGTTCCCTTGTCACCTCATCCCATACTCACCTCCAGGACTTCTGCTGCACCTCCCCCATCCTTTGGAATTCCCTACCCCAATCTGTCTGACTATCTCAAACTTTATACACTTTTAGGTGATTACTGGAAATGGTTTCTGCAGAGAAGTCTATCCTGCCTCCACCTAACAATTGTACTTTCATTTTCTTCTTCACCCTCCAACCCTCCATTTACCTTTTTCATTTTTCATCAGCAAATATGCAAAATATCAGATATCAAAAATTAGGTAGCATACTCACATCTGCCTAAGATGCCATAATAACTCAGTTTATTGCTTGCAAAGTGAGTTTTGGGTCAGAAGCTGACAGTCTGACAAACAGCTCAAACATAATTCTCCTTCATTCGCTCTCTTTTTTGTGTTTATCAATGCCTCTCTAAAATGCAATGAGAAATACAAAAATACAAAAATGAGGTTACTTTTTTTCCAGCTAATAGAAGTTAAAGTGCAGTATGATTCACCTGAAGAAAAACTATTTTCATGAAAGTTCTGTTAACATACATGTCATAATTCTTTCCATTGGAATTCCTGGACAGGTCTGGTAGAGCAGACTGATTTACAATCATTGCCTGGCCAGATGAGGAGAAAGCTCTTATTATTATTGTGGTACTTTAATACTAATAAATTATTATACAGTATAGCTAGTAGAAGTTAGTCAAATTCAACTGGACCTGTTCAGAAAAGTTGGAGATATTTTTGTTGTCACTGGTGCTTGCACACGCTGTGTCCCTAGAAGCTGCTGATGTAAAAAGGAATCCTCTACTTTGAAGCAAAGGGTGAGAATAGCAGTGACACCACTGCCATATTTTGTCAATAAAGTCACCCCCATCTCTGCCCCTTCCCTTATCTAGCTGATGATAGTCAGGAAACTGTCATTCAACTACCAGTACTGTTGGAATCAGCTCATGTTTTTCCTTTATGGCAAGTTGATGGGTGTTTCCAGCAACTTAATTGATAATGGATATACAATGTGGGACTTTTTCATGGATTTTTTCTTTTTCTTTTTTTAAATTAAGGGCTTGTTAGATGTCTGGACGTCTTTATTTCTAGGTTATAATTCTTGAATTCACATAGGAAGGTGATATCTGGGGGCCTGATTATTGAGGGCTTCTAGATTTCAATATGCCTCTCACCTGCAGACCCACACAACCACTGGCCAAGGTTGTGGGGGAGAGGCCCTTTTCCTCATCAACACGGTATGGTTCAGGAAGGGGTTGCACACTCAACCCCTCTCTCTTTCTTGGCCAGCCAGGTTGTTTGCTCCGATCAAGGGTCTAGATTTTTATTGATTTTTAGGAGGAATTTTTTTTTTTTTGCATAAAGTTATCTCTTCAATTCCATACAGACTCAAAGGATCTGGTATGCATTTGTGGGGGACTCTACACACAGTTTTGCCACAGAATGTGCTACAGATAAAGTGACATTAAAAAAGTATCCAGTTTAAATTGCTGGCAAATGGCATTCATTGTCCGCTTCTAAAAAAAAAAAAAAAAAAAAACAACACTCTCCAGAGGTCTATCTGTATACTGTATGTTATGGGGGGAAAAAGCAATGACATGTCATTTGCTGGCAGATATAAACACTCTTTTACTTTCTAAATGCACTTTCAGTATATAATAGAGATGAGCCCCTTCATAGGTAGGATAAGGGATCCCCCACCGTTACCCTATTTAAAGGATTTTCTCCTGGTCAAATATATATATTTTTTTACATTGGTACAAGTTCTCTAGGACAGCGCCTGGACAATCAATGTCTCCCATTTATTTTTATTGGGGTTCGGGTTCAGCATCCAAACTTTTTTGAAGTTTGCTGAACAGTGGTCAAACTGAACCTAGGGCAGTTCAGCCTATCATTACTAGCTACTAACTATGTAGTGACCTATGGATACTACTAAGTGGCCTAACTCTTTGTACTACCAGCTATATCACAATCTAACTAAAGTATGTCTAACTTAAATGTGACTATGTACTACTAGCTGCACTATGACCTGCATTTACTAACTATACCATGCATACTATTAGCTCCACTATGACATAAATTGATAATACCAACTATACCATGACCCAATGAAAGTGTGTCTAACTATATCTTGGAAAAAAATGTAACTTCCACAGACATATCAGACACACAAAGTCACACATTTTACATGATGCTTTTCATATGATGATAAAGGGACTTGTAATAAGAATCTGGTGGTGCAGAAGATTATTCTCCCTGGTGATTTATGAAGTGATTTATGTACATTGGCAGCCAAGTACAATATTTGTATTTTTAGGATGATTTACAGGAAGAATATTAGCTGCCTTGATTGATAACGTATTCAAAAAGGCATCAATCTCTTTCTTAAGAAACTATGAACATTTTGGCTTGGTTGCAATGCTACTTCTGTGTACAACAGTTTATTTTACTGAAGTTCCTAAGAAGGCCTTGAGTAGATGTTTGCAGCAGCCTGATATTAACTGAGTTTGCAGCCTTTAGCACCAATTTAACACCTGTTGACAATAAATTACTTTGCTTTGAAAGACAGTAACGATTAGTGGATAGAACAACAATATCTAACATATGACAACTCTAGGTTAAATGCATCAAGGAAATATTATATAATTAGTGGTGTATTTTTTAAGAGTAGTAAATTGGACAAAGGTTCACTGCATATCTCTTCATCCATACATTTCATTAAAATGTATGATTAACACTAATCTTTCAGTCTTTTCAATGTAGCCACTATATTTTCTGATTCTTTAAAATGCAAGCTGAGAAACTCACATCACATATCATTAAACATAACTTTAAAGTGGAACTATGGCCTTAAAACAAAACAAAACAAAAAGCCAGAAAATGTTTTATTACAGAACAGACATACTAAGGGGTTGATTTATAGAAAGCAAATAGTCTGTTCACTTCCCGGTAAAATTTTCCTTAGCTTAAAGAATGTAATGAAAATAAATTTTCCAAAAAATACCCAATCCTGCAAGGAAAAAAAAAATACTGTATTTTTACTTGCACATGATTTGATGATAGAAGTAAACAGAGCTTCATCTCAATAACTAGGCTAAGTGAAAACTTCCTTGTACAGTGAACAGCCTAATTGCCATTAGTAAATCAGCCCCTATGTCTCTTTTGCAATAAAGGCTTCTTATTTTAGTCCTTGCATCCTTCTTTACACTGTACACTGAGTTGTGCATACACAGCTCAATGTAAATGTATGTCATCTAAAGGATGCATTGGAGGCTGAAGCCCTTACACCCAGAAGAAGCCAGGGAAAAGATGACGGTGACGGCGAGGGAGCTTGCAGACATTGCATCACTGGAGTGGAGTTGAGTATTTGCAATTAACTGTGCATCACATTTCTAAATAGCAAACAACATTTGTGACTAATTCTCAAATTTAATAAGCTATACAACATAACATCTTTCCCAATGTCTCTATATTTCTTTGAATGTCATTGTGACTCATACGATTATTGCTTTTTTTTTGGTTTGTTTTCAGTTTTTTAATAACACTTGCTAGGCTGTCAGAGCAGATTAAAGTTTATACTCTTCTTACATGCAAATTATATAACTAAGTTGTAACCTATCTACTGTATGTAGTATCATAAAATTTCAAGCAAACTATATTTTGTATGCAGCTACCATTTTCTGTCAAGCAGAGCACCAATTTACAAAGAATCAAGTTATTCCTCCCATTCTAACTGTGGTAGAGCATGTTTTACATATCTGATTAAAGCACTGTACAGCTATAACATTCATAACCTGAAACAAAAACAAGTTTGGTGTGTCAGCAGACATTACTAAAAATATACTTTTCTACTATTATTTCACTGTAGAAATGGATATTAGAAAGCAACATAAATCATATTATGTATCAATTCGAGCATTTTGGGGCCTGATGACCAATTCAATTATATCAAGTTTCCTACTGGTCTGAGAAAAATTCCTGATAAGACAAATATTTTTTGTAGAATGTGGTATCAAGGAGGGATTCACAATAAGCGTGCTAAATTATTTAAGATCAGTAATTGGCTGCGCAATATATTATTTTCTTAAACTCTCTTTCATGCAATTGCTGATACAATCCCACTGTGTTTGAAACTTAAAAACAGGTTAACAGAAGACATACAGTACAAGAGATTACTACTGAAGGTCATGGTGAGAAAGGACAAAAGGAAAAGACCTCACAAAGCCCTCCAATTGATTTATTTTAGTCCCTTCTAACTATAACCATAACAGTTATAATTTTTTGTTAGTCCATAGGCCCTACTCCATAGATGCCAGTGCTTACATGCACTGCACCAATAATGACCATCAGAGCCTGAAACAGGCATATGCAACTTGACTCTATAATATTGGGCTATATATGTACAATGGAGAAAGATATATAATAGATAGATACTCAGCAATATCCCTATATATATATAGTAGCGCAAACTTGTCAAGAAGCAAGTGCCAAGTGGCACTTGCTTCTTGACAAGTTTGCGCTACTATATATATATAGGGATATTGCTGAGTATCTATCTATTATATATCTTTCTCCATATGTTTTAGTTAAGTAGCTGCATAGCCAATTTATTTATTGGTGAGTGGTCCTCATTTGAAGCGCTTGGGATAGCTTATACCTTTATTTGGTTTTCGTTGGGCATTTAAGCTGTCATATTATATATATGTACAATACCTTAGCAGCTCTGAATGTACAGTAAGCCATTGGGACATAAATGAATGATTTTCATGGTTCACATTTAGGAAACTCATTTATTAAAAAGGTTGAAAATTTAACTTACAGTGAAAAAAAAATACATACAAAAATACATTAATGGTTAAAAAAGAACATCATAAAGGCAAGTTAATTACTGTGTTCAAATATATTGAAAGCTAGTATAAGGGTTTGGGAAAGGTATGTTTTATCAAAAGAACTGTACAAAAGACAAGGGGACACTGGATGTACATAGAATAGAGGAAGGGGTTATTTATAGTAAGTTTGGTCAAGTTATGAGTGCTTTACAACATAAGTTAGTGATAGCAAAGACAATAGCATTTGAAAAAAAGACTGGATGATGTTAGTGAAACTAAAATGAGTATTCTAATTCACAAAGCTAAAAAGGCAATATTTTGATCCAGTGGGCTGACTGACCTTTACTACTGGAGGTAGTGAATAATTTTTCCTCTGGTGTGGCAAAATTGTTTTTTTTTTTTTGCTATCCTCTGGACCATTTGAGGAAAGTGGAAAAATAGCACCGAATCACTTTGATGTAATCTATCTGGTTCCCAGCTTCTACAACTCAAAGGATCACCACTATCTTTTTGGCTTGTAGTGTAACGTAAAAAACAAAAAAAATTAAGAAACAAAACACTACTAAGAGGTCCAGATACAACTTTATTCCAATAAAAGTCAGGGGGAAGGGATTGTCTCTCTGACTTTTATTGGAATAGTGTTGTATCTGAATTTCTACGCAGTGGTGTGGTGCTTTAATTTCATTATTTCTTCTGGACCAAAGCTGCAACAGTTCTGAGATGTTGAACTTATTGGACAGCAGCCTTTTTCCAGCTTACTACCTATTGATAAGAGAAAATAAAATACTACACACAAAATCTAAAATAGTTCATCCCAATCACCCCCTTCTATAAATTTTTAATGTAACTGTTAGGCTCCATGTACACGGGACGTTGTAAATGGCCGTTTAGGAGCAGTTGGGCGTTTTTTTCAGAAACCCCTGAACCAACCTGCATGTTATCTTATCTGTCCATGTACACAGGGTCGTTTACAGTCATTTGCAGGCAGTTGAGTTCAGGGACGTTTTTTGGAACGCAATTATTTGCGTTCGAACGTGTGTTTCAAACGCAAAAACGGGACCGAACGGGACCGAACGTGATGAAGTACATTCAGCCACGTTATACGTTTTATTTTCTTCCATTCAAAATCAATGGTTCCCTGTGGGAGCCTATTGATTTGAATGGAAGTTGCACCGCAAGTTGGATTTGGATGATCCGACTTGCGGCACGACTTGCGCTGTGAGAATCTTGAGGGGGAACTCCACGCCAAAAATGGGAAACAAACTGTGTGGGGGTCCCCCCAGGTTCCAAACCAGGCCCTTCGGGTCTGGTATGGAATTTGAGGGTAGCCCCACGCCGAAAAAACGACGTGGGGTCCCCCCTAAATCCATACCAGACCCTTATCCGAGCACGCAGCCCGGTAGGGCAGGAAGGGGGAGGGGACGAGCGAGCGGCCCCACCCCCCTGGACCATACCAGGCCACATGCCCTCAACATAGGGGGGTGTTGGTGCTTTGGGGCAGGGGGAGCTCTGCACCCCCCACCTCAAAACACCTTGCCCCCATGTTGATGGGGACAAGGGCCTCATCCCCACAACCCTGGCCGGTGGTTGTGGGGGTCTGCAGGGGGCTCATCAGAGTCTGGAAGCCCCCTTTAACAAGGGGGCCCCCCAGATCCCGGACCTAAACCTACACTAGTAAAACATTTAAAAGAAAAATACATATGTAGCATGACCCCCTTGAGGGCTGCTGGTTAGTGGAAGTTCCTCTGCACTCACCTGACCCTGAGAAGTATCCATCCCGCTATGCACTGTGGGTTCAGACATTTCAGTGGTAATCTCAAAAATTCACTGGCACAATGGAGATATGATTCTTATTGTTTACTGAAGCAAAAGGTAAACCAATCAAACTTATTAATACAAATAGGGTTCAGTAATAACCAAATATTGCAGTGTCAATCAGTTAAACCCCAGAAATCACGATGAAGTTCAAGGGACTAACAAATGTGGAAATAAATGCTTAACAAACAGGGTGTTATATTCAATGAATAATGGTGATTGACTGATTATGAGCTCTAACTGTCAAATGTAGTGATATATATATATATATATATATATATATATATATATATACATATGCCTTGAACTCTGCTGAACCTCTTCTAGAATCAGAACTAGCAATTTCTTATTTTTACTTTATAAGGTCCTAACATTACTCTAACAGGTCCCCTTTAAGAACTGTGAGTACTCAAACTCCTGTCCTAGCAAGGCCTTGCGGAATCTTCACTGGCAGTTGCAGCTCTTATCACTCTTCAGTGTGATATTTGTAATCCCATAGTACTGGTGTGTATGAAATCCTATCTGCAGTCAGTGTATAATGGATGCAGGTTTATACTTGCGATTCCGGATGTCACCAGGCACTCTTTCACACAGCAGTGTCCACTTGTGATTATCCAGTCACCCAAATGAAGTATCTCCCCCTCCTGCTCCTGCGTCATAGGGGATGTTCGGCGTGCGCTGCTCCTGTCAGTCAGTTCAGCATCACCCGCTCTGTACTCAGCTCTATTGGCCTCTATATATCACCACCCCGGTGACTACCAGCATCCGCACCGCTGAGGATGGGTTCTCTCTAGGCCGCACTCTCTGGCTTCTGTCACCAACAGTGTCCTCTGGCACCTCTCTGACCGATCTGTCCTCCACGAGTCCTGGAAGCAAGAGAGTGCACGCTCGGCCTGCAGAGAGGTATATCGGCTCCCCCATGATCCGTCACTCTCCCATGGCTCCCTGGGAGTATAGTCCCTCTTGCAAACCACGCAACAGCCTGCCTTCAGATCCATACTACATCCCCCATGATCCAATTCATCCATTTCCAGGGAAAGCCGATCCTTCTTGTAAAGAACCTTAAAGGAGCACTCTGGTTGCATCATAACAATAACTTGAATATATGTATTTATGACATATATGCATATGTAGTATTCCCAGCTTGGCTACACATATTAACGAGAAATATTAAAATGCAAAAAATAAAAAAAAAAACTAAGAAATATTTTTGTTCTATAAACCAGAATCTACAAAGGTTTGAAACTCTCTCATGTAGTCTTTGCTAAAGATTATTGGGGAACTTCCATTCATGGGAATGGAGATGGGATGGAGCCCATAAATATGTGGACAAGGTTGTAGTATGGTTTAGAAGGGCGAATGCTTAGTGTTCCTTACTTTCTTAGCCAGCCAGGTTACATGCCAGGATAAGGTTCTGGTATTGTTTTTTTTTTTTTTGCATAAGTTCAGTCAGTGGATTTGGGCATATGGGGGGGACTTATTGGAAATTGGAAGCCCCTTTAAAAAAAGGAAGACCTTAAATATCCACCTCCTCTACATGAACGAGTAACTACTTCTTTAAAAACAATGATGAATCAAATAAACACACAGACAACATAGAAAATTATTTTATTAAAGAAACTTGTCCCACAATGTAAATCCAATGTCATTCATGTTGTCCAATGATATAGATCCATTGTCAATCATGATGAATGCTGCCTGATGACCTGTAGACACAATCATGATGATCTGCACTATTACAATCCTCTACCATCTCAAATGACACCTCCCTGGCAAGCTGCTAAATGTCAATGAAAATACCCAGAATGCCCACAGGCTTGTTCACAAATCCTGCTGCCATAAAATTAACACTTTCTGCTGCAGCAGCCAGAGGTTCTCTGCTTAAATTAGTGGCTTTATGGTATTTATCATAGGAATCAATGATACCTAGTTTCAATTGCAGATGGGTTACAGTTCTGCTAAACTGCAAATATGCCATAATTGAAATGGGCAGTAGAGAGCAAACGCCAATGCAAATTTACAACCGTTCCATATTTTATAGGTAGGCAAGAATTTATTGTTTCAGATTTACATTTTTATTAGGTCAAAATACCATGAATAAAGTAAGAATTTACATGATCAACATTAAAAACTTTGTTTCAGTGATATTTTGTAGAATTACAGTAATTCTTACTGCATAGTTGCAATTTTACAGTAAAACAATTCAAATTATAATTCCTTATGTCCTATTTCAGTCAGAATTAAATAATAGTGATGTCATCTTTAAAAAATAGTATGTCAGCCATGAAGACTACAAAGCATTTAAAAAAGTATTAATCAATATTTACCCTGAGTTGTGCTTGGGATTGTTTCCTTAATATATTTTTAAACTTAAAGTAAGCATCTGCAAAATTACAAATTATGTCTCTGTACAATGTACATTTACACAAGATACATGTAACTAATACCTCACTTCTAGCAGTTATAATTCTGAAGCCTTTCTCGGTTTTTACATATTCAGTCATCGATCATTAAGCATAGACGCTATGTAAAATGTCACTGGTATTTCATTAAATCACCTTACTGTAAAGGTATTTGTGCAGATTAAATCAAAGAAATGAAGGATAAACATTGGACCAAAGGAAGAGCCACACAAATATAGGACTGTGCTGAATAATAAATCATGAAACAAATGCTAAAAACACAAAAGAGATATTCTCTTTAGCATTTATCAGAAATGACAAGTTCTGTGTCATAGGAGATACATCTGAAAAGACAGGATACATTCATGTTGTCAGTATTAAACTCCATGTTGTATCAGTCAGAAATACATCACTGTGGCACATGATATGCTTTAAAATATGTGCTTCTATAAATAGCCATGGTGAGTTAACTTGTGGCACACCAAAACACAATACTTATGTATAAAAATAACCTGTTTTTAGTTAGAATTATTATGGTTTTATGGTATCACTGTTAATAAATACACAAGAAATAATACATTCATAATACCAGCAGATATATATGTGTATATCAGCGCTGCTAAAACTTGTGCTCAAAAAATTATCAATATTAAACTATCAAAATATATATATGATGTGCAACTAGTGCCATAAAGTGCTGTAAATCTCAGTGCAATTCTTCATAAATATGAGTATACTCAATAATAATATTTCATAAATGCAAATATTAAATGAATAAATACATTTTCCAAATGTGCATAAAGTGCAAAAAAATAAAAAAAAAAGATAAACAATGTCCTGCAATAATTAAGTGTCCAGTGCTCAGTGCTCTTAAACTCAATTGCTGGTTATTCCACACAAAGTGCTCTGTGCTCAAAATAGCATATGTTGCTGACAGTTCCACACAAAGCGATCAGTGCTTGGTGCCTCCGCTGCGTGCTCCCCTCTCAGTCCCCTACTCACCGGACAGAAAGGGGTAGAAAGCCTTTGATATCAAATCCCTCCTCACTAGGGGTGGATAGCAAGCGGGCAAGTGACCATAAACCAACACTTGATTGCAGTAGCATGGCAATATTGCAGCTTCCTGGGCTCCTAAATCAGCCTGATCCAGCTTTCCCTATGGGTATAGCCATTAAAAAGAGAGAATCTTCATCGTGCAGTATTTTAATAAATGTATTGCCTTAAAAATCAAAGTTACACTTACAATATCACAATGCAGTATCGCTTCTCTTCCTGGTGGTGGACACCGGTCTTTCCCTATGCTTTCCAACCACCGGAACCGGAAATGACGTAGTACGTATGAGCAATGGCTTGACGCATTTCGCTCCACCAATCGGAGCATTCTCAAAAGCGATTGCATCATTCATACGTACATGCATATTAATACCAGGCTCCGCCTTAAGCAATTCTCATTGGGCCATAATCACATAGAGGGAGCAGAAGCCGATCAACTCCATCTTGGTACTCCTCCCTGCCCAAGCATTCTAATGCCGCCATATTGGTACTCACAGAACCTCATTAACCCCTTATAATGTACTAATATGTACCGCCCTATGCACACACTAGTGCGATCTATTACTCAACGGCTACAATATTGATGTATATAGTCCGTGACAGCCTCTTAGCCTCTCTATATGATTTTACATGGCCATATTAATCAACAATGCCTGCTATATTGTATCCTCTAGTGGACAAATATTAAATTACATTAAAATACATATTATACCCTAATTTTTCCCCTACACATATCAGCTAAAAATAACAATAATATATATATAAGGAGATATGTAAACTATAAATCTAAAATGATATATTTGTATATTAAATTTAGATGTTAAAACCAAAAAAATATTATATATATATATCCATAATCTGTTATGAGATCACATATAGCTATCCCTCATCACAATACTCCTATATACAAACTCTGTGTTCACAAATTACCAAGGTCTGGTAGAACATGTTACTCATGCTCCCCATTCTACATTACATATATAATAATTATACTAGAGACAATCTGATAACTTAATATTAAAAACACTATGTTGGACGTCAATATGCCTAAAATTATAAAACATTAAGGATAAGAACTATCATCACTTGCTAAAATCTGTATGACATAATTATAACCGCAGGTAAATATTAAAAATATATTAAGAACATAAATATCTGTATGCTTAAAAATTATTGATAAAACAATTAATGTCCAATTCGACATTTAAACCTGCGGGTGTCATACATTCCAGCTGCTGTATCCACTTTGTCTCATTCTGTGAAATAGCTCTTTTCATATGCGTAGCTCTTTTCATATGTGTACCCTACAATGTGGACTCATTTTGTCTATACCACAGAATGTTAATCTACTAGGGTCTATATTATGATATAGCCCAAAGTGGTTCGAAAGACTATGATTACGGAATCCTTTCTTTACATTATTTACGTGTTCCCTCAGCCATACTCTTAATTGTCTGGTTGTGCGGACTACATATTGAAAACCACAATCGCATTTGAGTAGATACGTGACATGTGTGCTGCTACATGTAATAAATTGTGAAAATTTGTATCTTAATGCTGTAGTATTAGATGTAAAATGTGTGATTTTCTTTCTTTTGTCTTTCTTACACGTGGTACACGTAACACATCTACCACACTTGTAAAAATCGTATTTGGTCTAAAAACATCACAGTCTTTTTTGGAGGGTCAGGGATACTTTTTGCTATTCTATCCTTCAGTATCGGGGGTCGCCTATAAATAAATGTGGGTTTCTTTGGTAAAAATCTTTTTATACAACGGATCTCTTAAAAGGATAGGCCAATGTGTTTTAATAATTTTCTCCATTTGCCAGTACTGATAATTTAACTCCGCACAGAAAGCTATATCAAACGCATTATGTTCTTTCGATTTCTTCGTAAGCAATGAGTCTCTTTCTGTGTTCCTGATTTCTTGTTGAATATTATTAAGCTGAGGCCTCTTATATCCTTTTTCTACAAATCTATTTACTAGCACATTAGATTGCTCTTCGAAGTCCGAATCACGATTGCAGTTTCTTTTAATCCTTAATAGTTGTCCTTTAGGAACAGCAGAGATCCATTTGGGGTGGTGTCCACTACTGGTGAGAATATAGCTATTCCTATCTGTCTCTTTGAAGTACGTTTTAGTGAACAACTGTTGATCACTCTTAAAAATCACCAAATCCAGATAATTAACTTCTTGCATACTAAAATTTGCAGTAAAGGAAATATTATAAATATTGTCATTCATCTGTTCAATAAAATCCTTGAAGGTATCTTCTGATCCTTCCCAGACGATAAAAATATTGTCTATATATCGCCTGTAGGCTCTTAGGGAGGGGTGGGGCTTGTGAAAAATATATTCATGCTCCCACTTACTCATAAATATATTAGCCACTGTCGGGGCATACTTCGCTCCCATTGCAACTCCTCTAATTTGATTAAAAAATTGTTTATTGTGCCAGAAGTAATTGTTGTTTATGGCAGTATCTAAAATATCCAACATAAATGCAATCTGCTGTTGAGGGAGTTTGCCATCCTTATTCAAAGCCCACTTTACTGCATCACTAGAATCTCTTTGTTTGATATTGGTGTATAATGAATTAACATCTATACTAGCCAATATGGTCTTATCTGAGATGCGTATATTTTTAATTTGGTTGATTAAATCCCTACTGTCTTTGAGATATGCTGGAAAATTCTGTGCCAAGGGCTGTAGATAGTGATCAACTTATTCTCCTACTCTCGAATATAAGGATTCCACCCCATTGATAATAGGTCTTCCTGGCGGATCCTGTAATTGCTTATGAATCTTCGGATTATGATAAATAATCTGCATTTTGGGTGCCTCTGGTATAAGAATATCTAGCCTCTTTTTTGTCGAGGATACCTTCTCTATGTGCCTTCTTAATCTTTTTATTCAACATGGCCTTCAATTTGTTGATAGGATCCCCTTTAAGCTTAGCATATGTCTCTTTATCTTCAACAAGTAGATTCAGCTCTGCGATGTAGTCTTCTTTGCTCATGACCACTATTCCTCCTCCTTTATCAGCGGGTTTGATGATAATATCCCTTTTCTTTTCTAGTTCTCTAATGCCTTGTTTAATTATTTTACTTCCTTTAATTGGGTGGATTGAAATATTTTTTAAATCCATAAATACGTCCAGGCATTGATTATTATTGTTCTTCGGGTTAAAAGTGGATTTATTTCTTAGGCCGCTATGTACAAAAGTTTCCTCTTGTTCCTCATTAATAGCGGTCTTGTTAGCAAAATGTTTCTTAATGTTTAGTGTCCTTACGAATTTGTGCAAATCAATAAACGTTTTGAATTTGTCTAGTGGTTTTCGGGGGTGCATATTTTAATCCCATATCCAGTATCTTGAGCTCTTCATCAGTGAACCTCACATTGCTCAAATTAAAAATACCTTGCCCTAAGATTCTCTTTTTCTTTTGCCCCTGGCCTCCTCTACGTCCTCTCTTCTTTATTCTCCGTCTCTTCTGGGGTATTGTGTGGGAAGGCCTCTGTATGGTGCTCTGTATGGGCCTCTCGGTCTCCACTGATAAGCCTGCCCTCTCGGGGGGCCCCAATAGTTGCCAAGATGGAGTACCAAGATGGAGTCGATCGGCTTCCGCTCCCTCTATGTGATTATGGCCCAATGAGAATTGCTTAAGGCAGAGCCTGGTATTTATAAGCACGTACGTATGAATGACGCAAACGCTCTGATTGGTGGAGCGAAACACGTCAAGCCATTGCTCGTACGTACTACGTAATTTCCGGTTACGGTGGTTGGAATGCACAGGGAGAGACCGGCGTTCACCACCAGGAAGAGAAGCGATACTGCATTGTGATATTGTAAGTGTAACTTTGATTTTTAAGGCAATACATTTATTAAAATACTGCAAGATGAAGATTTTCTCTTTTTAATGGCTATACCCATGGGGAGAGCTGGATCAGGCTGATTAAGGAGCCGAGGAAGCTGCAATATTGCCACGCTACTGTGATCAAGTGTTGGTGTATGGTCACTTGCCCGCTTGCTATCCACCCCTAGTGAGGAGGGATTTGATTTCAAAGGCTTTCTACCCCTTTCTGTCCGGTGAGTAGAGGACTGAGAGGGGAGCATGCAGCAGAGGCACCAAGCACTGAGCACTTTGTGTGGAACTGTCAGCAACATATGCTATTTTGAGCACAGAGCACTTTGTGTGGAATAACCAGCAATTGAGTTTAAGAGCACTGAGCACTGGACACTTAATTATTGGAGGACATTGTTTATCTATTTATTTCGATTTTTTTGCACTTTTGCACAATTTTTTGAGCACAGGTTTAAGCAGTGCTGATACATATATATTACCCAAAAAGGTTTCCTATTTTTGATCAGGAGCAGCTTACCTGTAATATAGAGGAAGTGTAACAATTTTCCTAAGCACAGGTACTTTTACCCATTATAATACCAGCAGAGTCTATAAAAAACAAAATCTGTATAATATATTTAATATTATCTGATTACGGCATTTTGTTAAAGCCATAAGGATAAGGGTTTCGATTATTCCAGTAATAGAATAATCACCTCACAGTTTCTTTTTAAAGCGGATTGCGAGGCTCAATATTAAAACTTGCCAAATCAAACTTCACAGCTAGCCAATTGAGCATAAGGTACTTCCAGTACAAAAAAAGTACCAAAATATCTTATTTTAAGCCACGGTGGTGATTACAAAGACTTTCATGATCCCTTTTCTTCTGTCACCGGGTCTAAGAAAATGTTGATGTAATGATAAGGTCTGCATTCTTCTTTAGATCATTCAGTACCTTCAAGGGGAATATTCAGCATGGAAGGCTGACTGTGCTACTGTATTTGGTATTGGTAACAGTCGACAGCTAGCATTGTCGATCCTCTTCCAGAAATCACGTAATGAGCCACCAACTGGCTGAATGTACAGGTACGTTTACAAAGACAGATGTATCTACATCTGATAACTTTAGCCACTCCCAATTCTCTGACTATGGAATTAATATAAGTTGTAGCTGATAGTTGCCAATATCCCTTAAATGTGTATACATGGGCAGATAACCCTGATGTGTAGGACTTCAAATGACAACACATAGTATTTCATAATGAATTGTAACCTAAAGTAAATTGTAAAAATATACAAAGATCTTTTTTGGTATCACAAAATCTAAAAACATCTTATACAATGATAAAGTGGCTATTCCAATGTTTCATTTTTTTTCAATATATTCAGTTACAAAATTTCCACTGGAAATCACCAAACAGAAAACTACAGATGGTGGTCACCCAATGCGTTTTAAAATTTGCTTTTGTAATCTTCTTCAGGGATGTATATGAAGTACAAGAGGAGGTTACACTCTATGATAGGAACATAACATTAGACATATTTCATGTAATCTATCACATTACAGGTTTATACACAACTTTCTTATTATATTCATATGTCATCAATACCTGTTTAGAGATGATTAAAGGTTAGACAAATAGCATAGGAAAAAACCCCAGAACAAAACCACACATTATCCTCCAGATGCACCCGGGGACAGTGAGGCCAAGACGCCCAACCTGTGAGTCACTGGGGTTGGTTGGGTCAATCCAATGTTTCCTCTAGACAAACACTCCCATCTTTGACAATATCTCTATTAAGAATACTCATCTATTCAGAAGATGGCTATCTCTTTACTACTGGGCCCACTAACTCCAATTAAAATAAAAAAAAGCCACGTGGAGTATCTAAAGAACTGCCAACATCCCAATAGCAACCAAATACAGTTGTTGCATATACATGCAAATGAAACACCCCTCCCGGGGCTTTGAGGCAATTACAGACAAGGTAATAGAGTTTAAAAGGCTAACGCAAAATTTTATTTATATACAATAATAAAAATAGACAAAAGTCCAAAATGTAATACATACATAAATATGTATGCAAAGATTTCATATAAAGAGTACCCTAAATTGGAAGATACAACCTACAATAGCCCATATAGTGAATTAATGGTAGATACTGCGCTACCCTATATAATAGGATTTACTTGTAATAAACGACTGGTAGATGATTTGTGTTCATGTGAATAAATAAATAGATACTACTGTGCTATAATTAATATGCTTACTGGAAACAATGTAAATTAGCAAATATCAAAAAACCTCTAAAGTGCACGTGCAAACATGTAAACAATAGTGGTGATAAATTTATAAAGTGCTGGTGCTTAATTGATAATTTTCCAGTAAAAACTCATATCATATGTAATACATTAACAGCAAAAAGTTTTCCAAGCATGTATCCAGTGAAGAAAAGTCCATAAAGTGAAAAAAAACAAGTAAGGGAAGTGCAAAAAAGAAGGTGCTCAAAAAGAGTCTCTTGTGATGAAATGGGGATCGTGCGAGCCTTGATTGCTAACACTCTGTGCCAAAAGGTAAGGTAGCCCACTTACCAGACGATGTGGATTCTTATGGCGTATACCAATAAGAATCTAAAGCGCTTAAACTGCTGCTCCTTTGATGTGGATGGACGGATGGGCGATCTCGTTATGGGTACGGATGTGCTTTCGGCATAAGAAGAAAGAAGGAAGAGAGACTCCTCATAGTGTAGAAGGTTACAAACCTTTATTCAAAATATCTTAAGAACACATCAATCTTCATAAAATCATCCGTAAAAATAGTCCATAAAACCCCCAAAACCGACACTGCAGCTAAAACTTGAATACTCCAGATAAAATCACTCCAGGTAAAAACATACGTGACACAGCAAAAAACTCGACCAAAGAAAACACTCGAGTATGGCTAAAAAGATTACCGCTCATGAGTTCCTGTATTGCCTCGCGGCTGTAGTACAACAGGACGCTGGTTTACTCCGCTAGTGTGTGCCGTACCCGGAAGTGTGGGTTCCGGCGTGCGGTCCAGCTACAATCTCAGAGCGAGGCAACGTGTGTGCCAACTTGACGCGTTTCGTCAGAATGTGATGTCTTCGGAAGTGGTGCGCACGTTGCGTTTCAGCTTGGTTATATGCCGGACCATTTGCTCATTTCCACTAATTGACCCGCACTGTTAACCCCTTTTGTCTTAGTCTATGAACCGGAAGCAATTCACTAAGTTCATGATCTGTGCTTGGTTGTTTTGGGTATGGTAATTCTCAAGTACAAAAAAACTCCCCGAGATAGAATAATTAATTATTTTATATAACAGCCATATACCGACTATATTAAAAACTCCATATAAATTACCATTAATATAATTAGATTCTGCCAATCTTGGTGAGTGATAGGGGTCCAGACATGTGAGTTAGTGATTGGCTTCTGTTTACATATATACTTATTTTTCATATTCTTGATATAAAATGTAAATCTAGATATATGGCGAAAAAGAAAAATAAAGATAAGAAATAAAAATAAAAATAAATATAATTAAATATAAAATTAAAATAAAAATAAGAATAAAAATGAAATAAAAATAAAAATAAATATGAAAATAATAATGAATAAAAAATAAATAAAAAATAATAAGTATAAATATAAATAATACTAAAAATAAAACTAAAAATAAAATAAAAATAAAAAATAAAAAAATAAAAAATAAAATAATAAAAATGAAAATAAAATAAATAAATAAATAAAAATAAACAAAAATAAATATAAATAATAATAAATAAAAATAAATAAAATAAAAATAAAATAAAAATAAAAATAAAAATAAATATAAAAATAAAAATAGAAATAAAAGAAAAATGAAAAAAAATGAAAAAAATATATAAATGAAGAAAATAATTGTTACATTTTGAAAGACAACCCCTCATGAGAAGTGAAAATAAAGGATAAGGGATTCCTTACACACATATAATATGATTAAAAGTTGGATATAAAACAGTTTATATCTAAATCCTTATTCATTCCCCTCGGTTGTATGGTGTCCAATTCACATATCCAAAATGTTTCATTTTTGGATATGGCTATTTTCCTATCCCCCCCTCTCCAGTGTGGTTCAACTGTATCAATCCCACAGAACTTTGCTAATGTGGGGTCTCTATTATTTTTATTTTTAATTTTATTTTTATATTTATTTTTTTATTTTTATTTTATTTTTATTTTTATTTTATTTATTTTTATTTATATTTATTTTTATTTTTATTTATTTTTATTTATTTATTTATTTTATTTTCATTTTTATTATTTTATTTTTTATTATTTTTTTATTTTTTATTTTTATTTTATTTTTATTTTTATTTTTAGTATTATTTATATTTATACTTATTATTTTTTATTTATTTTTTATTCATTATTATTTTCATATTTATATTTATTTTTATTTTTATTTTTATTTCATTTTTATTCTTATTTTTATTTTAATTTTATATTTAATTATATTTATTTTTATTTTTATTTCTTATCTTTATTTTTCTTTTTCGCCATATATCTAGATTTACATTTTATATCAAGAATATGAAAAATAAGTATATATGTAAACAGAAGCCAATCACTAACTCACATGTCTGGACCCCTATCACTCACCAAGATTGGCAGAATCTAATTATATTAATGGTAATTTATATGGAGTTTTTAATATAGTCGGTATATGGCTGTTATATAAAATAATTAATTATTCTATCTCGGGGAGTTTTTTTGTACTTGAGAATTACCATACCCAAAACAACCAAGCACAGATCATGAACTTAGTGAATTGCTTCCGGTTCATAGACTAAGACGAAAGGGGTTAACAGTGCGGGTCAATTAGCGGAAATGAGCAAATGGTCCGGCATATAACCAAGCTGAAACGCAACGTGCGCACCACTTCCGAAGACGTCACATTCTGACGAAACGCGTCAAGTTGGCACGCACGTTGCCTCGCTCTGAAATTGTAGCTGGACCGCACGCCGGAACCCACACTTCCGGGTACGGCGCACACTAGCGGAGTAAACCAGCGTCCTGTTGTACTACAGCCGCGAGGCAATACAGGAACTCATGAGCGGTAATCTTTTTAGCCATACTCGAGTGTTTTCTTTGGTCGAGTTTTTTGCTGTGTCACGTATGTTTTTACCTGGAGTGATTTTATCTGGAGTATTCAAGTTTTAGCTGCAGTGTCGGTTTTGGGGGTTTTATGGACTATTTTTACGGATGATTTTATGAAGATTGATGTGTTCTTAAGATATTTTGAATAAAGGTTTGTAACCTTCTACACTATGAGGAGTCTCTCTTCCTTCTTTCTTCTTATGCCGAAAGCACATCCGTACCCATAACGAGATCGCCCATCCGTCCATCCACATCAAAGGAGCAGCAGTTTAAGCGCTTTAGATTCTTATTGGTATACGCCATAAGAATCCACATCGTCTGGTAAGTGGGCTACCTTACCTTTTGGCACAGAGTGTTAGCAATCAAGGCTCGCACGATCCCCATTTCATCACAAGAGACTCTTTTTGAGCACCTTCTTTTTTGCACTTCCCTTACTTGTTTTTTTTCACTTTATGGACTTTTCTTCACTGGATACATGCTTGGAAAACTTTTTGCTGTTAATGTATTACATATGATATGAGTTTTTACTGGAAAATTATCAATTAAGCACCAGCACTTTATAAATTTATCACCACTATTGTTTACATGTTTGCACGTGCACTTTAGAGGTTTTTTGATATTTGCTAATTTACATTGTTTCCAGTAAGCATATTAATTATAGCACAGTAGTATCTATTTATTTATTCACATGAACACAAATCATCTACCAGTCGTTTATTACAAGTAAATCCTATTATATAGGTTAGCGCAGTATCTACCATTAATTCACAATTACCAGATCATTATCTCACAGTAGATAGTGACCTTCATTACTTGCTGCTTCCCAACATATTAATTAATTAATTATTTTTTTTACTACACCTAGGCGCGAGTATATCATTTACACAATAGCCCATATAGATCAGACTAGCTAAGGGGATCTTACAGTCCAACCCAACATGTTTCAGAGTGATTCCTTCTTCTGGGGTTTTGGGGTACAAAGAAATCTAGGAGATAATACATGACAATTAGCATAAGTCATCTCTAATGTACATAGTGATGTATTTAGTGTGTAAAAGCATCATAATACAGTACAAGAGGCTACCAGCATTTGCATATAGTCAAAAAGACACGCCTTCAAATGGAGCTGGAGTGACACATGTTCCAGTTTGCTGAGAGGATTGCAGGTGCCCATGCCAAAAATGTGCTACCGCAAGGACCCACCTGAGGGGGTCAAGGCCAAGTTGCCCGAGGCAATCACAGAATCAGGAGGGAGAGGTGAAGAGCTTAAAAATAAGGGAGTCTCCAAATAAAAATGTCAAAAAAGTCAATCACAACGTTATGAGGTTGTAATATGCTATAGAAAAGGTGAGCAGTGTAGATCTATTGGTCAGATAGAAAAAGAGTACAAAGCGGTAAAAAAAACTTGGGAAGTCTAATGTGGGTCCGTCTGTCAATGAAGATACAGTAGGAGCAAGATCCACATGGAAATGTTCCATAGGTCTTACAGCTTACAAGGGGTCGGGGTGTAAACTAGAAGCAAAAAGAATAGAGTTACCTGCTGTGGGTTTGCGGTATAATTCACTGGAGATAGAGCCTTGACTATCCTTATGAATGGCTGCATCCAAGAAAGTAATTTCAGTTTGACTGCAGGAAAAAGTGAATTTGAGATTGTGGTCGTTAACATTGATGCAGGTAAGGCATTATGACAGGGCCTCAAAGGGGCCCTGCCACAAAACTAAGATGTCATCAATGTAACGATGCCATGCCAGGGTGCAATCTGTGAAATAGGCCAACTTTTCATCCATGAGCAAAGTGCACTCCTATTTCCGCAGGTTCAGGTTGGCATAGGAGGAAGCACAACAAGTTTCCATAGCCACCCCCTGTACTTGGAGGTAATGAGAGCCATGGAAAGAAAATGCATTATGTATAAGGATAAAATCCAGGGATGCCACTATGAATTCATTGAGAGGTTGATCGTGTAGGCCCCTTTGTGACAGCTGCCAAACATCTGTCAGGGGTATAGAGCTATATAGGGCCTCCATGTCAATGGCGACATAATAAGCATCAACATGGGTTCCCTCCAAAATCTGCAATAAATGTATAGTATCCCTCACATAGGAGGGTAAACCAGCAACAAATGGTCTCAGATGGTTATCGAATACTTGACTGAGCTTTCCATCTTCTGGGACAGTGTTTCTCAACCGGGGTCCCCAGGGGTTCCCCTGCAATTCAACATTGTGGTGGATGTATATCCGCCCAATGTTGTTTCCAGTGTTCACAATTTGTGCTGACAGTGAATACTGTCAGTGCGCATTGATACCCGATGCCCTCTCTGTAGTTTTGGAGACCATGGAGGAGGGGAGCCGCGAATGAAGACTGGAGGTGCGGAGCACCAGATCAGAAGGTGAGATCCTGTCTGAATGGTACCAGTGATGCACACTGTGGAGGGGGGAGCAGATAAAAGGGTACATGGCTGGATTGGAAGGTGGGTTCCTGTGTACAGAAGGGGTGAATACAAACAGGGGAGGGGGGAGCAAAGAACAGGAGGTGACATCCTGTGTATAACAGCACTGAATGCAGACTGCAGTGGGGGGGTGAGCAGAGAGTGGGGGCAAACACTGGATCACGCTGAATACAGCAGGAGGTGAGATTTTAATAGCTTTATGTTATGCCATAATTGTACATAATGCTATTATGATCTCACCTCCTGCTACATTCAGTCTCATCCAGCCACAGGCCCCTGCACTCTGCTCCCCCCCTCTGCAGTCTGTATTCAGTCGCATACACAGGATCTTGCTTCTTGCAACATTCAGCCATGTGCTCCCACTATCAGCACTCCTCCTGGCACCACCCTTACATGGTCAGAGGGGCTGGAACTATAGAGGAGGGACCAGGTATCAATGCCCATTTCATATTGAAAACAACATTCGTATCATGTGCGTATTTCTTCTGCACAGAAATATGCAACATGTATGCATTTTTCTGCAGAGAAAAATACTCAAATGACACCAACATTGTGGTGTAAGCAGGTCAAATCTGCACCATTTTCCATCAATTCTTATGCATGTATGCAGTGAAAAAGGCCCAACTGTTCCCATAGTCAGCTGTCCTATTTATGAATCACAATATCTGGGAGTTTTGTTCAAGTTCAGTAAGGCCTCATTCACAGCATATGTGCAAAAAAACTAATGGAAAATATGTGCAAATTTGACATGCTTAGAATATTTATGACATAAAGAAAACTATTGATTTCTATGTGCCCTGTTTATGCTATAATATTGGTATCAGGTAAGTTCTAATATTTATTCTATTAGTTAAAGCTATTTTTACAATATTTGTGGATACATCTACAGCTTGCTGATCAGATCCAATGTCCTGTGAGCTGTGGATGTTACATTTTTTTGGCAGGTTCCCTGAGATCTCAGACTTTTTGCCAAGGGTTCCTCCACAGTAAAAAGGTTGAGAAACACTGTTCTGGGACCTGTGACATGTTACAGAAGACTGCAGGGATTGTCTAGGTAGTGTGTGCAGAAGTGGGAACTAGTACCCACTTGAGGTTTGCTAGCAGCGAAACTTCTCTGTTGGGGTGGAGGTTCAATTTAATTGTATCCATGTTAGATGGTATTTGCAAGCATTCATTTACATTCAACTGTAAATCCTTGTTGTAGTCTCTTTAATAATAGTGATAGTCGGTGCTTACAGCAGATCCCCTGCTTGCTGTCACTGGTTTGTTTTGGACCATAGTGAGATTAATTCATGGAGGAGCATAGCATAGAGCCATGGTCTAGAAGCCAAAACCTTTCTGTTCTCATTTTTATTTTAAATTACAGTAACATGCAATATTGGATTGTTAGGGTGTCATTACATGATGTAGCATCCAGCTGACTTGTATATATATATATATATATATACAAAGGAAAATGTTGTTCTTTAAAGTATGATTATTATAGTGCCACTATTATTATTTTTTCCTGTAGAGGTTTGCGCAAAACAGTATATTGATGTTTTATATCTTGGATCCATGGCTACTTGGGAAAGGAAATAAAAGAGTGATTCCATCATGTGCAGTGAATGCTGTACGCAACGCATTTCCAGATCCACATGGGTCATATGTAGGATTTTTTTTATGCCAATGATTATAATGCCATCAACATGGCCTTTGCATGAAAATTACATTTTTTTGAAGTTTGAAAGTAATTGTGTAATTGCTTAAAATGTTAAAATAAATTGCTTCTTTATTAATAATGGTAATTTTTTTTAATTTGTTAAATAGACACAATAAATGTAAAATTAAGTTTGTGAAGGTAAAATTTAAAAACACAGATATAAATAATTAATACATTTGTTTTTGATATCCAATTTCTTTTTAGAAAAGTCTAAATCATAATAAACAGGATGAAAGAAAAGGGAGATAGGGTGGTAAAGAGGAAGGGGTCGGCCAGAGAGAGAGAGGGAAAGAGAGATGTAGAATGTAAAAAATTTGAGATTATAATAACTTTATTAGGGATAATCGAACTTTTCAAAAGTTTGGTTCGACCAGAACACCCGAACTTCCCGAAAGTTCGGCCCGGGTTTCAGAACCCCATTGAAATCAATGGGACCCAAACTTCGGTAATCAAAAAACACCATTTTGAAGACCTAGCACCCAATAAATGCCCCTAAAAGTGCCTAGGGTTCTGGGTCATGCCCCAGGGACTATTAATCACACAAAAAAAGTTCTTAAAAATTGTCATTATTGATAGAGAGCCAATTATTGAAAAAATTATTGAAAAAAAAAAAGAGATTTCTTTGGATTTAGTGTCTGGGGGGGGGGGGGGGGGGTCTAAAAAGTGTACCTGTGAAGTTTCAGCTCTGTAACATGTCCAGAACCAGAAAAAAAAAAGTTTGTTTGTATTAGAATTGCAATAGAACAGGATAGTGGCTCCGCTATTTTCACACCATGCCGGTTTAGTAGCAGGCGTTTTTTTTTGGGCATTTTTTGGGGGTCTTTGGAGGCAGGCATAACATCAGAACTTCTGTGTAGGGGTATATACACACACACACACACACATGTATGTATATTTACACATACACATATATAGGTGTGAAAGTAGCAGAACACTATGCTTGCGCTAATGAAATAATTAACACCCATATGGCTTCTCTCCTTTCACACCTATATGTGTGTATGTGTATAAATACATATAAGTGTCTGTGTGTATATACCCCTATACAGAATTTCAGATGTTTTTCCTGCCTCCATAGACCCCGTAAAAATGCCTAAAAAAAACGCCTGCTGCAAAAACACACCTAGGCGTTTTTGTAGCTGGCGTTTTTTTGGGCATTTTTTGGGCGTCTTTGGAGGCAAGAGGGAAGAGAGATAGAGACAGAAGATATGAAGAGAGATACAATAGAGAAAAGTGGATGATAGAGATTATATTTATTTTTTATCACTTACCTGAAAATCTTTTTGAATCACATACAAAAAAAAAAAAAAAAAGATGAAAAACTGTCTCTGCGTCTTATCTAATCTAAAATCACCATAACAGAAATGTAACAAAAATCGATATATATGAGAGTATTAATGAGAAACAGAGAGGAGTGGGGGGGGGGGCACAAAAATAACTTATTGGGCTAGATAGAAAGGGATTTGGGGGTTTATAATAAGGGATGTGTGGAGGGTGAGTAAAGACAGAGAGCAAGAGATAGCTAGAGTGATAGGAGGGAAAGAGAGGGTGTATAGAAAGAGGTTGAATGAGAGAGAGAGACATTGTAATTGGCGGATAGTGTGTGTGCTGATACCAGAGCTCATATAATCTATATCCTTTTTATCTTTTTTTTTATTTTTTTAAACAAGTATTAATAAAATTAAATAATTCTCAATTAATATATAAAAACATCTAAAAAAAAGTATATACTAAAGAACAGAGGAGAAAGATAGAGAGTAAGAGGGAGAATGCCAAAGGGGAAAAAAAAACAAGAGCGATCAAAAAAAAGGTGGTGTCTGAGGAAAGTGAGACTTGTCCATACTGTAGATAGGATGGATATAGAGTGAAAAATAAATACACACATATTTTTTTACCTTGCTCTCGTGGTCTTCTAGTACATGTTGACACCAGGATATATTGCCTTATCCTATAGAACAAAGTTAACATTTTTACATTTACAAAAAATAAAAGCCAAAAAGGAGAAAAAAAAATACAAAGGAAAATAGTTATCTTTCAGACAATTTATCATCAATGCACATCCAAAATATTGACAAATACCATAGCAGGCCCTAATTTAAATAATTGGTATTTTAGATTTAGATGGATAGTGCCAAAAATCAATCCTTACATACACATTACAAATTTTTAGGGTAGATGATTAAATACATTTATTTTGAAACATTTTTTTTTTAAATGTGAATTCATTTGCATCATCATATTAAACATAGCATTGCTGACTTCTATATCCACCATGCTTGATAAAGTGGAAAGAATGTGAGATGGCAGTGCTGGTTTGTGGTCTCTCTTCTTTGGCTATATACCTTGGCATGCCTCTATTTTTGGAAGTCCAATACGTTTGTAAATTGCCGTCACAGATGAGTCTTCTAAAATTTTAAAAACATGATTTTTTTACATCTTTATTGTACACATTATGGACAATCCTTTTCTTTATTCCTTTGGAAACTCCAAGTTATTTCTTTCAATTTCAATGACTTTGCCACTTTCATTGGTTACAGTTTTTGTTGCCGGATTCCTTATCACATTATGATTATGGCACAATGCTGCTAGTTTGGTCCTTGCCTCCATGGAGTCATATTGAAAATGTATTATTTTTGGACGGAATTTTAACATCATGCTGTGATATGTCTCCAAAGCACCAGTTTGACAAAAATATGTCAAGTGAGGAATGTCTTATTTTAACTGTGGGTCCAAAACAAACAATGTCAATGCATTGAAGGCTTCTGTATCTTTACTAATCCAGGAGACCATTTTATTTTCATTAGTAACAGGTTCATGTGAGCATGAATATTTATCATTTATCATTGCCAATTTTTCACTGGTGTTCATTGGTAACATAATGTAATATTGACTCCCGCTTTCCGTAAAGAGTGCTTTATTGCCAATTGAAGTACGATTACACCAATAGAAATTATTTCAAATAGGAACAATCCATGATGCAATAGACCTGCATGACTTCTTTTTTGAAAGTTGTAACAGTTTTCTTTTTACATTTTTCATGTAGTGCCATATATCAAATCGATGGTTGATGTTGTGATAAGGTGGTGTAGTCATTCATTTTCTTATTCCAGTGTGGCGATCTGTGCCAAGAAAGTGAACGTCTATGTCGTCATCCAAAATTCTTTGTAGGCACTTCTTAAATCCATATTTTTCCATTGCCACAGAGGAACTGCTCTGCGTAACTTGCACTACTTCAAAATTAACGATTTTCCATGAAACAATGTCCATGAAGGCATATGTGCAGTACTTTGCAGAGAAGCTGGGGCTGTCACACTGTCCTTCCCTGGCCAAAAGCAAGGGTTTTATTCTTAATTCATTTTGTACTTCCTCTTTTTGTTTTGTCCAGTGGTAGTCTATGGCTGGAAACAGGAATCTGGCCTGAAAGTTCTGAACTGTGGGTTTTCCACAACACTGAATTCCAGAAAAAAATCAAAAAAGTCTTTACTTTTGTTTAGCTCGACCCGGAGAGCACTAATGATGTAGAAATTATAATGTTTCCGGCAGCAACATTTTTGATCTTTGGTTGACTTCCCCAAAGTTTTGTATGATGTTGCAATATACAAGTGCAAAACACAACCACAAGGCTTCCAATTTTTTGTTTTCTAATTTTTTTTATGCTAGAAAAGCAATCTTAAAAGGGGACAATGCACAAGTAAAAGTTGCCTTTCAAAAATAATACATTTTCTTTCTTTTATTATCTGAGTTTCCATTGGAAAAAGTATTTTCAGGCTGGATTTCAAATTCTTCTTCCTCAAAGCTTGTATCAATTTGTGCGGTAACTTCAGATTTGGAACCATGAAAACTTGGATTCTCATAATATTTTAATTTTCTTTTGTTTTCAGTAGTGGAATCCAGTTAAAATAAATCTTCATTAAATACATTCATTGGAGTTGATAAAACAGATGATGAAGGGGATGGTTGTGGCAAATCATCAATTTCATGAGGAGTATTACCTTGACAAAATTTCCAGGATATAAAACATGACATGTCTGTGTTGGTGTCCGGTGTGGACTGTGATTGCTGTATGGGAGAAGGAAGAATGAATTGTATGTAGGAATGGTCAAGGTTAACACTCTGCTCACTTGCAATTTTGGTATAACTTTCCTCAGAAATGGTTGCTGGGAAATCAAATTATGTGGTTTGGATACTACCTTCCAAGGTTGTCAATACTTTTTGATGCTTTGATCGGTGACATTCATGTAGTGAAAATGTAGAATTTGTCACTTCTACGCTGACAGCCTGTGTTCTTTCTCTGCCAGTCAATCTTCTTCCCCATAGAGAATGGTGTTGAAGATAATTGAGGGAAAATGGTAGGCACAGCATCTGCCTGTAGTGTTCTCCTGCAACCTTGTGTTTTGAATGATTCTTTTTTAAAGTGCGCTGAACACATTCAAAATTTGTCACCTCTTTTATCTGCTATAATCAAATCAGTGAATTCTTCAATCTAATTTTCACCCATTCCCACATTTTTAAGCCAAATACGGATTAGTTGTAGGTTTTTAGAAAAACAATGAATGCTAATCTCTAGTCATATATCTTTATGCCCAGATCCATGACGACACCCTTTAACAAAGCATTGCGGCATGTCTTTAAAAAAAAAAAAATTTTGAAAAAAAACCTGATATATAATATATGAGACTTACTTGTTAACGTATTTTTGGGAAAATGTATATTCTCAAAAATAAAAAAAATTAAACTGACTTTATATTTGATAATACATTTACATACTATTTCACAGTAACATAAGACTAATATTTTAAAACACATACAGTACATAAATAAATACTGCACTTATGGGTATAAATAAGTAATCCTAAATGCTGCTGTTCAAAAAATACTAGTATTTTTAGCAAAAAAACAAGAAGGGTACACAGCGCAAATAGGAATATATCAAGAAAAATCCCCAAAGGGATAAATCTAATAATTAGAGCTGAATAGTGTTGAGCGAACACAGACTGTATTATTCGTGTTCGTACCGAATAATTGGATTTTTGTTACCCGAACACGGACCCGAAAACTTTACTGTAAGTTCGGGTTTAAAATCCGTGTTCGGTCATTTTATTTCCTGTTTTGTATGTAATGGCGCACTTTTATTGGCGGGCTTTCAACAGCCAATCAACAAGCGTTTAACTGGTGTGCCTTAAGCCATCCCAGCCATGCCTACTAATGTATTAGTAGCTGTGATTGGCCATCTGAAGCATGTGACCATGTTTTTATAAGTTTGAGAGCCCCAGCGCGCTGCGTCATTCTGCTGTAGATTAGGGAGAGAGCACACATCATACGTGCTGGCTGCTGATTAGGGACAGACAGTGATTCTGTGAAAAATTGTGTCCGAAAAGAATGCAGGGTCAGGTCGGAGTACAGGCAGGGAGAGTTATTAGAGCATTTTAGGGCGAGGCTGGAGATTAGGCAGGGTCAGTGTTCTATATCGATTTTGCTGTGTGGGGGGGGTTGTGCAGTGAACGATCTTATTGAGCATATTAGGGCGAGGCTGGAGATTAGGCAGGGTCAGTGTTCTACATCAATTTTGCTGTGTGGGGGGTGGTGCAGTGAACACAATCTTTTTGCCCTCACTTGAGCCCACTGAGGAGGAGGGAGATAAAAATCTATTTTTATCAGTCAGTTGTGTGCAGCGTTCATCTTAGATCTATTTTACTACAAGTTAAAAGGGTTTTTTTTTTTTCAATTTTATACACTTTTTTCTATTCCACTATTCAATATACACCCTTTTGGGTTAAAAAATTAAATTGTGGCATAGTCTGTACTAATCTATTTAAAAATTACAAACTTAAAGGGGAATTTTCTTTTTTTTTCCCTTCATAGCCTGCAGCAGAGCTGACTGACATAAGACACTGCTGTGTTCACATGTGCTATTGAAAAATCACCAATTTTATATCATATTTTCTATTCCGCTATTCAATCTACACCCTTTGGGGTAAAAAGAATTAAATTGCGGGATAGTCTGTATCGGTACGTGTGAGATACACCTTTCCAATTTATGGGGCGCATCTTACACCGCCGAGGATTGCAGGGTGCTTCAGTTTGCCTCCTGCCTGTTCCGAACTCCTCCTACTCCTCATCCTGCCTTTAGGGTACAAAAAATAGTAATCAGGGCCTAGTCTGGGTCTGTACGTGTGAGATAGATACACCTTTTGATATCATATTTTCTATTCCACTATTCAATCTACACCCTTGGGGTAAAAATAATTAAATTGCGGCATAGTCTGTATCGGTACGTGTGAGATACACCTTTCCAATTTTTGGGGCGCATCTTACACCGCCAAGGATTGCAGGGTGTTTCAGTTTGCCTCCTGCCTGTTCCGAACTCCTCCTACTCCTCATCCTGCCTTTAGGGTACAAAAAATAGTAATCAGGGCCTAGTCTGGGTCTGTACGTGTGAGATAGTTACACCTTTTGATATCATATTTTCTATTCCGCTATTCAATCTACACCCTTGGGGTAAAAAGAATTAAATTGCGGCATAGTCTGTATCGGTACATGTGAGATACACCTTTCCAATTTTTGGGGCGCATCTTACACCGCCGAGGATTGCAGGGTGCTTCAGTTTGCCTCCTGCCTGTTCCAAACTCCTCCTACTCCTCATCCTGCCTTTAGGGTACAAAAAATAGTAATCAGGGCCTAGTATGGGTCTGTACGTGTGAGATAGATACACCTTTTGATATCATATTTTCTATTCCGCTATTCAATCTACACCCTTGGGGTAAAAAGAATTAAATTGCAGCATAGTCTATATCGGTACGTGTGAGATACACCTTTCCAATTTTTGGGGCGCATCTTACACCGCAGAGGATTGCAGGGTGTTTCAGTTTGCCTCCTGCCTGTTCTGAACTCCTCCTACTCCTCATCCTGCCTTTGGGGTACAAAAAATAGTAATCGGGGCCTAGTCTGGGTCTGTACGTGTGAGATAGATACACCTTTTGATATCATATTTTCTATTCCGCTATTCAATCTACACCCTTGGGGTAAAAATAATTAAATTGCGGCATAGTCTGTATCGGTACGTGTGAGATACACCTTTCCAATTTTTGGGGCGCATCTTACACCGCCGAGGATTGCAGGGTGCTTCAGTTTGCTTCCTGCCTGTTCTGAACTCCTCCTACTCCTCATCCTGCCTTTAGGGTACAAAAAATAGTAATCAGGGCCTAGTCTGGGTCTGTACGTGTGAGATAGATACACCTTTTGATATCATATTTTCTATTCCGCTATTCAATCTACACCCTTGGGGTAAAAAGAATTAAATTGCGGCATAGTCTGTATCGGTACGTGTGAGATACACCTTTCCAATTTTTGGGGCGCATCTTTCACCGCCGAGGATTGCAGGGTGTTTCAGTTTGCCTCCTGCCTGTTCCTGAACTCCTCCTACTCCTCATCCTGCCTTTAGGGTACAAAAAATAGTAATCAGGGCCTAGTCTGGGTCTGTACGTGTGAGATAGATACAACTTTTGATATCATATTTTCTATTCCGCTATTCAATCTACACCCTTGGGGTAAAAATAATTAAATTGCAGCATAGTCTGTATCTGTACATGTGAGATAAACCTTTCCAATTTTTGGGGTGCATCTTACACCGCCGAGGATTGCAGTGTGTTTCAGTTTGCCTCCTGCCTGTTCCGAACTCCTCCTACTCCTCATCCTGCCTTTGGGGTACAAAAAATAGTAATCAGGGCCTAGTCTGGGTCTGTACGTGTGAGATAGATACACCTTTTGATATCATATTTTCTATTCTGCTATTCAATCTACACCCTTGGGGTAAAAAGAATTAAATTGCGGCATAGTCTGTATCGGTACGTGTGAGATACACCTTTCCAATTTTTGGGGTGCATCTTACACCGCCGAGGATTGCAGGGTGTTTCAGTTTGCCTCCTGCCTGTTCCAAACTCCTCCTACTCCTCATCCTGCCTTTGGGGTACAAAAAATAGTAATCGGGGCCTAGTCTGGGTCTGTACGTGTGAGATAGATACACCTTTTGATATCATATTTTCTATTCCGCTATTCAATCTACACCCTTGGGGTAAAAAGAATTAAATTGCGGCATAGTCTGTATCGGTACGTGTGAGATACACCTTTCCAATTTTTGGGGTGCATCTTACACCGCCAAGGATTGCAGGGTGTTTCAGTTTGCCTCCTGCCTGTTCCAAACTCCTCCTACTCCTCATCCTGCCTTTGGGGTACAAAAAATAGTAATCGGGGCCTAGTCTGGGTCTGTACGTGTGAGATAGATACACCTTTTGATATCATATTTTCTATTCCGCTATTCAATCTACACCCTTGGGGTAAAAATAATTAAATTGCGGCATAGTCTGTATCGGTACGTGTGAGATACACCTTTCCAATTTTTGGGGCGCATCTTACACCGCCGAGGATTGCAGGGTGCTTCAGTTTGCTTCCTGCCTGTTCTGAACTCCTCCTACTCCTCATCCTGCCTTTAGGGTACAAAAAATAGTAATCAGGGCCTAGTCTGGGTCTGTACGTGTGAGATAGATACACCTTTTGATATCATATTTTCTATTCCGCTATTCAATCTACACCCTTGGGGTAAAAAGAATTAAATTGAGGCATAGTCTGTATCGGTACGTGTGAGATACACCTTTCCAATTTTTGGGGCGCATCTTACACCGCCGAGGATTGCAGGGTGCTTCAGTTTGCCTCCTGCCTGTTCCGAACTCCTCCTTCTCCTCATCCTGCCTTTAAGGTACAAAAAATAGTAATCAGGGCCTAGTCTGGGTCTGTACGTGTGAGATAGATACACCTTTTGATATCATATTTTCTATTCCGCTATTCAATCTACACCCTTGGGGTAAAAAGAATTAAATTGCGGCATAGTCTGTATCGGTACGTGTGAGATACACCTTTCCAATTTTTGGGGTGCATCTTACACCGCCAAGGATTGCAGGGTGTTTCAGTTTGCCTCCTGCCTGTTCCAAACTCCTCCTACTCCTCATCCTGCCTTTGGGGTACAAAAAATAGTAATCGGGGCCTAGTCTGGGTCTGTACGTGTGAGATAGATACACCTTTTGATATCATATTTTCTATTCCGCTATTCAATCTACACCCTTGGGGTAAAAATAATTAAATTGCGGCATAGTCTGTATCGGTACGTGTGAGATACACCTTTCCAATTTTTGGGGCGCATCTTACACCGCCGAGGATTGCAGGGTGCTTCAGTTTGCTTCCTGCCTGTTCTGAACTCCTCCTACTCCTCATCCTGCCTTTAGGGTACAAAAAATAGTAATCAGGGCCTAGTCTGGGTCTGTACGTGTGAGATAGATACACCTTTTGATATCATATTTTCTATTCCGCTATTCAATCTACACCCTTGGGGTAAAAAGAATTAAATTGAGGCATAGTCTGTATCGGTACGTGTGAGATACACCTTTCCAATTTTTGGGGCGCATCTTACACCGCCGAGGATTACAGGGTGCTTCAGTTTGCCTCCTGCCTGTTCCGAACTCCTCCTTCTCCTCATCCTGCCTTTAAGGTACAAAAAATAGTAATCAGGGCCTAGTCTGGGTCTGTACGTGTGAGATAGATACACCTTTTGATATCATATTTTCTATTCCGCTATTCAATCTACACCCTTGGGGTAAAAAGAATTAAATTGCGGCATAGTCTGTATCGGTACGTGTGAGATACACCTTTCCAATTTTTGGGGCTCATCTTACACCGCAGAGGATTGCAGGGTGCTTCAGTTTGCATCCTGCCTGTTCCGAACTCCTCCTACTCCTCATCCTGCCTTTGGGGTACAAAAAATAGTAATTGGGGCCTATTCTGGGTCTGTACATGTGAGATAGATACACCTTTTGATATCATATTTTCTATTCCGTTATTCAATCTACACCCTTTGGGGTAAAAAGAATTAAATTGCGGCATAGTCTGTATCGGTACGTGTGAGATACACCTTCCAATCTTTTGGGGCGCATCTTCCACCGCCGAGGATTGCAGGGTGCTTCAGTTTGCCTCCTGCCTGTTCTGAACTCCTCCTACTCCTCATCCTGCCTTTAGGGTACAAAAAATTGTAATCGGGGTCTAGTCTGTGTTTGTACGTGTGAGATACACCGTTTTATAAATTTTTTTCTATTCCGCTATTCAATCTACACCCTTTGGGGTAAAAAGAATTAAATTGCGGCATAGTCTGTTTCGGTACGTGTGAGATATACCTTCCAATCTTTTGGGGCGCATCTTCCACCGCCGAGGATTGCAGGGTGCTTCAGTTTGCCTCCTGTTCCGAACTCCTCCTACTCCTCATCCTCATCCTGCCTTTAGGGTACAAAAAATTGTAATCGGGGCCTAGCCTGTGTTTGTACGTGTGAGATACACCGTTTTATAATTTTTTTCTATTCCGCTATTCAATATACACCCTTTTTGAGTGTAAAAAATTAAATTACGGCATAGTTTGTATCGGTACATGTGTGAGATACACCTTTTTAAATTTGTTTGGCGCATCTCCTTCCACCGCCGAGGATTGCAGGGCGCTTCAGTTTGCCTCCTGTTCTGAACTCCTACTCCTCTTCCTCATCCTCATCCTGCCTTTAGGGTACATAAAATTGTAATCGGGCCTAGTCTGTGTTTGTACGTGTGAGATACACCGTTTTATAATTTTTTTTCTATTCCGCTATTCAATATACACCCTTTTTGAGTGTAAAAAATTAAATTACGGCATAGTCTGTATCGGTACATGTGAGATACACCTTTTTAAATTTGTTTGGCGCATCTCCTTCCACCGCCGAGGATTGCAGGGCGCTTCAGTTTGCCTCCTGTTCCGAACTCCTCCTACTCCTCTTCCTCATCCTCATCCTGCCTTTAGGGTACATAAAATTGTAATCGGGGCCTAGTCTGTGTTTGTACGTGTGAGATACACCGTTTTATAATTTTTTTTCTATTCTGCTATTCAATATACACCCTTTTGGAGTGTAAAAAATTAAATTACGGCATAGTCTGTATCGGTACGTGTGAGATACACCTTTTAAATTTGTTTGGCGCATCTCCTTCCACCGCCAAGGATTGCAGGGCGCTTCAGTTTGCCTCCTGTTCCGAACTCCTCCTACTCCTCTTCCTCATCCTCATCCTCCCTTTAGGGTACAAAAAATTGTAATCGGGGCCTAGTCTGTGTTTGTTCGTGTGAAATACACTGTTTTATATCCTTTTTTCTATTCCGCTATTTAATATACACCCTTTTGGGGTGAAAAAAATTAAATTGCGGCATACTTTGCATATTTGACTGTGAGATACACCCGTTGTATTTGTATACTGTTTTTCTATTCCGCTATTTAATAAACACCCTTTTGGGGTAAAAAAAAAATTAAATTGCGGCATAGTTTGCATATTTGACTGTGAGATACACCCGTGCGATACTGTTGTTGTTTTGTTCCACTATTCAATAAACACCTTTCTAGGGCAAGATCATAAATTACAGAAATATGAGGAGACCGTCAAATAGGGGCCGTGGCCTGGGTCGTGGTGCTGCTGGTAGAGCTCCTGTTGCAAGGAGAGGACGTGGTCGATCTGTGCCAGCTACACGCACAAGTGAAACACCTTCCTCAAGTGTGAGTAGGCGACAGAACCTGCAGCAGTATTTGGTAGGGCATCATGCGCCTCTAGAAGTGATGAGGCCAGAAGAAGTACAGGTGATAGTAGATTGGGTTGCTGACAGTGCCTCCAGTTCCTTCACATTGTCTCCCACCCAGTCTACTGCAGAAAGGTCAGAGTTTGCACCTGCAGCCAATGTCCAACCGTCTTTCACCTCACCCCCTTGCAAATCAGGCAAGCAGTCTGAGCCCCAAGTCATGCAGCAGTCTCTTCTTCTTTTTGATGACTCTGTCAGCAGGGTTTCTCAGGGCCATCCACCTAGCCCTGCGCTAGAAGTGGAAGAGATTGAGTGCAGCGATGCCCAACCACTTATTTCTCAAGATGAGTACATGGAAGGACCATCGCAGCACGTCTCCGATGATGACGAAACGCAGGTGCCAACTGCTGCGGCACTCAGAATTGTGGAGACCGACAAGGAGAGCAGGGGTGAAGACTGGTTGGAAGATGATGTGGAGGACGATGAGGTCCTCGACCCCACATGGAATGAAGGTCATGCAGGTGACCTGAGTAGTTTGGAGGAAGAGGTGGTGGTCGCACAGAGCCACCAGCACAGCAGAAAAGGGAGCAGGGTGCTAAAGCGGAGTGGCCGTGCCCTAGACACTACGCCTGCTACTGCCCAACGCAGCAAGGGACCGAGCACACCAAAGCCAGCTCAAAGGAGTTCTCTAGCGTGGAAGTTCTTCAGAAAATGTGCTGATGACAGGACACGAGTGGTTTGCACCCTGTGCAATTAGAGCCTGAAGCGAGGCATAAACCTTCTCAACCTGAGCACAACCTGCATGATCAGGCATCTAAGTGCAAAGCACGAGCTGCAGTGGAGTAGCATGCAAACAGCAGCACCAACAGCTCATATGGAACGTCTTAGCAGGAGGCAGCATTTCACCAACATGGTGGAGCAGTATGTGTGCACACGCCTACATGTAGTGAATGATGGGTCTGCCCCCTTCAACTTCTGGGTCTCCAAATTGGGCACATGGCCTGAGCTTGCCCTTTACGCCTTGGAGGTGCTGGCGTGCCCTGCAGCCAGTGTATTATCTGAGGGGCGTTATCACAGACAAGCGCAGCCGCCTGTCCAGAGACAATGTGGACAAGCTCACGTTCATTAAAATGAACCAGGCATGGATCCCACAGGACTTTTCCGTACCTTGTGCAGAATAGAGATGGATACCGACCTTACCCAGCCATTGTTCTATTTTTGATCTTTCTCACTCTTTTGGGGTGTACCTTCATTTAAAATGACTGAAAAAAAGCAGTGTTGGCTACCTCGTCCTCCTCCACTGCCACTTCCACCTACACCGCCACATCCACCACCACTTCAACCTCCCTCCTACTCCATATGGGCCTTGTCCTTCACAGATGAAGAAAATTGTTTTATTTTTCTGTTTTTTTTTGTTGTTTTAAGTTATTTCCCTATCCACATTTGTTTGCAGAGCACTTGCCATGCTCTTAACTACGTTTTGCTGCGGACCCAGACTTTTTTTTCAAGTTCAGCCGAACCCGCCGAACACGGACATCCAGGTGTCTGCTCAACTCTAGTGCTGAACAATGTGTATTAAATAACAAAGTGCAATGGTGCAAAAAGTGCAAAATTGCAATAAACATAAGGTGCTTCAAAAACCAATGCAATAAACCATGATGACAATAGGTAAAACCACCTACAAGTGCATACGTATAACTAAAATAAATAAATAACCCAAATAATTCAATTTAATAGAATAAGAAAGTTGC